>NC_042622.1:252961290-253586290 GCF_901001135.1 Rhinatrema bivittatum | reverse complement strand
GGTTCAGCAACTGATTGACCTGGAATAGAATGCCCCAGAGGCCAGCTTCAAAGGAGGACGGGCCCTAGAAGCCCTATATCCCTTGGAACCCACAGCTAAGGAACTGTGGTTCCCAAAGGTGGACGCCATGGCCTGCGCAACCTCCAAGCACATGACCATTCCCGTCGAGGGAGGAGCGGCGCTAAAGGATGCCCAGGACAGACAACTGGAATCCATCCTTAAACAGTCCTTTGATGTAGCAGCAATGACTCTTCAGATCGCTTCCTGCTGTTCCATGGTAGCACGTTCTTGCTTGCTCCTCTCCAGAGATGCAACCACGCCTGTTGAGACAATGGAACCTGCGGTATCATTCCTCATGGATGCAACCTCTGTGCATCTGCGAACCTAGTGCGCACCTCTGCCAGGAACGTCGCCTCGGCAGTGGCATCCAGAAGACATCTATGGCTCCGAAACTGGTTAGCTGACGCGACATCCAAAGCAAACCTCACGAGGATGCCCTTTAAAGGATCTCTCTTGTTCGGAAGTGAATTGGAGAAGCTAGCCAACAAATGGGACGAATCTCCAGTAACTTGCCTACCGGAGGTCAGGAACAAAAGAAACCAGCGCTCCTCCCCCTGAAGAACCAAGGGCACAGGAACTCAGCGCTTTAGACCGTACAAAACACACACTACCAAGCACCTCGCCCCACAGGCAGGGCTCAGTCCTTTCGGAACAGACACAATAAGAGGGGAGCAGGCTCATGGACAGGCTCCGGCCGCACCCCACAATGAGAATCAACAGACCCATCCACCGAAAGAAGTCATAGGGGGCATACTTACCCTCTTCTATCAAAGATGGGTCGAGATAACGTCTGACAAGTGGGTCCTAACCATCATTCGAGAGGGATACTATCTGGACTTCCACAGCATCCTTCTCAACAAATTTGTGAGATCACCGTGCCATGCCCTCTCCAAGAGGACGGCAGTGAAACCACACTGACAAAACTACTCAGCCTAAAGGCAATAACTCCAGTACCCACGTACCATCAAAATACTGGTCATTATTCCATCTATTTTAGCGTTCCTAAGAAGGAAGGAACGTTCCGGCCCATCCTGGACTTCAAGTCCTTTAATCGTTACCTGAGGGTACCACACATCTGTATGGAAACCCTGCGCTCAGTCATAAGGGCAGTACAGCTGGGAGAATTCCTGACCTCACTGGATCTATCCAAAGCCTATCTCCACATCCCAGTCCATCAAGACCATCAGCTCTTCCTACGCTTTGCGATACTGGACCATCATTACCAGTCCCGGGCGCTACCCTTTGGACTAGCCACCGCCCCTCGGACCTTCACCAAAATCATGGTGGTAGTGGCGGCAACACTGAGGAAAGAAGGAATCCTTGTACATCCTTACCTGGACGATTGGCTAATCAGGGCAAAATCTCCAGAGGAAAGTCACCAGGCGACCACCAGAGTCAAGAATCTGCCTCAGAATCTCAGGTAGATCATCATCACAGCCAAGAGCTGCCTGCAGCCCTCCCAATAGCTAGAGTACCTGGGAGTCTGGTTCGACACCAAGCAAGACAAGGTTGCCTTCCCACTCCAAGAAGAAGGAAACTGATGGGTCAGCTGCGAAAACTGTTGAACTGTGTTCGCCCCAAGGTATGGGACTACCTCCAAGTCCTTGGTCTCATGATATCAACTCTGGAATTCGTTCCATGGGCAAGGGCCCACAGGCGCCCACTACAATGTTCCCTACTGTCATGATGGAAACCGACGTCCCAGAACTATTACATTCAGCTCCAGCTACAGCAGAGGTGTGGACCCAGCTCCAGTGGTGGCTACAGGAAAACCATCTGAGCAAGGGAGTAAAACTATTCCCACCGAACTGGATCTTGCTCACCACGGATGTGAGCCTGCGAGGGTGGGGGAGCTCACTGCCAGGAACTGACGTCCCAGGAACAATGGGACAAGGAAGAGGCGGGATGGAACATAAACCGACTGGAAACCCGAACAGTCAGACTAGCCTGCCTATGATTTGACCACAGACTCCGGGGCGAGTCTGTCAGAGTCATGTTGAACAATGCCACAACAGTTGCCTACATCAACCGCCAGGGAGGAATCAGAAGCCAACAGGTGTCCCTGGAAATAGACCCCCTCATGGCGTGGGCGGAAGCAAACCTGCAAGGGATCTCAGCCGCCCACATCACGGGAAAAGACAACATCCCTGCGGACTACCTCAGCAGAAAGAGCCTAGACCCAGGGGAATAGACGCTGTCGACCACAGGCTTCCAGTTGATAGTAAACCGCTGGGGAACCCCAGCCATGGATTTCCTGGCAACTCGGTCCAACACCCAAGTTCCCAAGTTCTTCAGCCGCAGACGAGAACCCACAATCCCAGGGAATCGACGCCCTCGTCCAGACCTGGCCACAGGAAGACCTGCTGTATGCTTTTCCTCCATGGCCACTACTGGGCGGGATCATCCACAAGATAGAACACCACAGGGGACTAGTACTTCTAGTGGCCTCGGACTGGCCAAGAAGGCCATGCAAAGACTTCTTGCGGGGAACCCTATGTGCCTACCTTCACACAGGGACCTTCTCCGGCAAGGACCAATCTTCCCCGAAGACCCGACTTGATTCTCTCTTACAGTCTGGCCCTTGAGAGGACTCACCTGAAGAAAAGCGGATACTCTAAGGCAGTCATTGATGCCTTGCTTCAAGCACGCAAGTCTTCCACATCGCTAACTTACATACGAATATGGAGAGTATTCGAAGCCTGGTGTGAGGACCTCGAGATCCTTCCGCGGACAGTCAAAATTACCACGATCCTGGAAGTTCTGCAGGACGGCTTGAAAAAGGGGTTGTCTCTCAACTCCCTCAAAGTTCAACAGGTGGCCGCGCTGGCCTACTTCAGAGCCAAAGTGGACGGCATCAGTCTATCAACCCATCCAGATGTTTCCCGCTTCCTGAGAGGGGTCAAACAAATCCGACCACCATTAAAGTGTCCAGTGCCCCTATGGAATCTCAATCTAGTATTAGACTTCCTAGCGGGAACTTCCTTCAGACCAACACGCGGTCTGTCACTACGGCTCCTGACCTTGAAGACTGCATTCCTAATGGCAATATGTTCAGCCCAGCGGCAACTCTGAGCTTCAAATGCTATCCTGTCGGGAACCGTTCCTCAGGTTCACACCGGGAACCATACAGCTATGCACTGTCCCCTCCTTTCTACCGAAAGTGGTTTCTCAGTTTCATCTAAACCAGTGGTCCCCAACCTTTTTTGCACCAGGGACCGGCTTCAAGCAAGACCATTTTTCCATGGCCCGGTGGGGTGGGGGTGGGGCAGGGGTGGGGCTTTGGTCATATGGGGCGGGGTTTTGGAGGGGGTTGGATTTTAGTGCACACTTATCATTTAATTATGACATTTATAATGTGAATGTGACTCAACTCACCATAGGTTCTCACATGCATGACACACTGGATGTAAAGCAGAATTATGACATTCCCCATACAACTCACCCTACAAAAAAGATATTCTGGTTCTGGTGTCATCTCAGTAACAGCAACTCAAACTCCTTCTACTTCCAGGCTCAATAGCCCTACTTATGAAAAGACAGCAGTTTACCACCAATGCATGTCCTCTTGAGAAAACACAACAAATAAGAACGATACAAACGCTTACATGCTAGTAAAATATCTCATCTCGGTAACAGACACAGAACCAACCTAACATACTCCCAGGATCTGTAGTAATGCACATAAACTAATCCGCACACAGTTACACCTGTATTATGGAATACACTCAAACAGGAGCAACCCTATCTATGAAAAGGCAACACTACAAATATTAAATCAGGTCCTAAAAACCAATACATCTCTTATTAGGAAAACAGAACTAGCAAGCAGCTATAGATCCCCACACAGAAATAATTGTAAAACTATACTAATAAGCAGAATAAATGTTTCAAAACAGCTATGAACAGAATAACATCCAACAATTAAAAACTCATAAAAACTATTAAACATTCTCCAAACACCAATAAAATATTTCAAAAAAGCAGACATCACACAATTAAAATGGCAGCCAATCAAGAAAAATAAACTTAAAAAGCCACCTTTACTTACTCCCTCCAGCAGCTCTCCTACTCCCCTTCCATGCAGGCCATGGCACACACCAGAAGCAGCAGTAGAAGCTAAGCTCTATACTTATGGTCCTCTTCCTTAGTGCCCATGTCTCTCACACACACACCATACCAGTCATGCCCCCATGACCAGTTTCTGTCTCTCACACACCAATCATCTCCCAGTCTTTGGCACACACACACCAGTCACCTTCCTGAACAGTTTCTCTCATGCCATACACACACACAGGCTTCCCACTCCTGTGTTCTACTTACATATATGGGCTTCTCACTCTCATAATCACTTTCTCTGTCTCTCTCTCATACACACACATACTCACCAGTCTCTCACTCCCATGCTTGTTCTCTCCACATGTACAGGCTTCTCATTCCCATAATCACTTTCTTTTTCTCTCTCTCTCACACACACACACACACACAAAGGCTTCCCACTCCCATGTTCTCTTTCAGATGTACAGGCTTCTCACTCCCATGATGTGTCTCACACACACCCAGGTTTTTCACTCCTATGCTCACTCTTCACATGCACAGGCTTCTCATTCCCATAATCACTTTCTTTCTTTCTCTCTCTCTCTCTCAGACACACACACACACACAAACACACACCAGTCACCTGATCTCGCTCATGCATACACACACACAGGCTTCCCACTCCCATGTTCTCTTTCAGATATACAGGCTTCTCCCTCCCATGCTGTGTCTCACACACACCCAGGTTTCTCACTCCCATGCTCACTCTCTTCACATGCACAGGCTTCTCATTCCCATAATCACTTTCTCTCTGTTACACACACACCAGTCTCTCTCATTTCCATGCTCACTCTCCACGTGCACAGGCTTCTCATTCCCTGAATCACATTCTCTCACATTCACACACACCAGTCTTTTTCTCTCACACACACGTCACCTTACCAACCAGTCTCTCTCTCTCATGCATGCACACTCATCCAGGTTTCTCACTCCATGCTTTCTTTCACACATACCCCCAACACCAGGCTTCTTACGCCCATGCTTTCTCACATACCCAGACTTCTCACTTCCATGCTTTTTCTCTCTCACACACACACACACACACACACACATCAGTCACCTCCCTGACTAATGTCTCACACTCTCACATACACATCAGTCATCTCCCTAAGCAATCACTTTCATTGTCTCTCACATACACACATACACACACACACACACACACACCAGCTCTCTGACCAGTTTCTCTCACTTACACACAGGCAGGCTAGCTGCTTCTCTCTCTTTCTCTCACTCACTTCCTCTCCCCCCCCACCCCCCGAGCACAAATGGTAGCTGCAGCAGCCCCCGCAGGCCAAGAAAGAAGAATCCCATCAGCCGCGGGAGGCTCATGCTGCTGACTCCTTTCTCGATTACCAGCTGCTTCAATTGCTCGGGGGCCGATGCTGCAGCCACCACTGCTACTTTATCACGCAGCACGGCTCTTTCTCCTTCCCGCGCACCGCGTATCACTTCCTGTTCCGGGTCACGGGGGGGGGAGGGCAGGCGCGGGAAGAAGAAAAGGCCAGCCACGGGTGCCACAGCTTCTTCTAGCACTGCTGCCGTTCCCGCTGGGCTTGAACGTGCTGATAGCTCGGCGGCAACGGCAGCGGGAGAGACCGGGAGCGCGCAACACACCTGCCGGTGCTTGGCGGCGCCGCGGACCGGCAAAAAACCCCCCACGGCCCGGTCCCGGTCCATGGACCGGTGGTTGGGGACCCCTGATCTAAACCAAGCCATCTCACTGCCATCTCCAGACGAACATAAGGACGCGGAAGACTCACGCCTTCTTCGCCATCTTAACATCGGCAGACTCCTAGTCTGATACCTGGAAAGATTGGAACCTGTGCGAAAGACGGACCACCTATTTGTCCTTCACAGCGGGAAGAAACAGGGGGAAGCGGCCTCGCGGGCAACCATAGCCCGCTGGATCAAAGAAGTAATCAAGGCGGCCTACGTAGAGGCAGGGAAGCCTCCACCTCTGCAAGTCAAGGCCCATTCAACAAGGGCCCAGGCAGTGTCCTGGGCAGAAACCAAGATGCTGTCGCCCGCCGAGATCTGTCGAGCGGCAACGTGGTCCTCCATACACACCTTCTCCAGGTTCTACCGCCTGGATGTCCAGGCCCGGGAGGACACAACCTTTGCAAGAGCAGTACTAAGTGGGCCACAGGCAGCCTCCTGCCCTGTTCAGGAGTAGCTTTTGTACATCCCATTGGTCCTGAGTCCATCTGGCTACATGCTAGGAAATGGAGAAATTACTTACCTGATAATTTCGTTTTCCTTAGTGTAGACAGATGAACTCAGCATCCCGCCCACAGCTGCCCCAGAATCCGGAAAATTCGGATGACAAACACCGAGAACAAGAAAAGCATGAGTAAGCCAGGTATTACCCCTAGTCAAAGACACCCTAGTTGCCAGGTGTCGGCGTTATTTGGTTGAGTGCACTGGCGGTCTCCAATTTGGAAAGCAGTTGAACCAGTCCTAGTTAATGAAGTTAACCAAATTAACCAAGTTAATCAAGTTATTAGAGCACGCATATATCCACAATTGCTTTTCGAGGAGAATACTGAAGAGCTAAGCTTCCTGCACGGGTATACGTAGGCTGACGTCAGCTTTGAAATCTGACTCCATCTCCCATCTGCTATCAGGAGTACACTATACCCATTGGTCCTGAGTCCATCTGTCTACACTAAGGAAAATGAAATTATCAGGTAAGTAATTTCTCCAATTTAGCTAGATAAATGGCAGGTCTAAAGTTAGCCACATAAACTTATCCGCTAACTCAGACTTATCTGGGTATACTTGCACCGCTGAATATCCCGGTTAAATTAGCCAGATATGTTTATCTGACTAACCTGCCCAGCTAGATAAGTTCTGAATATGTACTTCAAGAATGTACATATTTCAGAACCAATGTCAGGAAGTATTTCTTCACGGAGAGGGTGGTGGATGCCTGGAATGCCCTTCCGGAGGATGTGGTGAAGACCAGAACTGTGAAGGACTTCAAAGGGGCGTGGGATAAACACTGTGGATCCATAAAGTCAAGAGGCTGCCAATGAAGAGTGGGTGACTCGCCAGAATGATGGCTACTGCCTGGAGTCAATACCCTTATTAAATAAACATACACAGGCTTACGGTGACTCCAACATCGCTCTAAGCTTCAACAGCAAGAGGAAATGTGGAAAAAAGGATTCACACTCACAAAGAGGGGAGTAGCTGGCTTGTTACGGCGGTTACTACCCCAAATCAAATAAGCCTGATACTTCACTTTCAATGCATATACAGCAAAGTTCTCTGATTCAACGGCAGGGGAGAAGAAAAACTGATACTTCACACATCCAGCAGAGCTCTCTGCTTCAACGGCAGGGGAGAAGAAAAGAGGGTTCGCACTCACAAAGCGGGGAGTAGCTGGCTTGTTACGGCGGGTTACTACCCCAAACCAAATGTGCCTGATACTTCACTTTCGATGCACATCCAGCATGGCTCTCTGCTTCAACGGCATGGGAGAAGACTTATACGTCACGCATATCCAGCATAGCTCCCTGCTTCAACGGCAGGGGAGAAGAAAAACAACCAATAAGGGCTAATAACATAGTCTGGGTAAAACAAATAAGCATGGGTGCAGCTTGCTCATTGCGGCGGCTACTACCCCTAACGAATCAAGCTAGATATTTCACTTGGATGCAGCTCCATCACTGCTCTCTACATTAAAGGTGGGGGTGGAAGGGAAATAGAACCAAGAGCTAAGAGAAACAGATAAGTATGAGAGAAAATATGTATGAAGCTTGCTGGGCAGACTAGATGGGCCATTTGGTCTTCTTCTGCCGTCATTTCTATGTTTCTATGTTTCTATGTTAAGAATGTGTGAGCATTCCCAACATATAAAAAAAAATTACCTCTGCTACCACACTCCTTCCGCAATGTAGCGCCTGCGCGCTCTGTGTCAGAGATGGGCAACCTGTGGCATGCGAGTCTTTTTTTTAGTGGCATGATAGCAGTGTCACAGCACCGAATAGCAGCTGAGCAGAGACCTCCAGCCACCGTTGTTACCAATGAAAGCAGGCAGCCCCGAGCTGCACAGGCATTGCTGCGGGGTGGCAATACACTCCCCTCACGTGCCTGCCCCTTCCTTTATGAAATACAGTTTTTGAGAGGTGAAATGAAACCTTTCTAAAATGTTATCTTGGGGGAAAATTTGCAGTTTGTAGCAAAAAAGCATTTAAGCACAATTGTTTATATCTGTGACCCTTGTGAAGATGTCTGAAGTGCTTGCTCAGCAATGCTTAGAACGCATGTGTAAAAGATAAGAACTGTAAAGTGCATAAGAGTCTGCTCCTGGAGGGGAGGGGCATGCAGTTGTACTGAGCCTTTGTCTTAGCTGCATCTTGCTGGCAATAAAAGTCTATCTTTACGGATCAGTTGTCTGGACCTCCTTACTGACTAAAAAGAGACGGTTACAACAGTAGGCACTTTTTTTCACCCAGCGACATGTGATAGCATTTTACTTTCCCCCAATCATTCCTACAGGACATATCCAAGCCATCTGCATGGGTCAAACCACTTTGCACCCTCACACCTTCCTTATGGTATACCGCAAGGCTCCATTTTATCTCCAACTCTATTCAGCATCTATTTGGCAACACTTGGCAAGCTAATCAGGAATCATCACATCCCTTTCCACGCATTTGCTGATAACATATAACTGCTGAGCCTCCTGAGCACTAAACCCGATCAAGATATTACCAACTTAAACCTGTGTCTCACAAACATTGCTAGTTGGCTTCATTACAATAAACTAAAAGTCAACCCTCCCAAAAAAAGAAATCATGTGAACTGGAAAATCTGACTACTCCCACTCTGCTCCTGAATAATATTAGAAGGATCTGCTCTGACCCTTAGTCATGAAATCAGGAGTCTTGGCACCATATTGGACTGTAATCTCACCTCTGAAGCCCAAATTCAGTCACTCACTAAATCTGCCTTTTTCCAACTTTGACAGCTTCATCACCTGCATCATCTCCTGGACGATGCCATTCAGCCATTCAAGCCTTTACCTCCCACCTGGACTGCTATAATTTCCTTTGTATGAGTTTATCAAAAAAAACTGCTTTTGACAGCTCCACCTAGTACAAAATGCTGCAGCTTGATCAAGTCATCCCCTCCTAAAATCTCTTCACTGTCTCCTCATCACATCTCACATATCATTCAAACTTCTGCCCCTGGCCTATAAGGCAATCAAAGTCCTGGCTGCTGCCTACCTAAACAGGCATCTTTCCGTCTACTCTCCGGCTCGCTTTCTTCGCACACTGCACAACACCCGCCTGGTAGTACGCGCCCCCAAGGAAACGAGGCTTACTAATAGGAGGAAGAAAATGTTCTCTAGCTCTGTCCCTTCCCTCTGGAACTTCTTGCCACTGGACTTCAGGCTGACACCAGACCTCCTATCATTCCGGAAAAAAATGAAAACTCAATTGTTTTTGGAGGCCTTTGGCCCTTGAACACAGATCTCTGGCCCCATACTAATAGGACTGTGTTACTTGCTGTGTTATTTGGTTTGGTTCTTCTCTCACTCTTAGGGGTACATTTTAAAAAGTGTGCACGGGCGTCCATGTGTGCGCGTTCCCAGCGTGTTCTGATTTTATAACGTGCGCGCGTTGCCCCGACCCCTAAACCCTCCCCAACTCATCTAATTTTTTAACATTTTTTAATTTACCTGCTCTCACGAGTAGCAGTAAGTTCTGCGCACCGGCTGGCTACTGGCGTGCACTTTACCGGGACAGCCCCCCCCCCCCCCCTCCCCGGCCCTCTTTCCAAACCCGGCTCTTCCGTGCATACCGGGAGATACACGCGTGGCCGGGTCGCTTTGAAAATGTGCATGGCCCAGCCACACGCGTTTCTCCCGGTATTAGCAGCATGCCCGGGTTTAAAAATTAGCCCTTTATTTCCCACTTTGATTCTATGTAAGTTGATAAGTTGGCCTCTGAGTCCTGTTCTTCTATAACTCGCTATAAGACTCTGTAAGTAAGTAATAAAGATAATGATGATTCAACACCCGAATCATATACAATTGAGCCCTTAAATTACTTTTAATTGCATGTGGGTCTCTCAGACGTTGACATGTATGCTTTTTATAACAAAGGAGCACAACAAATTATTTATAAGATGGAATCCTTAACTGAAATAGAACCCAGATTTATTGTATAAATAATAAAAAAAATAAATAAAACCACCTTTACTTGAAAGCACTTTACAAACTGGCAAATGCCCAGTGCCTCTACCCTATGCACTGCGCAGCCACACAAACATCACAAATTTTCAGCTAAACTGAAGACCTTTTAACACTTGGAGATCGAATGATACATTATAGAGCGATCAGCCACTAAAGATAAGTCCCCCTGATGCAGCTTTTCAAAACACCAGCTGAAGCTGGGATTGGATTAACTTTCTGTCACATCTCAAATATCATTCAAACTTCTGCCCCTGGCCTATAAGGCAATCAAAGTCCTGACCTAAACAGGCATCTTTCCGTCTACTCTCCGACTTTTCCGGAGCCGGAGAGTAGACGGAAAGATGCCTGTTTTGCTCTCTTTGTTAAGGGGATGCATTTAATTTACAGCTAACACTGTCTTTTATATGCAATTGAAAACAACCAAAAAATAGATATTGTTTGGCACCCATTGTGGGCCAAATAGGTGAATGATCAAGAAGTCTGGAAACCTCTTTTTGAGAAGAGGTCTGGCTCGTTTTCCGAGCTTGCTGACGTCCATAAGATGCATTAATATGTGGGTCATAGATTCGCCTCATAATTGTATCACTGTTCCTGTCTATTGGGTGGATCACTATTGCTAAGGACAGTTGGACTGGCTTCTATTTTTGAGTCTTCAAATAAATAGTAAGACATCACAGCTCCAAAGATGTTCAGTTTTTTTTACTCACAGCTTTCCATGTTATAAACAACAAATCTACCAAGGAGTGACTAATATCATAGCACAAAACAGCTCACAATCGATACTGACTAAAGTTCTGAATAATGATCCTGACGTGCAAAAAGTATTTTCTACTTCTACCCACTTCACTCCCAGAGAAGAAGAATATAATGTTTTTAATCCCGTCAAAATAGCTGTCTTATGGATTGCCTTCAGTGAAACTGAAAATTTGGGCAAGCTAGCAGGGGTGGCTCAAGGCAATCTGCTGCCTGAGGCGAGGGATAAGATGGTGCTTTCCCCCTCCCCCCCCCCCCCTCCAGACATGGCACGGGTCAAATCATCAGCAGGGCTAAGAGGGGGTTGAGCCCATGGAGCCTGGCACTTTCTGTGACTTGAGATGCTGCAGAAGGGGGAAAGCAGGGGTCAGAGTTCCCAGAGGAGTGGCAGAGAGAGTGTCAGTGATAAATGTTTGTAGGAAGCTGGCAGCCCTGTCAGACTCCCAGGAACCTTACCACCTGCCTACCTTGTTTCCCCAGCATTTGCTCCATGGAGAAGTGAGAGATGGGTGAATGGTGGGGTCTGTGTGTGGTGAACTCTCTTCAGATCAGTGGAAGGGTATTAGGCTTCGCCGTGGCCCCACTCTTCAGCAAGGTGAAGTGGCCACCACAGCATTTTGGGGCGAGGGGGGCACTTTTTGCCATTCCTAAAATGTTGCCGCTTGAGGTGGCCACCTCACTCTACCTCATGACAGAACCACCCCTGCAAGCTAGGCCTTTCCATCCTCTGCTGACATTTGCAAAATAGACCACTGGCCCTCTTACCTTTCAATATGTATTTAGCCTATATTTCATTTACTTTTTAAAGACAGAAGGAAATCTAATAGGAAGTGCATTGAAATCTTCAGCAAGCTAATAACCTTTACAACAGCTAATCTGTCCAACCAACTGATTAACAGTGTACCTTTTCTCCAGTTTCAAGCTAGTGTTCTCTACCAAGACACCCTAATTTAACACACGTGTCTTCCAAATTCTCTAGGATATATACCGCCTGATAATTAATAGCTTTTAAGGCCGCTTTTAAGGGGCAGTCTCTCAGAAGTGTGCCTCTCTACTTCCCTATTAACAGGATTGCTAATTTATCAAGATTTGCCTTCAATCTTGAAATGAAGCCAATTTAGATGTCTCCTCTAGTATATGAGGTAGTGAGGAAGTCATTCACAGCCAGCAAAACATGGTTTATGTATAATGCTGTTTTGTTCCGAATTCTGTTGTTTTTGTTAGCCCGAATAGTGCAGGCAGGAGGCCTTAGAGCCAGAGTGAAAAGAAGAGGTGATTGTGAGAATCCTTGTTTGGTGCCTCTTGTTAAAAAACGAAGATTCTCTGTTTGAACTCCCATCAACTGCCACTAACAGTCAGGGACAGAATCTATAACCATGTTATAAAATTATTTTCAAAATTCATGGATCCTAGCAAGGTAAACAAATAACACTGAAGACGGTTTTTGTATTTAATGAAATAAGCAGAGCCTCTAAGCTTTCTTCTTTGCTGCATGTGTCATATTTAATATTTTGCTGTTGTGCGTGTCATATCTTTAATGAATCCTCTCTGATCTCTATGTATCAAATATTACATAGCCTTGTCCAAGCTTGTGGCTAGAATTTTTTTTCATCATAGCTTAACAAGGAGATTGGCCTTTAACTGGCGCAGTAATCAGAGGCTACCTGTCATGACTCCCGGCCGCGGGCGGCCGCAGCCGAGCCCCCCTACCTAGAGTCGCGGCATCAGGGACCGCTGCCGCCGCCACAACAGCATCAGGGAAGCACCGGGAATCGCCTCCTCCCATCCCCGCTCCTCTACGTGGTTCCGTGGGGACTGCCGGCGGGGAAGCGCCCCCAGGTCTCTTTTCGCGCGTCAGGCCGCTCTGCAGGCGTCCCCGAGGGCAAGATGGCCGCCCTGCTCCTAGGTGCGAGGCCGCGCCTCCTTAGAAGATTTAAAGGGGCCTCATCCCCTAAATTACCCTCACCTGCTCTTGATGGGCCAAGCACGGGGAAGTATATAAGGAGCCTTCCTCCAGCCACTCCTTGACTTGGCAACGAGTCTGCTCGTTCCGGTGAGTCTCCTGGTGTCTTTGGTTCCTGGTTCCTGCTTCTTCTAGGTGATTCCTCGGTGTGTGACTTCGGACTGGCAAGCGGTGATTCCTTGGTGTGTGACACCGGACTGGCAAGTGGCGATCCTATGGTACTCGACCTCGGACTTCCTCCAGACCATCCACCTTCAAGGACCCACCTAAGTCCCAGCGGCCCGGGTCCCTACGGGCTCCTCCCGGGGGGGCCGCGTGCTTCCAGTGGCGAAGATCCAGTTGGCCCTTGCATCGACCTCACACCTCTTCGACCTCTCAAAGGTCTACCTAAGTCCCAGCGGCCCGGGTCCCTACGGGCTCCTCCCGGGGGGCCGCGGGCTTTCAGTGGCGAAGATCCAGTTGGCCCTTGCTCCGACTCCACGCCTCATCGCCCTCTCGGAGACCCACCTAAGTCTCCGGCAGCGAGGATCCAGCCAGTTCAACTTCTGTTCCGCCTCGCCACCCGATGGGGGAACCTGAGGAGCCATCTCCTAAGGTCATATCAACCTCCCGTCAGTCCAAGGGTTCACGTCCCTCCTGGTCATAACAGATTGCCAAGTCCATGAACCTGGCAGAGGCGTCTGCCCACCAGGCCATTCCTGGAATGGCCCAACATATGATGGACCAACAAAAAACCCTGGACGTCCTTGTCTCCGCCGTAGAGAGCCTGAATCAATGCTTCGAGGCGCTAGGGCCCATGAACCCCTCCTTGCCATCTCCATCCATGGCTCCTGGGGCTCGCCCGGTGATTCGGCTGCCTACACCACCACGCTGTTCTGGGGAACCCCGGTCCTGCAGGGGTTTCATTAACCAGTGCAATATGCACTTCTGTCTGCAGCCGACCCTCTTTCCTGACGACGCTACCAAGACCACATTCATTCTCTCTCTCCTTGAAGGGAAGGCCCTAGAATGGGCTTCCCCCCTGTGGGAATGGGATGACCCCGTACTGAGTAATTTGAGAGAATTCTGGGAGCTTTTCCGAATGAGTTTCGGTGACCCCACTCAGAAGGTTTCTGCCAGGCCCAAACTTCTCCAATTGCGCCAGAACATAAGAACATAAGAAAATGCCATACTGGGTCAGATCAAGGGTCCATCAAGCCCAGCATCCTGTTTCCAACAGTGGCCAATCCAGGCCATAAGAACCTGGCAATTACCCAAAAACTAAGTTTATTCCATGTAACCATTGCTAATGGCAGTGGCTATTCTCTAAGTGAACTTAATAGCAGGTAATGGACTTCTCCTCCAAGAACTTATCCAATCCTTTTTTAAACACAGCTATACTAACTGCACTAACCACATTCTCTGGCAACAAATTCCAGAGTTTAATTGTGCGTTGAGTAAAAAAGAACCTTCTCCGATTAGTTTTAAATGTGCCCCATGCTAACTTCATGGTGTGCCCCCTAGTCTTTCTATTATCCGAAAGAGTAAATAACCGATTCACATCTACCCGTTCTAGACCTCTCATGATTTTAAACACCTCTATCATATCCCCCCTCAGCCGTCTCTTCTCCAAGCTGAAAAGTCCTAACCTCTTTAGTCTTTCCTCATAGGGGAGCTGTTCCATTCCCCTTATCATTTTGGTAGCCCTTCTCTGTACCTTCTCCATCGCAATTATATCTTTTTTGAGATGCGGCGACCAGAATTGTACACAGTATTCAAGGTGTGGTCTCACCATGGAGCGATACAGAGGCATTATGATATTTTCCGTTTTATTCACCATTCCTTTTCTAATAATTCCCAACATTCTGTTTGCTTTTTTGACTGCCGCAGCACACTGAACCGACAATTTCAATGTGTTATCCACTATGACACCTAGATCTCTTTCTTGGGTTGTAGCACCTAATATGGAACCCAACATTGCGTAATTATAGCATGGGTTATTTTTCCCTATATGCAGCACCTTGCACTTTTCCACATTAAATTTCATCTGCCATTTTGATGCCCAATTTTCCAGCCTCACAAGGTCTTCCTGCAATTTATCACAATCTGCTTGTGATTTAATTACTCTGAACATTTTTGTTTCATCTGCAAATTTGATTATCTCACTCGTCGTATTTCTTTCCAGATCATTTATAAATATATTGAAAAGTAAGGGTCCCAATACAGATCCCTGAGGCACTCCACTGCCCAATCCCTTCCACTGAGAAAATTGTCCATTTAATCCTACTCTCTGTTTCCTGTCTTTTAGCCAGTTTGCAATCCACGAAAGGACATTGCCACCTATCCCATTAGTTTTTACGTTTCCTAGAAGCCTCTCATGAGGAACTTTGTCGAATGCCTTCTGAAAATCCAAGTATACTACATCTACCGGTTCACCTTTATCCACATGTTTATTAACTCCTTCAAAAAAGTGAAGCAGATTTGTGAGGCAAGACTTGCCTTGGGTAAAGCCATGCTGACTTTGTTCAATTAAACAATGTCTTTCTATATGTTCTGTGATTTTGATGTTTAGAACACTTTCCACTATTTTTCCTGGCACTGAAGTCAGGCTAACCGGTCTGTAGTTTCACGGATCACCCCTGGAGCCCTTTTTAAATATTGGGGTTACATTTGCTATCCTCCACACTTCAGGTACAATGGATGATTTTAATGATAGGTTATAAATTTTTACTAATAGGTCTGAAATTTCAATTTTTAGTTCCTTCAGAACTCTGGGGTGTATACCATCCAGTCCAGGTGATTTATTACTCTTCAGTTTGTCGATCAGGTCTACCACATCTTCTAGGTTCACCGTGATTTGATTCGGTCCCTCTGAATCATTACCAATGAAAAAACCTTCTCCAGTACGGGTTCCTCCCCAACATCCTCTTCAGTAAACACCGAAGCAAAGAAATCATTTAATCTTTCCGCGATGGCTTTATCTTCTCTAAGTGCCCCATTAACCCCTCGATCATCTAATGGTCCAACTGACTCCCTCACAGGCTTTCTGCTTCGGATATATTTTAAAAAGTTTTTACTGTGAGTTTTTGCCTCTATGGCCAACTTCTTTTCAAATTCTCTCTTAGCCTGTCTTATCAAAGTCTTACATTTAACTTGCCAACGTTTATGCATTATCCTATTTTCTTCTGTTGCATCCTTCTTCCAATTTTTGGATGAAGATCTTTCACCTCCCCTTTTAACCATGCCGGTAATCGTTTTGCCTTCTTTCCACCTTTCTTAATGTGTGGAATATATCTGGACTGTGCTTCTAAAATGGTATTTTTTAACAATGACCACGCCTCTTGCACACTTTTTACCTTTGTAGCTGCTCCTTTCAGTTTTTTTCTAACAATTTTTCTCATTTTATCAAAGTTTCCCTTTTGAAAGTTTAGCACAAGAGCTGTGAATTTGCATACTGTTCTTCTTCCAGTTATTAATTCAAATTTGATCATATTATGATCACTATTGCCAAGCGGCCCCACCACCGTTACCTCTCTCACCAAATCCTATGCTCCACTGAGAATTAGATCTAAGATTGCTCCCTCTTTTGTCGGTTCCTGAACCAATTGCTCCATAAAGCTATCATTTATTCCATCCAGGAACGTTATCTCTCTAGCGTGTCCCGATGAACATTTACCCAGTCAATATTGGGGTAATTGAAGGTAATTATTACCGCACTACCACTTTGATTAGCTTCCCTAATTTCTCTTAGCATTTCACTGTCTGTCTCACCATCTTGACCAGGTGGACGGTAGTATACTTCTATCACTATAGTCTTCCCCAACACACAAGGGATTTCTACCCATAAAGATTCAATTTTGCATTTAGTCTCATGCAGGATGTTTATCCTGTTGGACTCTATGCCATCCCGGACATAAAGCGCCACACCGCCTCCCGGGTTCTCCTCTTTGTCATTGCGATATAATTTGTACCCCGGTATAGCACTGTCCCATTGGTTGTCCTCCTTCCACCATGTCTCTGAGAAGCCAATTAAGTCTATGTCATCATTCACTGCTATACATTCTAATTCTCCCATCTTACTTCTTAGACTTCTGGCATTAGCATACAAACATTTCAAAATTTGTTTTTTGTTTGCATTTTCATTCTGCCGCATTCGACACCATCAACCACAACTCTCTACTAACACAGTTAACAGAAATCAGACTTGGAGACAAAACTGTTAAATGGTTCAAATCCTACTTAACTAACAGATCCTATAAAGTCCGACTAAACAACAGCGAATCAAAACCCTTCCCACTTCCACATGGCGTCCCACAAGGCTCCTCCCTATCCTCCACCCTATTCAATGTATACATGCTCCCCCTCTGCAAACTCCTCTCCAGCTTAAATCTCCACTACTTCGTCTATGCCGACGACGTTCAGATACTACTCCCCATAAAAGAAAACTTACAACGCACCCTACTGCAATGGGAAACCTACTCAGCCCAAATAAGTAATCTTCTCACATAGCTTTCCCTCACACTCAATCACTCAAAAACCGAAATACTGTACATAACAAATAAGCACCGCACAAAGAACAACCAAATTCCCTCACCTACCCAACCTCCCAGCCAATGCACTACCGAAGCAAAAGACCTAGGTGTTACACTGGACTCCGAGCTCAACCTAAAAAAAACCACATCACCACAGCAATAAAAGACGGCTACTTCAAGCTACAAGTTCTCATAAAAATCAAACCCCTCCTCTTCAGCCAAGACTACAGGACAGTACTTCAATCTTTCCTATTCTCAAACTGGACTACTGCAACTCCGTTCTACTCGGACTCCCTTCTTCCACCCTCAAACCACTGCAACTACTCCAAAACGCAGCATCCAGTTCCCTAACAAACAGCAATTGATCAGCCCACATTACACCCATCCTCAAAGACCTCCACTGGATCCCAATACCCTACAGAATACAATACAAAGCTCTCTCCCTACTACACAAATCAATACACAAAAAAAACCCACAGAATGGCTAAAAGATACCCTCCACCACCATCACACCCAAAGAAACCTCAGATCAAAGAACATCGGCCTGCTAAACATCCCCTCCGCAAAACAAGCACACCTCACCGCAACCAGAGAACACACCATATCAATAGTGGGCCCCTCCTTGTGGAACACACTCCCTGAACAACTCAGATTGGAGACTTCCACCCAGTCTTTCAAAAAAAACCTAAAAACCTGGCTATTCCAAAAAGCCTTTCCCCCCTCAAGCCTAAACCCCCCCAATCCCCACCCCAACCTCACAATAAAAATGGTAACTTCACAATTCTAATTTACCTTTAACATGTCCGCACACTCCAATAAGCCCCAATAAGTCTCCCATGTACAAACTTCCCCATATAAACAACTATAGATATTGCCATGCTGAGATGATCGAATCAAATCGTCCCGTTGAACTGTCTGAATAAATTCTCCTTGATGCTCAACACTGCGAAAATGTATCTGTATTAACTATTGATGTGCCTCCATTCCATGTAAAAATAGTAGGACACGTCCGTCCTACTATTTCTCCATGCCAACATGTAAACCGATGAGATGTACCCCAATGAATGTCGGAATACAAAAGCAAATAATAAATAAATAAATTACATAATTAATAAGCAATAGTAGCTTGTGAGTTATCTAAAGTTTGGGTACTTGCGACTTGGATTGGCCACTGTTGGAAACTGGATACTGGGCTTGATGGACCCTTGGTCTGCCCCAGTATGGCATATCTTATGTTCTTATATCATCTATCGGCAATTTATACCACTCAGCTGGGGGACCAGCAGCACTCCCAGGGCCATACTCAGAATTGCAGTCCTTGCCTCTGTTTTTATCATCAGATAACTTAGGCATCTGCAATTTGGCAAAGCAATTTATTCAAGTAGCCCTCCTCTTTACTTAATTGAGAAGAATAAAGATTTTCCTAATATTGCCTAAAGATTTGTGTTTTATTTCCTTTTCTGAATTTCTAAACAAGTTTGCTGGCTCTGCCCCAAATTCCCTATAATTCTTCATCATTAATTTCAAGACAAATTCCAGATGATTGCATTCCAAGCTATTCAGTTGACATCTAACCGCCATAAGCTTCAATTTTCCCACTACCCATTTGGATTTTCTTTTGAGTTCCTCCAAATCTCTATGGAGATTATCTATAAACAATTGACAGCCTGTTGCTGTCAATTGTTTACTTCCTGTAAAGCCTG
This sequence comes from Rhinatrema bivittatum, assembly GCF_901001135.1. Classification (NCBI taxonomy): domain Eukaryota; kingdom Metazoa; phylum Chordata; class Amphibia; order Gymnophiona; family Rhinatrematidae; genus Rhinatrema; species Rhinatrema bivittatum. The sequence continues at coordinate 253,566,997 of NC_042622.1, read as the reverse complement.
TTGTATGTAAAGCCTGTTGCTAATTTATTGTTCAATGTAAACCGAGGTGATGTATATCCTCACGTGCCGCGGTATATAAAAATCACTAAATAAATAAATAAAATAAAATATTTCTTTTTTTTTATTTTTTTATTTCTTGGCAGCTAATTTTCATAACTTCCCCCCTCAAAGCTAATTTGCTGGCATCCTAAAATGTGTTTATAAACTTGCTTATTACTAATCCTGCAAATATAATTTGCATGTGTTTTTTATATCCATGCATGCATTTGGGTATTTTTAAGAGTTTTATTCAATCGCCATTGATGATTTCTTCCCTCACTAAATGGATCCTTCAGATCTAGAAAAGTTGGAAGCATGAAGGGATGCACAGTTCCAGTATCAGGCTAAAGCAAGAGTGGACAAACTTTTTACCTAAGGGCTACACTGGTTTCCCTTGGAGATCTGAAGGGCCAGGGGTCCATCCTCCTTGGAGATTCATCCAAGGTATCAGGGATGGGAGAAGCAAGAAAGTGGTGCACATGAGCTCCCCCCCCCTCCAAGACTAAAGTTGGCATGAATTAGTAGGGTTGGGGAGGTGCAAAGTCTCCCACACCAAAATCACACACACACTACATACTCACACTACCTCTCACCCCCACTCTTCAGACCTGACTCAAGCAACCTCCCCATTCTTGGCTCCAGGCCTGACCCCACCAACTTCAACCCTCTTACTTGTTTAACTGCAGCTGTCCTGGAACAAGTTTCAGCCCTGAAAAGCACAGAGAAACTGTAGAACTTAAAACTAAAGTTTCTTTTCCCATGACCTTCTGGGAAATGAGCTGAAATCTAGCCAAAGTTTCAAAGTCAGACAGAGGTCTTAAATTAGCATAGTATAGTGGAGGAAAGGATCATTTACTCAACTCCGTGCACAGTATAAATTAAAAACACTTTTCTTTTCCTGTATTCTGGACACTAGAAAGAAGGCAATAAGACTCAGTCATTTTGTCACATACTCAGGTAGGACCAGAAATTGCCTTCAACACAGGGTTAAGAGAGATCTGCTGAAGGAAAGTCCTAACTCATTTTTTGTGGATATTGTGGCAATAAATCCTTATCCTAAAAAAGTACAATCTGGTTGCTACACCACTAGCATTGGGCTGCCACTTGGGTAACCTTATGATGATTAGCTAAAGCAGCAGTTCTTCAGCAGGATATTGCCCTTTAACTGCTAGTTATTAACAGAAACACTGTACATATTAGAAAAATATATGATCTAAGAGTTCAAGAGAGAGCAGTCTGCTCCGTGAATAAACGATGCTGAGTTAATGGAAGCAATGACGCCCTGAAGCAGACTTGTCAGCGGCACACGATTGTAAATTGAATGGATAAAGCATTGAGATAAGTTTTATACAAACATTAAAAAAAAAATATATTTTTTTTTTGTGAATAAATAAAGCTCAGAAGATTGAAGGTTTTTATGAGCAATGATTGAATAATACAGAGCATGTTTTCAAGTTCAATTAACCAGACATGCTTTAATTCTGAGGTATTTTCCTCCATTTATTATTCATATTAAATTCAGCTTTGATATTTGAATAATTTTTGAACAGCTGGTGAAAGCTACAACAGGTTTGGTATTCATACGGTACTTTCTTTCACCTGCCCTTATTGATTAGAGTACTACATATTAGAAAAATGCCATTTGGGGGGGGGGGGGGGGCAGGAGGGGCTAGCAGTTTCCTCTTTCACTTTTGGGGCTTTCAGCTCAATCAGAAACAGGGTTGGGATCTGGCACTATCAACCTTCATTTGCAACCTATATTATATCCCCTTCCAACATATCTATCAATCATTACAACAAAAAGCCTCAGTTGAGGGCCATGTACCAGCGTTCCTTCTGAAACCTTGCAGTCATATGTCTTAAATCCCTCCACTCGATGTGACTATTGTGCAATGGCTGAGATTCCCTCTTTCCACAAGGGCCTGGGAACACTGGCTCTGCAGCACTGCCAGCCAACTCAGAAACTGGAAGGCCTGGCCTGGAAAGAACCCTCTGAACGCCTAGGAAATAAGTTTTTAACCACCATTCCTTAGCCAGGTGGTGTTCTGGAGTACTGTTTCTTATGATAGTCCTGAAGCAGCCCCTAGTCACAATGAATATGCATGAGAGAAACTGGCATGCACTGCTTCCATTGCATGAAAATCTCTCATAAGCATATTCACCATGGATATCCTGAAAACCATGTCTGGTTAATTGAACTAGCTTCTTCAGAAGCATCATAAGAAACAGTGTTCTGGAGCATTCTAAGAGCTGGATAAAATGAACTGAAGATCTCCTAAATGGGGAAAACTTGCAGCAAACTAGAAAAAAAAATTCCAATATCTTATCTAGAGCAATAGCTCCCAGCTGGGATCTTGAAGGCTCAGCCAGCAAGTCTGGTTTTCAGGACTTCCTCAGTGAATATACACATAGTATATTTGCACATATCATGAATATTCACTGTGTATAGCCTTGGGCAAGATGTGGAATAGACGTCTTGGGTTAGGCCTTGTGGAGCAATCTGGGAACCACTGACCTAGTGAGATCTTCAGCAGGTAGATTGTATGTTCTGGTGCTCTGACTGTATGATAACACAATATGCTGTATTTGCTGCAAATTAATGTTTGCAAATCATATTTGTATCCAGGCCGGATAAAGATACCATGGAAATGTAAATTACTGTTATTAATGGTACATTATGTATTATATTGTATCTGTTTAAGACAGTTTCTTTCATTTAGGTGTAGTTCCTTTTGACTTGTGTATAAATTCTGCATTGGTTCGATTTGTACATTTATTTGATACAGTTTATAGAGACAAGGTTTCAGATTGAGGCAGTCTGCCTGGATTTAGATCAGTCAAAGTTGGTTTGTATCAGTTTAGTGGATTGGGTGGTCTATCTTTAGCCTGTGTAAGCTTGCATTGGGTTGAATTGGTGTAGATACCTTTTACTTGTATCCATTTATGGAGCATAAACTGTGCCTGGTTTTACAATATTCATGAGTTTAATTTTGGAATTGGTTTCTATCACTTTGATGGATAGGGTAAGATAGAAACTGTATCAGAGATGGAAACCAATTAGTTTGTGATGTAAATGAAGTGATTTGGATTGATGTAGTCTGCACCCATTGAAATCGTTTGCAGTTTTTACTAGCTTGAGTTGTTCATTTATAAAATGTTATCTACCTAATGAAAAAAAAACAAACTTTGAAAAAGCTCACACACACACACACAAACAAAACAAACCAGTACAAAACCTTTCCTTGCTGAGAGTCCTTATGCTTTGCTTACTTCAGATTGCACAGTACTAATGGTTATCTGTTCACACATCCAGGCATTTGCTAGATCTTCTAGTGCACAAGTCTTAGCTCTGTGCGGCTGCGTGTGTGTTCCCATGCAGGAAGGCAGAATTTCCTCAGTCTGTATTATAGCAGTAGTGAAGGCTGTCCAGGGAGGTGGGCGGGTCCGCATGGCTAATTCATCCTGCTATCTTCGGAAACACCGTTTACAGTAAGCAAACTTGCTTTTTCCCGTCGATAGCAGGGCTGAATTAGCCATGCTGTCATGGGAGTCCCAAGCTCTCAGTCATGCTAAATAATTCTCAGTGTTGACTCTTTCATAGCATGACCTTGCTGTGGTGGACAGCTGGTTCGAAAGTTATGAGGCAAAATTATCCAAGACTGCATGGCATCTTGCGGTGTTTGCTGGTCTAAACAGTAATGGGACGTGAAAGTATGGAGAGATGACCAGGTGGCTGCTTTACAGATGTCTAGAGGTGGAGCATGACGTACGTGAGCCAACAAGGTGGAGATTGCTCGCAGTTGATGGGCATTCGGTTTTTATCTGCAGTGTCATGTCTCTCTTGTTGTAACAGAATTGAATGCATTATGCTATCCAACTCAAAATCATCTGTTTTGCCACTGGCAGGCCAAAGGCATTCGGGTTAAAAGAGAGAAAAAGTTAGGATGGTCTTGAGTTCAACTGGGTCCTAGTCTTGTAATAGGCTAGTGCCCTTTTACAGTCCAGAGTGTTCAGTAACTTTTCTCATTCATTGCAATGTGGTTTTGGGAAGAACATAGGGAGTTCTATGGACTGGTTGATGTGAAAGGCTGAGATCACCTTCGGTAGGAAGGATGGGTGCCTCATGGTGGAAAAACTGAAGGTAAGGTGCGTAGTGCACAAGTGCTTGTAGCTCACTGACTCGACGAGCTGATGTTACAGCAATGAGGAACACTACTTTCCATGTGAGGTATTTTACGTGTGGAGTCCAAGGATTCGAATGGAGGAAGCATTAGTTGTTCTAAGACTAGGTTGAGATTCCAAGCTACTGAAGGCTTGGATATTGGAGGTCGGAGATGGTAGAGGCCCCTAATGAATCTAGAAAACAGTGGGTGCTGAGATATTGGGTGACCTTGGTCTGTGGTAGGCTGAGATGGCACTCAGGTGGACTGAAGTGGTCGCTAGCCCCACTGTGTGGAGTCCAAGGATTCGAATGGAGGAAGCATTAGTTGTTCTAAGACTAGGTTGAGATTCCAAGCTACTGAAGAGCTTGGATATTGGAGGTCTGAGATGGTAGAGGCCCCTAATGAATCTAGAAAACAGTGGGTGCTGAAATATTGGGTGACCTTGGTCTGTGGTAGGCTGAGATGGCACTCAGGTGGACTGAAGTGGTATCTGTGTATAGTGTGAATAGGTAATCTAGTAGGTTTGTTGGAGCGCAGTCAAAGGGATCATAGTGATTACTGGTGCACCAGGACGCATAACGCTTCCATTTCAATTGGTATGCTTTCCAGGTAGATGGTTTTCTGGCCGCAAGTAGAATATCCTGAGTCGCTTCTGATATTCCTTGTTCTGTTAGTTCGACCGTTCAATCTCCACGCCATCAGGTGGAGCGAGTCTTGCATTGGGTGGAGAAGGGCTCCCTGCTCTTGGGATAGGAGACCGTTCTTGTTTCCCAGCGGGATGGGAGCGTGGACCGATAAGCGGAGGAGGTAAACGTACCAAGGTTGCCATGCTGGAGCAATGAGGATCAGGTCTGCCGTCTCGGCTATGCATTTCTGGATCATGTGCGTGATGAGTGGAATCAGTGGAAATGCATACATCAGGCTTCCCGACCCTGGGAGCAGGAAGGTGTCCTGTGTCGTGCGGAGATGACTCGGAAATACTGAGCAGAACTGAGTTACTTTCCTGTTCTGCTCCATGGCAAAGATCTATGGACGGTATTCCCCATCGATCGAAAATGTCGTCGGCCACATGCTGGTCTAACGACCACTCGTGAGGGTGAAATATTCGACTTAATCTGTCCATCCGAGTATTGGCTATACCCGGAAGATATGTCGCTTGCAGATGGATTGCATGATGAGTTGTCCAATCCAAGATGAGAAGTACTTCTATATCAATAAACAAGGAGTACCCTCCTTGTTTATTGATATAGAACATGGACACTTGGTTGTCCGTGTATATCATGACTCTCTTCCCCTGTAGATCAATCTTCTCAAGCTCTTAGCTCGAGAAGATTGATCTAATCTAGCTGTTCTCGAGGGGTCCATAGGCCCTGCGTCTGTAGGTGATCGAGGTGAGCTCCCCATCCCTTGTGGGAAGCATCTAATGTGAGAACAATGGTGTGAGGTGGAACCATGAATAGTGCTACCCTGAGAAGCACATGTGGATTTAACCACCAATCTAGGTCTAGGATCATGTCTGGAGTCAAGGAGATCCTCCGAGATAATGGTTGCAAGTGTTGGGACCACTGGTGTTTTAGGCCCCATTGTAGGCGGCACATGTGAAGATGGGTGTTTGGGACCATGTGAATGGCTGCTGCCATATGACCCAAAACTGTTAGAATTTGGTGGGCCATTTGCCTTGCTGTAGAACATAGATGTCTTGTTAGAGTCTGCAGTATTAACCGTCGCTCCCTGGGAAGGAAGGCTCTGTTTTTGGTGGTATCCAACTGAGCTCCTATGACCTGAAGAATTTGGGAGGGTTAGAGGTTTAGACTTTTCGAAGCTGATGATGAGGCCTATGTTTTGAAGACAAGAAATGGTCTGTTGAAGGTGGGTTTGAAGGGTAACTTGGTCCAAGGCTACCAAGAGCCATTCGTCTAGGTAGGAAAATAACTGGATTCCCAACTGTCGAAGGTAGGCCACCACCACTGCCATGCACTTCGTGAATACCTGAGGGGCTGCTGAGAGGCCAAAGGGGAGAACCTTGTGTCTTGTAGTGGAAACAGAGGTATTGCCATGAAGAGGGGTTCATTGGGATATGAGTGCAGACATCCCTCTAGTCTAGCGAACACATTCAATCGTTGGGTTGAAGAAGGGGGAGAATTGATTTCAGGGAGACCATTTTGAATTTCTCTCTGACCAGATATTTGTTTAATTCGCGTAAGTCCAGAATTGGCGCAGACCTCCCAATTTTGGGGGGATTAAGAAGTAAGGGGAATAAAACCCCGTATTCCAGAGCTGTGGGGGTAGGATACGAATTGCCTGTTGATGTTGAAGAGTTGATATCTCTTCAGCTATCTGAAGACGAAGTTGAGTTGATAGCCCTGATTGACTATTTCTAGTCAATCAGGCTTGACTGAATGCTGTGATCTGCGACTAGGCTTGACTGAATGCCGTGATTCTACCTCCCACAGCCATGGGGGTGGTGGTATTGCTGGAGTTAAAAAGAGGGTGTGGTCTTCGAGTTGGTGTAGGGTGGTTGACCCTGCTGTCATTGTGCTCGTGGTCTACCTCGACGTTGTTGATGTTGAGTGGACTGTCGAGGTGGCTGTGGATAGAGTGCCGGGCAATAAGATGGATAGGCCCTGAATGGAAGTCTTTGGTATGGTGCACGACGATTAGGCATGAAATAGCGGCAACAGAAGGCACCGTATGTGTTAGAAGCTGTCAAGGCTTGGACCGCCATGTTCTGCTCCTTCAACTGAGTGACTGTTTCTTGGATATGGTTACCAAATAGATTGTTTCCTCGGCAAGGAAGGTTAGATAGATTTTCATGGCAGTAGCCCGGAGCCAAGCCAAACGTCTGGCTGCTTTAGCTGACACTGAGGCTCTTGAAGACGTCTCAAAACCTTCATAAACAGTTCTCAGGAGGTGTTGAATGCCTTCCTCCATGTCTTGAATTGGTTGTGGTGGTGGAGTCATGGGATCCATATCTGGAAGGAGTCCCTTTAGCTGTTGTAGTGACTCGTACAGGTATTGGACGATATAGAATTGATGTTGATGTATCCGTGCCCCCAACATCGATGATTGCAAAGATTTCTTCTCAAAGTCATCAAGGTACTTATTATCTTTGCCAGGTGGTGTACTGGAGTGTAATCTGGTCTTTTGGGCACGTTGCATGGCCAATTCCACCACGATAGAAGTGTGTGGTAGTTGTGGAGATGAATAGAATGTGGATTGCTGCATTCGAAACTTCATGTCCGTTTTTCTGGATACTGGGGTGATAGAGAATGGTGTCTCCCAAGATTTTTCAAGTACCGTATCCAAAACCTGATGTGATGGGAGCGCTGTTGGATCTAATGGAAGATCTTTAGGATTCCCATCATTTCTGATCTGGGGTCAGATAATTTTTGGACTTTCACATTAAGGGCTGAGCCTACTTTATCTATAAATTTTGGATATGAAAGGTCCTGCGGTGGAGAGTAAGGTTCCTGAGGACCTTCTGGTGGGTCAGAAGGATACCCCATGGAGGAGCCTGGAGACGATGGTACGGTATCAGGTTGTCTAGGCAATGGAGGAGAGTTGGTAGGCATAGGAGTACGAAGTGTATGCTCCGGTGAATGATGTGATACCAATAAAGGCACCTTTGTTGGCATAGGCTGTGGCAGTAATGTTGATATATCTGGTGAAGGCTGTGGTAGCTGTGGAGATAACCCACTACAGGTTCCAACCAGCCCTGGTGGGATTAAGAACCCTAATTATAGAGAGGCTAGGAAGCCAGAGAAAGCTGACGATAATTGGGCAATGGCCTGTTGTGCCCCTTCTGTATCTGTGGCTGAATGGCTATTGGCGAGGGACCCTGGGGATAGTGTGGAATTGCCACCAATAGTATATACGAATCCGGGGCTGTAGGTCAATTTTTATGGATCTCCACATCGTCTCGAATCCGTTGGCGCTCCGCCAATGGTTCCTGCAACTAAGTCGAGGCACGTTTCTGTCTGGAGATTGAAGAAAGGTCTCAAAAGACCTGAAGTGAGGAAGAAGATGAAGGGGAATAGGAAGAGACTGCTACCCAATTGTCTTCTGATTCAAGGGGAGACTCCGGTCTGCGAGAGTCAGGAAGGTGTAAGGACGTGCCTGAGCCCGAGGGTGGAGTATGCTCCTCTCGGCCTGATGGTACTGGTGGTTGCGGCCTTTGTGAAGCAGAGCCCTTGGTAGCAGTAAGTTTTGGAGCCCTTTGTGAAGCGTGGTCCCGTGTCTGCGTCATATGCTTCGAAGGATGCTCTGTTGGAGGCTGCGTCAGCGTCGACTGGGATGCTGTAGTGTGTATTGGGTGCGTCGATGCTTGTGTAGACGAATGCGTCGAAGTTCGCAGCAAGGAATGCTTCGACTGATGCACCAGCGAATGTATCGAGAGGTGTGCCAGTGATTGCGTCGAGAGGTGCGCCGGTTCTTGCGTCGACCGATGCGCCGGAAACTGCTTCGAACGACGCTTCTGAGCCCCTTTTGACAACTGCGTCAAGGGTGTCGAAGGATGCTTCAATCAGACGTGCGTCGATGGCACAGCTGCAGCAGAATTGACACTTTTAGATGTCACGGGCCTTGGCGTCAATGCGGATATGGACTCCTCTGAGTCTCGGTGGGGGAGTCAAGATTTGTGGACTAATTTCCCTCGTTGTTTTTTAGACTTTTCCAGGCCCGCCTGCGAGGTGCTGGGTTCTAGGGACTCTGCACACTTGTGTGAGGGGGCAAGCGTCGACCTCGGTCCGGGGAGGAGTGGGCCTCCTGGGGGGGGGGGGGGGAACCCGTGAGGGAAAGTTTTAATTTCTCGATCTTCGCGGCCGTTTGGTGCTACGCTCGAGGCAACATGCACCCGCAGTGCTGGCACTTCGATTGGTCGTGCCCTGGGCCTAAACAGAGGTAACAGGCCTCATGTCCATCTTGCCGCATGCACATGGCTTGAAGCCCGACGGCCGTGGCATCGTGGCTTCTGCAGCAGTGATGCAATGTCCTGATAAATATAAGTGATCGCCTCAATCATTTTTCTTTTTTTTTTGGTAGTCTGGCTGAGGAGAGCAGCAGCTCCGTTTATGTTCCCACTCGCAGAAAAGACAGACTGAGGAGATTCTGCCTTCCTGCGCGGGATCACACGCACAGCCACACAGAGCTAAGCTCTGTAACTGCTTAGTAAAGCTCCGCCTCCGATGCCTGACTGACAGTCCCCATGACAGCATGGCTAATTCAGCCCTGCTATCGACAGGAAAAATAAACTTAGATTGCTTTCTAAGCATCAAACCACCTTTCTCTAAGAAAAAAATAGTTTAAACTATGAAAAACGTTTAAAGATTATTAAACAGTTGAAAGGATTTTTTTTGTTCACTACTCATGAGTACTTTATTTTCCACAGTATTTGTTATTACCAAGGAGGCTGGAGGTGATGTGAAAGAAAAGTTCCAACGGTTTAATTCACGGGGACTTTGAGAAAAATCAATTTTCTGCTCACAAGTTCTAGGCTTTGCTCTTACTCTCTCTTTTTCCCTCCTTCCCACGGCTCCTCCCAGTCTACTCTCATCCACCCTCTCTCCTTCTCATTCTATCTTTGCCCTCCATTCTTGCCCCCATATTTACTAAAACAGATGGATTGCAAGACATTTTATTGCTGGAGCTGTCTGCAATCATTTAGATGCAAATCCTGCATGGAATCTTTTCATAGTTTACTCTCTAAACCATTTCTGTTGCACACCTGTTTCCTTTAAAAGGAATGCTCTATTAATGCAGCTTCCAAAGGTCAGGTCGGAATTACTCTCTCTCAACATGGATCAGCTGGTAAAAACTTCTACAGCCTTATTAACAACTCTCACCACTGCCACCTGCACATCAGTTTCACAGAACAGCTCCATAGCCAGGCCTTTTTTCCCACCAGTCTGAGAGGACCCTTTCCACAAGATAAAAAGAAATTCACATCTTCATGTTCCTTCAACACCTTGTAAAACAAACAAAACCCTTAGGGGGTAATTTTCAAAAGGATTTATTTGCATAAAACTGCGGTTATTTCTATGTTTCTATGTTTAAAAATGGGCTTTTGAAAGTTGCTATGATACATGCTTTTACACATGCAAAACCTTGTGAAAATTACCCCCTTACTGTACAGTGTATACCAGAGCTTCCCAAACGTTTATCCGTCACCCTATTTTAGCACTTGAAAAGTCATATAGCCCTAGAGGGTGACCAAAACAAATTAGCAGGGCTGCAGTCTTCTCCTCCAACAACCACTCCAATCTCACCATAATCCAGCCGATCCTTCCTTTCCACCAGGCCTGTGCCTAGGGTGGCAAAATTCTGGAGGGCAGCAGATCTGTTCAAGATTTACTGCCTCCCAGCTAAACTGAATCTCTCTCAGCAGATCAGCCCTCTGTTTCCTGCTCCAGCCCTTCCCCTCCCAGGCAGGCAGACAGGGAACAGTAGGAAGGGCTAAGAATAAAGAAAGGCCACTCTTGTCCCTAATCCAGCCCCTTCCCTCTTGTCATTTAGGATCAGGAAGGAAGGGAATGACCCTGGGGCAGAGAGAATATTGGGGAGGTTAGGAGGGGTATGCATCTGTGTGAGAAAAGGGATTGGTACTGTGGGTATGTGTCTGTCTTATGGCCAGATTGGGTGGGAGGTTAGAGGGCGTAAGAGAATGCAAGGGGGAGCAGGAATGGAGCACAGCAGGGTCACCTTCCTTCTTCCCTTCCCCATTACAATTCAGATTCTTCCTCCTTTGCTCTCAGATTCTCTCCCCCAGATCCTGGAACCTCCCTTCCTTCCTGCATCTCCCCTTCTCCTTAGATCCAGGAACCTCTTCCTCCCCATCCCCTGATCCCAGAATCCTTTCTCCTCTGATCTCTCCTCGGATTCCAAGAACCTTTCTCCTTAACCATCCCAGATTTCTGATCCTTCCCTATCATCCTTCTTCCTCTGTCTTCCCCATCTTTTCTCCCTCTCCTTGCCTCATTCCTGATCCTTTTCCCTCTCCTGTGCCATCCCTGGTCCTATCCTCCTTTCCTTGTCCTCATCCCCAAGTTCTCCTTCCTGTATTGATACTTGTGATCTCTTTTCCTCACCCAGTTAAAACAAAATAAATTATATAACATAAGTGAGTTTGGAAAACAACTTTATTTATATAAGCTAATAATCAAAATGGACATATTTGCTAATGTGCATTATAACTTTCTAATTTATGTCAAAGAATCTGACCCTGAGCTGCCACAGGAGACTGTGTGGCTGTGCCTGAGACCTACTGCTCCTTGTTGTCCAACCTTATTGAATGGTGGGGTGGGATGGGGTAGGAGGGAGAGCAACAGCGCAACAGTATATTAGGAGTGACAAAAACCTAAATCCATAAACATAGAAACATGCCCCCCCTTCAGAGGACCTTCTCATCAACCTCCATCCCTTGCACCTTGCAGCTCCTTTCACCTACCCAGTTCACCTCTTTTCTTGATCCCTTCAGTCCTTTTTGCATCCCCGCAGTTGATCCTCTCTCACCCCAGGCCCTTCTTATAACCACCAACTGATCCTCTCTCATCCCCTCACCGCCCAGCCTCATCTCCACAGCTTCTCTTACATCCCCCGGCAATCGTTTTTCATTCTACTTCTCTCACACTCCACAGCCAATTCCTCTCCAGCTGATCCAGCCCTCAACCCCGTCCTGCATCGGATCCCTCTCTTCTGAACACCCCACTAGGCCAGGGTCAGCAGTAACATTTTCCTTTGAGCCGTGGTGGATGGTGAAATGAGAGGGCAGCCTGACGACAGAGGCAACATTTTTTCTCTTGGGTAACTTCAGTGGTGGGTGAAAACAGAAATGCTGTGTCAATCTTCACTGGCCCATACACACTCAGTCCTTTACTTCCCTCCCCTCATGGCTGGTCCCAAGTCTGATGGTGATCTGAAAGCAGCAGCAGCAGCATTAGTAGCGTAAGTCTGCACGGGGCTTCTGAGCCAATGCAAGCTGACAAGCACTACAGTGGTCTAAGTCCCTTCTCACAGAAGGCTTTCCATTACTATAGAAACTTATGTGAGGCTGGAGGCTGCTGCAAAGCCCATGGCTCCTATGTGCCATTCTAACTTTCACTACTCATGCTGCTGCTGCTGGCACCTGAAGAGTGCTACCGGCTGAAGCACTTGTAAGCCTATCTGAAAGCTTTGTGACTCCCAACTGGGACTACCCTCCTGAAGGAAGTAGCCTAGTAGCTAAAGCAGCAGGCTGAGAACAAGGGAGTCAGGTTCAAATCTTGCTGATGCTTCTTGTGACCTTTGTCAAGTCATTTCACCCTCCATTGCCTCAGGCACAAACTTAGGGGCCGCTACAACACAGTGCACTCAGCCGAGCATCCACAGCCCCTTGTGCTATAAGAGGATTAGTGCCTTCACAACGCGCGTCCAACGCGCCACAAAACTAAGAGCGCCCATCACATGCAAATGCATGTTGATGAGGTTATTCGTTATTCACCCCACATGCAAAAAAAAAAAAAAAAGTGCGTCCAATCCACACATTTTTACACTCGGAAATTGACGCCTGCTCTGGGCACCCCAAAAAGTTGTACAGAAAAGCAGAAAATACTGCTTTTCTGTATAACCTCCGACTTAATATTGTGGTGATATTAAATTGGAGGAACAAAAAGTTTAAAAGATTTAAAAAAAAAAGAGTGCCGGTGGTCAAGTTAGGCAGCGGACGCCAATAAATTCAGCGTCCGTTTTATTAACCTGCGGACAACTGACCTCTCCTGGGCACCCACTACCAAGGAGGCGCTAGGAGCGCACAATCGACCCTAGCGCCTCCTTGGCAGTGCGACCCCTAATTTAAATATTGCATGGCACCTCCCAGGAGAGGTGTGTTTTTGGCACATTTTTATTACATTGGCCCCTTAGATCAGAGCTTTCCAAAGTGTGTGTCGCGACACTTTAGTGTGTTGCCTACAATGTGCCAGTGTATCGCGCAAACCCGGTGCACAAGAGGGGGCGGAGCAAGTGGTATACCGAGGGGAGGTCAGGGGAGCCAATGCTGCCGCCGGTGGACCTCATCCCACTGGCGGCTGAGCAGTGAACTACCGCTGTGGTGTGTGCCGGACACACACAGCAGGAAGATCGGCAGGGCCGTGGTGGAGCTCATGTCACCACGGCCGAAGAAAAAGGTCACATCCAAACCTGCAAGTGCTCCTCCTCCTTCCTGCCCACGTAGCCCCGGAAGAAAACGTTGCCAGAGCTGCTCGGGCAGGAAGGAGGAGGAGCATCATCCGCGTGCAGAAGAGGAGCAGCGTTGTCGCAGCGGGCTGAGAAAAGGAGGCGGCCCAGTAGCAGGGCTGCCGCTGCGGATCCCACATTACGGGCGGCCCGAGAAGATCAGGGCCGCTGCAGAGCCCATCCTGCGGCACCCCGTGAAGAGGAGGCTCAGAGGCAAGAGAGAGGCTGAGGGCCTGTAGAGTGTGTGTGTGTATGAGATGAGAGATTGTGTGTGTGTATGAAATGAGTTGAGAGATTGTGTGTGGGAGTGAGAACCTGAATGTTTGCAGAGAATGTTTGCAGAGAAAACGTGTGTGTGAAAGAGGCAGCATGTGACAGTGAGAGACTGTGTATGAATGATTGTATGAGAGAGAGCATGTGACAGTGAGAGCCTGTGCTTGAGCAAGACAGCATGTGGGAGTGAGAGCCTGGGTGTGTGAGTCAGACAGCATGTGCCAGTGAGAGACACATGGGGCCAGATCTTAAAATCTATGCCCGATTATATAACATGTGCGAGCTACCACGAGCATGTTATAAAATCCGGGCTTGGCGCATGCAAGGGGGTGCATACGTGTGCACCTTGCGCGCACCGAGCCTGAGGGGAACCCCGATGGCTTTCCCCGTTCCCTCCAAGGCAGCTCCAAAATCGGAGCGGCCTTGGAGGGAACTTTATCCCGCCCCCCCACCTTTCCCTCCCTTCTCCTATCTAACCCACCCCCCAGCCCTACCTAAATTCCCCCCTACCTTATCTTGTTGAGTTACGCGCACCGGCTCGCCATCCCCTGGCACAGGCCACTGTGCCGGAGGATTCAGCCCTGCCGCCACGCCCCAGCCATGCTCCTGGACCGCCCCCAAACCACTGCCACGCCCCCGCACCGCCCATTTTTGAAAGCCCCGGGACATATGCGCATCCCGGGACTTGCACTTGCCGCCGAGCCTAAGCAAAATAGGCTCGGCGCGCGCAGGGGCAGATTTTCTCGGGTTACACGCATAGCCTTTGAAAATCTACCCCTATGTGTATGAATGATTGTATGAAAGACAGCATGTGAGAGTGAGAGCCTGTGTGTGTGTGAGAGAGAGAGAAAGCACGTGAGAATGAGAACCTGACTGTGTGTTTGAGGGAAGAAGATAGATGGAGAAAAAAGAAATAGAAAAACAGACAATATAAAAGGAATTGGCAAAAAAATAAGAAAGGGAAGGTGGAACAAAAAAGCCTGTGACCAACCGATTAGAAAACTAAGATCAGACTGCAAAGGTAAAAAAAAAAAATACTTTTTACTGATTGGCACATGTAATCTTTGGTAATGTGCAAGAGTAGCACTTTCTCTATGCGGATCTCACAATGTACGAGATCAGCATAGAGGAAGTGGAAACCCACAGAGGAGGCAGCAGAATGGGCTTCAGTGCCAGTAGCAGCAATCAACGTCTCTGCAATAGCCATGCGGCAGCAGTGACAGTGGCAGCAGAAGAATGAGAGAGGCTCCGAGGTTGCTGACAAATGAAAGAGAGGGGGTCTGCCTTTAGTGTATGCATGTGTATGAATGGGAGTCTGCCTGGGGGTGTATGTGTGTGAATGCATGGGTGCCTGCCTGAGGGTGTGTCTGTGTATGAGAATGAATAGGTGTCTTCCTGGGGTTTGTATGTGTGAGAATAGGTGCCTGCCTGTGTGTGGTGTATGTGTGTGTGAGAATGAATGTATGCATGCCTGAGGGATGGTGAGGGAGTGGTGTGAAAATGAGTGGGAGCCTGTCTGGGGGTCAGTGTGTGTGTGAGAATGATTGGGAGCTTGCCTGGATGTGTGTTTGTGTGTATGTGAGGGAGCCAGTGAAAGTGAGAGCATGAGTGTATATGAGAAAATCCAGGGGAGTAAGAGTTTGTGTGTGTTGGGGGGGGGGTGTGAGGGGGAGAGAGTGTCTTAGAGCCTGAGAGTGTGTCAGTGTCTGTGACAGCGAGAGGTTATGGTGGGTATAAGAGCATGAATGTGTATCTTTGTGACAGTGTATGTGTGAGAGATAATGGACATGTGAGTATGTGAGAGAGAGGATAACCTCCTAATACTCGACAATATCAGGGTGACTGGAAATCAAGAGCTCCCACGTATGGACAGCAGGGGCTTTTTAAAATCCTTATTAGTTTTAGTTATTTATTGGGTGTTATTTGATATATGTGCCGTTTTGAAATATTTTATTGGTGTTTGGGAAATTGTAAAAAATGTATATGATTTTAATTAATAGAAATTCTATTTATCAGTAGTTTTAAAATATTCTTTTATTAGTATGGTTTTACTATTATAACTGATGCTTTATGTTTCTTGATTTTATTTGTTTTATGAGGAATGGTGGTTCTGTTTTTCCTTTGTTAATACACAGAGTCTGGCTTTTGGGGGTTTCCATTTCAGTTTTTGTCTAATTTGTGCTCCTTTATTTTGTATTCTGTATTTGGTGAGGGTCTGTCTCTGCTCTGTGTGTGTGACCATGATGAGAGATTCTGCTAGCATATAGTGTCTGTATAGCGATCTATAGCAATCAGGTTTGTTTTGTTTCCTCAGTAGGTGGTATATTGGTATTCTAGGACCCAGTGTAATATTTACCCTTGCTTTTTCACAGGTAGGGTTATTGTTTTTTGAGTCCTTGGTGTTATTACTGTTATGTTACAATGGGATTGCATTATAGATTTTGAGTGTCTTTTTTGCGAGGTTTTGTGTTAGCTCACAATGTGCCTGGCAGTGGAAGGTATTTGTGCTGCTGTTACTGTGAGCTGTAAGGGAAACATCCAAGCTCCATTGTTTGGGGGAATTTCAAAGGATGCACACAGTTACAGAACTGGAGGTGCAGGATTTATATTGACATTCTGTCCCTTCCTATATATTCCAGACTTCACTCTTATAGCCATATAGAGTTAGTTGAATGAGGCTATCAAATAATTTTATAGTGTGAAACTGACCAGCTTTTTAAAATTACGCAGAAGACCCTTTGGATTTTTTTTATTAACACCAAATATTCAAAAGCTGTGTTCATCCCATCAAGCTCATACATCTCATTAAAGAAGTAAATTGAATAACCCAATAACTTTATTTTATTATTGTTACTCATAATGTTACGGCTATGGCTGCTGTGCAACCGCCTCACCACCAGGGGGTCCCTCAAGAGCAGGCTCTCCTGACTGGCCCAGTCCATCTTCCTTGTTTTCTCTCTGTTCTGGACTTCCCCTTATAACCCTGCCTGGCAGTTCCCTCGGTGCTTCAGCATCGAGCTCACCTGGGCTCCCTGCTCTAGCCTTCTACCTTGCCTTGCGGTGTGTGGGGGCTTCGGGCCTTCTGCCTTGCCTTGCTGCGCGTGTGGCCTTTGGGCCTTCTGCCTTGCCTTGCCTAGTTGTGTGTGTGGCCTGCGGGCCCTCTGCCTTGCCTTGCCGTGTGTGTGTGTGGCCTTCGGGCCCTCTGCCTTGCCTTGCCGTGTGTGTGTGTGGCCTTCGGGCCTTCTGCCTTCCCTTGCTGTGTGTGTGTGTGGCCTTCGGGCCCTCTGCCTTGCCTTGCTGTGTGTGTGTGTGGGGCCTTCGGGCCCTCTGCCTTGCCTTGCTGTGTGTGTGTGTGGGGCCTTCGGGCCCTCTGCCTTGCCTTGCTGTGTGTGTGTGTGGGGCCTTCGGGCCCTCTGCCCTGCAGTGTGTGAGTGTGTGTGTGGCATTCTGGCTTTCTACCTTGCTATAAGGTTCCTTGACCCTGCCCGGACCCTGACACCGTTTGCCTGCCGCCTGCCCTGACCCAGCCTGGACTTGACACCGTTTGCCTGTCGCCTGCCCTGACTCAGCCTGGACTTGACACCGTTTGCCTGCCGCCTGCCCTGACCCAGCCTGGACTTGACACCGTTTGCCTGCCCTGACCTAGCCTGGACTTGACACCGTTTGCCTGCCCTGACCTAGCCTGGACTTGACACTGTTTGCCTGCCGCCTGCCCTGACCCAGCCTGGACTTGACACCGTTTGCCTGCCGCCTGCCCCGACCCAGCCTGGACCCTGTCGCTGTTTGCCTGCCGCCTGCCTAGACCCAGCCTGGACTTGGACTTTGTCCCAGCCAATACCCTGCTCCACATATTCACAGCCATCATCAGAGACCTTCCAGCCATCCCTGTCTCTCTCCACCTGGAGCCACCCTTTTGGGTGGTGTTCACGACACCAGACCATAGCTCAAGCGTAACAGTATGCCGAAGCCATCAATTTCCAGGGGAAGAGATAGGTCTTTGTGCTAAACCAGTGAGTCAACTTTTTTTTCCACTATTACAAAATGCCTCAGTCTTCAAGATTTTATATGTGCTCGTTGCCAGACCTTAAACCTATCCCAGTTACCAGAACTGTCTTGCTTATCAGCTCTCAGATCAAGAACACTGGGTATGTAGCAGTTGTCACAAGAGGAACGTCTCAGTCTACCAGGAGTGTTTAAATTGTAGTACTTCTAGACCAGGATGGTGGACCTGCCCTTGCCTTCCGTGCCTTTTGCCTCCAGGCAAACCCTGCCCCCGCTGCAAAACTAACGGGCCATCTGTTTCTCCGAAAAGCTCAGCTAGTTCTACTACACTATATCATGCTTCTGGTCCTACTAAGAAGGTTTTCACTGTTGACAGTCTGCAAACAAGGAATTCCAGTACATCATTTCATAAAACATCTCACCAAGAAGTAAGGGATATTTCAGAAAAACTCAAGACTCACCTGGTTAAGAAGGCTTCCATAACTTCCATGCTAGAGCCTCAGAAACAAAAGCTGAGGGAAGTAATTAACTCTAGCAGGGCTCTGCTTCCCACAGCTGCCAATCAGACACTAACGAGCACCTTCCCAAGACGGCCCAAAGCTGCCCGTGTCTTCACTAAGCTGCAAGTCTCCGCTGCAGAATCAAGGAACCATGATCTGGGGTTTAAGAATCTGTCCTCGTTTACCATGTCCTCTACAGCCCAGTCTTTATCCTCCTCTCACCCCAGCATAATGATTCCCATAACTGATCAACAATCCACAAATGACTTCATTACTCTGCCATCTCAGACTGTCGCAGTATCCCAGAAGGGGCTTGAGCCTGCCATGCTGCCCCCGGAGGGGCTTGAACCTGCCCTGCCGCCCCAGGTGGGGCTTGGACTTACCACTGCGCTCCCGGAGGAGCTTGAACCTGCCCTGCTGCCCCAGGTGGGGCTTGGACTTACCGCTGTGCCCCAGGAGCTTGGACTTACCACTGTGCTCCAGGAGGGGCTTGAGCCCACCGTGCCACCCCTGGAGGGGTCCGGACCGGCCCTGCTGCCGTCCCAGGAGGAGTCCGGACCGGTCCTGCTGCCGTCCCAGGAGGAGTTAGCACCTGCCCTGTTGCCTCAAGAGGGGTTTAACCCTGCCGCCTTGCCCCAGGAGGGGTTAGGGACCATTTTGCTGCCCCATGTGGGGTTTGTGTCTGCCTTGTCACCCCAGGAGGAGTTAGGGACTACTTTGCTGCCTCAGGAAGGAGTTGAACCTGCTGCATCGCCCCAGGAGGGGTCTGACTTCATTATTGAGTACCCCCTGCAAAGATGGGACCCAGAGGAGGGGGAGGCCTTGAGGGGGGGGGGGGGTACTGTTACGGCTATGGCTGCTGTGCAACCGCCTCACCACCAGGGGTCCCTCAAGAGCAGGCTCTCCTGACTGGCCCAGTTCATCTTCCTTGTTTTCTCTCTGTTCTGGACTTCCCCTTATAACCCTGCCTGGCAGTTCCCTTAGTGCTTCGGCATCGAGCTCACCTGGGCTCCCTGCTCTAGCCTTCTACCTTGCCTTGCGGTGTGTGTGGCCTTCGGGCCCTCTGCCTTGTCTTGCTGTGTGTGTATGGCCTTCGGGCCCTCTGCCTTGTCTTGCTGTGTGTGTATGGCCTTCGGGCCCTCTGCCTTGTCTTGCTGTGTGTGTATGGCCTTCGGGCCCTCTGCCTTGTCTTGCTGTGTGTGTATGGCCTTCGGGCCCTCTGCCTTGTCTTGCTGTGTGTGTATGGCCTTCAGGCCCTCTGCCTTGTCTTGCTGTGTGTGTATGGCCTTCGGGCCCTCTGCCTTGCCTTGCTGTGTGTGTATGGCCTTCGAGCCCTCTGCCCTGCCGTGTGTGTGTGTGGCCTTCGGGCTTTCTACCTTGCTATAAGGTTCCTTGACCCTGCCCGGACCCTGACACTGTTTGCCTGCCGCCTGCCCTGACCCAGCCTGGACTTGGACTTTGTCCCAGCCAATACCCTGCTCCACATATTCACAGCCATCATCAGAGACCTTCCAGCCATCCCTGTCTCTCTCCACCTGGAGCCACCCTTTTGGGTGGTGTTCACGACACCAGACCATAGCTCAAGCGTAACAGTATGCCGAAGCCATCAATTTCCAGGGGAAGAGATAGGTCTTTGTGCTAAACCAGTGAGTCAACTTTTTTTTCCACTATTACAAAATGCCTCAGTCTTCAAGATTTTATATGTGCTCGTTGCCAGACCTTAAACCTATCCCAGTTACCAGAACTGTCTTGCTTATCAGCTCTCAGATCAAGAACACTGGGTATGTAGCAGTTGTCACAAGAGGAACGTCTCAGTCTACCAGGAGTGTTTAAATTGTAGTACTTCTAGACCAGGATGGAGGACCTGCCCTTGCCTTCCGTGCCTTTTGCCTCCAGGCAAACCCTGCCCCCGCTGCAAAACTAACGGGCCATCTGTTTCTCCGAAAAGCTCAGCTAGTTCTACTACACTATATCATGCTTCTGGTCCTACTAAGAAGGTTTTCACTGTTGACAGTCTGCAAACAAGGAATTCCAGTACATCATTTCATAAAACATCTCACCAAGAAGTAAGGGATATTTCAGAAAAACTCAAGACTCACCTGGTTAAGAAGGCTTCCATAACTTCCATGCTAGAGCCTCAGAAACGAAAGCTGA
Source organism: Rhinatrema bivittatum (assembly GCF_901001135.1). Lineage (NCBI taxonomy): Eukaryota > Metazoa > Chordata > Amphibia > Gymnophiona > Rhinatrematidae > Rhinatrema > Rhinatrema bivittatum. Next base: position 253,546,662 of record NC_042622.1, on the reverse strand, counting down.
GGGAAGTAATTAACTCTAGCAGGGCTCTGCTTCCCACAGCTGCCAATCAGACACTAACGAGCACCTTCCCAAGACGGCCCAAAGCTGCCTGTGTCTTCACTAAGCTGCAAGTCTCCGCTGCAGAATCAAGGAACCATGATCTGGGGTTTAAGAATCTGTCCTCGTTTACCATGTCCTCTACAGCCCAGTCTTTATCCTCCTCTCACCCCAGCATAATGATTCCCATAACTGATCAACAATCCACAAATGACTTCATTACTCTGCCATCTCAGACTGTCGCAGTATCCCAGAAGGGGCTTGAGCCTGCCATGCTGCCCCCGGAGGGGCTTGAACCTGCCCTGCTGCCCCAGGTGGGGCTTGGACTTACTGCTGTGCCCCAGGTGGGGCTTGAGCCTGCCCTGCTGCCCCTGGAGGGGCTTGGACTTACTGCTGTGCCCCAGGAGCTTGGACTTACCACTGTGCTCCAGGAGGGGCTTGAGCCCACCGTGCTGCCCCGGGAGGGGCTTGAGCCCGCCGTGCCGCCCCTGGAGGGGTCCGGACCGGCCCTGTTGCCGCCCCTGGAGGGGTCCGGACCGGCCCTGCTGCCGTCCCAGGAGGGGTCCGGACCGGCCCTGCTGCAGTCCCAGGAGGGGTCCGGACCGGTCCTGCTGCCGTCCCAGGAGGGGTCCGGACTGGCCCTGCTGCCGTCCCAGGAGGGGTCCGGACCGGTCCTGCTGCCGTCCCAGGAGGGGTTAGCACCTGCCCTGTTGCCTCAAGAGGGGTCTGACCCTGCCGCCTTGCCCCAGGAGGGGTTATGGACTATTTCGCTGCCCCAGGTGGGGTTTGTGTCTGCCTTATCACCCCAGGAGGGGTTATGGAGATCTGCACCGACTCTGCTGCCCCAGGAGGGGTCTGACCCTGCCGCCTTGCCCCAGGAGGGGTTAGGGACCATTTTGCTGCCCCAGGTGGGGTTTGTGTCTGCCTTATCACCGCAGGAGGGGTTAGGGACTACTTTGCTGCCTCAGGAAGGAGTTGAACCTGCTGCATCGCCCCAGGAGGGGTCTGACTTCATTATTGAGTACCCCCTGCAAAGATGGGACCCAGAGGAGGGGGAGGCCTTGAGGGGGGGGGGGGTACTGTTACGGCTATGGCTGCTGTGCAACCGCCTCACCACCAGGGGTCCCTCAAGAGCAGGCTCTCCTGACTGGCCCAGTTCATCTTCCTTGTTTTCTCTATGTTCTGGACTTCCCCTTATAACCCTGCCTGGCAGTTCCCTCGGTGCTTCGGCATCGAGCTCGCCTGGGCTCCCTGCTCTAGCCTTCTACCTTGCCTTGCAGTGTGTGTGGCCTTCGGGCCCTCTGCCTTGTCTTGCTGTGTGTGTGTGGCCTTCGGGCCCTCTGCCCTGCCGTGTGTGTGTGTGAGGCCTTCGAGCCCTCTGCCCTGCCGTGTGTGTGTGTGTGTGTGGCCTTCGGGCCCTCTGCCTTGTCTTGCTGTGTGTGTGTGGCCTTCGAGCCCTCTGCCCTGCCGTGTGTGTGTGTGTGTGGCCTTCGGGCCCTCTGCCTTGCCTTGCCGTGTGTATGTGTGGCCTTCGGGCCCTCTGCCTTGCCTTGCTGTGTGTGTGTGGCCTTCGAGCCCTCTGCCCTGCCGTGTGTGTGTGTGTGTGGCCTTCGGGCCCTCTGCCTTGCCTTGCCGTGTGTGTGTGTGGCCTTCGGGCTTTCTACCTTGCTATAAGGTTCCTTGACCCTGCCCGGACCCTGACACTGTTTGCCAGCCGCCTGCCCTGACCCAGCCTGGACTTTACACTGTTTGCCTGCCGCCTGCCCTGACCCAGCCTGGACTTGGACTTTGTCCCAGCCAATACCCTGCTCCACATATTCACAGCCATCATCAGAGACCTTCCAGCCATCCCTGTCTCTCTCCACCTGGAGCCACCCTTTTGGGTGGTGTTCACGACACCAGACCATAGCTCAAGTGTAACACATAAATTATAACAATAACATTAATTTTGGAATATTATATATTTTTAATATAAATGAAAGGTTTTCACAAGATAGGTTGTGTCATGAAACATTTTATTTATGTATATATTTAAGTAAACATACATAAATTGTCGAAATACATTTTGTTCGTTTAACCTTTAACCTCTGGTTTGCTAGTAGACTGAATTACTATGTCATGAAATTATGTTTGTCTAAAAAGTGTGTCACCAACATGAAAAGTTTGGAAAGCTCTGCCTTAGACTGTAAGCCTTCTGGAGACAAGGAAATACCTACAGCACCTCAATGTAACTCACCTTGAGCTATCACTAAAAAGACATGAGCTTAATATATATAAATAAAAAAGGAAGCCTGACCCCAGGAGCACATCCATGAACTAGGGCAAGTGAAAAGCATACCAGGTGAGCATACTAAGTGCTGGCTGAAAAGTCCCAAGCATTGCATTGAACATAGTAGATATCAGCATAGAAGGGCCAGTTGGCTGTCCCTGCCTGTACTGCTATAGATAGAGGTATCTTCAAGCTTCCAGCTGCACAAGCTTGACTGCCTCCAAGTTTGCTTTGTCATTTATTTTATTTTTATTTAGATATTTTATATACCGTCATTTCATATCAAGATCACAACAGTTTACAAAATTAACATACATAATTTTAGGATCTCCCTTTTTTTATCCTCTACTGTTCCAGGTAAATGAGGATGCAGTTTTTCATGCTTAAATTACTACACAGGCCCTCCCAGGGGCGGACTGAGGGAAAATAGTGGCCCAGGGGATTTTTCTCCATACTGGCCCATGGGTACCCAATTACATATACAATGTAATTTACATATATATGTACACACCCCTATATTTCAGCATGCTACTCCCGTATCAACACAGTACTATTTGCCAAAACTCAAAGAATAACAACCCCACCTATGAAAAAGAATACCACAAATATTACACCAGAATCTAAAATATCAATACACCTCCTATCAGGAAAACAGAACAGGCCAAGCTACTACAGATCCCTACAGAGAAACCACATGCTAAAAGAATGCTTCCTCTCAGTCTTTGCATGCAGAACACAAACTCTCACCAAATACAGAATAAAGCCACATAAAGTATAAATAGAAATGTGCAGACAAAAACTAAACTGTAAAACGTATCATGCCAGACTCTATACAGTGCAACAATGGAAAAACAAAAATGTCACCATTCCTCATGAAACAATCAATAAAATCAAGATATATAAATCATGACTCATAATTATAAAATCATACTAATAAAATAATTTCAAAACAGCTGATGAATAGAATATCCAATAATTAAAGACTCAAGGAAATTTTGAAACCTTTACCAAACACCAATAAAATATTTCAAACAGCAGACACATCACATACTACCCAATAATTAAAATGGTAATCAATAAAAATGAACTTAAAAAGCCACCTTTACTTACCCTCTCCAGCAGTTCTCCTACTCCTTTCCCTTGCAGGCGACGCCAGAAGCAGCAGTAGCTGCTGAAGCTGTCCTCATGGTCCTCTTCCTTAGGAACCACAACCAATCTCTTCTCTCTCTCACTCACACACACACCAGTCATACCCTCAAGACCAGTTTCTGTCTCTCACACACCAATCATCTGCCCAACCAGTCTCTCTCTCTCTCACGAGCACACGAGCACACACATACCAGTCATCTCCTTGATCAGTCTCACACATACACGTCACCTCTCTGGCCAGTCTCTCTCAATCACACAATGCTCTCGCTCTCTCTTACTTACACAAAGGCTTTCAATCATACACATGCTCTCTCTATTTCACTTACACACAAGCTCTCAATTACACACATGTTCTATCTCACAGCCACAAGCCAGCCAAAAACATGCTCCATATCTCTTGCACACACACACTGACACACAGAAGCACCCTCCCTGTCTCACATACACATTACACTCACAGAAGCACCTTGCTTTCAGACTTGCATTTTTCACTTTTACTAAAAGTGAAAGTGATGATCACAACCATTAAATAAGAAAACCACATTCCTATCAGAAGGCGAAATGACACCCTTCCTTCAGGTTCTGTCCTCCCAAGGGACAGCCACCCACACCGTACAGCTTCTCTTGTTTTGAGCTTTCAGGCAATAAAGCAAGTGTCTTTCTTCAAACTATCAGTCATATGATTATTCATGGGGGAGATATGGAACCGAAAGACATCCTTAGTCAACTTCCCTTTTAAATGGGAAGATTCCAATCTTAGTCATTTAAAAATATACATTTTCTAAAGGCTTAAAAAAATAGCAAAACCATTTCAGATTGGAACTATTCTAGTCTTCATGCTTAAATTATGCTAAAAAAAGAAAAACAACCCACCTGGCATCAGTATCTTAAATTTGTGATTTTGCTGAGATGAACATTTTAAATAGTTTAATTTTTTTTTTTTGCTTTAGTATTTGTCTCTACCCACTTTGCTACATTTTATTTTCTAGAAGAGGGATGCTTAACATTCAGTAATTTAATCTTTCATCCAACTTTTCAAAAGTTGCACTATTCTCAAACACACACACACACACACACACACACACACACAAAAGCACCGTTCCTTTCTCACATACACACAGAAGCACCCTTCCGATCCAAGGATTAACAGCTGGTCTCCGGCGGCGGTTCACTTCTTCGGCCCCCGCCGGCCTCAATTTTAATTTCTTCGGCCCCCGCCGGAGACCGCCGGCCTCGATTTTAATTTCCTCGGCCCCTGCCGGCCTCAGTTTTAATTTCTTCGGCCCTCTTGGTCTCCGGCGGGGGCCGAAGAAATTAAAATCGAGGCCGGCGGGGACGGAAGAAATTAAAATCGAGGCCAGCGGAGGCCGAAGAAAAGATAGGCGCTGCCCAGCCAGCCCCCGCTTGAGGCTGGCTGGGAGGCGCCCATCTTCTTTGCTTCAGCCTCCGCCGCCGCCAGCCTCAATTTTAATTTATTCGGCCCCCGCCGGCCTTCGGGGGCTGGCTGTCTCCGGCGGGGGCCGAAGAAGTTAAAATCGAGGCCGGCGGAGGCCGAAGAAAAGAAGATGGGTGCCGCCCAGCCAGCCCCCGCTTGAGGCTGGCTGGGAGGCGCCCATCTTCTTTTCTTCGGCTGCCGCCGGCCTCGATTTTAATTTCTCCGGCAGGGGCTGGCTGGGAGGTTCCCATCTTCATTTCTTCGGCCCGCGCTGGCTGATCTTCTTTTCTTCGGCCCCCGCCGGCCTCGATTTGTATTTCTTCGGCCCCTGCCGGCTTGGCCTCCGGCAGGGGCTGACTGGAAGGCGCTGAGGCTGGACTGAGAAAGAGCCACGCGGTCGAGACCACGTGACAAGGTAGACCGGCCCACTGGGGGATGCCCGATCCCCCGATAGGTCAATCCGCCCCTGGGCCCTCCGCATCCTCTCCTCTTCCCTTTCTTATCATTTCCCTCTGTATTTGTCCCAACTATGTAGTTTTTGTTTCCACCACTTGACCTTGTAAACTATTACTGACATCTACCACCCTCCAAACTTTATATCATGTATTTCTTTGTTATGGAAAATTGTATCTTCTTGTAATTTATGAATGCCTCCTACACTGATGTATTTAGACATTTTTCTAAACCACCTCCCTGATCTTGAAAAATCACCCAAGGCATACAACAAATTATTTATTTTATTTATTTTTACGTTTTTTTTTGTATACCGTCATTCAGAACTTCCATCACAATGGTTTACAACAAAGGTATAAAATTTCTAATACATTTCAATTTCTAAGAACTTATATCATCATATTATCACGACTAATAAATATACAGAATTCCTAAAACATAACTAAGATGTTAATAGCATATAAATACACTAAAAGCATTTAAATCAATGATAAAAATAACAAGTAAAACATAGAAACATAGAAACATAGAAATGACGGCAGAAGAAGACCAAATGGCCCATCCAGTCTGCCCAGCAAGCTTCCCTCATTTCTTCTCCCATACTTATCTGTTTCTCTTAGCTCTTGGTTCTAATTCCCTTCCACCCCCGCCATTAATGTAGAGAGCGGTGATGGAGCTGCATCCAAGTGAAATATCTAGCTTGATTAGTTAGAGGTAGTAGGGGTAGTAACCGCCGCAATAAGCAAGCTACACCCATGCTTATTTGTTTTTACCCAGATTATGTTATACAGCCCTTATTGGTTGTTTATCTTCTCCCCTGCCGTTGAAGCAGGGAGCTATGCTGGATATGCATCGAAAGTGAAGTATCAGGCACATTTGGTTTGGGGTAGTAACCGCCGTAACAAGCCAGCTACTCCCCGCTTTGTGAGTGTGAATCCTTTTTTCTTCTCCCCTGCCGTTGAAGTTATGCTGGATATGCGTGAAGTATCAGTTTTTCTTTTCCCCTGCCGTTGAAGCAGAGAGCTATGCTGGAAATTTGTGATGTATCAGTCTTTCTCCCATGCCGTTGAAGCAGAGAGCCATGCTGGATATGCGTCGAGCGTGAAGTATCAGGTACATTTGGTTTGGGGTAGTAACCGCCGTAACAAGCCAGCTACTCCCCGCTTTGTGAGTGTGAACCCTTTTTTCTTCTCCCCTGCCGTTTAAGCAGAGAGCTCTGCTGGATGTGTGAAGTAACAGTTTTTCTTTTCCCCTGCTGTTGAAGCAGAGAACTATGCTGGATATGCATTGAAAGTGAAGTATAAGAATGGAGTGATCAAGCTAGTTGAAAGGCATCAGGAATAGAGGAAGGTGGAGGTAGTAATTTGGATATTTGGTTTGGGGTAGTAACCGCCGTAACAAGCCAGCTACTCCCGTCTTTGTGAGTGCAAATCCTTTTTTTCCACATTTCCTCTTGCTGTTGAAGCTTAGAGTGATGTTGGAGTCACAGTAACCATGTGTATGTTTATTGAATAAGGGTATTGTCTCCAGGCAGTAGCCATCATTCTGGCAAGTCACCCACTCTTCATTGGCGGCCTCTTGACTTTATGGATCCACAGTGTTTATCCCACGCCCCTTTGAAGTCCTTCACAGTTCTGGTCTTCACCACTTCCTCCGGAAGGGCATTCCAGGCATCCACCACCCTCTCCGTGAAGAAATACTTCCTGACATTGGTTCTGAATCTTCCTCCCTGGAGCTTCAAATCGTGACCCCTGGTTCTGCTGATTTTTTTCTTATGGTAAAGGTTTGTTGTTGCCTTTGGATCATTAAAACCTTTCAAGTATCTGAAAGTCTGTATCATATCACCTCTGCTCCTCCTTTCCTCCAGGGTGTACATATTTAGATTCTTCAATCTCTCCTCGTACGTCATGCGATGAAGTTCCTCCACCTTCCTGGTTGCCCTTCTCTGTACCGCTTCCATCTTGTCTTTGTCTTTTTGTAGATACGGTCTCCAGAACTGAACACAGTACTCCAGGTGAGGCCTCACCAAGGACCTGTACAAGGGAATAATCACTTCCCTTTTCTTACTCGATATTCCTCTCTCTATGCAGCCCAGCATTCTTCTGGCTTTTGCTATCGCCTTGTCGCATTGTTTCGCAGACTTCATATCATTAGACACTATCACCCCAAGGTCCCTCTCCTGCTCCGTGCACGTCAGCCTTTCCCCCCCCATCGAATACAGTTCATTCGGATTTCCGCTCCCCATATGCATGACTTTATAAAATGACAGGAAATTAGTGAAATGGGGGGTCTGAGAACTTGGTGTTAAAAATGATAAAACTAAACTGATAGGTAAAACAAAGTTACTAAAATTCAAAACAAAACAGTGAAATAAAATGGGAGTTTAAAAAAGATGTTAGTTGATTTCAGAAAAGGCCTTCCTGATCAGCCAAGTTTTTGTTTCTTTTTTATTATTATGTTTAAATATTTCTATTATTTTTCCACTGTCAGTGGGATGGAGCCTGCCAACGGCTGCACGGTCCTTCTGTTTCTTCCGCTGCCGGTGGGATGGGATCCAGCAGGGGCCCCACGGGCCTCCTACTTCTTCCAGCGCCAGTGGGATCGGGTAGCAAGGACCTCTACCTGCTACTGACGCCGCCCCGGGAATGTCGCCCTGTGCAATTGCACAGAAAGTAAACAACCTGTTACAGCATATTCAAGTAGGTGAAATTACTGGAAAAAAGAGAAGAGTAGAATGATAGATAATATGAGCCCTAGTTAATTGAGTTCAGCAACTCAACTTTTCTAATGTGGAATCCATTTTTACTTACTGTTACCATTTCAGCACGTATGCTGAGGAGTAGGAAAACACCTACAAGCATAGAAACAAAACCCAGCAGAAATTTCAACTGGAGTGCACCTTTTCTTTAATGTTGAACTTTGTCTTACATAGCAAATAGTGCAGAGCATTCATTTATAACAATGCTAAGCTACCTATTTATCCATGGATATTCTGTCACCAATATGGCTCCATGGAAAGCATCATTCACAAAATGGATTTTCCTTACAGAGTGGGTAAAGGTTCAAATTGAAAAAAGTGCAGGTGATAACTAATCAATTCAGGTTTAGGATACATAAGGCACAAAATATATTAATAAATATAGTTACCGTGCTCGGTGGCTGAAAGAGCCATTGCATTATTTGCTGTGCTTCAGTGCTTCTATTTCACCTCACTCTCTTCAATACAAAGCACTGCAGATTTCTACATATCTGATAACAATAAAGCTTGATGATATGTGACAGATAAAAAACAAACATTCAATTGTGAATAGAAATCTTACAGGCCGATCCAATATAGTGCGCTCAGCGGAGCGCACTGTTTAACCCACTGTTAGACACGAGTTTTGGATGTGCGTCCACAACCCCTTATTCTATAAGGGGATTAGCACGTCCAACCCCCCCCCCCCCCCTGCAAAACTAATAGCGCTGATCACATGCAAATGCATGCTGATAAGGCTATTAGCGATTCTCCCCCAATTTAAAAAAAAAAAATGTGCTCCTGACGCATACAGTTTTACCCTCAGAAATTAATGTCTTCCCAGAACAAGCGTTCATTTCTGAGCAGCCCAAAAAGTGTACAGAAAAGCAGAAAATACTGCATGTCTGTACTTCCTCTGACTTAATACTGTGGAGGAACAAAAAGGAGGCCATGGTTTAAAAAAAAAAAGTGCCAGTGGTCAGGTTAGGAAAACGGGTGCTCGTAAAATTGAGTGTCCGTATTCCTAATTGGCTCACAGCCACCATTCCTGGGTGCCCGCTGCCGAGGAGGTGCTAGGGGTGCACAATTTCCCCTAGCGCCTACTTTTTACCGTGGCACCGGATATAAATATTAAATTAGGCACCCTGGAGAGTCGATCGGCCCATGTTGGGGGAGTGGGCACTCAATCATGAGTGCCCATTTTCCCTGTACTGATACTGCGTCGGCCTGTTAATGAGCTATTTTATCATTGACATTTCAACGTGGATTACATTCAGGTATTGTAGGTATTTCCCTATCCCCAGTGGGTTTACAATCTTAAGTTTGTATCTGAGAAAATGGATGGTAAAGTGACTTGCCCCAGGTCACAAGGAATGGCAGTGGGATTTGAACCCTGGTGTGTAGCCTGCTGCACTATCCACTACGCTGCTCCTCCACTCTTCTTTTTTTTTTTGCAAAATCATTTTTATTGTAAAGACAAACATTTCCACTAGCAGTGCAACATATTCAAAAACAATAGCAACAAGAGAACAAACAGTACAGTAGTGATGCTGGCCTCCTGTTTAGTAACAATACCCAGCCCAATAAGCAACCAGATCCTCCACCACTCCCAACACATTCAAACTGCACAACCAAACACACCACTTACACCCCATTCAGACAACCACCTCACCTTCCAACCACATTCGCGGCTTCCCCCCCAACCCCAACCCCCGCCCAAGAACCCTAAAAACATTTAGGGAAAGAGAAACCCTGATCAAGAGAATTTAGTAGCAAGGCTACTCAGGAGTTACTCGCCCTGGGAGAGTTGGTGTACCAAGTTTCAATATATCCTGCTGTAAGCAATTGAGTCTGGAAATCCAAGGTGAGAGAAGAGTAATAGCAAGCCCAGCAATCTGCATATCGCTTATCCCTGGGCTGAGGAGACTTGGGAAAATCCATGCGTTCCAGCAAAATCATGTCCATCATGCAATGGTGCCAGGCCACAAGTGAGGGTGTACTCGCAGGCTCAATCCACTCAGCAAGTATTGTTCGGCAAGCTACTAGAAAAGCAGTCCTGCCAAAGCGATCCTGTGCCCCCCCCCCCCCCCCGTACATTTCACAAGGAGCGCCTGCGGTCCTGCCAATAGGAGCACAGCAGACAATCGTAAAGGTATCTGAATACATTTATTGACGCAGGCCAGTATATTTTTCCAGAAAGTCTTCAGGGAAGAGCAGAGAATCAGCCGATGCAACATGGTATCCTCTCTGTTGTGGAACATTTAATACATAAACGGCGCACATCGTCACAAATAGTATGATGGATAATCCGAAATTGCAGGTCGCACAACCCACAGTCCTTCAGTCGTTTATGTAGAGAAGTGAAGTATGAAGTAAGGAAGGGAACTGTAACATCCTTTGCACAAAACGGCATCCAGTAGCGGGCCAGAAGATCAAGATGAGGAGTCAATCGCGTATTTGAAATCAATCTACTCCAGCCCTGTATAGAATTATGTAAGTACGCACACTCAACCAGTGTTTTAGCAAAAGCAGTTTCGCGTGCATATTCCTCTGATTGCCAATGAAAAGCCAGCAAGTAGTGGCGAGCTTGTAGGTAGGCAAAGAAAAACTTACGGGGTAACTTGTAATTCTCAACCATAGTTGTATATTGTAACACTTGAGGGACGTCTTCTTCAAAGAAATGATAGGCATACCTAAGTCCACAGCGAGCCCAAGACTTGAAGGTGCCACTAGTGGTAATACCAGGCTGAAAATCACAGTTACCCACCAGCGGGGTAAACAATGAGAACAAGCCCGGCAATCTGTACAGCCGACGGAGCCACCGCCAGGCCCTGCGGCTTGGATAAATAAACATTTGGGAATATTGAGAGATTATACCGTGGCCGCAGGAGCTTGGACCACGTAGAGAGGAGACCAGGGCCAAGTCATACGATTTAACATCCCTTCTTCACAGTAAGTATATTCATCAAGAATCCATTCCCCAATAAAACACATCTGACAAGCAACATTGTAAGCACGGAAATCGGGCAGGCCCAACCCACCCCGAGCGTTCGGGTGCACCAGTGTTTGATAGGCAATCCGTGCACGCTTACCCGTCCATATAAATTGGATCAACCCCCTCTGCAATTTATTAAGATCATAAACCTTAAGCCAAAGGGGAAGCATGTGTATAGCAATTTAGGAACAATCATCATTTTAACTAGAGCACAACGCCCTGAAAAATTGAGGGGAAGAGACTGCCAGGCCTGCAACTGCCGCCCCAAGGATGCCAGGGTTTCACATATGTTACACTCATAGAGCTTATCCAATTCTCTGGGGATCCATACTCCTAAATATTTTAGTTTCCCAGGTGCCCATTTGAAGGGGAAGGAGCCAGGCCACGTCTGTGGAAGCCGTGAATGTAGGACCAATGCTTCTGACTTGGAAAAATTAATGCGAAGGCCCGCTATATCCAGAAACTGTGTAAAAATAGAGAGTATTACAGGCACACTCTGCCGGATTCGTCCAACAAAGAGCAGAATGTCATCCGCAAACAAAGCAAGTTTAACGGGATGTCCTCTCAAACTGATTCCCCAAAATCCTTTGTCCCGTTGTAACTTCTCAGATAGTGGCTCTATTGCCAGTACAAATAGTAGGGGAGAAAGTGGGCACCCTTGCCGAATTCCACATTGCATAGGGAAGGAGACCGATAAACCTCCGTTAATAAGAATTTTGGCACTAGGATTGTTGCACAGAACTTGTAGCCATGTAACAAAGTCCCCAGTTATCCCATATTGCTGAAGCACCCAAAACATATAGTCCCAGGATAAGGAGTCAAAAGCCTTTTCGGCATCCAAACCTAGAATAAGAGCTTCCTCCTGGGGATAGTAATTTAGGGCAGCAATGAGCCGTCTCACATTTTGCACCCCTTGGTGACGAGAAACAAAGCCAGTCTGATCTGAGTGCACCAAGGTGGGCAAGATAATGCTGAGCCAAGCTGCCAAAACTGCTGCAAGAATTTTGATGTCCACATTTATTAGAGAAATGGGCCGGTAAGATCCCACCTCTTGTAAATCCCTCCCTTGTTTTGGCAATAAAATGATAGTGGAACAATTTTCATCCGGTGGGAGGTTCTTACTCTGAATGAGAGAGTTATATGAGGTTAAACTAGTCATTAATAGGAACTTTAGGATTTTGTAAAACTCGTTACTTAGCCCATCAGGACCAGCTGCCTTGCCCTTTTTCAGTTTCTGTATGATAGCAAAAATTTCAGAGACCACAATGGGGGCATTTAATGTATGGAGGGTGTTTCCAGGCAGGTTTGGCCAATTTAGATGTTGAAAAAAAGCTTCCGACTGCAATCGAGGGAAAGGTTTAGATGCATATAGCGACTTGTAATACTTTACAAAACTCGCTTCAATATTATGTGGATCAGTATTCTTAACCCCTGCAATAAAAGACTTGGTTTTGCGAGGTCTGGTTAAGTTCGCGAGAAGCCTACCCAGAACATTCCCATGTCTAAATAATTGATATTTAAAATATCTTAAGGATTTCGACACTCTCTGGTGCAGAGCATTGTTTAAGGCTTTCCGTATCCGGTCAGCCTCTTGCTTGTTGGCTGGAGTTGAGTCGCAAGCAGATTTAACCTGCACTTGCTTTAACTCTGTGGTAAGACTCAGAATTTCTGCATTTCTCTGCTTGTTACACGTGGCAACGTAAGCAATAATTTTCCCCCTCATTACTGCTTTTCCAGCGAGCCAAAGCGTGTGCGGGTCAATGCCGGGCGTATTATTTATTTATTTATTTTTTATATACCGATGTTCCTGTAAAATATACATATCGCACCGGTTTACAAGGAACTGAAACTGTCGCCTTTGGGGCGGAATACATTGGAACAAGTTGAAAATAAAGAACTTAAAGGGATATAAATGGGCTACATTTATATTATTGAACTGAATATACTAACTCTGGAGGCATTCTCCAAGAAAAAGCTGCAGGAAGGGACCTACCCAAATTTAAAGTAACAGAGACAGGGGCATGATCAGAAATTGAAATAGGGCCGATAGTGGCGTCTGAGACGCGAGAAAAAAAACGCTCGGGCACCAAAATATAATCCAACTTTGAATAAGAGCTATGAGGATGAGAAAAAAATGTGAAATCCTGTTCCCCTGGGTGTAGAGTCCTCCAAACATCTATTAAATTGAGTTCATTACAGAGAAAATTAACGCCTTGATGCAGGTCATTACTGCTCGCAGCTCTAGGGGGCTTACAATCAATTTGCTTATCCATGACCGAATTGAAGTCGCCTCCCAAAATGAGGGTGCAATCAGGTAATTTCGTTAAAATACCCACCAAATGGGTGAAATAAACATGGGAATAGACGTTTGGCGCATAGGCATTACAAAAAGCTATTCTTTGATGGCAGAGTGTCCCCACCACAATGACATAACGACCTTCCACATCCTGTAACACCTCATCCAGCTGAAATGGTACCTGTTTGTGCAGAAGTATTGCTACTCCCCTCTGTCGTGAAGAATATGAGGATGAGTAGCAGCTCCCAACCCACTCCCGTTTCAATTTATGTTCCAGCTCCGTCAAGTGAGTCTCCTGTAAAAAGACCACCTGTGATTTGGATCGCTGAAACATGGATAGCAATTTTTTCCTTTTGATTGGAGAATGTATGCCATCCACATTCAGAGATGTTACCTTAACCCAGAGCTTTCCAAACTGTGTGTCGGGACACGTTAGTGTGTCGCCTGCAGTGTGCAGGTGTGTCGCGCAAGCCTGGTCAACTCTGACACAAGTTTGGGCTTTTTTTTTTCTAGAGATTCACTTTATGGGTTGCTTATTATTGGGTGATTTTTGCTGTCAATCGCGTTTTTTTGGGGGGCTTGGTGGGTGGAACAAGCCCAGCCATCCTTGCATTGGCTGCTGCTGCCGATGAGGCCTGGCCATGAGGAGTACTGACTGCAAGCAGCAGTGTCTGGTGATCATGGAAGGGAGTGAAGCACTTAACTGGCAACAATCAAAAAGACGAGGTACATGAGTGTGGGGGCCAGACATGTGCTGGGGGGAGAGAGATGAGTGAGTGGGGGGCAAACGTGCTGGGGGGGACAGACATGTGCTTGAGGGGGAGAGATATGAGTGTGTGGGGTACAGACATGTGCTGGGGGGGAGAGAAATGAGTGTGTGGGGGTCAGACATGTGCTTGAGGGGGAGAGATATGAGTGTGTGGGGGCCAGACATGTGCTGGGGGGAGGAGAGAGATGAGTGTGTGGGGGACAGACAATTTGTTTTATTATTGTTTCTCATAAATTATAACAATAACATGAATCTTGGAATATATATTTTTAATATAAATTTAAGGTTTTCATGAGATAGGTTGTGTCGTGAAACATTTTATTTATGTATATATTTAAGGAAACATACATAAATTGTCGAAATATGTTTCGTTCGTTTAACCTTTAACCTCTGGTTTACTAGCAGACTGAATTACTGTGTCCCGAAATTATGTTTGTCTAAAAAGTGTGTCACCAACATGAAAAGTTTGGAAAGCTCTGCCTTAACCGATACCATGTCAGCTGTTTAAAGGGAACATAATAATAGCAGATAGCACAGAAGTGACAATGACAGTGACGGGATCGAGCGCCCCCAGCCTGGGTGCTCTGCCTCCCACGTCCGAAACAATAGAAAAACTTTCCAGACAGATTTAAGAAACCGAAAGGGCTCCTGGGCATATATCCCTTCCCCCCCAACCTGTTTCCCCCCCCTCCCCCAAACACACACACGGTCTGCATCCATACCCACACATACTCCACGCATATGGGTCTCATCCAATCCCATAACTTTTTGCTCCACAAGAGGCATGATATACCCATCTGCCCCATAGGGCCATGGGCTTCCCTCCCCCCCCCTCCCCCAAGCCTTCACCGCCACCATCCCCCTTCCCTATACTTAAGGCACTACAGCTGGTGACAATGAAACAAACACTTTGAAGTTTACTAAACCACTGAACCGCCCCTCAAAGAACAGTGAACTGTAATAAAAAAAAAAAACTGTGAGGAGACGAGAATTGTACCCTTAATTAGGGGCCCAAAGTCAGTCATAGGGTAGCTACAGTGAATTGAAAAACAAAGTTTTTTGCAATTGCAGAGCCAGCAGGCTCACACCGCTAGGGATTTGAAGACCTGACTTGCTGGCGAATTTCAGCCCAGCAGAGCTGCGTCATTCAAGTAGCATTGACTTGTTCCAGCGAGGATATAAAAGAATTGGCTTCCTCCTTTTTAGAGAAAAACAGGGTAGTACCATTGTGCTGCTCTCGGAGTTTGGCAGGAAAAAGTAGTGCAAACTGGATCCCCCTTTTGTGTAACTCTGTGCATGCAGGAGACATAGCTTTAGGCTGCGCTGAGACTGCTGCAGAGAAATCATGAAACAGCATGATCCGGTGGCCCTGATATTCCACACCCCTGTGCTGCCGAAAGGCTCTCATAAGTTGAATTTTGTGGGACCAGTTTAAATTTTTGGCCATCACAGGCCGAGGCTTGCTAGTCGCTTCCCTGGTCGGCCCCATTTCGTGTGTACCCTTTCGCAGCGCAAGCAACCAGAAATCAAAGTCAGACCCACCTGAGCTGGCAGCCAGACTTCAATAAGATCATACAATTCTTGGTCAGACACGGATTCTGGAAGGCCAATTATTTTGATATTGTTACGCCGGTTCCTATTCTCTTGATCCTCTAAACGGTCCAGCAGCGAGGAATTTTGCATGGTTAGATCTTGTACTTGCCTTTCCACAATATGCAGCCGGTCTTCCTGCTCAGATACTCTATGCTCCGCCTCGTCCAGCCTTTTAGCCTGCCCCTCTACTGCATTCTTTATTTCCTCCATGGAGGATTGAATTTTTAACAGCCTAGCATCCAGCACTTCAGCAACCCTAGCAGATATTTTTAGGAGGGCCGTCTCAGAGACCTCTGCCACCAGAGCTGTGCTATCTCCTGCGATGGCGGCAGCCATCTTGGCCACATTATGCCTTTTCTTCTGGGGAGTCCGTGCAGATCTTTGGCGCATATCAGGTTGCAGAGCGCTCGTTTTGGTCCCCAGCCGCGGCAAATCGACAGCCCCACACGTCCTTTATCACCACCAAGCACCAGACAGGCAAAAGAAAAACAGACTGAGGGAGGATGGCGGCCGATTTGAACAGAGGTGCTCCGGAGCAAATTCACCAGGGGAGCCAGGTAGGCCGCACCAATCTCGGGCTCACTGCGGGTCTCTAGATGCTCATTTTTTTGCCAGACTGCGGCGAAATAGCAGCCCTCGACGTCGTGCACTACATACAGCCGAGAAAAAAATGTTTTTTTATAATTTTAAGGGAGGGATGGCGGCCGATTCGGGGGGGGGGGGAGGAGGCCCGGAGCCAGCTCACATTGCTGTTGACCCCAGTGACGTCATCCAGGAAGTCTCCTCCACTCTTCTTATTAAATTGCTACAGGTAATCAGAACCAAGCTGGCTCTGTCCAAGTTTCAAACTCTGGCCTCATTCTCCTACAGATTGTTGGTTCTGATTTTTTAAACAAACCAGAGCTATAAGTCTGTACATGCAAGTGGTCAAAACCAGGCCCTTCTTGGGTTGCCAGGAGTCTCCTGGTAGCACTGTTAAGTAGTACAATCTGTAATTACTGGCCTGCAACCAAGAAGCCACAGCACAAGAGCTGACAAATTATCACAAACTCAGGGCCAGATTTTCTAACCTATGCGCAGGCGTAGATTTGTGCACGCAACCTGGCACGCACAAATCTACGCCTGACTTTATAACATGCACGCGCAGCCACGCGCATGTTATAAAATCCGGAGTTGGCGCGCGCAAGGGGGTGCACACTTGTGCACCTTGAGTGCGCCGAGCCCTAGGGGAGCCCCGATGGCTTTCCCCGTTCCCTCCGAGGCCGCTCCGAAATTGGAGCGGCCTCAAAAGGAACTTTCCTTTTGCCCCCCATCCCCGCACCTTCCCCTCCCTTCTCCTATCTAACCTGCCCCCCAGTCCTACCTAAATCCTTTCCCCACCTTTATTATTTAAGTTGCGCCTGCCTCTGGGCAGGTGTAGGTTACGCTTGCCAGCCAAGTGCTGGCGCGTGATTCCCCGGCCTAGCAGGCCTTCAGAGGCCTCTGGCCACACCCCTCCCACGCCCTGCCCCTTTTTTGAAGCCCCAGGATATACGCGCATCCCGGGGCTTGCACGCGTTGCCAAGCCTATGCAAAATAGGCTCAGCGCGCAGGAGTGGGTTTTCGGGGTTACGCACGTAATATATACGCGTAACCCTTTGAAAATTCGCCCCTGAGGCTATAACAGACAACTCCTGGCATCTCTGCAAAAATTTTAAAATCTGACAAGAATTCTGGCCTGGCAATGCAAAATAGTGTAACCCTCCCCAACGTGGGTTGCCCTGGACTGGGGCCACAGAGTTCCCAGGGCAGCTCAATATCCTGGACCTCTCTTCCTCTCACACATTGGGCATGCCAGCCTCTGGGAATGCTGGGGGTCACCCGGCAGGAGAAGGAGTTGGAGGGGGGGGGGGGGGATGTTCAGCCTTCTGGACTCCTGGTGCAGTCTTAGTCATGCACTCACACCCCCAACTCTCTCTCTCTGTTTCACTGGTTGGTAAACACTCACAATAGAAGAGTCGTCTTGGAGGAAAGGCAGCTGAAATTTATTTTAATCAATATAAGAATCCAAACTAGGATGGCAACAATCTCTTTATCCATAGTACCTCCTCTCTTCAACTCTTCTTTCTCTAATCAGACCGGTTTCCAAAATCCCTTCCCCGTGGAGGGTGTGAAAAGTTTCTTCAGCAACCAGCATAAAGCAAGGGATAGGATGTTCCAAAACTGTGAGGTCACCAAACATTCTTCACAAGTCCTTACAAAAAATCAGCAGCCTTTACCCACGGTTTTACTGGTCTTGGGATAAAAGAACCAGGGGCGGAATGCAGGCAGATGCCAGTCCGGGGGATTTTTTCAAAACCAGCCCACAAGCTATTTGTGACTCACTCATATGCTTTCTGTGCAATAGTTACTTCAGTACCTCCCAAAAGCACACCGAGTTAATCATTGAGAAGTATCTCCAACATAATTTGTTTTATGAAAAAGGTGAAAATTAGGTAGAGCACCTCCTAGACCAAGAGTGAGCAAACTGAGCTGCGATCCCTCTTCTAGCTATGCAATCAGTTGGGCCCCCCACAAACTTTTGTTACATCCCTCATATATCCTGGATTCCTGGCCTGGTGTTAAAGTCTTTATCCAACCAATCAGCTTTTGAACCTTTTGCCAACTAATGACAAAATCACACTGCCAGTCAGAGGCTCAGACACACACACAAAGACATTGCTAGTTCTCTTGTGCTCATTCAGTGAGTGCCTCCCTGACCCAGCACTGCCACAGCCTGCTACCCCTCTAAGAGGCCGATGCAATAAATTAGCGTAGAAAGTGGGCGCTGAACAGTCAGCACCCACTTTCTTAGGGCACCATGCAATATTTAAATTAGGGGTCTAGTTAGCAAGGAGGCGCTAGAGTCGCTTGCACGACCCTAGCACTTTCTTGCTAATGAGAACCCAAATCGGTTTTCGTGACTCGGCCATCCACCAGCAAGGAAAACCGATGCCGAGGATTTACGAAACCAACGCGGTTACGAGCACGACCTCCGTCGGCCATCACGCTCCGATGCACGGAGGCGCAGTCGTCTCTAAAACAGGGTTGTGAGCCCTTGGGCCACGGCATGACCCAGAGAGGAGCCTCAAGCCAAACCGTGGGAGGTGAGCTGGTGCAAGCATGGATACATGGCAAGACATGGCAGACGCAAGGACTCGGGTACAAGAGCTGACCCTCAACTGGACCTGCACACCCCCAACAACCAACAACGCAATGTTGATTGATGAACAGTCCTCCGACCATTCCAAGCCCTTTCGGACCTGCCGCTGGGTACGGCAATGGGCGGCAGGCCGGAACGAGGACGAGGGCAGACAGAGTCCTTGGAAAAGAGAAGACATCACAGATGAGGGCTGATGCAACGGCATCACAGACGAGGGCTAATGCGAAGACATCACAGACGAAGTCTGATGCGAAGACATCACAGATGAGGTTTGATGCGAAGATATCACAGGCAAGGGCTTGAAGCAATGGCATCCCAAACAAAGCGAGAAGCTGGGAAGATAGACATTGGCACTGTCTCTCAGGGTGCCCTACTCAGCCCACCTTCACGGGCGGACCCAATGGGGCTGGTCACGGACCACCATGTCCCACTGCGCGCCCTACACAACCCGAGGAGGCTGGTCACGGACCACGCGGAGAGCGGGACAAGCGCAGGAAGGAATCCAGCTGAGGTGAGACTCCGACGACAGAGCCGGTGTCGTTTGGAGAACCACAAAGGCTGGCAGGTCAGGAAGCTCAGGAGCGCAGGACAAGAGTCCACTGCCGGCATCTTCACAGATAGAGATGCGTCACCCAGAGATCCACGGCCGGCAGAACGAAAGGCTCAAGAGCACAGGAGCAAAACATCAAGGAAGGCTGGAACATCAGGTACCAGGAACTTGAAGACATCTGAAAACAAGGACAGGAGACGTCAGGAACCTGAAGATGCTGAAGACCTGGACGACGAACATCTGGAACAAGGAAACAACTGAAGACACAGACATCCGGATTCGGCCAACACCAGGACTGGGACCAAGGAACATGAAGACACTGAACATGAAGCCATCAAAGCAAGAGAAGACCATGGAAGATCTGGACCGGTCTGAAGACACAGGCAACTGTGGAACCCGATCCGAAGGCAACGAGAGACTGACGAAGAATCCCTTTTATAGGGCTGAAGCAGGAAGTCATCATTAGGGGGAGCCAGCAACACTTCCTGTAGCTGGCCCTTTAAATGCTGTGAAGAGGCACACGCTGGCGCCTAAAGGAAGACTGGAGCAGAGAGCAGGACCCTGGACAGCGGCGCTCTCCTGCACTTCGCCGTGGAGACAGAGGAAACAGGCAGGCAGGCTTCAGGACAGCCTCCTGCTGTCCGGCGAGGACCCCAAGGGAACATTGCGGCTCCCTGCCGCGGTGGCTGACCCAGGGCAGCTCCAAGCCGCGAAGAAGAGACGGACAGCAGGGCCTCCAGGCCACGGGTCTCGGCGGCGGGTCAGGCCGCGGCAAGATGGTGCTGGCAGTGGCCCTGCTGCACGGGACCCGACGTGGGCGTGGGCGTCCGCTTGGCGGGGCCAGCCCTGCCGAGCAGGGCAGAGGCTGCTGCGGCCTCCAGGCCACAAGGGATGGTTTTGGTGGCGTCCTGCCGCGGAGGAAGGGAGACGGCCACAGCCTCCAGGCCGCGGCAAGCGGAGCTGGTGGCGTCCAGCCGCGTCAGAGAACCAGGTGGGTGGCGAGGCCTGCTCGCGGAGAGTAGCTCCGCGGGCAGGAATCATAACAAACGCTTGTCAGTCAAGCGTCCATTTCCTGTACCCAACTTTTTTTTTTTTTTTTAACTTTCTTTCTTGAATTTTTCATCCTACTTTTTCTGCTTTTCTGTACTTATTTTAGATGCGCTCAGCTATTAACGCCTGCTCCAGGCAGGCATTAATAGATGACAGTTAAATGTGCGTCTGAGAAGTACATTTTTTTTTTTCGCATCGGGCGTGAATGCCTAATAGCCTCATTCACATGCATTTGTATGTGATGGGCACTATTAGATTTATTCTGCATTGGATGCGCGTTGAATAGGCGCTAATCCCCTTATTGCATTAGGGGATTGATTAGCGCCTATTCAACCCGCGTCCGACTGCGGGTTATACAGTGCGCTCAGCTGAGTGCACTGTATTGCATCGGCCCCTAACAGCTCAGCCCAGCCAGCTCAGACAGAAGTCTCAACACTACACAGGCATCTCCTTCCAGTTCACCCCTTCCCTTCCTATGACAGTAGCTTGCCTCCACTTCTCAGGGCCTTCCCCACGCAGCATATTCTCACTGACTCTGACACACAGTCTGCTTCTTTAATGATTCCTTAGGCTCTGCTCTGCCTGTGGGGGGAGAAGTGATCCATACTGCCTGCTTCCTCCAGGGCTCCTCCCAGGGGAGCTCCAGCTTCCAGGGTGAATCCCCTAAGTCCCAAGCGGCTGGGCTCCTATGGGCTTCCTCCTGGGGGAGTAACAGCTTCCTGGGTGAAGCGCACCATCCATCGCGTGCCTGGTATCTGCCTCCCGGCCTGCCCTCAAGCAGAGACTATAGTCCATCTCTCTCCAGTCTCCCGCAGGCCGGCCCAAGGGTCCACTAAAACAGCTTATTCACAACAAGTTAAACATCCAATTACACCCACGATTTATATACTTCCAAAAATTCATAAATCAGTCATAGATCCTCCAGGTAGACCTATCATTTCAGCCAATGGATCTCTCCTTGCACCTCTTGCCATTTTTTTAGACACGTTTTTAAAACCACAAGTTGAAAAGATCCCATCTTATATTAAAGATTCCACACATTTTATCAATTTTTTAAATGGTTTTAACAATTTGAGTAATGACATTTTAATGGTAACAATGGATATAGAATCACTATATACCAATATTCCACAGGACGAGGCTTTAGATGTTATTTTACAACAGCTTTTAGCACATAACGCTCACACAAGAATACCTAACCAATTTTTAATAGAATTAGCGGAGTTTCATTTAAAATCAAATTTTATTGCTTTTAATCATAAGTTTTACAAGCAAATCAAAGGTGTAGCCATGGGCTCCCCAATGGCTCCCTCTTTAGCTAATCTGTATGTAGCAAGATTTGAAGAACTGTTTTTAAGTGAACATGCATTTAAGCAAAATATACTATTTTGGAAACGCTATATTGACAACATTTTTATAATATGGAAGGGCAGTTCAGAATCATTGCATTTGTTTCACACATGGTTGAATAGTTTGGATCCTAACCTGAATTTTACTTAGATTTTAGTTCAAATAAGATTTCATTTTTAGATATTTTAGTCATTTTTAAAAACAGATCATTTTTTACTGATATTTTTAGAAAACCTACGGACACTAATAAAGTTTTACATTATGAAAGTTGCCACAACAAATTCTTATAGAGGAATTTGCCATACTCACAGTTTTTAAGACTTAAAAGATTATATGGTGTTGAAGAAACCTTTCACAAAAGATCTAAGGAGATGACGGACAGATTTATTGAAAAATGTTATCCTAAAAAACATATTTCAGCAGGTTTTTTTGAAAGCTTCAAGTTTAAACAGGAGTGAATTATTACAAGATAAAGAGAAAAAATGTAATGAACGTATTGTTTGCCCTATCACATATACCCATATGTCGTTTCATATTACCAATATATTAAAAAAATATTGGCCAATCTTACAAATATTACCTTGCTTTAAGGATAAGAATCTCATGATTGCCAACAAAAGAGAAAAAAATATTAAAGAATTCATTTCTTCTTCTGCTTTACCCATTACCCGTTTTAAAGATAAAAGACCATCAGGTCAACATCCATGTGGAAATTGTTCTGTTTTTGGTGTAAATATGAAAACAACAACATTGAATATCCCCGGGAATAATAAAGAATTTAAACTCAGAACTTTCACTAATTGTAAAAGCCAAGGGATTGTTTATATTGTATTCTGTCCTTGTAATAAAATATACATTGGGAAAACTATCAGACAATTTAACAAAAGAATTATTGAGCATAAGAGTAGTATTAATAGGAAAATCAAATCTAAACCATTAGTATCACATACATTGGAGAAAAATCATAAATTTGAAGATTATAAATTTTGGGGTAGATTTTAAAAGCCCTGTGCGCTGGTGCGCCTATTTTGCTTAGGCCGCCGGCGTGCACAAAGCCCCAGGACGTGCGTAAGTCCCGGGGCTTCGTAAAAGGGGTGGGAGGGGGCGTGTCCGGGGGCATGTTGGAAGTCGGGGGTGTGTCCGGGGCGTGTCCAGGTCAGGGGAGGTCCAAGGCGGGTCTGGGGGCATGGCGATGGTTCGGGGGCGGGCTAGGAGGGCGGTCCCGAGTCCCCCGGCACTGCGGCCTGTGCCAGGGGATGGCGAGGTGGTGTGCGCAAGTTACACCTGCTTCAAACGGGACAAGCACAGGGAAGAATCCAGCCGAGGCAGAACTTCGACGACGGAGCCATAAGTCATCCGGAGCTCCGCAAAGGCTGGCAGGACATGACGGCTAAGGTGCACAGGACACCAGTCCATCTGTAGGCTACTCCACGCTTGGGAAAGACATCATCCGAGAGAGCACGGCCTGAGAGGTACCAGAAGGCTCAGGAGCGCTGAAGCAAACACCAAGAAGGGCAAGACACCAAGGAACCTGGAACATCAGGAAGCGGAAGATCAAGGCGAGACACCAGGACACCTGGACAGGGACCTCAGGCACGAACATGACTTGACATGACGAGATGAAACGAAGAGGAGCTCCACAAAGAAGACCTGACGGAGCTCTGGCAGGCAGGAGCCTCCAGAGAGAAGTAACTCCGATGCAAGGCAAAGACGTACTGTGAAGACAGCCCTTTTATAGGGCTAGGTAGGAAATCCACTCCCTAGGTGGGGCCAGCACACTTCCTGTGTCTGGCCCTTTAAATCCAGCAGAGAGGCGCAGCCCTGCGCCTAGAGGCAGGAAACAGGAACTTGTGCAGGACCGTGGACAGCGGCCTGCACCGACGTCGTCAGAGCAGAGGCAGGGCTGGGCCTGTAGAGCAGGCCCTGATGACGGCAGCAGCTCCAGCCGCTGCAGGAGTCCCCGGGGGCGGCTCCAGCCACCTCTCGAGCCCGGGGATGCGGCCTTCGCGCCGCGAAGAGGGGGTGACGTTGGCGGTGGCTTCCAGCTGCGAAGAGGATAAAAGTCCGCGGCTCCAGCCGCGCTGGAAGGCCCAACATCAACAGCATCCCTGCCGCGTCGGGTGAAGAGGAACAGCAACAGTGAGTGTCTGCTTGCGGGGGGGCAGCGATTCATGACACTTTTCATGCATTATATTCTTTAGAAATTAGGTCAGCCCAATGCTGTTGACTAGCGCCTGCTTGTCTTCTCAGAAACGGGCTCAGTTTTAGATCACAGCCGCACAAAAAATTTTTATTACACTGGCGATTTTATTTTATACTATTTTAGCAATTTTTCTATTTGTATCCATTCATATTTTTGAGGAATGAGGTCAGTCCTATGCTGTCTACAAGCACCGGCTTGTCATTTTAAAAAACAGGCTCAGGTTCAGATCACAGCCGTACACTAACTATGGACATACAGGCATTTTTAGTCTTCGCCTCCTTTTTTGATTGACAACATTTTTGGCGCCTTTTTTGAGCTCTTTAAAAGTCTGCCGGCGTTTTCCATACTTTCTTATCACGATCCGAGAGAGACAGAGCCTGCCGCTTTGTGACCAGATATTTCGCAGCGCATCAAATCATAAGCACCACTTTTGGTAGTCCTTAATTCACACTATGAGACAGCGATTTCAATGCGGTATTTTCTAATTAAAAAATATTCTTGCGACAAAGAGATTTTTAAAGTAATATGGGTCCAGTTTGTTTGTCTGTGGGACCGTGTTAATTTGGATTAACTTATAATCATATATAAGAGTAGTGCCACATATTTAAATCAATACAATGGCAAGGCTGTGTTTTTCCATGTGACATAGCGATATTGATTTATCTACACAAGAATAGTTTTGTTGTTTTAAAGCGTTGTCATTTTTTATCAATTTTTAAATATTTCAATTTTTTATGTTTTTATTCTTTATTTTCCACAGCACAGTAGGTGGCTTTTTAGTAATAACAATGGGCACAGGGTATAAATTTGCCAGAGTAACATTTTTTATGATTGTTTGGCTGTGATCTGTCAGATTCAACAAAGTAGCTTTTATGTGTATTTTTCATTTTAGCAAAGTGTTTGTTTTTTTAACAGTATTGGTCCAGTATAGTTTTTTGGAGTGACCATGCATAGTTTAGTAATAGATAACTATGGATACCAGAACAGTGTTTTTGTTTTAAAGCGATGTCATTTTATTTATTTTTTATTTTTTTACTTTTTTATTTTCCAAAAATTTTTTACAGCATTGGAGAGCGTTGTTTGTTTAAATAATACTGCAGCACAGGATATTACAATCTGCCAGAGGTATATATATTTTTCTATGAGATTTGATAATCACCAACAAAAATTTTTTAATGAAGATTTTATTAATTTTCATTTTTAATTTTGTCTCTATTAACATTTGATGCATAATTATAATTTTCAACCCGGATACTCAAATACCAAATTGATAAAGCTGAGGTAAAGGCAATACATTTCGATTAATAACATGTGATACTTTCCCAGATATACAGTTTTACACATTACTTTTCAGGTTTGCATGCTATACCACACACACATATATATGTTACCATTTTATATGTCTATTTTGGATTATGTTTTTTATGATTTCTAGTTATTTATTAGTATGTCTTAATTTGTTTGTATGTTGTAGCCCCTGATGCAGCCCCATTGTAAGAGGGTGAAACTCGGCCTGAGTCGGGCTTGTTTAAAGATATTTGTCTTTGTCCAATAAAGAATCCAGATCGGACATTTGGCTTCTAATTCTGTTTTGTTGCCTCCACGGCTTGGTTAGATAGCCTCCCTTGCTGTTTCATCAGTCCACCATGAAGGAAGACACGTTCTCCTATGATGCTTCTTGTTCCAATTGTGCCAGACAGAAACCGCCGTCCGGTCATCCTTGGGGTCTACTCCAACCCTTCCTTGCCAGTGCCAGATGAGCCCTGGACTCACATTGCTACAGACGTTGTGGTAGACTTACCACGCTCGGGAGGTAACAACACCATCTGGGTTACAGTAGATCATTTCTTGAAGATGGCTCACGTCGTGGCTCTCCCTGGCTTGCCCTCAGCCATGGAGCTTGCAAATCTTTTCATCACCCACATCTTTCGCCTACACGGCATGCCAAAGCACATCGTCTCTGACAGAGGAGCCCAATTCACAGCAAAGTTCTGAAAAGCATTGTGCAAGAAGTTTGATATCTCTCGACTTCACCTCTACATACCATCCTCAGTCTAACGGGCAAACGGAGAGAATGAATAGGACACTCAAGCAATTCATTCGCGCCTATGTTGGTACATGTCAAAATGACTGGGCTGAACTGTTGCCCTGGGCTGAATTCGCCATCAACTCTCATCCAGCAACATCAACTGGATCAACACCATTCAGTGGATCAACACCATTCAGTGTTGTAACCAGCAGCTCAATCTACTGCCAAATATATCCAACAACTATGGACTAAAACTAAAGAGATGCTCCGTAGAGCAGGACAAAGAGCAAAGAAAGGCTATGATGCTCACCACTGCAAGGCTCCAGAATTCCAGCCTGGTGACAAAGTCTGGCTGTCTACAAAACATCTAAGACTCAAGCTACTATCAGCTCGTTTTGCTCCATGCTTCATTGGACCCTTTCCCATTCTCCGACGACTAGGTACTCTTACGTACAGTCTGAAACTTCCACCAGCATTGAAGATTCATAATGCGTTTCATGTCTCACTACTGAAACCGCTAGTCCTTAGCGAGTTCTCAACCAAGACACCTGAACCTACACCTATTGATGCAGAAGAAGACATCGAATACAAGGTAGATGCTATCCTTGATGTGAGAAAGAGAGGCAGAGTATGGGATGGTTATGGACCTGAAGAAAACTCTTGGGAACCTTTGGCAAATATCATGGATAAAGAGATGCTTCAGCAATACCACAGAATGCATCCTCAAAATCAAGACCAGGTAGGAGGACTGGAGGGGACCCTTTGAAGGGAGGTACTGTTGCGTCTGTTGGTCTCAGACGGCTTCAACCCTTGTGCCTCACCTTTTTCTCTGCTCTCCCCGCTAGCCTTGAGAAGATGGCTCCCGCCACATCTCCAAGCCACGTTCTCCGGCGTCCCCAGAACAGCTATGGCAAAGCCTCATGCCATGTTTTCTCCTAAGGGCGCGTGCACGCAAGCCACCCACGTCTTTATCCACGACATGGCAGGAACCTCGGGGGCGTCCCCCTCGAGTGACGTCATGCCATCTGGGTATTTATCCTATGCTTGTTTGCTAGCTCATTCAGTTAGCAAGGATTGGATTCGTCCAGTCTAAGCTACTCTGCCGCTTCTGTGCTGCTGCTGGAAGCTCTCTCTGCCCTTCGGGGTATTCTCTAACCTGGGGGCCCTTTGCTTTCTTTCAGCTGCCTTACTGGGATCAGGTACTCGCTCCTCGAGGGCCTGCTCTCCCTGCCTCAGTGCCTGTAACCATCTACTTCTGCCTGGTGGAATTGTCAACCGTACAACTACCATCTAGTGAGTAATCTAATTCTCAGTCTGTCTCATCTACAGCTCTGCTGTGCTGGCAAACCTACACCTGGATCTCCCTATACCATCTGGGTGAGACGGGTTCCCTCTGCCAAGGGTCCCTGGACTGCTACCTCTGGATCACCTCACTACTGCCACCTCTGGTGGTATACATCAGCTGTACAATAAAAGACAAAACTCTGTGTTTGTGCGTCCTGAGTCTAGCCCAGTACTGTGGCTCCCCTGGGGCTCCTCTCCATGGGCGTGGTCATCTTCCACAGTACCCAAGAATCCACTCAAACCCTCAAAATCATAACACCTTCCTTACTTGATGGGTTGAGAGACTATGGGGTAGTTTCTGGTTTCAAGGTTAATGAGGGCAAATCAGAGCTCCTCAATGTCTCGGTGCCAACGGACCACTTTGGCGCTCTTGCGCGAAATCTCCCATTTCGCATTGCAAAAGAGTGGGTGAAATATTTGGGGTGTTAAAATAGGCCCAGACTGTCAGGACCTATACCGCCTAAACTATATCCCCCTGTTTCATACCATTCAGGATGATTTGACTAAATGGGACAGGGGAATGTTCTCCTGGTTCGGCAGGATTGCAATCATTAAGATGAATATACTGCCCCAGCTCAGTTATTTTTTTTACAAACCCTCCCTGTACCTGTGCCCGAAGCTATGCTAACCCTATGGCAACGGAAGCTACTTCGTTTTATATGGAAAAGGCGACCGCCCAGGGTAGCCCGCTCTACTCTATACCGGGAGAAGCTATGTGGTAGCTTACAGGTACCTAACCTTTCTTGGTACTTTGGTGCCTCCCAACTGAGTGCCTTCCTTATTATACACTCTGAGGGTACATTGAAACCATGGGTGAGAATTGCATCACCACTTGGAGCTACACCTCCCCTTCATATCAGAGCTTGGCAGAGAGGGCGCAGGGACAACAAAGATCTTTCTCCCTTCACACAACTCTTGTTTCAGGTCTGGGACAAATGGAAAGATAGATTAGTAGGTCACAAGCAAGTATATCACCTCAACTCTTTTTTACACGATAAATCCTTCCCTTCGGGATGTGAACCAGGTATTTTTACTAGATGGGGGGGTCACGTGGTCTTTACAGGTGGGAACAATTATGGGCAACGTTTTTTTATTCTTTCTAGATTTACAACGTCTTTTTCACCTGCCAGATACAGACATCTACGCTTACAATCAAATTTTTCACTTCTTTAGTACAGCCCATATGGAACCAGAACTCCGTAAGGTTAAGTCCCTTTTTGAAAACTTATGCTCTCAACCTAAGAGAGTTTCCAAACCAATAACTAAAATTCTTATTCTTCTCAAAGGTACTTTTCAAGGTAAGACGACCTTTCAATGTGCATGGGAGCAAGACTTGGGGGAAGTTTTGCCAGATGAGGTCTGGGATCAAATTTTTCATGCTGTTAGTAGGGGTTCAGTTTCTGCCTCTATTAAAGAAAATGGATATAAGGTGCTATACCGGTGGTACCTAACTCCAGATAAATTATGCAGAATGTATGGGGGGGCACTGATAATTATTGTTGGAAGGGGTGCGGGCAGATTGGGACCTTTATGCACATGTGGTGTGAGTGTCCAAGGGTTCAACAGTTGTGGGAAGCGGTTCGAGATTTCATCTCTGAATTAACGAGTTTAGTCATTCTTACAGATCTTACATTCTTACAGATCACAAAAAATACCTGCTCCATGCTCCTCTTGAAGCAGGCTCCTCCTACACTCAACTGTGGATATGTCAGGTATTCTCTGCTGTTACATGTGAATTGGCTTTCTGGTGGCAAAAGCCTGAAGTTCCTTCTCTAAGTCACTTTCGCTGTCGTTTGGAAAAGGTGTTCTATCTGGGGAAATTGACAGCTATTCGGGGAGATAGATTACATAGTTTTGAAAACGTATGGCAGCCCTATATTGATTGGAGAAATTCCAACTCTAGCTGATGGAGATATTTCATAGAGAGCTTAACGGCCCAAGACTTTGCTGACCCTACTTCGAGATGTTCTTGCCCTTAGTGTTCCTCCTTGTAACTCTGATAGTGCTTGGCTTCAAAAGCATAATTATAATGTATACCTTATGGTGGTCCTGGTAGTGTGATAACCTTAGCTGGGTATGGGTGGGGGGGAGGTGGAGATAATTAATAACCACAGGACAACAAGGTAAATGATAATTATTTTCATACCTGAAGAGAAAGTCATACATGGAAGCAAATAAACTTGTAACACAGTTTGCTTATTTATATATATATAAATTGCAATGATCTTTCTTTATTTTGAAACCATAGATGTGTACATTCTGCAGAGTGATTCTTGGTCACTGCATGTTACACTTTCTCGATTGCTGTATGACAAGACTACAATGTTTGTCAGTTTACTCTGGATGCTCTTGTTGTTACACTGTTACTTGTGTTAATAAAATTTCAATTATAAAAAAAAAAAGAAAGGAGGTGGCGAAGGGATGCAGAAAGGAGAGGAGAGGTAATATCGGAGGCAGAAGGGAACAAGGGTGGAGAGAGACTGGGGCTAAGGGGAAAGGGAGAAGAGGTGGATGAGGAAGAGAGGTTGTATGCTGGTGGGGGGGAATGGAGATGCCTGCCCCCCCCCCCAATGACTCTGGTATTTTCCCTCCCTCTCGAACAAACCATGGTTCCTTCCCCACCCCATCCCTTTTTTTCTCTAGTTTACTCCCTCCTTCCAAAAAATTCATTTTTTCCAGTTCACTCCTCCCCCCCCCCCTTTCCACACAGTGATCCCCGTTTCTCAGCCTCCTTGCCCCTTCTGGATCCCCTCACATACAGAGTCATATAATTTTGAAACAAAGAAGAGCCCTCCTCCCTCTTCCCTTGCTGGGGGCAGTGCCATGTGTTGTGTTTCGAACCATTTGCTTCAAAGTGCACCATTCAGACCCCATGGAAGTGCTCTTTGTTTCAAAATGATATGACCCGGTAAGTGAGAATTGCACTGTCCACTGCCACCAATGCCTTCTTTTTCCGGGGCAGGTGGGAAAGAGAGGAGGTTTGCCAGATGAAATTTTTTGGGGGTTCAAAGCCCAAACCCCCTCATTCTGACACAAAGGCCTGCACATCTGGCTTCCTGGACCCCCACGATCTTTCCAGACAGAATCTCGCCTCACCAACCTGCTGCAAAGGAAGAATGAATGAAGAAGTGAGTGGAAGGGAAGAAGAAACTAAACGAAAGTGGACAGGAACAGATACTAAGGAGGGAAAAGGGTTCAAGAGGCATCAGGAAAAAAAAAAGCATGGAAATGAAAATGTAAAGAAGGAATAAGAAAAATGGAGAAAGGAAAGCAATTAAAAAGAAATGAACAAGGTATACAAAAACAGATTGGAAAACATTCTATTTTTAAAAAGGAAAACAATTGATAATTTTGCAATAAAAATTAGCTAGAGAGATTAGGGCTTTTCAGCTTGGAGAAGAGACGGCTGAGGGGAGGTATGATAGAGGTCTATAAAATAATGAGTGGAATGGAACGGGTAAAAACAAATCACTTGTTTACGCTTTCAAAAAGTACAAAGACTAGGGGACATTCAATTAAGTTACTAGGTGATACATTTAAGACAAATAGGTAAAAGCTGTTTAAAAAACGTTTGGACAAGCTCCTGGAAGAAAAGTTCATTAACCATTATTAAAATGGGCTTGGGGAAATTCACTGCCTATCCCTGGGACAAGCAGTATGAAATCTATCAACCTTTTAGGATCCTGCTAGGGACTTGTGATCTGGAAAGGCCACTGCTGGAAACAGGATACTGGGCTTGGTGGACTTTTGGTCTGACCTAGTATGGAAAATCTTATGTTCTTATGATTAAACTATAGTCAAATGTGCTGCAGGAAATTGAGGGCCTTGTAATAGTAAATGGAACCTACTCTGAAGAGAGAACCATATTAAGCGGATTGCCACAGGGATCGGGTTTTGGGACTGGTTCTGTTCAATATCTTTGTGAGTAACATTGCAAAACCTTGCAGATATTGCAGACTTTGTCTATTTGCGGATGATGCTAAGATCTGTAACAGAGTGGATATGCCTGAAGATGTAGAGAGAATGAAAAGTGATTTAAGAAAGTTTGAAGAGTAGTCAAAGATTTGGCAGCTGGAATTCAGTACCAAGAAGTGCAGAGTTATGCATCTGTGGCATCTTAATGCTAAAGAGAGCTATATGTGATGGGGATTAAAACACTGATGTGCACAGATGGGGTAATAGTATCTGGTGATCTAAAGATGGTGAAGCAATGTAACAAGACAATAGCTAAAGCCAGAAGAATCCTGGGTTGTAAAGAGAGAGGAATAACCAGTAGGAAAAAGGTGATAATGTCCTTGTGCAGGTCCTTCGTGAGGCCTCACCTAGAGTACTGTATAAATTCTGCAGCCCGTATCTCAAAAAGGATAGAAACAGGATAGAGATGATCCAGAGAAGGGTGACCAAAATGATGTGAGGTCTATATCAGAAGACTTATGAAGAAAGTTGAAGGATCTAAATATGTAGACCCTGGAAGAGAGGAGGTGCAGGGGAGATATGATACAGACCTTCAGATACCTGAAAGGTTTTAATGATGCACAGGCTTTGAACTTTTTCTGTCAGAAAGGAAACATGAAATGTGCATGAAAGGTGCATGAAAGGTGCATGAAATGAAAACTCCAGGGGGGATAACTCAGAACCAATGTCAGGAAATATTTCTTCATAGAGAGGGTGGTAGATGCTTGGAATGCCCTTCTGGAGGTGGTGGTGACGAAGAAAACTGTCAACAAATTCAAAGGGGCATGGGATAAACACTGTGGATCTCTAAAGGCTGGAAATGAAGAAGAGGGTGCATGGGGTAACCTGCACAGAGCAGCAGTTACTACCCTTAACAGAAGGCATGGGGACTACTGCCCTCAATCAATAGCCTTAATGCTTTTGACACAACTGCAACATCGTACCCCACTTTGATGGCAGGGTGGGGGGGAGAGGGAACTGGATACAGACAATAATCAACACTGGCCCTGATTTTTATGGTCTGGGGTACTGACATGCAGACATAAGGGAAAAAGCACAGGACAGAGCTATAGCTAAGTCCCAAAGCAAAGAACATCAAGCAACATTGTCTGAATTATCAAGAAGGCTCCTCACCCAGTAAAAATGTTGCTAGCAGTAATTTGTTATTGGTTTGACAGTTCCTTGGTTTTGATTGTAAATATTACTACTCTTTATCATAAGGCTTGGGGTAACTGCCCAGAGCAGCAATTACTAACCTTGAGAGAAACATGGGGGTATCCTGCACGGAGCAGCAGATATTACCATAAGAAACTTGCTAGGCAGACTGGATGGGCCATCTGGTCCTTTTCTGCCATTATTACTGTTACTATGGCCATACCAAACTCAGAAATGATCATAAACTTAAATTACTCAGAAAAGCCCACAAAAGCTAGAATAAAGCAGAGGAACAGAAAGATATTTTATTTCCACTATGCTAATTACAAAGACTTGATACGTAATTTATCAAGGTGTAAGAAACAGTAAAATGCAATGAAAAAAAAAGGAAAGCCAATACTCACAGCATACATACTGTAACATATGCATTATATTGTTTGATGGATATTGTGCTTAATGAGTTTGGCCATCATCAACAAAATCATTTGAAATGAACAAATATGGAGTCAGTTAAAGGGAAAGAAGGAAATGGGAAGGGGTAGAAAATGAGCTGACCCGATATGAGTGAGAGGAGGAGAGACTTGACAGCTCTGAACATTCTGTGGAAAGAGCTAGTGATCCATGTCATAGATACAGAAAGCAGATGGATAGACAATTCACAGAGATGAAAATAAAGATTAACTTATCAGGACTATCCATCTGTCTCCAGAACCAATCCATCCATCTATCCATGCATAGTAATAGCATGCCAGACTTAAAGGAAGACATATTGTCTACTGAGCTCATCCTACCTCTGGTTGCCCTTCTCATCAATCAGAGGAAAGGATGACAGCAATGTGGAAATGCATGAATTTGACCAATCCTCTCATTCAGGCAAATCAACACCCAGGATCCATCACTACCTCCTTTCTACCAATACATTAAATTATATTTAACCAAAACTTATCTAGCCACAAGTTGACATTTAGTGAAAATTATTGGAAGCATTGTAATACGTTAGTTTAAAAAACATCATGTCAGATCTAACATTCATATCTGGACTTTCTTTAATAGTTAAACCCAGAAAAAAATTACCACTATTATACATTTTTTTGTATAATTTTCATTTTTATCTCACCAGATATTATGATAGGTTATCTCACTTAACAACTCTCCCACCATTATGAACCAAAATAAATTATGATTCTGCTGAGGCTATCATGAGGAGGCCTGGTTGAGGTATGACTTTATGGGAGTAGATTTAGAACATAATATAAGAAATGTCATACTAGGCCAGACCAATGGTCCATGAAGCCCAGCATCCTCTCTCTGAAAGAGGCTAATCCAGATCACAAGTAGCTGTTAGAATCCCAAAGAATTGGTTCAATCCATCTTGTTCATAGCCAGGGATAAGCAGTGGCTTTTACAAAGTCTTTAATTTTAAGGGATGTTACCATGATAAATCATTTTATTCCTAAATGTAAAAATATAACAAGAAAACTCAAATTTGCTTATCCGTACTCAGGGTTATCCATAAAAAGTAGGACGAATAAGCAATGACATATGTAAATAAGCATGGCTAATTCCAAGGGCAATGGAATACCTTTTTGATTGGGGTGTGTCCAATCAAGCTCCGCCCATACTCCGCCTCTAGCTCCACCCCTCCCACTGCCAAATTCTTACTTTGTTTCCAGTTAATGTCATTCTTACTAACATACATTCTTTACACAAATCATAAACCCAGACCAAGCAATAAAATGCTTGATGCTAGAAAAACAAACAGTGCTAAAGGAGAAAATGACAAAAAAAACCAGTATCATTAATAGAAGTGTCATTACTAAGCCATTATTCTGTACTCTATGGAGATGAAGAAGATCGTCAAGTACCAAGAGATGTAATCAGAGACAGAGCAAATGTGTTCTAAAGGTGCACAAACAGTCCTAATTGTTTGGGTACCATTCACATGATTAAAAAGAACTTCCAAGTTCACCTCAATATGCTGCCTGTGTATATTAAATTGTACAAATTTCTGAGAGAAACCATTTTGTACAATGCAAGTATTAAGAGTTCAAGCAGTAAAAATGAGACATTAAGATCATACCTAACATACTGCATCCTGGCTTAAAAGTAAGGTTTATTCATCTATGTACAAGGCCAATATACAGTAAATCCTGTACCTTCAGTTCTGTAAATAGGTACTCTGAATCTACAGGACCCCCCAACACACACACACACACATACTCACACCCCTCTAACAATGGTGGCAGAGCAGGATATTTTCCCCTACACCTCACCATACAAAACAATTTTTGGGTCATCTAAGTAACAGAAACACAAACTTTCTCCATTACCAGGCACACAAAACATTGAGATAGACAGGGTTTGAAGGGACACAGCATGGATTTACCAAGGGAAGTCTGGCATCACAAATCTCCTACATTTTCTTTAAGGGGTGAATAAACATGAGGATGTTGCGTCCGTCGGTCTCAGATGGCTTCCACCTTTGTGCCTCACCTTTCTCTCTGCTCTCCCATTTAAAAAAAGTACTTCTTAGTAATTTTTAAAGGTATTTCTCAGCAAGTTTGTTCCCCACACTCGTAAGCATGGGCAATGATTTGACTATACAGCAGAGGCTACATGCCAGGAAGCTGCAGCAAATCATCAATAATCATTATTTCATCACCAGAAGAAAACTAGCGCAAGTCAGCCTGGGGGACTTAGAAAAATTAATAAGTGAAATAGCTTGCCGTTGCCCTTGGTATTCGATGGAGTCTGGAACTCTAAATACCCAGAATTGGATTTCAATCGGCAATTATCTTCATACGGCTCCCAGAGCTCCCATAAAGCTAAGATTAATCTGGCAAAAATGTACAGAAGCCATCGAACGCACAGAAAAAAAAGGTTTAAAAACAGCAGTTTCAAACCATGTGCTTTTAGAAGCAGGCAGACATACCCTTCCCCCATCTTCTCAGTCTTCCTCAGAGATAGCAAATTCTTTGTATCCTCAGCTCTCCATACCTACACCCAAAGCACAAGCAATTCACACCTTCCCCATTTCTTTAGAAAACCAACCCTTGAGAACAATAGAGCCACCACCTGGCCTGGGTGGGGCGATTAGCATTGAATTTCAGCAGAAACTGCAGAAAGAAAACCTTACAGAAACAGAATTATTAGAAGGACTTCAAGCCTTCCCCATCCCAGAAAAGAACCATGAACAAAGGGGGACAGAAAATGAAATAGAACATCTGGGGACACACACTCACATGGCTCCTGTGGCTTCCTCTGCATCCACCTCAGAGAAAAGACCCCAGGAAATAGAAAACACTGAGGTCAGAAAAACTAGCCTTCCTCCATCTTGCCTGCAACCCCCTTCCCCCACTAACCACTCCCTGAACATTCATTTGCCATTGCCTGAGACAGTCATTAATTCTGCATCACCAATTTGTGCAGGTAAATTACTATCTCAAACCACTGCTCCCGGTAACAATTTATGTGCAGCGGTCAGCATGGGATTCCACCTAGAACATGGAAATCTCACAAGGGAGGAATTATTGAAAGGGATTCAAGCCTTTCCCATTACAGAAAGAAACAAAGAACTAGGTGTGGCAGCAAGTGCCATGTGCAGTGGCTATGCCCCCAGGTCTTCAAATAAATCAGCGTGTAAGACCTTGGGCCAAGCAGCTGCACTCCTGCGTTACAAGCAAAGAAAATATCAATATGAAAAAAAGGATTTAATTAGACTCCTGCGTTACAAGCAAAGAAAATATCAATATGAAAAAAAGGATTTAATTAGACTCCTGCGTTACAAGCAAAGAAAATATCACTATGAAAAAAAAAAATGGTTTCTCTTTACAAACAGTACAGATTTGGAAAAAAATGGTTTCTCTCTACAAACAGTACAAATTTGGAAAAAATGGTTTCTCCTGGTCTTCGATGTTCAGTTGCAGAGGGACTGCATGCTTAAGGAGTAGTTTCTATTTGAATTCAGTTACAAAACATCTGCATACTTTGAGAGTATTTTCCCCCACAAAGTGAATGCTGAACCTTATGTTACAAACTGTACTGAAATTTGAATAATATACTGTATAAATTACATGTGAAAATTTCCCTTTTACAAAGTTAATTTGGCTCACATTTAAAATGACCATTTCTCTGAGATTTAAGTTTATAGTTTGAATTGCCAGCACACAGAACTTGTATTCTTACTGTGATTATTCCCTAAAGTGAATTGAAGAGGTGTCTGTCTGCAAAGAATCAGCCAGCCATTGTCTGTGGTCGATGTTATCTAATTTGTTAAACAAAGCTATCTTTCAGTTCCTATTGACTGAAGGATTAACTCCTTGGGTGTAGTTCTTTTCTTTTGAGAAACACTGCTCCTCCCCCCTCTTTTCTGTAACTCTTGCTAGCCACTCATGGGGGAGGGAGGGAGAACTTTTGAAAAAAAAAAAAAAAAACTGGATTTAGTCCTGCAGTTTCTCTCTCTACTTTCTATATGTCTTTAATCTTTTAATACTTTCAAACTTTAGCATGCAGCAGACAGAGCTGAGCAAACAGCGTGTTTAATTTCATATTCTAATAATTATAAGAAGAAATTCTATTCTGATATTCCACATTGAAAGTAAGCTCAGAGTATTATTGATTGCAACCTGGAACAATAGTAGCAATCTATCAAGTAATGATGGGGTCTCCACTAGGAGGCGCTATGTTATTCTACAAGTTATATTATATTATTGTTTTAATAATTCTGTTGTATAATAGTTTTTATTTTTCAGGCCTACAGACCTTCTGTATTAAGGACACTTCAGTTTTATTTTCTTTTTCACAAAATTTTTACAGAATTCTGAACCTTAAAATTTTTACTGATAGAGGTTGCTACATCTAAAGCAATCCCTCCCAAACCTTTTCTTGCAAATCCAAATTGATTTTATTAAATTGAATAATAGAATTGATTTCTTCAAGGTTAAAAAAGTAAGAACTTCACTTTAATCCTTACCTTAGTAATTTTTTGCTGTATGCCAGTTTTTGATATTTTCCAGATTTACAGCCTTCCTGCCATGAGGAGATGTGAAGATGAACACTTTGCAGCTTATTTTAACATTTTTCTAAACACCTTTTGACTTTTGATCCTTGATCTAATTTTGTTTTTGATAACTTTTTGATAAGATTTTTAGCTCAAATTATGTGTTATTTGTTGTCTGTCTTGATGCCAAGAAGACTATGAATGAATATTTGCAAGATGAATGAATATATGTCAGTCTTGTGTAACATATGTTTAATGTAATGTCTAATATACTTGTCATTTGATTCAGCTTACAGCAAATGACTTTTCCTTTAAACGATTTATTTACATTTATTGCTATTTTACTGAATGAAAATTGATCACTGCATAAAAAATTCTTGATAATGGGGTTATGTTCTGAAAACTAAAAATGGCTCTGCTTACTGCAGCCATTCCTTTACATGAATTTTGTCAATAATTGAATATTAAATACTTATTTGGCATCCCCTACATCACCACAGGGCAAGCCATTGTGGAGAGAGCCAACCATACGCTTAAGAGCTCTGGACCAAACAAAAAGAAAAAAGGGGGATTGCCCCTGGATTTTCCCCCTGAACAAAGTAGGATTTTCCCCCTGAACAAAGTATTGTTTACTTTAAATCATCTAAACATATCAGGTTCACATAAGAACACAGCCATGAGTAATCATTATGGGACTAGGGTTAGTCACCCACAGCCATCAGTTTTATATAGAATATTTAATGTCTGGTACGGTCCCGTTCCCTTAAAATGGGGAACGAGGATATGTTTCTCTGCTTGCTTCCACAGGTATCAAGCCGTGGAAAGATGGAAAGGTGTCCAGGTCTACAGGACCCGATCCCCAACTTCTCCATGGGCCTCCACAGCCCTCAGAAGGACAGAGATCGGACTCCTTGCAAAAAGCAGCACCACATGACCTGGGGACAGATCAAGGCCCTATCTGACCAATCTACACAACTCTTAGAACAGCAAGGCCTTGAGAAAACTCCAGAGAACTTATTAGCCGTTTTTCTTGCCTGAATGCCAACTCATTAACAATTGTGTTCTGCATCCTCCTCCTTTGCCTTATTTCTCCAGCTATGGCGATTTCAGAACAAGGACTCTGACAGGACAACATGTACATCCTCTGCACAGAACTTTTCACACCTGTTGAATCGAACAGACTGTTGGATCTGCACACACATGCCAACCCATGCCTGCGGAGAACTACTGATGCATGCTGTACCATTTAACCTTACAGTATGGACTAATTATCCTTTACAGAGAGGTTTTCATTAACTCTCCAGTTAATAATACCATACTACACATTGGTAGCTGTATTCAAGAGACTGCCGCTCTTTGTTGGGTCTATTGATACAGGGGATGGGAAGGGAATTCAGGTGGGAAATTTCCATATTGTAACCGAACATTTGTATTAATCACTGAACACTTACAAAATTATACCACACATATGTATGCAATTGGCAGATTTCAGGATGTGCAGTGGGAGACCCAAGCAGGTACAGAAAGTATAGAGGGGATGAAGGATTTACCCTTTGTAGTTATATAGCCCAAATGATAACCAATGACATGTCCACTAATCTGTTAGGAAACATATGGATGTTATGTGGGCGTAGAGCATATATGTACATTTCCCCAAGATGGAAAGACAGATACACTTTAGGCTACATCCTCCCCTCATACTATGCAGTCAAAAATTTACCCAAAGCAAGGCTCCGTAACAAAAGGGAGGCGATAAACAATCCCATAGAAAAGTATACAGAAACCCAGGTAGCTAGAAGCCTGTTTCCCCCAATGGGAACAGCTATGAATTACAGGGACTTACACATCCTAGCTAACTGGACGACTGCCATATTTAATCAGACAGTCCATGCATTAAAACTACTTACAACAAAAGTCTCTCAGATTAGAGAAGTAGCATTTCAGAACAGCTATACCTTAGAAACCATTTTAGCCTTAAAGGGTGGTGTTTGTGCATTAATTGGATCTCATTGCTGTGTGTACATATCAGTTTATAAAGCAAACCTCACACATACCACAGAGCAGATAGAAACCATGGTTGCTGATGCACCACTTTCAGACAGAATACCTACTTCTCCATGGGATTGGCTATGGCCCTGACTCCCTGATATTTCTGGTCTCAAAAGGGTGATTTCTATTATAATGACCATAATTGTCTTAATTGTTTGCCTGTGATGCTGTATTCAGTGCATACCCAACCCTCATATCCATATTGAAACCTTGCTCTCAGCCCGAATACAAAGATGCCTTGTAAGATGCCTAATAGGGAATCCGGAGCCCTGCAGAGTTGGCACACCACCTGCACCTGCTCTGGGTGATATGGAGATTCAGAAGCTCATCGACAGCTGGCACACCACGTCGAATTATAGCTTTCTTCTCTCCATAATCCCCCTTCCCCTATTTCCAGCCCATACCAAGACATAACAGATTTCAGTAAGGGTCTAAAGCTTTACTGAGCTTCCTAAACAAAAACAGAAAGGGTGAGATGTGGGAAATATGCGCTTGCCAGCAAGCCATTTCAGGGTTTAAACACTAACTTCCCTTCTCCCTGACCTTTGCCTGAATAAAAGCATCACTTGTGCTTAAGTCTCTGCCTGGGAAAGGATACCTGTTGGCCCTGAATTCCTGGGGGAGGGGCTGGGTGTTCTCTAGTCAGAGGCAGGTCAAAGTCAGGAGGTATAGATTTCAGCAGCCAATGATATGATCCGTGCACACCCCCTGAGCCAAAGCCAATGGTGTTATGACTCTTCTGTTGCTATGGGAAAGTAGCCAATCATGTAATGACACATCACCTGCCTTTGTATGAATGTACAATAAAAGGGAGAGGCTCGGGAGGACAAGCTCTCTTTGCCTCTTTGCCTTCTCCCTCTTCCTGCCTGCCATGAAAGCTGTCTGATGTGCCTCTTCATTACTCCTATAGCCTTGGGAAGATGGCTGCCGCCGCGTCTGCATGCCGCTCTCTCCGGTGTCCCCGGAACGGCTATGGCAAAGCCTCACGCCATATTTCTCCTCAGGGCCTCCTAGGGTGCGCGCGCGCATGTCACCCACATCTTTATCCACGTCATGGCGGGAACCTCGGGGGCATCCCCCTCGAGTGACATCATGCCATCTGGGTATTTAGCCTGCCCTTGTTTGCTAGCTAATTGAATTAGCAAAGATCGTGAATGGATGGAAAGCCTCCGGTCTGAGCTACTCTGCCGCTTCCTTGCTGCCGCTGGAAGCTCTCTCTGCCCTTCGGGGTATTTCTCTAACCTGGGTACCCGCTCCTCGGGGGCTCTTTGCTTTCTTTTAGGTGCCTATCTGGGATCAGGTACTCGCTCCTCGAGGGCCTGCTCTCCCTGGCTCGGTGCCTGTATACAACTACTTCTGCCTGCTGAGATCTCCACCTATACAGCTACCAACTTAGTGAGTAATCTAATATTGTCAGTCTGTCTCATCTACAGTTCTGCTGCACTGGGAACCTGCAACCGGATCTCTCTACACTATCTCTGTGAGAAGGGTCCCCTCTGCCGAGAGTCCCTGGACTGCTACCTCTGGATCACCTCACTACTGCCACACCTCTGGTGGTACATCTCAGCTGTATAATAAAAGACAAATCTCTGTATTTGCGTGTCTCGAGTCTAGCCTAGTACTGCGGTTCCTCACGGGGCTCCTCCCCATGGGCATGGTCATCTCCACAGTACCCAAGAATCC
The DNA here is from genome assembly GCF_901001135.1 of Rhinatrema bivittatum. Taxonomy (NCBI): domain Eukaryota; kingdom Metazoa; phylum Chordata; class Amphibia; order Gymnophiona; family Rhinatrematidae; genus Rhinatrema; species Rhinatrema bivittatum. The sequence goes on along the minus strand of NC_042622.1, from coordinate 253,505,383 downwards.
ACTCAAACTCCTCAAAACCATAACAGTGGACAAAGGTGAACCAGTAGATGTGGAGTATTTGGATTTTCAGAAGGTGCTCAACAAAGTTCCACATGAGAGGCTTTTAAGAAAACTAAAAAGTCATGGGATAGGAGGTGATGTCCTTTTGTGGATTGCAAGTCGGTTAAAAGTCAGGAAACAGAGAGTAGGATTAAATGGTCAGTTTTCACAGTGGAAAAAGGTCAACATTGGAGTGCCTCAGGGATCTGTACTTGGACCAGTGCTTTTTAATATATTTATAAATGATCTGGAAAGGGGTACGACGAGTGAGGTGATCAAATTTATGGATGACATATAATTATGCAGCAAATTGAAGTAGGACCTTGCAAGACTAGAAGATTGGGCTTCCAAATGGCAGATGAAATTTAATGTGGACAAGTGCAAAGTGATGCATATAGGGAAAAATAACCCTTGCTGTAGTTACAGAATGTTAGGTTCTATCTTAGGAGTTACCACCCAGGAAAGAGATCTAGGCATCATAGTGGATAATACATTGAAATCATCAGCTCAGTGTGCTGTGGCAATCAAAAAAGCAAACAGAATGTTAGGAATTATTAAGAAGGGAATAGAAGTGCAAAGTCATGCATATGGGGAGTGGAAATCCGAATGAACTGTATTCGATGGGGGGGGAAAGGCTGATGTGCACGGAGCAGGAGAGGGACCTTGGGGTGATAGTGTCTAATGATATGAAGTCTGCAAAACAATGCGACAAGGCGATAGCAAAAGCCAGAAGAATGCTGGGCTGCATAGAGAGAGGAATATCGAGTAAGAAAAGGGAAGTGATTATTCCCTTGTACAGGTCCTTGGTGAGGCTTCACCTGGAGTACTGTGTTCAGTTCTGGAGACCGTATCTACAAAAAGACAAAGACAAGATGGAAGCGGTACAGAGAAGGGCGACCAGGAAGGTGGAGGATCTTCATCGGATGACGTACGAGGAGAGATTGAAGAATCTAAATATGTACACCCTGGAGGAAAGGAGGAGCAGAGGTGATATGATACAGACTTTCAGATACTTGAAAGGCTTTAATGATCCAAAGACAACGACAAACCTTTTCCGTAGGAAAAAAATCAGCAGAACCAGGGGTCACGATTTGAAGCTCCAGGGAGGAAGATTCAGAACCAACGTCAGGAAGTATTTCTTCACGGAGAGGGTGGTGGATGCCTGGAATGCCCTTCCAGAGGAAGTGGTGAAGACCAGAACTGTGAAGGACTTCAAAGGGGCGTGGGATAAACACTGTGGATCCATAAATTCAAGAGGCCGCCAATGAAGAGTGGGGGACTCGCCAGAATGATGGCTACTGCCTGGAAACAATACCCTTATTCAATAAACATATACATGGTTACTGTGACTCCAACATCACTCTAAGCTTCAACAGCAAGAGGAAATATGGAAAAAAGGATTTGCACTCACAAAGAGGGGAGTAGCTGGCTTGTTACGGCGGTTACTACCCCAAACCAAATAAGCCTGATACTTCACTTTCGATGCATATCCAGCATAGTTCTCTGCTTCAACGGCAGGGCTGAAGAAAAACTGATACTTCACACATCCAGCAGAGCTCTCTACTTCAACAGCAGGGGAGAAGAAAAAAGGGTTCGCACTCACAAAGCGGGGAGTAGCTGGCTTGTTACAGCGGTTACTACCCCAAACCAAATGTGCCTGATACTTCACTTTCGATGCATATCTAGCATGGCTCTCTGCTTCAACGGCATGGGCGAAAGACTGATACATCACGCATTTCCAGCATAGCTCTCTGCTTCAACGGCAGGGGAAAAGAAAAACAACCAATAAGGGCTGTATAACATAGTCTGGGTAAAACAAATAAGCATGGGTGTAGCTTGCTTATTGCGGCGGTTACTACCCCTACTACCCCTAACTAATCAAGCTAGACATTTCACTTGGATGCAGCTCCATCACTGCTCTCTACATTAATGGTGGGGGTGGAAGGGAAATAGAACCAAGAGCTAAGAGAAACAGATAAGTATGAGAGAAAAAATGTGTGAGGCTTGCTGGGCAGACTGGATGGGCCGTTTGGTCTTCTTCTGCCGTCATTTCTATGTTTCTATGAAAATAAAACGGAGCATGTCATAATGCCTTTGTATCGCTGCATTGTGAGATCGCACCTTGAATACTGTGTGCAGTTCTGGTCACCGCATCTCAAATAGGATATAGCTGTACTGGAGAAAGTACAGAGAAGGGTGACCAACATGATATGGGGCATGGAATGGCTGCCCTATGAGATAAGGCTAAGGAAGTTAGGGCTGTTCAGTTTGGAGAAGAGCGACTGAGGGAGGATAAGATACAGGTCTACAAAATCATGAAAGGTCTTGAACTAGTTAATGTAAATCGGTTATTTACTCTCTCAGAGGACTAGGGGGCACTCCATGAAGTTAGCAAGTAGCTCATTTAAAACAAATTGAAGAAAATTCTTTTTCACTCAGCGCGTATTTAAGCTCTGGAATTCATTGCCAGAGGAAATGGTTACAGCAATTAGTGTAAATGGGTTTTAAAAAGGTTTGGATAAGTTCCTAGAGGAAAAATCCATAAACTGCTATTAATTAATAAGCTTAAGATTTATTTAATTTTTGGATACTTGCCAGGTACTTGTGACTTAGATTGGCCACTGATGGAAACAGGATACTGGGCTTGGTCTGACCCAGTATGGCATTTCTTATGTTCACACTGTAAAATAATACAAAATCCAGCAAAAAAAAAAAACAAACCCAAACACTCAGCACATATTTAGTAAACCTGCCATCATTAACTCACAGGATACCAAAAGTAACAACCCAACTTCCTTGAAAAGGCAACACTGCAAATATTACACTCAGGGGTGGTTTTATAATGAGGCAGGGTGAGGCAGCCGCTTCCCTTCATTCAGGAAAATTCTGCCGGCAAAAAGAAGGTCCCAGCACCCAAAGAAGAGTCACTGTGGTGCCGCCAGTGTTTTCCCCACAACTGACCAGGCACTCAGCCACTTCTCGGGGATAGCCCTCGGCTGCATCCAGCCCTCGGTTCTTTCTCCTTCCACGGGACATAAGAACATAAGAACATGCCATACTGGGTCAGACCAAGGGTCCATCAAGCCCAGCATCCTGTCTCCAACAGTGGCCAATCCAGGCCATAAGAACCTGGTAAGTACCCAAAAACTAAGTCTATTCCATGTAACCATTGCTAATGGCAGTGGCTATTCTCTAAGAGAACTTAATAGCAGGTAATGGACTTCTCCTCCAAGAACTTATCCAATCCTTTTTTAAACACAGCTATACTAACTGCACTGACCATATCCTCTGGCAACAAATTCCAGAGTTTAATTGTGCGTTGAGTGAAAAAGAACTTTCTCTGATTAGTCTTAAATGTGCTACTCGTTAGTTACGCTCGAAGCAGGCGTAACTTTGCACGCGCCGGGCCAGCTGCCGCATGCCGTGTTCTGGTCCGGGGACTGGTCCGGAGGCCGCGGCCATGCCCCAGGAACGCCCCCGGGCCGAAACCATGCCAGCGGCACCACCCCCGGATAACGCACCGACCGCGTCACGCCCCCAACAAGCCCCCCCCCGATGACACGCCGTCCCGTGTCATGCCTCCCGACACGCCCACCCCAAGAAATCCCGGGACTTACACGCGTCTCGGGGCTTTGCACGTGCCGGAAGCCTATGCAATACAGGCTCGGCGCGCGCAGGGATTTTTTAAAAGGGTCACGCGTATTCCTTATGCACGTAACCCTTTTAAAATCCGGCCATGTGGATCCATAAAGTCTAGAGGATGTGAATGAAGAGAAGAGGCACAAGGGTGGCTTGCTTGCGGGAATGACTGCTTATTCAATAAACATACACACAGTTAATGCGACTCCAACATTGCTCTATGCTTCAACAGCAAGAGGAAATGTGGAAAAAAGGATTTGCATCCACAAAAAAGCAGGGGAGTAGCTTGCTTGTAACGGCGGTTACTACCCCAAACCAAATAAGCCTGATACTTCACTTGGAATACATATCCAGCATAGCTCTCTGCTTCAACTGCGGGAAGAATGAAGAAAATCTTATTTATATTCAGACAACAACCAACAAGGAATGAATTACATAGACTGGGTAAACAAATAAGCATGGGTATAGCTTGCTTGTTTCGGCGGTTACTACCCCGAATCAATTAAGCCTGATACTTCACTTGGAATACATATCCAGTGCAGCTCACTGCTTCAACGCAGGGGGGAATGAAGTAAAGAGGATTTATATTCAGACAACCAACAAGGACTGAATTGCACAGGCAGGGTAAACAAGCGTGGAAGTAGCTTGCTTATTACGGCGGTTACAACCCCAAACCAATTAGCTAGATACTTCACTTAGATGCAGCTCCAGCACTGCTGTCTGCATCATTGGTGGGGATGGAAGAGAATTGGACCAATAAGTTACAAATAAGGGCCCTGACCTCAGCGGTCAGAGTAACAGATAAGTATGAACAAAATAGGTGTGAAAGCTTGCTAGGCAGACTGGATGGGCCGTTTGGTCTTCTTCTGCCATCACTTCTATGTTTCTATGTTTCTATAGTGAGTAAAAAATCATACATGTAACACTCGATGCAAAAAACTGGGAAGCCCCCCTCTTGCTGCTGGACTGCTGCCTTCATCTCAAATTTGTTCAGTTCCTAGTTAGGTTTTTTATGTTGCTATGGGAGTAGGAATGTGTCTAACGTCCTTTAAATGTATTAGTGAATTCACTATATGTCTGGTGGTGGCCTACAGGGGAATGATCAAACTCTCATTAAGGCTGGGTTTTTTTTGTTTGTTTGTGTTTTGTGTGAAAGTGGCACCTGCCTATAAATTAAAGGATGAGCTAGGGGTGGGAAAAAACAAACAGTCTAACTTCTGTTAGTCAGCCAGAGTGACTCACTGCTCTCTTGATTAACAAATGTTGGTACCTAATCAACCAAATCACACTACCTTAAATCTTTCCAAGGTGAGTAACTGAACTGAACTTTTCGACCTTTTTACTTAGGTATACACTGCTCCTAGCTTATTTCTAGCTTCTGGCTACCTTTGTATAATAATAATACAAAATAAAAACCACTCTAAGAGCAGTAATTATGAGCATTGAAAAAAAAAAAAAAAGAAGAGAGAAATCTTGTTCCCCAGGGTGTAAAATTTGCCATATATCTAACAACTGCAGCTCCCTTCCAAGAAAAGGCACACAGCAGCTTTATGTGGAAACCGTCTAGTCAACCTAGGCTGCTTTGCATCAGGTCACCACCTAATACAATCATATGTTCAGGGAACTGACTCAGCAACATAAGACGACCCAAAAAAAAAAAAAAAGAATGATCGTAGACATTAGGGACATATACATTACAAATTATTAACTTCTTGTGAAACAAATAACCACTAACCAAAATAAACCTTCCATCCGGATCTACAATCTGCCTTTCCAACTGGAAAGGAAGATCCTTATGAAAAAGAAGAGCTACTCCCCTCTGCCTTCTATGAAATGAAGAAAAAAAAATGTGATTGTAATTTCTTATGTTCAATGGAAGTTAAATGAGTCTCTTGCAAGAAAGCTATGTGAGCTTTAGCCTTGTGAAAAAAGTTTAATGATTTTTTTCTCTTAAATAAAGAGTGATTTCCATCAATTTTTAGATGACGCATGTTATAAAATAGCTCTAGTGCGCATATGTGTGCGCCTAAATTTAAGCTTGTGTGCATACAGCAGCGTAAGTCAGCTTTGGGATGTGCACTTGAGCCGCGCATCCAGTCCATGACCAGTTTCACCAGTTTGTCCAACTAGAGCTAAGTTTTCCAAACCCCCCTGGTGCTTTAGCCTAGAAATAGTTTGATTAAGACTTAAACCTCATCAATAGCAGCAGTAACTTTGTGGTGAAATATACCTGGAGCATAGCTACTTGCACGCATATCTCTTGGTACCGCCCCAGAATGCCCATGCCCCGTGCACATTTCACCCCTTTTTGTTCTGATGCAAAATATTCATGATTCAGTACTTGTGCACAAATGTGGACAGCTTATAAAATCGGGTGACTATGCATATGCTAGACGTGCACACATCTCCCATTTCTGACTCATGCCAGCTTTTAAAATTCCCCTTTGAGTTGTTACCTGAGGCATCAGAGGATAAAGTGATTTGCACAAGGTCACAAGAAGTGGCATTGGGATTCTGAGCCCTGGTTCCCCTTGTTCACAGCCCCCTGCTCTAAAGCACTAGGCGGCTACTCCACTTTTTCTCAGAAAGCAATTGGGAACAGTATCAAATAGGGATATTCTGCTTTTGATAACCCAAGTACCTTGAATAAGGTGGTTTTAATTAAAAACTCATTCTCCTGCATACCTGGAGGTAACAGCAGCGATATCGGGATCTGGGCAATGAACCTCTGAACCAGTGAGCCCTCTGCTATGATTATGTGAGAATGCGAACCCCTGGGCTGAGGTGAGAGATGTCTCTGCCCATAGGGAGGAGCCCTGTGAGCCTCACCGTCAGCAGGCGTGGTCTAGTGGCATGGAAACACAGTGAGAAGTAGAGACTTTATTATGAAGAAAGGAAAAGTAATATCCACAGAGTAGCAGATGTAAAGGTACAGTCCTGCACTATGGGAGTTACCCAGAGCGTAGCCACAGATGAGGGAATATCTAGCTCTTCGGTGAACCCGGGTTTACAGGGTTCCAGGAGTCAAATTGGGGAGGCATTACAGTGCCGTGAAGTTTTTGGACAGGCCACAATGGAGGCAGGAAAGGAGGATCAGCAAGTAGGAGTTTTGACCAATCTACCATTAATTAAACCACAGACATTTACTTTGGAAGAGATTTGGAAAAATCAATAATCTAACATCTACAGTCCAAGAGGCATTAAAAAAACCTGTTATATTAGAAACTAATATGGAAAAAATTGATAAGGCAGTCAATGTGATTGAAGGGAAAATAGAAAATATTGCAAAAGTTAAAGAAAATTTAATAAGATCTGAAAAAATGTATATGAATAAGATAGAAGTGTTAGAAAATCAATTAAGAAGCTCAAATCTTAGGATACTAAAATTTCCTAGGATAAAGTTAATATCACCAAATGATTTATTTAAAAGTTATTTAATAAATATATTAAAATTTCCTGAAAATGCATTGCCTGCAGTATCCAAAATGTATTACCTATCCCAACCTCAAACCACAGAAGAAAATCAAGGCCAGGGAAACCAGCCAGACATAAATTTAAATTTGTCTGAATTTTTAGAAAAATCTTATGAAATGACAATAGAAACTAGGGGTACCCTTATAGTACAGTTTGCTTTTTCAACAGAGAGAGATGCTGTGCTTAGATTGTTTTTTCGATATCAGAAATTAAATTTCTATGTCAACAAATTAGAATATTCCCCGATATTGCTCGAAATACGCAACTTAAAAGGAGAAAGTTTATTTCAATGAGAGGTGAGGTAATAGAACGGGGAGCAAAATTTCTTTTAAGATTCCCCTGTCGTTGCCAGGTTATATATCAAGATTCAAAATATGTGTTTAATCAACTTGAGCAATTATGCTCTTATTTGGATTCTCACTCCTAATAAACCTCCACAGAGCTGGATAAGGGAAAATTTTATAATGGAGATTATTACACTGCATATACTGTTGAGATAAATGTTACATAATAAAGAGCAGATATAAAGTTTTTCCACCAGGTTTCTCCTATTACCTATATTGAAATGGATCAATATTTACAGAACTAGTTGCTAAAGTGAAAATGGTAAAATACTTTTTGAATTCTTGAATTGTAAAATTTCTTTGGTTCTTGAATATATTATATACTTTGTGATATGTTAAACTTAATAAAAATAAAATAAAAAAAAAGAAACCTAATTAATTAAAATATGGTGAATATTTGATGCAAGGATGTATTAATATTTTTGTTTGCAAACCTTTTGATAGCTATAAGTTTTAATATGTATGTAATCTTGTACCCTGCTTAGAACTATAGATAGAGCGGGTTATACATTTTTATAAATAAATAAGGCTCATGGTGCCAGGATCCCCGTATTGGTTCTGAGTTGGAAGCCCAAAGGAGCAGGAGGAAACTACTGGGTAAAAATAAAAATTAAAGCCCCCCTATATTTAACAAAGACTCCCAGTTCATGGTGTTGTATGTTGGGTTCACGGTGAGAGCGCACTTTTTCACTTGGCCACAGGTGCCAAATGACCTGGCTATAGCTCTGCTGGGCATTATTTATTAGCGTAAAACAAAACGCTGACCAGGCTGCACTGGGCCCATGCACCTTGGGGTTGACAGAAAAAGTATTAAAAACAAAAAAATGAAATAAACAAAAACTACCTAAAAGGAACAGGAGGGAGAAAACATAACCCCCAGGGCCCTGAGAGAAAAACTGCTTCTGCAGCTCCAGAAACATTTGCTGCAGTAGCTGACAAGAGCAAAGAACTGACTTGTAGGCTCTGTAGAAAAAAATAAGACTATGGGGTCCTGTCTGGGAGGTAGGGAGGGGCTAGGGCTGCACATGCTCAGTAGAGCATGCTCAAAGCTTCTAGAAGTTTTGAAATCAAAGTTCTGTGCCGGGCTCCATCGGATGATGTAATCCACATGTGAGGACTGGACTGCCATCTTGCTTTTCCTCGGGGGGGGGGGGGAACGACATAAACATCTTGTTTCTCTCTCTAACACCATCCCATTTTTCTCCCATATCTTTCAGTGAATTTTTTCCACTCCACCAACTTCAATTGACATGTTTTACTGCCAGCTCTGTGCCAAACAGTTGTGTTTTCGATAAAATTAAGATTCCATTAAGAAAACCACCCGAGACTGAAGCACATTTTTTTCAATCTAAACAATGTTTAAATTTTGAAAGGGAAAAAAAAAAGGCCCTAATTATATGTTTGTGCAGGAGACCATAAATCACATAATTACAATGGGAGCCCCAGCATCTCTGACAGACTCAAGCCGACTACATAAATTCTTATCTCATTACAGTTTAATTAAGAAATATGTTTGAGCCTCTTCTTTTTAATTATCACAGAACCCAGATGATTTATAATCATTTTACCAAGCGTATGAGAGGGTGCGGTCCAAGTTGGGCGCTAATGAATTTACTAGGCGCTCTTTGGGGAACTTTAATAAAATTAGCCCACAAAGATGAAGAACAGAGAGAAAATTTCCAAAGAGAACATTTGGCTTCTTTCAATATAAGACAGTCAGCTCTGCATCCTTGGATGTGGGAAAAGGAAAAATGATCCCAATATAGTATTACTTCTGCAAGACGTAAGGCGCTATACCATGAATATCCCAAAATCCTGAATACTAACTACCGACTTCAATAAAGGCAAGGAAGAGCATGGAGCAATGGCACAGGACTCAAGCTGTGGACCTTTCATATCCTAACCCAGGATGGACTTTCCCTTTTCATTCCCAAGAAAGAAGGCTCTGTCTTTTCTCTTCTGGCCAATTCTTCATACTCACTTTCGGGAACTGGCATCCAGTGTTCCCTTTCTTGTTCCCTTGTACTTCCTCCCACAGCTCTTGTGCATTTAAGGGATCTTCCTATTAAGATCTGCTAGGTACTTCTAAGTGACTCGAACTGTCCTCTGCTGGAGACAGAATGCTAGGTTCAATGATACCACTGCTCTGGTCCACCACTGCACTTCTTACATTCTTATAACCTTGATAAGGTGTCATCTGTCAATATCTCCCAGCTATAGAGGCACTTGGCACCTGGCTAAACTGTATGCCCCATACAGTTCTGAATAAGAGCATTTCTCTTTAAGCACAAAGACCATTGAAACATGACAACAGAAAAAGATCATGTGGCCTATCAAAACCAACTATTCAGCTTTGCATTCCCTCCCACTCCCTCAGAGATCCTCTGTTTATCCTATGCTTTCTTGAATTTAGACTATGTCCATGTCTTCATTACCTCCATGGGGAGGCTATTCCAAGCATCCACTACCCTTTCTATAACAAAATATTTCCTTTGATCATTCCTAAACATATCTGGGAACTTTCGATTTACAGTCACCCAGAGATTTTCATCAATTAGTGGGGGAGACAAGGGACAGGTAGGATGGCATGCACACAAGCGGGTAGATTTTCAAAAGGATACGCGCGTCCCCCCCCCGAAAACCTACCCCAAACCCCCCTTGCATAGGCTCGGCGGCGCGCGCAAGCCCCGGGATGCGAGTAAGTCCCGGGGCTTGCATAGAGGGGCGTGTCGGGGGCATGCCGGGAATGACGCGGCGTTTCGGGGGCTTGTCTCGAGTGACGCCGCGTTTCGGGGGCAGCACTGCGGGCGTGGTTTCGGCCCAGGGGCGTTCCGGGGGTGTGGCCGCGGCCTCCAGACTGGAACGCGGAGCGGGGCAGCCAGCCCGGCGCGCGCAAAGTTACGCCTGCTGGAAGCAGGCGTAACTTTGCCAACAAAGGTAGGGGTTTTTTTTAGATAGGGCCGGGGGGGGGGGTGGGTTAGGTAGGGGAAGGGAGGGGAAGGGAAGGGAGGGGAAGGGAGGGGAAGGTGGGGGGAGGGCAAAGGAAAGTTCCCTCCGAGGCCGCTCCGATTTCGGAGCGGCCTCGGAGGGAACAGGCAACGCGCGCCGGGCTCGGTGCGCGCAGGTTGCACAAATGTGCACCCCCTTGCGCGCGCTGACCCCAGATTTTATAAGATACACGCGGCTACTCAGGTATCTTATAAAATCCAGCGTACTTTTGTTCACGCCTGGTGCGCAAACAAAAGTATGCCCTCGCGCAATTTTATAAAATCCGGCCCAAGCTATCTTCTCTTTTGTACACACACACACAATGTATATGCCCCACACACACACATGCCCCCTCACATCCACTCCCTACCCCAACCAACCAGAGGCAGCAACCTCTTCTTTAGGGCCCCCACAGCTGATGAGATGCCTCTTTCTTCCAATCATGCCATGCCCTGCCCATGGGACTCCCCTTTCTTCCAGTCCTGCCAGGCCATCTCCTAAACTTGCTGTGGGCCTCTCTCCATTCTTCCTCTGTCCACCGCGGACCAATCAGAAGGGCAGGAGAAAGGCGAGAGGCATCCAGTTGGCCTGGGGGGGTCAGAAGAAAGGGAGGAGGCGTCCGATTGGCCGGTGCTGGCCAATCATACCCCTTTGTCTGCTGCCCCACAGGCTGCTTCTGCCCCACTGGCAGCACCAGGGCATCTAGAGCTGCTTCTCTCTCCCTGCGTAGAGAGCCAAATGTATTCATTTTTTCTTTTTTTTTTGTGGGGCTTCAACAAGTCTTAGTCCTGGGGGAATTCTGTGCTACTGCAGAATTTGCGCAGAATTGCCAAATTCTGAGCAGAAAATAGCAGAGGAGACCCCGGCATGCTGCGAACAGAGTGCGTCCCACGTGTGATGCGGTACATTCTCCGTTCGCAGCAAAAAAGGAAGGCCCCCCATGTGCTGCGAACGGTGTGCTCCACTCGCGGCGAAGGAAGGCAGGCCTCAGTGAGAGAGAATGTGTGTGTGTGTGTGTGTGTGTGAGGGCGGAGGGGAATTGTGAGAGAGCATGGGAGGTAAGAGAGCAGGGGGGAGGAAGATGCTTGAGTGTGGGTTTCAGAGAGACGAAGCCTGTATGAGGGAAGGGGGTGTGGGGGAGGGGAGGGTGAGAGAGAGGGCATGGGAGGTAAGAGAGCGGGGGGGGGGGGGGGGGATGCTTGAGTGTGGGAGCCTAAATGAGGAGACTGTGAAGGAGTGTGTATGTGTGTGAGAGATTGGGAGCTCGTGTGTATGAAAAAGGGGATGTGTGTGTGCACGAGAGAGTGAGGGAGCCTGTATGAGGGTATGTGTATGTGTACTAGAGAGAGGGAGCCTGTGTGAGGGGCAGTACTGAGAACGGGGTCAAACTCTGGGACTAGCGATAGAGTGGAAGGAGTTGAGCCTAGAGGTGGAGGGGAGAGATACTGGCAGGTGGAGGAATTGGGACCTGAGAGGGCAAATTGGCCAGGGGAGTAGGGACAGCGAGTGAAAGGGACACTCTTTACAGTGAATTTCTAGGGAAATTCTGCTCAAAACATTTAAAATTCTGTATCTTTAAATAATTTTTTTCTGTATTAATTTAAAATGTAATTACTTAAAGGCTGTCATGTAAATTGTGTAATTTTGACCAATATAAAGTTTGCAGAATTTTAAGTTTTTGTGCGCAGAATTCCCCCAGGAGTAAAGTGTCTGCTTATAAAACTCTTGACAGAGCTAAGCCCCAGTAGCTGAGAGAAAATTACTACTGCTCAATTTTCTCCTCTCACTACTACTTTTTTACCCAGCTGCTGCAATCCCATCACAAAACCCTTTTTCCCCACCTACCACAGTGCTTATCCACATTTTTGGCCATTGTGACCCCATTTTAGAACTTGAAAATTATTTGATCCCAGAGGACAATAAAAACAATTAGTAAGGGTTTGATCCCCTTCCAACAATCACTTCACTCTGAGCCTCCACCCTCTCCAGTTGATCCTTTATCCCCTCCAGAGGACCTCTCGCAATCGCTGTCCCTCTAACTGAGCACTTCTTACATCCCCAAGTTCCTCTCTGTTTCTCAGCGTATCCCTTCAGTCTTTTCATATTAACCCTGCTGATCTGCTCTCACCTCCTAGCCATTTTTATAACTCTCAACTGATCCTCTGTCATTCTCTCACTTTCCAGACTCACCTCATCCCTTCCAACTCTTCTCTCACACCCATCCCAACTGATCTCCTCACCCCTGGCTTCTCTCTTACTTACTCATCACATTCCACAACCAATCCCTCTACAGTTGATCCAACCCTCAAAACCCTCCTACATCTGATCCCTCTCTTCAAATAACCCTACTTCTAAACAATCCACTGGTCAGGGCGAGTGGCAACATTTTCCTTGTGACCCTGGGCCAAAAATGGGTGATAACTGGTAAGAAGAGTGTGCAGAACACACATACACAAAACACCCAGGCTCCCATTCTCACTTACTCATACCCCCATCCAAACTCAGGCTCCCATTCTCATACACCCACACACATCCAAATTCAGGCTCCCATTTTCACACACATACACACAAAATACTCAGGCTCCCATTCTCACTTACACACACAACCTCACCCAAACTCAGGCTCCCATTCTCATACACCCACACACATCCAAATTCAGGCTCCCATTTTCACACACATACACACAAAATACTCAGGCTCCCATTCTCACTTACACACACACACACCCTCACCCAAACTCAGGCTCCCATTCTCATACACATATACAACCCAAACTCAGGCTCATAAATGATTGTTCTGTTTTTAATTGCTTCTACTTGTTTTATGTTCAAATACTTATATACTAACCCTTGTTAAATGTATAACGCTCCGGCGTAAGTTCCTGTTCACTGTACACCGACGTGATATCTCTGATAAGCGGCGGTATAAAAAAAAAAAAAATTATAAATAAATAAATAAATAAATATGCACAAACCGGGCCTCATCCCACAAACCCCTTCTTCTGCCGCCATGGGGATGGACTCCCGTGGCACCCTTGCATCGTGGGTATAAAAGGGGTACCCAACCCTCATTATTAGCGTGTTTTACTATGTTCTCGGATTCTGCCTTTTTGGGTTCAGATTGTGGAGTATGTGTCACAAGTTTTGGATTATCCCATTTCTACTACTCCTGAATCAATACTTTTTTACATAGAAATGATGGCAGAAGAAGACCAAACGGCCCATCCAGTCTGCCCAGCAAGCTTCCACACTTATTTTTTTCTCATACTTATCTTTTACTATTGGCCCTTATTAGTAACTTTTTGGTTCTAATTACCTTCCACCCCCACCACTGATGTAGAGAGCAGTGCTACAGCTGCATCTAAGTGAAGTATCTAGCTTAATTGGTTAGGAGTAGTAACTACCACAATAAGCAAGCTACTCCCACGCTTATTTGTTTACCCAGCCTGTGCAATTCAGTCCTTGTTGGTTGTTGTCTGAATATAAATCCTCTTTTCTTCATTCCCCCTTGCCGTTGAAGCAGTGAGCTGCACTGGATATGTATTCCAAGTGAAGTATCAGGCTTAATTGATTCGGGGTACTAACCGCCGTAACAAGCAAGCTACACCCATGCTTATTTGTTTACCCAGCCTGTGCAATTCAGTCCTTGTTGGTTGTTGTCTGAATATAAATATTCTTTTCTTCATCCCCCCCTGCCGTTGAAGCAGAGAGCTATGGTGGATATGCATTAAAAGTGAAGTATCAGGCTTATTTGGTTTAGAGTAGTAACCGCCGCAACAAGCAAGCTACACCCCCGCTTTTTTATGCTTGCAAATCCTTTTTTCCACATGTCCTCTTGCCGTTGAAGCATAGAGCAATGTTGGTCGCATTAATCATGTGTATGTTTATTGAATAAGGGTATTAATCTCCAGGTAGTAGCTGTCATTCCCGCAAGCCACCCCCATGCCTCTTCACTTCATTCACATCCTCTAGACTTTATGGATCCACAGTATTTATCCCACGCACCTTTGAAATCCTTCACAGTTTTGGTCTTCACCACTTCCTCTGGAAGGGCGTTCCAGGCGACCACCACCCTCTCTGTGAAGAAATACTTCCTGACATTGGTTCAGAGTCTTCCTCCCTGGAGCTTAAAACCTTTCAATTATCTGAAAGTCTGTATCATATCACTTCTGCTCCTCCTTTCCTCCAGGGTTTACATATTTAGATTCTTCAATCTCTCCTCATAAGTCATTAGATGAAGACTCTCCACCTTTTTGGTCGCCCTTCTCTGGACCGCCTCCATCCTGTCTCTGTCCATTCGGAGATACGCTTTCCAGAACTGAACACAGTACTCCAGGTGAGGCCTCACCAATGACCTGTACAAGGAGAAATCACTTTCCTTTTCTTACTCGATATTCCTCTCTCTATGCAGCCCAGCATTCTTCTGGCTTTAGCTATCACCTTGTCACATTGTTTCACCGACTTCAGATCGTTAGACACTATCACCCCAAGGTCTCTCTCCTACTCCATGCACATCAGCCTTTCACTCACCATCGAATACAGTTCTTTTGGATTTCCACACCCCATATGCATGACTCTGCACTTCTTGGCTTTGAATCTCAGCTGCCATATCTTCGACCACTCTTCCAGCTTCCTTAAATCCCGTCTCATTCTCTCCACTCCTTCCGGCATGTCCACTATGTTGCAGATCTTAGTGTCATCCACAAAAAGACAAACCTTACCTTCTATCCTGTCTGCAATGTTGCTCACAAAGATATTGAACAGGACCGGTCCCAACACTGATCCTTGCGGCACTCCGCTTAACACCGCTCTCTCTTCAGAGTAAGTTCCATTTACCATCACACATTGTCTTCTGTCCGTCAACCAGTTTGCAATCCAGGCCACCACCTCTGCACTCACTCCTAAGCTTCTCATTTTATTCACCAGCCTCCTGTGCGGGACCGTATGAAAAGCTTTGCTAAAATCCAAGTAGATGACATCGAGTGCTCTTTCTCGATCCAATTCCTTAGTCACCCAATCAAAAAAGTCGATCAGATTCGTCTCTCAGGACCTTCCCTTGGTGAAACGATGCTGCCTCTGGTCCAACAATTCTGCTGCTTGTAGATAGTTCACAATTCTTTCTTTCAGAAGCGACTCCAATACCTTTCCCACCACCGAAGTGAGGCTAACCGGCCTGTAGTTTCCAGCCTCCTTTCTGCTCCCCCTCTTGTGAAGCGGGACCACTGTCGCTCTTCTCCAATCACTCGGCACCACTCCCATTTCCAGGGAGCTATTGAACAGGTTACACAGCAGAGCCGCCAGCATATCTCTGAGCTCCCTCAGTATCGTGGGATGAACTTCATCAGGCCCCATGGCTTTGTCCATCTTCAGTTTTCCTAGCTCTTCCCATACATTCTCTTCCGTAAACGGAGTTTCATCCATTCCGCTTCCCTCCAGTTTCTTGTTAACTAGCGTAGGTCCTTCTCCAGGGTCTTCTTTAGTGAATACCAAACTTAAGTATTCGTTTAATATTTCTGCCAGTTCTTCATCTGTCTCCATCCATTGATCCTTTTCACCTTTCAATTTCAGTATACCACTTTGGACTTTTCTCCTTTCACTGATGTATCTGAAAAATGTTTTGTCACCTTGCTTTACCTCTTTGGCAATCCTTTCTTCTGCTTGAATTTTTGCTTTCTTGATTGCTTTATCTCCCTCAGTTCCACCAGATATTCTTCCTTGTGCTCCTTTCTTTGGGATTCTTTATATTTCTTGAAAGCTGTTCTTTTAGCTTTTATTTTGTCAGCCACCTCCTTTGAGAACCAGATAGGTTTCATTTTTCTCTTGCTTTTCTTTACTTTTCTAACATATAGATTAGTTGCCTTGGTAATTGCTCCTTTTAGTTTGGTCCACTGTTGTTCCAGCCTTCTAGTTCTTCCTCTAGGTACTTTCCCATTTCATCAAAGTCCATGTTTTTGAACTGCAAAACTCGTGTCTTCGTACTACTTCTCCGTATCCTATTTGTAATATGAAACCATACTATATGATGATCACTGGTGCTGAGCTGGGCACCCACCTGGACATTAGAGACATTATCTCATTAGTGAGAACTAAATCGAGTATAGCTCCCTCCCTCGTGTGTTCCATTACCATTTGTTTGAACAGAGCCCCTTGCAGTTCATCCACTATCTCTCTACTACTGTTAGATTCTGCAGAAGGGATTCTCCAGTCTACATCCAGCAGATTAAAATCTCCAACAATCACCACGTCTCCCTTCTTTCCCATCTTTTGGATGTCTTCAACTAGATCTTTGACAAGCTCTTCCATTTGATTTGGAGGCCTGTAAACTCCAATAAAAACAGAAGCCCCATCATCTTTTTTTAGGTCGGCCCATAGTGCTTCTTCTTTGCCCCATCTTCCTTGCAGCTCAGATGCTTGGATATTGTTTCTGACATAAAGAGCCACTCCTCCACCTTTCCTGTCCTCTCTGTCCTTCCTTAATAAGTTATAGTCCGGAATTGCTGTATCCCAATCATGAGATTCCGTGAACCACATCTCCGTGACAGCAACAATGTCCAAGTCCACCTCCACCATTAAGGCTTGCAAATCTGGGATTTTATTGCCCAAACTACGAGCATTTGTGCTCATAGCTTTCCAGCTTTTCTCGTTCAGGTTACTGCTTTTCTTGGACTCCTTTTGTGACTTATTTATGCAAGAAGTTTTCTGAAATAAGGATAAAACAGACTTTTTTCTCCTTAGCTTTCCCCAAGAAGCTGCAGTTGTGCTGTCTCCTTGAAGATCAAAGCAGACTGAATACTTGATTGACCCCCCCCTACAATGCACTGTGACTCACCTGCCCAGAGCTGAAGAGCTTTCCTCCAATGCTATTAGGAACTAGAGGAGATGGATTATTTGTCAAGAAGGCTTGTGTCCTGGGGAAAAAAATGATTCTCTTAAGGTGGAAAGGAGAAGAAAGCCCTTCCTTCTGGCAATGGTGGCATTTGCCTCATGATACAATGCAGCTGGAAAATATGGCTTCACATTCTGCATTTCAAGAAGGAAGCTTTTTCTGTCTATCTGGAAGAAATATATTAGAAGATTGTCCCCTAGAAGACGGAGCTTAATTTTGAACTGTTGCTTTTGATGCTTCTGGATGAGTTTTGAACCTTTTTTACCAGTGCATTCTCTGCTCTTGTATTGATAGGGTGAGATGGAGCATGGGTTATAAAATCTCTTAGGGCGTGTCTAAAAGGTGAGAAGAGATAGGAAAATTGGTTCTTACCTGCTAATTTTCGTTCCTGTAATACCACAGATCAGTCCAGACAATTGGGTTTTATTCATCCCTACCAGCAGATGGAGGTAGAGAACAAAACTTTGGGCACTGCCACATATTCGAGAGTGCCACCTGCAGTCCCTCAGTATTAATAGATACCCAAGCCAAGATAAGAAAAATAAAGAACAAATGAGGCTCCAACATAGATACCCCTGACCAACTAGATAACCATGTAGAAAACGCTAAACCTAGAAATTGAAAGCCAAAAAATGTAGACCAAGCAGTCTTTCGGCAGAGATCCTCAGGGTAGGCCTCTGGACTGATCTGTGGTATTACAGGAACGAAAATTAGCAATTTTCCTTTCCTGAACATACCCAGATCAGTCCAGACAAGTAGGATGTACCAAAGCCCTCTTACATTGGGCAGGAACCCGAAAGACCCACTCAAAGAACACTCTCTCCAAAAGGGGGCTGCCTCCGGGGCCCGCCCATCCAAACGGTAATGCTTGGTAAAAATGTGCAATGAAAACCACACCGCGGCTCTACAGATCTCTTATAGAAACATAGAAATGACGGCAGAAGAAGACCAAACGGCCCATCCAGTCTGCCCAGCAAGCGTCACACTTTTTTTTTCTCATACTTATCTGTTTCTCTTGGCTCTTAGTAACCTTTTGGTTCTATTTCCCTTCCACCCCCACCATTAATGTAGAGAGCAGTGTTGGAACTGCATCTAAGTGAAATATCTAGCTTAATTAGTTAGGGGTAGTAACCGCCGCAATAAGCAAGCTACACCCATGCTTATTTGTTTACCCAGACTATGTAATTCAGTCCTTGTTGGTTGTTGTCTGTATATAGATCCACTTTTCTTCATTCCCCCTGCCGTTGAAACAGAGAGTTATGCTGGATATGCATTGAAAGTGAAGTATCAGGCTTATTTGGTTTGGGGTAGTAACTGCTGTAACAAGCAAGTTACTCCCCACTTTTTTGTGAATGCAAATCCTTTTTTCCACATTTCCTCTTGCTGTTGAAGCTTAGAGCAATGTTGGGGAGACACCAGCTGACACTCAGCCCAGGATGGTTCCTGAGCCCCAGTCGAATGTGCTCTAAGACCCACTGGAACTGCGCTTCCTTTTGATATATAAGCTGCAGAGATCGTCTCTTTCAACCAACGAGACAAAGAAGCCTTAGACGCCTTTTCGCCCTTTTATGCTCCCCTGAACAGGACAAACAAATGATCAGAACGACAAAAAGCATTAGTGACTTTCAAGTAACGTAATACCACCCGTCTCACATCCAAAAGGTGAAGTTCTCGACCTATCAAGCGATCCCGAGCCCAATCCGGAAACCCGGGCAACTCCACTGATTGGTTTACATGAAAAACAGACACCACCTTAGGAAGAAATGAAGGTACCGTACGCAAGGACACCGTATTGGATGATATCCGGAGAACGGATCACGGCACAAGAGAGCCTGCAATTCCGAAATCCTTCTAGACGAATAGATAGCTACCAAAAAGACTGTCTTCAGAGTCAGGATCTTCAAAGATATCTGATTCAGATGCTCGAACAGCTCCTCGCAAAGGACCCGTAGCACGAGATTAAGATTCCATTTCGGACAAATGCGACACAGAGGTGGACGGAGATGTTTGACTCCTCGTAGAAAACGCACCAAATCCGGATGGGATGCCAAGGCCTTCCCCTGGACTCTCCCTCTGAGACAACCCAAAGCGGAAACCTGGACCCGAAGGGAACCATGGGCTAATCCTTTGGATAAACCCACCTGCAAAAAAGACAAAATATGGGACACCGACACCTGAAGAGGGTCCAATACTTGTTGTCCACACCAGGTCTCAAACACCTTCCATGCCCTGGAATAGGTTAAAGAGGTAGCAGGGCATCTCGCTTAGAGCAGTGTGGTAATTACTGGTTCCGAATACCCCCTCACGCGCAATCGCCTCCTCTTAAAAGCCAGGCCGCAAGACAAAAGTGATCCTCCGATCGGAAAATATAGGACCCTGATGCAGGAAATCCGGTAAATGGGTCAGGTGTAGCGGTCTGTCCACTGCCAGCCACACCAGATCCGCAAACCATGGACGGCGAGGCCATTTCGGAGGCACCAGAATCACTGACCCCGCGTGGTCCCCTACACGCCTGAGTACCTTTGCTATCAGCGGCCACGGAGGAAAGATGTACAGGAGGACTCCGGTCGGCCACGGACATACGAGGGCATCGAGCTCCACCACCCCGGACTCCCTCCCGCGGCTGAAGAACCTTTGCATCTTGTTATTGAGACTCATTGCCATGAGATCGAACTGCAGGGTTTCCCACCATTCACAGAGAAGCTCCCAGGCCCTCTGAGAGAATTCCCACACCCCCAGATCCAACTGCTGCCAGCTGAGGTAATCTGCCTGGATGTTGTCGACTCCTGCAACATGGGAGGCGGTGATTCCTTCGAGATGAAGCTCTGCCCACTCAAACAGCAGCTGAGCCTCCTGCACTACCGTGGGACTCTTGGTTCCCCCCTGGCGGTTGATGTAAGCCACCGTGGTCGAATTGTCCGAGAAATCTCACACCATCCGATCACGGACCAAGGGTAGAAACTGCTCCAGAGCTCGACGCACCGATCTTGTCTCCAGGCAATTGATGGACCATGTCTGTTCCGAAATCAACCAAAGGTCCTGAGCAGACCTGCCCAGACAAACTGTCCCCCAGCCCCGAAGACTTGCGTCCGTGGTGACCACCACCTACTACGTGACCTCAAGAGGCATCCCCTTCTCCAGATTGTTCTGCGTCATCCACCAGGCCAGACTGGCCCTGGCTGACTCCATCAGAGCCAGGGGCAGGAAATATTGTTGCGACAGAGGATTCCAATGGGACAAGGTTCTCTGCAGAGGTCTCAAATGGGCAAACGCCCAGGGCACCAGTTCCAATGTGGATGCCATCAAGCCCAGGACCTGTAAGTAATCCCAGACCTTCGGCACCTGTAGACGAAGCAGACGCGCTATCTGCCCCTGAATTTTGTTCACCCTGTCATCTGTAAGAAACACTCTGCTCTGCTGGGTGTCAAAACGGGCTCCCAAGTATTCGAGGGAATGGGAGGGGACCAGATGGCTCTTCTGCACATTGATAACCCAACCTAGAGATTCCAGGAGCGACTGAACTCAGTCCACAGACCGCACACATTCCTCTAGTGACTTCGCCTATATCAGCCAATCGTCCAAGTATGGGTGCACCAGCAATCCCTCCTGTCGTAGCGCCACCACCACTATCACCTTTGTAAAGGGCCGCAGGTCGGAGGCCAGCCCAAAAGGCAGCGCTTGAAACTGATAGTGCTGTCCCAGAACCATGAATCTGAGAAACTTCTGGTGCTCCTGATGGATGGGGATATGCAGATAAGCCTCGGTGAGATCCAGAGACGCCAAAAACTATCCTCCCCATACCACCGCAATTACGGTGGTACGGGGAGGATGGTACCTTAAAACTCTGATTGACTTTCTTCAGGTCTAGGATAGGTTGGAATGTGCCTTCCTTCTTGGGCACCATGAAATAGATAGAATATCCTCCTTGTCCCTGTTCGGACACTGGCACCAGTACAACCGCCTCCAGACTTATCAACCGCTGAAGCGTTTCCTGGACTGCTGCCCGCTTGCTTTGGGAAAGACAATGCAACTCCAGAAAGACCGAACGCAGTGGGCGAGAAAATTCTAAGGCGTAGCCGTTTCTCACCATGCTCAACACCCACTGGTCGGAAGTGATCTTGGTCCACTCCCCGTAGAACCGGGCCAGCCTGCCCCCGATTACCAGAGACAAGGCGTGGACCTGCTGGATCTCATTGTGAGGACTTATTGCCACCCGCACTCTGGGTGGATCCACCTCTAGATGACCTTACAGCTGCTCGAAAGGACTGTTGCCTATGCGAGGACTGTCCTTGGGGCCGAGGCCCCCAAGGGCCTCATCTGACGAAAACATCTGGACTCCCGAAAGCGAGGCTGAGAAGAGAGGTTTCCGGCCAGACTTTCGATCCTCTGGCAGCCTATTGCCCTTTGTCTCTCCCAGCGACTTAAACAGACGATCGACGTCCTCACCAAACAGCAATTTCCCCTGAAAGGGCAGATTACAGAGCTGCGATTTTGATGACAGATCCGCTGACCAGTTGTGTAGCCACAAGTGTCGTATGCACACCACCCCCGACGCCGTGGTTCTCACCAGGTCATACAAGGCATCTGTGCCATAGACAACCCCTGCCTCCAGGCGGGCCGCCTAGACTGGGGAAAGAGTCCCAGAGGCCAACTGGTCCTGCGGCTTCTGGATCCAACACAAACAGGCCCGCTGCATCAGACTTGCACATACCGCCGCCCACAGGCTGAGCCCCAGGACCTCAAAAGCTAGCTTGAGATGCACTTCCAACTTCCGATCCTGAACATCCTTCAGAGCCGAAGCGCCAGCCACCGGAATAGTGGTCCTCTTAGTGACTGCCGATCTGCCGCATCCACCTTCGGGACCTTGAGAACGTCCAGATGGTGCTGCAGAAGCGGATAAAGCTTGGACATCACTCTGCCAACTCGCAGATCCGAGTCGGGGGACTCCCACTCTCGGTTGATCAATTTCTGGATTTTCTTCGGAATTGGGAAAGCACTGGGAGGTCTCCGTAGGCCATCCAGAACCGGATTAACACCTTCAGCATCTGAATCCTCCAGGGTGAGCTTAATCCCCAGCTCCTTCAACACCTGAGGTATAAGCGGGCGAAGCTCCTCTCTCTTGAAAAGCCGGATCACCCACGGATCATCGCCTTCAGCCTCCAGACCCTCCAAGGTTCCCTGTTCAGTTTTAGGGTCCCCTGGGTCCAGAGGGGGACCCCCAATCGTGTCCCCATCCTGATAGGCCTCCGAGGAGACCTCATCCTCCTGCTTAGACTCGTCCAAATCTTCCGAGTCCGATTCCAATTGCGCTAGCCGTCCCTCAGGAGGCAGAGTTTGCAAGCCCACGGAACCATTAGGGGGACTTCCCCCACTTTGCTAAACCCGTCGGGCCTTCTGTGACACCACACTTACCTGCCTGCCTAGCCAGGAAGGCCCTGTGCAGTAAAAGTACGAATTTGGGCGACTCCCCCGTGCCCCCGAAGGGCACTTGGGAATGCTAGGGCCCGAGACATCCGGACCTTTTTCCCCAGGTCGAACCATGGGAGACAAGAGCAGCTGGGACACCCCGGACCCCCGGGGAGAAGCCCCCCTATCCAGCTCAGCTTCTGTGGCCACAGCCACTCTCTCCTGTGATCCCAGCGCCACCGCCGCAGTCCGCGAATGCCTCCATGGTTTTGCTTGCCTTTCAGACCCCCCTCCCCCTCTCCAGCACACTGCGTGCAGAGGAGAAGGTCATTCAGGCTGACCAACAGGCTACCACAGGCCCTGCAGGTCTCTCTGAGTTGCTTGTCTGTCATAACAAGCACTAAGAAATAAAGCAAGGCAAAATAAAAATCCAAACAGGCAATCCTAAGCTTGCAGCGCTTCCACACAGCCCAGATCACGAGGGGTAGGGGCACACCACGTGGCAGCTGTCAAACCCTTTAGAGGGCGCACTGCCCCAAGAATTTTCCGCCGGCACAGCGAACAGGCTGCTGCTGCGACTGAAAACTGTGCGACTCGTTCGGGAGTACAGCCAGCCCCTACCGGAGTGAATCTGCCCCGACCGGGATCACCCTCCTCCTAATGATGCCCCGAATCGCCCACTAACTGCCCAACCTGCACCCAATAATCTCGCCAAGGATTTCAGCCTGCTAGGCCGCACAGCCTGCCGCATGCTTCTGCTGTTACATTCAGCCTGCTAGGCCGCACATGCTGTTGGAAAAGCAGACAGCTGCTGGTGACTTTTCTTTTTTTTTTACAACAAAGATTTAAAGGCCCAGACACACAGGAAAGCACAAAAGTAAAAGTAAGAGTACTTCCCTGTCCTGGGCAGGTGGAGGGGCTTCGGGCCCACCGAGGGAACCAGACCACTGGCTGTCAGGGGTCCCGGGCTGAAGCTGGCCAGGGGCATCCAACCCCCCGTTCACCCGGCTCAACCCAAGGGAAGACCCTTCTGCAGGAGCCTGTCATCTCGGGGAGCAATTTTTCTTAAAATATCCAGGCAGTCAGTACTGCAGGGTTAGCACCTCTACCATCTTCTGGAGGTAAATACTGAGGGACTGCAGGTGGCACTCTCGATTATGTGGCAGTGCCCAAAGTTTTGTTCTCTACCTCCATCTGCTGGTAGGGATGAATAAAACCCGCTTGTCTGGACTGATCTGGGTATGTTCAGGAACATTGAAATGTATTTGCTTGTTCATTATGGAGAATATAGAGAGCTGATGTGCTGAGATAGTGTCTCTGTCAATCTACTGTAAGGGGGAGAGGGTGGGAGGGATGGGTTTCGGTTACAGTTCAAAACAAAAAGTTGGATCTGTTCTGTGGTTACCCTTGAACTGCAACAGAAACAAACGTACTTCGTTTGTTTCTGTTGCAGTTCAAGGGTTCTGTTGCAGTATTAAACACAAGAAATATACTGATTGTATATTTCTTGTGTTTAATAAAAAAAAGTTTGATCTAAAGACATGGGAGGGGGGGAGGGATATCCAAAGTTAATAAATTCAAAATAAACTTACCTGATTCCCAAGGCTTTAAGGAAACTGAGGAGGCTAAAGAGGATGACAGGGTCTGAAACAGCTGAGCCGGAGGCAGAGACACGGGAGGAAGTGACAGGTCCATGCCTGGCTACCAAGGACTGCCAGGGGCTAAAGGCCTAGTAACTTGGAGCAGCAATAGCAGCGGTGGCAGTAGTAAGCCGTGTTTGAGAGACAGGCCCGCAGTAACAGCTGAGACTGAAGCGGCCTTTAGGAAAGGGCCCTGTGAGCTGCGGTTGTGCAGGAAAATGCCAGTAGGAAAAGGAAGACTGCGAAGAAGAAAAAGTGTGTGTCGCAGGAACAAGGAGTAAGCCGATGACAGCATCAGGCCATATCAGTAGAGCAGCAGGAGTGGGGAGAGAGAGCACGAGACGAAGAGGAGGAGCCACTGAGGAAGCCAAACTTTCCCCATGACACGTGACATCACCGCACAGACTGTGCTCTTCGCATCCGGGCTCTGTCATGTCCCCGATGCCATTTGCAGCTCATTTTCCTTTTCTTTTAAACCACGGCAGCGCTAATTGAGGGCACTCACCACTGTTGCCTTCCATCAGATGTTTTGGTCTCGTTGCTGCGCACCTCTTTCTGCTCCTCACAGCGCTGCATCCGGGCATAACGGGAGGGCAGGGAATGCTGGGGTGGCCTGACAGTGTTTTCCTTGCGGGCCCCGCCTCTCATCTTTGTTCCGACGCCTGTAGGTATCGTGGCTCTAGTCGCCACTGCTGCACGCTTCGCCCAGCTGGAAACACTGAGGTAGGCAACACAAGGGCCGACTTCCAGCTGACAAGGCCCTTCCCTCTCTGCATCGCATCGAGCTCGGCATTATAACTGCGAGCTGCCGTTCCTGGCTCCTTCCCCTGCTGTGGTCAAGTGCCTTGAGAAAAATTCGGCTTCCTCATTGGCTTCTCACTTCGTGCTCGCTGTCACTGCTCCTGCTGCTCTCCTGAAGCGACCTGATGCTGTCACCTACTTACTCCCCTGCAACAGCCTGATCTTTGCTCCCACCATGTTCTCTCAGTTTCTTCTTCACGGCATTCAGGCTCTTCACAGAACCGCAGCCATCCTCCTCTGTGCATTTTCCTGCACAATCATTTTATTTTTATTAACTTTGAGTACCCCTTTTACATGGGCCTTCATCACCACGCTGGGACGGGCTCCTGTGGCAGCCTTATATCGCGGATCTTCTTCGCAGCTACGGGAATGGTGTTGGAGTGGGTGGTGCACCGCCCAATCCTTTTGAAAGTCGGTGGTGCCTGTGCTCCACTGTGCAGTATGGATGCTACACCCATGCCTACGGACCAGCCGAGGAACATCAGCGCATTGCCACTGATGTCTTGGTGGTGGTGTTTCCACCCAACTGGCAGGAAGGAAAGGAAGGGGTCTGAAGGAGAAAGGAGGGCAGACGGAGAACAAGCAGAAAGCAAGGGATGAGTGAAAGGGGAGAAGAAGGGAGGTAAGGGAGGTAAGGGAGAGGAGAAAGATGAGGGGGAGAAGAGAGGGAAGGAAGGGTGAGAAGTGAAAGAGGGATGAATAAGGAGGGAAGGGGTGAGGAGGGGTAAGAAGAATGGAGAATGAGTAGAGAGGAGAGCAGAAGGGGTGAGAATAGAGGGGTGAATGAGTGGGGAGAGGAGAGAAGGGGATGAAAGGAATGAAAGAAGGAGTGAGAAGAGGGGCAAATGCACAGGGTGAGAAGGGAAGGACTGAGATGAGAGGCTAATAAGCAAGGAGAGGAGGAAAGAGGTGGTGAGGAGCAGAAGAGGTGGGAGGGAAGAAGGGTGATTGAGTGGGGAGAGGAGGACAGGGAGTGAATGAGGAGGAAAGGAGGGGTGAAGGGCAAATAAAAGGGGAGAGGAGAGAAGAAGCAAGGAGGGGGCAAATGAGTGGGGAGTGGAGGGAAGCGGTGAGTGAGAAAGGAGGAAAGAAAAAGGCAGGTGAGGGAGAAAGGAGGGAAGGTAAGGCGGTGAGAGTGAAGGAAAGGGAAGGGATGCGAGTGAGGAGAAGAGATGAGTGAGAGGGAAGGATGGGAAAGGTGGGAATTAGAGTGAGAGCAAGAATGTATGGGGGTATGTGAGTGGAGAGAATGCAGGGCTGCCTACGGTGCTACAGTTTTGGGGGCAGCACAGCTGTGTTAGGACTGTGATGATTGTGCTTCCTTGTTCTTCCCGCCTGTGTGGGCCTGTTAGAGAAAGTAATGTTGTATGGGCCTGCCCAGGTGGGAGGGAGGCAGCACAATCATTACAGCCATAAGAGGTAGGAGGAGTGCCAGCATGCGTGGCCAGAAGAAATGCACAGAAGCTGCATCAGCCCACGCCTCAGCAAGAAAGAGTCCCATCGGCTGTGTAGGAGGAGGAGGAAGCTGCTGCTGCTGCTTGTGAGCTCCAGAGGGTAGGAAGAGCGAGTGAATGTGTGTGAGCAAACATCTGAGAGAGTGTGAGCATGCATGCATGTGTGAGAGAATGTATATATGGGTGTTAGAGGGTATGTGTATATGAGAGGGGACAAAGTTTGTGTACAACCCATCTCCCCCACTAATATAGAAACATGGAAATGACGGCAGAAGAGTCTGCCCAGCAAGCTTTCACACACACCACACCCCCCCATACTTATCTGTTACTCTTGTCCCTTGTAAGTGACTTTTTTTGTTCTATTTCCTAGAGATGTGAATCAGAACCGGAATCGGTTCGGATTCTGGTACTGATTCACATGTGGGGGGGTTTTCATCGGGCCCGATCGCGGTTTTGTTTATCGGCTGCGCCCGAACCGATATACAAAAAACCCACCCCGACCCTTTAAAACTGATTCATAATTTTTAATTGTGTAGGTAGTGAGAGCCAGGGGAGAGGGATGTAAAACTGTAAGGGTCGCCCACAGCACTTAACACCCTTGGGAGTGACCCAGAAATGTGTGCTATGCACAGACCCCCACCATTCACCCATCTCCCAATTCTCCAGGTGGCAACTCTTGGGGAGATGTGGGAGGCAGGTCTTAGGGCTCCTGGGAGAGTCACAGGATTATTATCACTGAAGCTCTCTCTGCCACTCCTCTGGGAACTCTGACCCCTGCTTTCCCCCTTCTGCAGCATTTCAAATCACCGAAAGGGCCAGACTCCAAGGAGACCCTCCCCCCCCCCCACAGCTTTGCCCCTCTCGATGATTTGAGCTGTGCCATGTCTTCTGAAGGTGGGAAAGCACTGCTACTTCTGCTGCTCCTTCTTGAGCTTGCTCTCCTCTCTAACCTTACCCACCCCAACCTCTGAGAACAACTGGTTCTGTAATAAGGACACTGGTAGTTTTCTGTCAGTGATTCCTTTCTGCCTTGTGCAGTGTGTGCTATTGAACAGAGCGATTCTCTTGCCAGTTTCCCTTTTTTACCTTCTTTAATTTTTCCTCCCTCCCACAACAGCATCTACGGCAATAAGCTGGCTTCTGACAAGACCACCATCGATATTTTGCTTTTCTGGTGGGACTCCAATATTTGCTCCTTCCCCTCTGTAAACTTGCAGGTGGCACTGCTGCTGCAGGCCTTACTACTCCATAGGCTGACTCACAACCTTCACTCCTACTGCTTCACACCTTCAGGTAATAAGACTTTTCTTCTTTCAAATATACTGTGAATATATTGCATTGTTTTGCCAGAGGAAAGTGAAGGTGGGAGCTGGCATCTGCAAGAGGGCCTGCACCACTACCCTAAAGATTTTCTTTTCTACCCCTTCACCTGCTTACTTGTTTCTGGAGCAGAACATTCATTTCCATTCCAGTTGGTTTTCTTCTGTTTTTCCTTTTGCATTGCTTTAAAAGTTCAGATATCTTTTCCTGATTGTTTGGTAGGAAAACTCCTCCCCCATCCTTTCTCTCTCTTCAGACTGTGTGTGTATGCGTGTCCCATCCAGTTACATTATTTAGTTTCTCTCTTACTTGGTTTTGCTAGTCCTTTTACCCTCCCCACTAGCCCAAGGGAACTATAAACATCTGAGTTGCTTTTTTTTCCCCTTTCCACAAAAATAAAAAAGCTCATTAAGCCACCTGTGTGAGGCATAACACAAACCTACCTAATCCCCAGGTTCTGACTGCAGCCAAGCTAGGCCCAGGACTTTCATTAGTTGAGCTAGGTGGTTACCTAGAGCGCCAACCTTTAGGGGGCAGCATAGAGCAACCATGTGGGGCTGCAAGTGGAGCCTATCATGCTCATGCCCAAAGATAGTCCCAACAGGCCATGAGCGGAACCCATCCTGATCGCAACCAAAATTAGTTAACAGGCTCATTAGGGCCTTGAGCAGAGCCCATTCTGCTTACAGTTGAAGATGAGTTCTGGTGGGGCCATGAGTCCCAGCAGGGCAGCGGGCAGAGTTATCCCGCCCGCAGCAGAAGACAAAGAGAGGCTCGGCAGGAGGAGAAGACAGAGGAGAGAGAGGCTAGGGAAAGCTGAAATGGAGCCATAGTGCCTGCAGAGGGGTGAAGGAGAGACCCAGAATGAGGACTAAGAGATCCAGTGAGTGAGGGAGAGAGATTGGAAAGGTATGTGTGGGTATGTGTATATGAGGGTACCTCTGTGTGTGTGAGGGAGTGTGTGTATGAGTGACAGATTGGGAGCCTGTGAGAGGGCATGAGAGTGCATGTGTGTGAGAGAGAGAGAAAGGGAGCTTGTGTGAAGGGGTGTATGTGTGTGCAAAAGAAAGATAGTGTCTGTGTGAGGGAGAGACAGAGGGAGGGTGTGTGTATGTGTGAGGGAGAGAGGGAGCCTCTTTGAAGGATTGTGTATGTGAGTGAGAGAGAGATGGAGCTTATATGAGGCTGTATGTGTGATTGAGAGGGACTGTGTATGTATGAAAGAATGAAGGTATGTGTATGTGTGTGAGAGAGAGAGCTTGTATGAGGGTGCATGTGAGTGAGATTTTGATACTGAGTGAGAGTGCATGTGTTATGGTTATGAGGTGTTGGAGTGGATTCTTGGGTACTGCAGTGTTGGCCACACCCACGGGGAGGAGCCCCGTGAAGAACTGCAGTACCAGGCTAGACTCTTTGCACGCAAACACAGAGAAATAGTTTTTATTGTACAGCACGGTGGCACTGCCCGGGAAGCATACAGCAATGGTAGCTCCAGCAGTAGTAGTCCAGGGATCCTCAGCAGAGAGGACCTGTCTCACTCTAGAGTTGGTGCAGACAGCGTGGTGAACAGGGACAGGTCCCAGATGTAGAGCGCTGAAGCTGTAGGTGAGATAGATTGATAGAGCTTCTGCTTCAGTGAGTACTAACCTATCTTTGGAATTCCTGGCAGGCAGAAGGTGTAGAGTGGCAGGCACCAGGTTAGGGAGAGCAGGCCCTCGAGAAGCGAGTACCTGGTATCCTAGGATAGGCACCTGAAGAAAGTAGAAGGGCCCCTGAGGAGCGGGTACCCAAGTTAAAGTAGAATTACCCCGAAGGGTGGAGAGAGCTTCCTGCGGCAGCTAGGAAGCGGCAGAGCAGCTTAGACTGGAGCTATTCCAATCCTTGTTAACTCAGTTTGTTAGCAAATGAAGGGCAGGCTAAATACCAGGATGTGCTGACATCACTCGGAGGGGACGCCCCCAAGGTTCCTGCCATGACATGGATAAAGACATGGGTGGCGTGCATGTGCGCACCCTAGGAGGCCCTCAGGAAAAACATGGCAAACGCCGCTGCCGTTGCCGATCCGGGGACGCCAGGGAGAGCGACATGAAGATGCGGTGGCAGCCAACTTCCCAAGGCTTGTGGAGAGAGAAGGAAGAAAGGTGAGGCCAAAGGTTGAAGCCATCTGAGACCGACTGACGCAACAGTACCCGCCTTCTAAGGGCTCCCTCCAGACCCCCTACCTGGTCTTGGTTTTTGAGGATGCAATTGATGAAATTGACGAAGCATCTCTTTGTCCATGATATTAACCAATGGTTCCCAAGAGTTTTCTTCTGGTCCATATCCCTCCCATGACAGGAGGTATTCCCAAACTCTGCCTCTCTTTCTTATATCAAGGATGGCATCTACCTTGATTTCGATATCTTCTTCTGCATCAACTGAAGATGGTTCAGGTGTCTTGGTGGAGAACTCGCTAAGAATACGCAGTTTCAGCAACGATACGTGGAAAGCATTATGAATCTTCATAGCTGGAGGAAGTTTCAGACTATAGATGAGTGAGCCCAACTGTCAGAGAATAGGAAAAGGTCCGACAAAGCATGGAGCAAAGCAAGCAGATGGAAGCTTAAGTCTCAGATGTTTGGTAGAGAGCCAGACTTTATCACCAGGTTGGAATTCAGGAGCCTTGCAGCAGTGAGCATCATAGCCTTTCTTTGCTCTTTGTCCAGCTTGTTGGAGCATCTCTTTAGTCTTTCTCTAGAGCTGCTGTATATCTTTGGCAGTAGATTGAGCTGCCGGGGACGACACAGAAAGTGGAAGTGATAAAGGTGGTTATGGCTGTCGTCCACAGACCACTTCAAAAGATGTAGCTCCAGTAGATGAAACTGGATGATAATTGATGGCAAATTCAGCCCAGGGTAACAGTTCAGTCCAGTTATTCTGTCGTGAACTGACATAAGCGCGGAGGAACTGTTTGAGAGTTCTATTCATTCTCTCTGTTTGGCTATTCAACTGAGGATGGTATGCTGAGGTGAAGTCAAGTGTGATATCGAATTTCTTACACAAGGCTTTCCAGAACTTTGCTGTAAATTGAGCTCCTCTGTCAGAAACAATATGTTTAGGCATGCCATGTAGGCGAAAGATGTGACTGACGAATAACTTAGCAAGTTCCATGGCTGATGGCAAGCTAGGGAGAGCCACGAAGTGAGCCATCTTTGAAAATCAATCCACTGTAACCCAGATGGTATTGTTACCTCCAGAGAGTGGCAGGTCTACCACAAAATCTGTTGCAATGTGGGTCCAGGGCTCATCCGATGCTGGCAAGGATTGAAGCAGGCCCCAAGGACGTCCAGGCGGAGGTTTCTGTCTGGCACAATTAGAACAGGAGGCTACATAAGCTAGAGTGTCTTCCTTCATGGTGGGCCACCAATAGTACTTTTATAGCTTGGCCAGTGTTCGCCGTTGATCAGGGTGTCCAGGCAGTTTCGAATCATGAGCACATCTTAGCAGTTTCTTTCTTAAGTTGTGGGGTACAATGGTCTTGCCCTGGGATACCGGATGTGTAGCTGAGAGGACCATTCGCTTCGGGTCAATAATATGCTGAGGTTCATCAGGAACGTCCTCCGAGAGGAAGGTCCGAGATAATGCGTCTGCTCTGATATTCTTGTCACCGGGGCGATATTTCAGTACAAAGTCAAATCTGTTGAAGAACAGGGACCATCTCGCCTGTCTATGGTTGAGGCGTTGAGCGTGATGGAGGTACTCCAGATTTTTATGATCAGTATAAACAGTGATCTGATGTTGTGCACCTTCAAGCCAGGGGTGCCATTCTTCAAATGCCATTTTTATTGCCAACAGTTCTTTAACCCCAATGCCGTAGTTCTTCTCCACTGGTGAGAAGCGTCGGGAAAAGAATGAACAGGGGTGCAAGGTCTTTGAATCACAAGTCTGGCTTAGCACAGCCCCAACACCTACATCAGAGGCATCAACTTCCACAATGAAAGGTTGTGTAGGGTCAGGATGTCGAAGACATGGTTTGCTTTGAAAGGTGTCAACTTCTGGAATGCAGTCACAGCTTCAGTAGACCAATTAGTGGTGTTGGCTCCCTTCTTAATCATTGCTGTTAGTAGGGGTGTGCATTCATTTTTGCCGTATCGGCGAGCCGCAATGTATATGTCACTTTTCGTTATATTCATGGGGAGGCAAAACGCATCGCGATTCCCCACGAACATGACTTATCATCCGTTTAATGTGTTGCACGGCGCGTACGCTTTTCTTCACCGCCATTTGGAATCATTTCACAAAATGTCAGTGCTCATACCCTGCATTCCGGTATCCGTGCCAACCTGTCCAACCCTTTCCTGTGAGTCACAGGCACACCCCTACTAACAGCAATGATTAAGAAGGGAGCCAACACCGCTAATTGGTCTACTGAAGCTGTGACTGCATTCCAGAAGTTAAAAGACACCTTTCAAAGCAAACTATGTCTTCGACATCCTGACCCTACACGACCTTTCATTGTGGAAGTCGATGCCTCTGATGTAGGTGTTGGGGCTGTGCTAAGCCAGACTGGTGATTCAGATCACCTAAATAATAAACTGCTTCAAACAGTGACTCACAGGAAAGGGTCGGACAGGTTGGCACGGATACCGGAATGCAGCGTATCAGCGCTGACATTTTGTGAAATGCACTGAATGCAGCCAATCGCGCTGTCATTTAGTGCTCTTTGAGGATTTTACTGATGACCCAGCACTATATATACATCAGCATGAGGCGTGCCACGCACTTTCTATGGAGGGGTGGTGTGGGGAGGTGGGCTTTGTGGAAGGAGGCTGCACTGAGAGCAATTTTGGCTAGTTAGGAAAGAGAAAAAAAGATTTTTATTCTTAATTTGGCTGCAGAGTCTGCCAGCTAGCCCTGTTTGTGTTTGTTTGAAGCAGTTTATTATTTAGGTGATCTGAGATGGTCTCTCTGTGCCAGGGAGAGAAGCTGCTAGCAGTGCCATTTTTTTTCATTCACCCTCTGGGCTAGGCTGCAAGCAAGCACCATTTGGGTGTTGTGGCTGGGAGAGATATATTCAATTTTGCTAGAATTTGCATTGGAAAATATATTTCATCCATTTTCCTGCTGTGCCAACTATTCCAGCTTTTTTAAACTGAGTTTGTTTAATTCAAGTCACTCAGTCTCTCTGAGCACTGGGCTTCAGTGGGCAGTTGAACAGACTGAACTTTATTATAGGAACAGTCTGTGCAGTGAAATCCCCAGTCTGCCTGTTTTGTGCTTACAAGCAAGCTGCGTGTGTGTGCACACCACACATGTTACATTAGTGCATAGCAAGGCACTGTGACAGTGGGCAGTGGGTAGTTGACAGACTGAACTTTATTATTGGGATGGTCTGTGTACTGAAATCCCCAGTCTGCCTCTTTTGTGCTTACAAGCAAGCTGCGTGTGTGTGCACACCACACACGTTACATTAGTGCATAGCAAGGCACCGTGACAGTGGGCAGTTGAACAGACTGAACTGTATTATTGGGATGGTCTGTGCAGTGAAATCCCCAGTCAGCCTCTTTTGTGCTTTTTCGCCCCTTGTCCACGCCGCGACCAGAGACCTGCGCGACCGGCGCCAGAGCCCCACTGGGGGAAGGTCAGGTCAGTACACGGCCTCCCCACCCGGGGGACCCCAACGCCAGCCGCGTACGCCGAGGCCCAAAGCCACAGAAGGAAACGCGGCGATAAAGAGGAAACAAACCCGCGAAACGCGACAAGGCCCGCCCTCAAATAGAAGCCAGCCAACCAGCTCCAGCCCGGCTGGGCTTTAAATTCCACACCCTGCTAGGCGTTGCGCGCCGAAGGAGCACGACAAGTGTGCTCCTTCGTGAGCACCTGAACAGCACCAGAACCACGATTCTCAAAGCGGCAGCCATTATACTCCATTATACTCCACCTGCGCCGCCATCCCTCAGCCCAGGTCGGCCTCCCTGCGCAGTCGGCGTCGGCCCCTGGAATCTCGCAACTAAGGGGCCTTAGAAGCAACCGTCGCTACTTTCCATCAACTACCCCACCCACTCCTTATAAGCGCCAACCCATTCCAGCTTCTATCCTTTACCCAGCCACTCCAGCAGTCATCCAGTTACTCCAGCATCCAGCATTCATCCAGTCACTCCAGCATCCAGTTACTCCAGCATCCAGCATTCATCCAGTCACTCCAGCATCCAGTCCCTCCAGCAATCATCCAGTCACTCCAGCATCCAGTCTCTCCAGCATCCAGCATTCATCCAGTCACTCCAGCATCCAGTTACTCCAGCATCCAGCATTCATCCAGTTACTCCAGCATCCAGTCTCTCCAGCATCCAGCATTCATCCAGTCACTCCAGCATCCAGTCTCTCCAGCATCCAGCATTCATCCAGTCACTCCAGCATCCAGTCTCTCCAGCATTCATCCAGCCACTCCAGCATCCAGTCTCTCCAGCATTCATCCAGTCACTCCAGCATCCAGTCTCTCCAGCATCCAGCATTCATCCAGTTACTCCAGCATCTAGCCACTCCAGCATCCATCATCAACTTGCATCCAAAAAAGACATTAACATGCTACAAACCTTCTCCATTCCGATTATCCCTCGCTCAATCCCCATCAGAGCTAACGCATCGTTACTCAATCTACGCTCAAAGAGATCTCTGATTCCAATCATGATCTCCCCAATAACACAATTCCTAGGTCTATCCTTAATAACCTTAAGCCTTCTAAACTCGCAGTCGCTCTCAAAAAAATCTCACTTGCTCAACGACCATCTACTAGACTCTCAACCGGACATATGTGCCATTACCGAAACATGGCTGAAAAACACAGATACAGCCATAATTAACCAACTACCAATACAACAATATGACATCTTCTCTATCCCCAGACCAAAAAAAAAGAGGGGGTGGAATAATGTTAATCACAAAAAAAGAATTAAGACTAACTCAACAAGCCTTCAAATCTACGACTAAATTAGAAATCGGATTATTCAAATCCTCCCAACTCCAAATTTGCCTTATTTACGCCCCCCCAGGGCTCCTAGAAGCCGACCCCTCTCTACTCATCGAAATTATAGCCAAACATATCGACTCCATCTCACCCGCTATCATTTTAGGAGATTTCAACATCCATGTTGATTCTCCCTCCCCATCTTCCAATTGCGAAGCCCTACTTTCCTCCTTCCAGGCAATGGGTTTCAATCAAATCATAAATAAACCCACCCACAAGGCAGGCCACACGCTTGACCTGATATTCACAAATGATACCATCTTGCCCATCTCCCCACCTTCCTGCTCCCCCATCCCCTGGTCAGACCATTCGTTGATAGTTACAAAACTAGCCATTAATCAAAAACAGACCCCTATTGCTCCCAAATCCTCCATCCAATTCAGGAAACCTTGTTCTATGGACACTCTCAACAACAGCCTTGCCAAAGACCTATCCAAATTGGACCTCGCAGATGCTGATACCGCAATTAATTCCTGGCAAACAATCACACACGCAGTAGCAAACACAATATGCCCATTATCCTCAAAAACTATCAACCCAGCACACACGAACAAAAAACCCTGGTTCTCTACGGAATTAAGAAAACTCAAACAAGACCTACAACACAAGGAACTACGCTGGCGGAAAGACCCCTCCTCCACATCATTGGCTTCTTACAAAACAGCAATGAGCTTCTACAGAACATCGATCACCCGCACCAAACGAGATTTTTATGCCAAAAAAATACACGGTTTCTTATACGACCCTAAAACGCTTTTCTCATATGTGGCAGCCCTCACCACTCCCACTTCCCCTACCTTCTCAGAAGAAGAAGCCCAAAACAAATCTACAGAGTTGGCGATTTTCTTTGACAACAAAGTCAAAAACCTACTTGGCCCACTGGCAACATCCAACACTTCATCCATAGCATTACAACCCCCCAGCCAAACTCCTAGCCAAAATCCATCATCTACTATCCTTAAACAGACGCTAGTATCTCTTGAACCTACATCATCACTGGAAATAGAATCAATTATCAAGAAAATGAAACCCTCGTCTCACCCTTGGGACCAAATACCAACCAAACTTCTCCTCACCATTCCTAACACCATTGCCAGATCTCTGGCAGACATCATAAATTGTTCCCTCAATCAAGGATCTGTCCCTGACTCCTTAAAAATTGCTTCGCTGAAACCCTTACTAAAAAAACCCAATCTGGACCCAGCCAACCCAGCAAATTTCCGCCCCATCGCAAACCTACCTTTTATAGCTAAAATAATGGAAAAACTTGTCAACTTCCGTCTCACCGACTACTTGGACTCCCACAATATCTTATACCCTTCTCAATTCGGATTCAGGAAACGCCTAAACACAGAATCCCTCCTTCTTTCTTTAATGGACACCATCCTGATGGGCCTTGACAAGGGACAATCATACCTTCTAGCCCTACTCGATATTTCTGCGGCGTTTGACACGGTAAATCACGACATCCTCATCAGCCGTCTAATGGAAATAGGCATCTCTGGCTCCGCACTGCTCTGGTTTAAATCCTTTCTGAACAACAAGCACTACAAAGTTAAAATAAACGACAAAGAATCCCACTCCATCCCGTCAAAACAAGGAGTACCACAGGGCTCTTCTCTTTCCCCTACCCTGTTTAACATATATCTACTTCCATTATGCCAGCTGCTCAATAGCCTCAACCTCACCCACTTTATATACGCAGACGATGTGCAAATCATAATCCCCATCTCAGACCCCATCTCCTCAACTCTAAATTTCTGGAACGACTGCCTACAAGCCATCAACCAGCTTCTCTCGAGTCTCAACCTGGTCCTAAATACATCCAAAATGGAACTCCTGGTTATCTCCCCTAGCGATAACCACCCCTTCACCAATAACACAATAACCCCACTAGCAAGCCATGTCAGAGACCTTGGGGCCACCCTTGACTCTAGAATGAATTTCAAAAAATTCATTAACGCGACAACTAAAGAATGTTTCTTCAAACTACAGGACCTGAAGCATCTAAGACCGCTCTTACACTTCCAGGATTTCCGTTCTGTGCTTCAAGCAATACTGTTTTCAAAGATAGACTATTGCAACGCTCTTCTACTCGGTCTCCCCGCCTCTTCGACCAAACCTCTACAGATGCTGCAAAACGCAGCGGCCAGGATCCTTACAAACACACGGCGCAAGGACCACATCACACCTATCCTAAAAATCTTACATTGGCTTCCTATTCAATATAGAATACTTTTCAAAGCTCTCACTATCATCCACAGATCGGTCTACCAACAATCCACTCTCCAACTCACCTTCCCTCTGGAACTACATACATCCTCAAGACCAATAAGAACTGCCTACAAAAGTAAGCTCAAGGCCCCTCCCAACAAATCATCAGTCCACAACTCCATTCACAAGCGAGCACTTTCGACAGCAGGTCCGCTACATTGGAATTCGCTTCCTCAAGACTTACGCCAGGAACAATGCCATTTAACCTTCAGAAAAAACCTTAAAACCTGGCTGTTCACACAAGCCTACCGTTGAAGGAATCCATTTCAACCAACTCTGTCTCTCACCCTTCAACCCACCCTTTATCCCTCCCCTCACTCCCTACCTTTTTCCCTTTCCCCCCCCCAACCTCAACCCACCTTTTTTCCCCCTCCCCCCACTCCCCCCGCCACCTCCCATCTGACATACCAAGTATATATCTGCTGATTATAATCCATGTTTCTGTATTACTAATTTATTGTTTTGTGTTAATTTATAGTTTGTAATTTTGTTAACTTATTGTTTGATTCTTGATCTCCCATTTCTGTTATAGTTTAATTCTGTCCTATCTTCCGACATCCATGTTTTTACTCTCCCTGTTTTAATGTAACTTCTCATTTCTACTTATACGTTAATTGGTTTCCCCATGTTTTAATGTAAACCGGCACGATAAGACCTGGTCTTGAGTGTCGGTATAGTAAAAGAAGTTAAATAAATAAATAAAATACAAGCAAGCTGCGTGTGTGTGCACACCACACACGTTACATTAGTGCATAGCAAGGCACCGTGGCAGTGGGCAGCCGGTAGGCATTAGGCAGTGACATTAAATCCATAATGTCAGGGAAAGCTAGATGTAGTCGAGTGATTGGGACTGGCAGACACACTAGTGCCACTCCCCCATTAAAGACACTAGTGCCACTCCCCCATTAATGTTAAAAAGGCACCTGTCGCAATCTAAACTCTTTGTAGGGGCAGGCAGTTCCATCCCGAAAAAAATGAAATCTGACCATGATGCATCGCCATCGCCACCACCTGTTTCTGGCCCTGTAGTTTTGGAGGTGAGGGAAGGGAGGCTGAGTCATGCCAGACAAAATGTTGACACCCAAAAGCAGCAGGGGGACAGAAGACTCGACTAACACTTAGTGTTGACAATGTAGCGCAGTCACTGTTTGCTTCTGATCCAGATGAAGAATCATCTTGTGTGGGATTCTCATCTGAAACGGAAGAAGTAATAGCTGACGAAGCTTTAGGAGGATCAGTTAGTCCTGTCTTAGCCTCCACTTCAGTGCAGCAGGGGAGAGATGAAACTGATGAGGAGGAAGAGCAGTCAGCGCAGGCACAGAGGGTGAGGGTGACTGAGGCCCCTGGCATTGCTTCTCAGGGTGCACCCACTACCTCAGCTCCAGTGCCAACATCCACCCCCAAGGCTTTAGAGAAGGGAGGATCACGAAAGACATCTGCGATCTGGAGCCACTTTAAAGTGACAGATGACCTGCGTTTTGCTCGGTGTAATTACTGTGCCAGGGATATTAGCAGAGGCAAGCAAATGGGACATCTATCTAATTTTGGCATGACGCATCATATGAAGAGGCAACACCCAACAAGATTACTGCCATCTGGGGATGGTGGCAGTACCAGTCAGGGGACCCCTTCCAAGCAGCGTAAAGTGGTTGAAAAGCAGCAGAGTCAGCCCATGCCCTCATCCCCTTCTAGCAGTCAGGTGGCAGGCCAGCAACCCCCTGACATGTGGCAGAAGCGACAACCCACCATGGAGGAAATGGGGTGGAGTGCGGTTACGCTATCCCGGCGTAGGAGACAGGCAGCCTCAAAAGTTGTAACCAGGAGCATTAGGGAAATGATTGCCCTTGATGACCAGCCCTTGCAGTTAGTGGAGAATGTGGGTTTCAAGCATTTTCTGAAGGTCGTAGTTCCAAATTACAAAGTCCCCTCCAGAACCACATTTAGCAGAAAGGTCATCCCCAGCCTTTACAAGCAGTGTTGCAGTCGCATGCAAGTGCTGCTAGCTAAGGCAGAGGGGAGAGTGCATTTCACCTGTGATATCTGGACCGCCATGAATGCTGCACATTCTTACCTCTCCCTGATAGCACACTGGTGGGACTTGGCTGAGGCAGGGGCAGCCAGCAGCTCTATTACTAAACAAGTATCAGGGTGGAGGTGGGCTTTACTGCACACCCACCTGACAGACCAGGCCCATACCTCAGCCAATATTCTAGCATGCATCAGACAGATGCTGGAGGGCTGGCAACTACACCAGCGAGACAGGAATCCTCAGGCAAGGTTCTTTGTTACAGACAATGGTGCAAACATGGTTAAAGCAATAAATGACGGGCACTTTAAGAACATCCGATGTTTTGCACACACTCTGCACCTGGTAGTGAAGTCAGCTCTGGGGTTGGATTCCAATGACAAAGAGAATGAATACCTGCATAGGTTAATACAGAAGTGCAGGAACATAGCAGCGCACTTCCACAGAAGTGTGAAGGCGGGGCAGGTTCTCCGACAAAAGCAGACTGATTTGGAGATGCCTCACAAGCGTCTCATTCAAGACATTGCCACCCGGTGGAATTCCACCTTTTTGATGCTCAAGAGGTTAGTGGAGCTGCAGACACCCCTTCATGAACTTTCTGGTACAATGGACTTAGGTGTGCAGAATCCCCTAGGGCATCATGATTGGTTAGTCATGAGTCAGCTGGTAAAAATCCTGCAGCCCTTCAAGGATGTCATGGAGGAGCTGAGTTCCAGAAGTGCCACCTTGGCTGACATCATCCCTATAGTTAATCTCCTGGAAGAACATTTGGAGGCCTTTAAACAGGAAGAGGGAATGACAGCTTGCTTATTTATTTACTTATTTATTTATTTATTTAAGATTTTATATACCGACATTAGTATGCAAACATCATACCGGTTTACATTACAACTGAAAGATTGAAAGTACAAAGAACAAGGGAGGGGGAGGGGAGTACAAGTAATTACAGTGAGAAGGTAGTACAGAAAGTGCAAAACCGTAAACGATGGAACTATATACAATGGTGTAACTAATATACAAGGGTCTTAGAAAGAAATTATATACAAGGGTCTAGAAAGACTACGAGTTGTTTTATAATGTTAATGACTTTCTCAGAGGTGTATGTGAGCATGTATTGAAGGGGGGGGGGGGGGAGATCTGTGGGTGTGGACTATTCTGGGTAGGTTTGTCGGAAGAGCCAAGTCTTTAGTTTCTTTCTGAATATGGAGTAGCATGGCTCAAGTCTAAGTACGGTCGGGATGGAGTTCTATTGTTTGGGGCCTGCGATGGAGATTGCGCAATCCCTTGTGGCAGAGAGGTGGGCTTTTTTAAGGTGGGGTACTGTTAGGGTTCCTTTGACAGACCTGGTGGGTCGCTCCGAGCGTGTGAGGTGAAAGGGTTCATCAAGCCAGTTAGAGTTGTAGGAGTAGATGGATTTGTGAATTATGGATAGAGTTTTAAAGAGAATACGGGATGTTATGGGGAGCCAGTGGAGGTCTTTGAATGGAGGGGAGTCCAAGGAAGAGGGCATTACAGTAGTCAAGCTTTGAGGATAGGGTAGCTTGGATAACAGTCCGGAAGTCATGATAGTGGAGGAGGGGTCTAAGTTTTTTTAGGACATGAGCTTGATAAAGCCATCTTTGAGGATGGAGCGGATATATTTTTTTAGATTCAGTTGTTGGTCTGGTATTACTCCAAGGTCTCTTACACAAGGTTGAGAAGATATGGTGTTGAAAGCTGGGTCATTGGAGATCAGGGGTTTGGGGGTTTGGGGGGTTGGTGTTGGGATAAAAGGAGCAACTCCATTTTGGATGTATTTAAAGCAAGGTGGATGTTTGTGAGGAAGTCATTTATGGAAGCGAGACATGTGTTCCATTATGCCAGGGCATCAGTTAGGGAGTTATGAATGGGGATGAGGATTTGAACATCGTCAGCATAGAGGTAGAATTTGAGGACAAGGTCTGTAGTAGCTGACAGAGGGGGGTGAGGTAAATGTTGAATAAGGTGGAGGAGAGAGAGGAACCTTGTGGGACGCCTTGGGACTGGGTGTAGAGTGTGGATTCGGCATTTCCTATTTTGACAGCGAACCTCCTGTTGGATAGGTAAGATTTAAACCATAGCAGACCTAACCCTGAAATGCCTATTTCAGCCAACCGGGTGAGAAGGTGATTGTGGTTGATGGTGTCAAAGGCAGCTGAGATGTCGAGTAAGGCAAGAAGGTAGCAGATACCCTGATCCATGCCTCTAAGTATGTGATCAGAGAGGGTGAGTAGGAGTGTTTCGGTGTTGAGGTGTTTACGGAAACCAAATTGGGTAGGGTGCAGTATTTTATTGTTTTGAGGTATTCTGTGAGTTGGAGATTCACTATCTTTTCCATAATCTTAGAGATAAAAGGCAGATTAGAAATTGGGTGGAAATTGGAGGGGTCTTTGGGGTCTAGCCAGGGTTTTTTAAGGAGGGGTTTAACAATCGCTTGTTTGAAGACATCCGGGACGGAGCCTGAAGAGAGGGAGGGGTTAATAATGTTGGCAATTGGTTTGGCAATAGAGTTTGGGATGGAAAGTAGGGTTTTTGTGGGTATAGTATCTGAGGAGTGACAGGCATGTCTGAGTTTTCTGAGAACTGCTTCAACTTCCTTGGCCGAGGTGCCTGTACAAGCAGTGTCGCAGTCACATGCAAGCACTGCTAGCTAAGGCAGAAGGGAAAGTGCATTTCACCTGCGATATCTGGACCGCCATGAATGCTGCACACTCTTACCTCTCCCTGACAGCACAC
Organism: Rhinatrema bivittatum; assembly: GCF_901001135.1. Taxonomy (NCBI): domain Eukaryota; kingdom Metazoa; phylum Chordata; class Amphibia; order Gymnophiona; family Rhinatrematidae; genus Rhinatrema; species Rhinatrema bivittatum. The sequence continues at coordinate 253,463,335 of NC_042622.1, read as the reverse complement.
TGGTGGGACCTGGCTGAGGCAGGGGCAGCCAGCAGCTCTATTACTGAACAAGTATCAGGGTGGAGGTGGGCTTTACTGCACACCCACCTGACGGACCAGGCCCATACCGCAGCCAATATTCTAGCATGCATCAGACAGATGCTGGAGGGCTGGCAACTACTTATGTCCATACGTGGGCTTGACCTCTGTCCTCGACTGCTGTGCCTGTCCGTCCAGACCTTATGTCCCTACGTCGGATTGACTCTGTCCTGTATTGCTGTGCCTGTTCATCCAGGCCTTATGTCCCTCTGTCCTCGAATGCTGTGCCTGTCAGTCCCGGCCTTATGTCCATACGTGGGATTGACTCTGTCCTGTATTGCTGTGCCTGTTCATCCAGGCCTTATGTTCCTAGGTGGGATACACCTCTGTCCTCGAATGCTGTGCCTGGCCGTCCAGGCCTTATGTTCCTACAAGTGTTTGACCTCGACTGCTGTGCCTGTCCGTCCAGGCCTTATGTTCCTACAAGGGTTTGACCTCGACTGCTGTGCCTGTCCGTCCAGGCCTTATGTTCCTACAAGGGTTTGACCTCGACTGCTGTGCCTGTCCGTACAGGCCTTATGTTCCTACAAGTGTTTGACCTCAACTGCTGTGCCTGTCCGTCCAGGTCTTATGTTCCTACAAGTGTTTGACCTCGATTGCTTTGCCTGTCCGTCCAGGCCTTATGTCCCTACGTGGGATTGACGCTGTCCTGTATTGCTGTGCCTGTCCAACCTTGCCTTATGTTCCTACAAGTATTTGACCTCGATTGCTTTGCCTGTCTGTCCAGGCCTTATGTTCCTACACGTGTTTGACCTCAATTGCTTTGCCTGTCCGTCCAGGCCTTATGTCCCTACGTGGGATTGACTCTGTCCTCTATTGCTGTGCCTGTCTGTCCAGGCCTTATGTCCCTAGGTGGGATACACCTCTGTCCTTGAATGCTGTGCCTGTCAGTCCAGGCCTTATGTCCCTAGGTGGGGTACACCTCTGTCCTTGACTGCTGTTCCTGTCCATCCAGGCCTTATGTTCCTACAATTGTTTGACCTCGACTGCTGTGCCTGTCCGTCCAGGCCTTATGTTCCTACAAGTGTTTGACCTCGACTGCTTTGCCTGTCTGTCCAGGCCTTATGTTCCTACAAGTGTTTGACCTCGACTGCTTTGCCTGTCTGTCCAGGCCTTATGTTCCTACAAGTGTTTGACCTCAACTACTTTGCCTGTCTGTCCAGGCCTTATGTTCCTACAAGTGTTTGACCTCGATTGCTTTGCCTGTCCGTCCAGGCCTTATGTCCCTAGGTAGGATACACCTCTGTCCTCGACTGCTGTGCCTGTCCATCCAGGCTTTATGTTCCTACAAGTGTTTGACCTCGACTGCTTTGCCTGTCTGTCCAGGCCTTATGTTGCTACAAGTGTTTGACCTCGACTGCTTTGCCTGTCCGTCCAGGCCTTATGTCCCTAGGTGGGGTACACCTCTGTCCTCGACTGCTGTTCCTGTCCATCCAGGCCTTATGTTCCTACAATTGTTTGACCTCGACTGCTGTGCCTGTCCGTCCAGGCCTTATGTTCCTACAAGTGTTTGACCTCGACTGCTTTGCCTGTCTGTCCAGGCCTTATGTTCCTACAAGTGTTTGACCTCGACTGCTTTGCCTGTCTGTCCAGGCCTTATGTTCCTACAAGTGTTTGACCTCGATTGCTTTGCCTGTCTGTCCAGGCCTTATGTCCCTAGGTAGGATACACCTCTGTCCTCGAATGCTGTGCCTGTCAGTCCAGGCCTTATGTTTCTACAAGGGTTTGACCTCGATTGCTGTGCCTGTCAGTCCAGGCTTTATGTCCCTAGGTGGGGTGCACCTCTCTCCTCAAATGCTGTGCCTGTCCGTCCAGGATTTATGTTCCTACAAGAGTTTGACCTCGATTGCTGTGCCTGTCAGTCCAGGCCTTATGTCCCTACGTGGGCTTGACCTCTGTCCTCGACTGCTGTGCCTGTCTGACCAGGCCTTATGTTCCTACAAGTGTTTGACCTAGACTGCTGTGTCCCTACGTGGGATTGACTCTGTCCTGTATTGCTGTGCCTGTCTGTCCAGGCCTTAGGTCCCTATCTGGGCTTGACCTCTGTCCTCGACTGCTTTGCCTGTCCATCCAGGCCTTATGTCCCAAGGTGGGATTGTCTCTGTCCTGTATTGCTGTGCCTGTCTGTCCAGGCCTTATGTCCCTAGGTGGGATTGTCTCTGTCCTGTATTGCTGTGCCTGTCCATCCAGGCCTTATGTCCCTACGTGGGATTGACTCTGTCCTGTATTGCTGTGCCTGTCCGACCTTGCCTTATGTTCCTACAAGGGTTTGACCTCGATTGCTGTGCCTGTCTGTCCAGGCCTTAAGAACATATGAACATGCCATACTGGGTCAAGACCAAGGGTCCATCAAGCCTAGCATCCTGTTTCCAACAGTGGCCAATCCAGGCCATAAGAACCTGGCAAGTACCCAAAAACTCAAGTCTATTCCATGTTACCATTGCTAGTAATAGCGGTAGTTATTATCTAAGGCAACTTAATTAATAGCAGGTAATGGACTTCTCTTCATCCAGGCCTTATGTCCCTATGTGGGATTGACTCTGTCCTGTATTGCTGTGCCTGTTTGTCAAGGCCTTATGTCCCTACAAGGGTTTGACTTAGATTGTAAGCCCTCTGGGGATAGGGAAATACCTACAGTACCTGAGTGTAATCCACTATGAAGTTCTGGAAAAGCTTGAAAAGAGGAATATAAATAAATTTAAAAAAAAATTGCTGTGCCTGTCCATCCAGACCTTATGTCCCTACATGGGATTGACTCTGTCCTTGACTGCTGTGCCTGTCTGTCCAGGCTTTATGTTCCTACAAGTGTTTGATCTCGATTGCTGTGCCTGTCAGACCAGGCCTTATGTCCCTACAAGTGTTTGACCTTGATTGCTGTGCCTGTCAGTCCAGGCCTTATGTCCCTACGTGGGCTTGACCTCTGACCTCGACTGCTTTGCCTGTTCATCCAGGCCTTATGTTCCTACAAGTGTTTGACCTCGTTTGCTGTTCCTGTCTGTCCAGGCCTTATGTCTGTACGTGGGATTGACTCTGTCCTGTATTGCTGTGCCTGTCCATCCAGGCCTTATGTTCCTACAACTGTTTGACCTCGATTGCTGTGCCTGTCCGTCCAGGCCTTATGTCTGTACGTGGGATTGAATCTGTCCTCGACTGCTGTGCCTGTCTGTCCAGGATTTATGTTCCTACAAGTGTTTGATCTCGATTGCTGTGCCTGTCAGACCTGGCCTTATGTCCCTACAAGTGTTTGACCTCGATTGCTTTGCCTGTCAGTCCAGACCTTATGTCCAGTCCTAACGGCTGAACCCTCATTGCAAAGGGAAACTTCAGTCTCTGGCAATTCAAACTAGTAATCCTTCACAGCATGGATCGTTAAATAAAACAAACAGTTTTCTTTAGTTTCAGGGCTGAGAAGCGAACTTCCTCCGTCTTGCTTATGAAGTCATGATCTGTTTGCAAATGCTTAATTCCTAACAATTTGTACCATTATACACTCTAGGGGCCAACCCATTCCATGGAGTCCTTTCCTGCTCAAAGGAACGGGAACTCTCCCCGTTGTTGCAGCCTATCTCTTACCACCTGTTGACCCATGTTCAGAACAAGAAAAGATCTCCAAGGTACTTAGACTGTGGCAAACACAACACAGTGAGACCATGCTCACAGTGAGACTCTGCTCCAGGTCGCCACGCTTTGAAGGCTCGGCTCCACTCTAGGGGCCAGCCCATTCCGGGGAGCCCTTCCCGGCTCAGAAGAAAGGGAACTCTCCCCGGGTGCAGCCAGCCTGTATCTACCCTCTGACCCATGTTGAACCGCTGTTTACATGGTAACCCCTTCCGCCTCGGCCTTGAAAATTCTCTTTTGTATATCTGCTAACTCTACCAAATTTTAAAAGACCAGCGAAAGCTCACTAGACGCCAACGGAAACACCCCACTCTAGGGGAAAACCCATTCTAGGGAGCTCTTTCCTGCACAAAGGAAAGGGCACTCTCCCCGAGTGTAGCTAGCCTGTATCTAGCCTTTGCCTCTGTGCCTTGCTGCCATACACCAGATGACTCACTCAACTCCTTGTGGTGTTCTGGCCACTCTCATGGTTGCTCAGTGTGTGGGTGCTAGTCTTTCTGCTTGCTATGTTCCTCCTTCATTGTGCTTTAGGATGTCGATGCCACTTGTCTTGCCACTTTGCCTGTTCATCCAGGCAAAGTGGCCAGGCCTTCGAGGGTTCATGCATCTCTTATCGGTGTTCTCTTTTGAAGCTGTGGTGTGTTTTTGACACTCTCGCTGCTGATTTGTGCCTCTATTAAAGCACTCTTCTTGCCACTCCTGGTACCCCTTTGCCCCTTTAAAGTACCTTAGGCTATTCATGCCACTTTGGTACAGTCTAAGTACCTTTGAGCTGTTTTGTTGTTCTGATGATTGCTCCCCAGAAGTTTCATCAAAATTGATAATAAAACCCCAATTCTGCAGCCAAAAATAGGCTGCAAATACTTCCCCCATTGACTTTAATGGGAACAGGAAAACGAATGCATGTATCAACGTATCGGGGCACCATTGTACGAATGCAACGAATATGCCTCCCGACGAATACGTATCCCGAATGCAACAAATACTTTCTGGCTGCACATCCCTAGCTGTTAGTGGAACAATCAATGAAGAGTAATTTTTAATAAAGGTCCAGTAGTAGTTAGTTAATCCCAAAAATTGTCTTAGAGCTTTCAGACCAGTGGGCTGTGGCCATTTTTGAATACTCTCAAGATTCTGAGGGTCCATTTGAAATCCCTTGTTGGAGACGATGTACCATAAGAAAGGTACGGATTCTTTATGAAATTCACATTTAGCCAACTTGTTGTACAAGTGGTTCTCGCGAAGTCTCTGCAGAACTCTTGACATTTTCCTGATGGGATTGCAGATCCTGAGAAAATATCAAGATGTCATCTAAGTAGACAACGACACATTGGCAGAGTAAATCACGCAGAATATCATTCATCAAGTTCTGGAAGACAGCCGGGGCGTTGCACAAGCCGAAGGGCATCACCAGGTATTCAAAGTGTCCATCCCGGGTATTAAACGTCGTCTTCCATTCATCACCAGAGCGGATGCGAACTAAATTATACGCTCCTTTGAGATCAAGCTTGGAGAATATCTTGGCTCCCTGTAATCGATCAAATAGATCCGAGGGTAGCGGTCCTTTATGGTGATCTCATTCAGACCTCTGTGGTCAATGCACGGACATAAGAACATAAGAAAATGCCATACTGGGTCAGACCAAGGGTCCATCAAGTCCAGCATCCTGTTTCCAACAGTGGCCAATCCAGGTCATAAGAACCTGGCAAGTACCCAAAAACTAAGTCTATTCCATGTTACCATTACTAATGGCAGTGGCTATTCTCTAAGTGAACTTAATAGCAGGCAATGGACTTCTCCTCCAAGAACTTATCCAATCCTTTTTTAAACACAGCTATACTAACTTCACTAACCACATCCTCTGGCAACAAATTCCAGAGTTTAATTGTGCGCTGAGTAAAAAAGAACTTTCTCCAATTAGTTTTAAATGTGCCCCATGCTAACTTCATGGAGTGCCCCCTAGTCTTTCTACTATCCGAAAGAGTAAATAACCGATTCACATCTACCCATTCTAGACCTCTCATGATTTTAAACATCTCTATCATATCCCCCCTCAGTCGTCTCTTCTCCAAGCTGAAAAGTCCTAACCTCTTTAGTCTTTCCTCGTAGGGAAGTTGTTCCATTCCCCTTTTCATTTTGGTAGCCCTTCTCTGTACCTTCTCCATTGCAATTATATCTTTTTTGAGATGCGGCGACCAGAATTGTACACAGTATTCAAGGTGCGGTCTCACCATGGAGCAATACAGAGGCATTATGACATTTTCTGTTTTATTCACCATTCCCTTTCTAATAATTCCCAACATTCTGTTTGCTTTTTTGACTGCGGCAGCACACTGAACCGACGATTTCAATGTGTTATCCACTATGACACCTAGATCTCTTTCTTGAGTTGTAGCACCTAATATGGAACCCAACATTGTGTAATTATAGCATGGGTTATTTTTCCCTGTACTCATCACCTTGCACTTATCCACATTAAATTTCATCTGCCATTTGGATGCCCAATTTTCCAGTCTCACAAGGTCTTCCTGCAATTTATCACAATCTGCTTGTGATTTAACTACTCTGAACAATTTTGTGTTATCTGAAAATTTGATTATCTCACTCGTATTTCTTTCCAGATCATTTATAAATATATTGAAAAGTAAGAGTCCCAATACAGATCCCTGAGGCACTCCACGGTCCACTCCCTTCCACTGAGAAAATTGTCCATTTAATCCTACTCTGTTTCCTGTCTTTTAGCCAGTTTGCAATCCACGAAAGGACATCGCCACCTATCCCATGACTTTTTACTTTTCCTAGAAGCCTCTCATGAGGAACTTTGTCAAACGCTGGACTTTCACTCTCCTAGGAGACCCTGCGAGGCTCACCTAAGTCCAAGTGGTCCGGGTCCCTACAGGCTCCTCCCGGGGGACCTCGGACTTCCAGTCTCTATCTAACTTATCCCTATCAATTAAAAAGCAGAATGAAAATACAAACAAAAAACAAACTTTGAAATGTTTGTATGCTAATGCCAGAAGTCTAAGAAGTAAGATGGGAGAATTAGAATGTATAGCAGTGAATGCTGACAGACTTAATTGGTGGAAAGAGGATAACCAATGGGACAGTGCTATACCGGGATACAAATTATATCGCAATGACAGAGAGGAGCACTCAGGAGGAGGTGTGGCGCTTTATGTCCGGGATGGCATAGAGTCCAACAGGATAAACATCCTGCATGAGACTAAATACAAAATTGAATCTTTATGGGTAGAAATCCCTTGTGTGTCGGGGAAGACTATAGTGATAGGGGTATACTACCATCCACCTGGTCAAGATGGTCAGACGGACAGTGAAATGCTAAGAGAAATTAACGAAGCTAACCAAATTGGTAGTGCGGTAATAATGGGAGACTTCAATTACCCCAATATTGACTGGGTAAATGTATCATCGGGACACGCTAGAGAGATAACGTTCCTGGATGATAGCTTTATGGAGCAATTGGTTCAGGAACCGACGAGAGAGGGAGCAATTTTTGATCTAATTCTCAGTGGAGCACAGGACTTGGTAAGAGAGGTAACGGTGGTGGGGGCCGCTTGGCAATAGTGATCATAATATGATCAAATTTGATTTAATGACTGGAAAAGGAACAGTGTGCAAATCCAAGGCTCTCGTGCTAAACTTTCAAAAGGGAAACTTTGACAGAATGAGAAAAATTGTTAGAAAAAAACTGAAAGGAGCAGCTACAAAAGTAAAAAGTGTGCAAGAGGCGTGGTCATTGTTAAAAAATACCATTCTAGAAGCACAGTCCAGATGTATTCCACACATTAAGAAAGGTGGAAAGAAGGCAAAACGATTATCGGCATGGTTAAAAGGGGAGGTGAAAGAAGCTATTTTAGCCAAAAGATCTTCATTCAAAAATTGGAAGAAGGATCCAACAGAAGAAAATAGGATAAGAACATAAGAAATTGCCATGCTGGGTCAGACCAAGGGTCCATCAAGCCCAGCATCCTGTTTCCAACAGAGGCCAAAACCAGGCCACAAGAACCTGGCAATTACCCAAAGAAGGGCTGCAGGCACCGGCAGGGACGGCCTCCCTGCCGGCCTCCCTGCCGGCCAAAGACCCGGCAGGGAGGCCGGGTCTTTGGCCGGCAGGGACCGGCCAAAGACTGGCCAAAGGCTGGTGCCTGCTGGTGCGGCCAAAGACCCGCACCAGCAGGCACCAGCAGGGACGGCCTCCCTGCTGGCTGAAGACCTCAGCATCAGCTGCAGCACGTCGGAGGAAGGCAGGAGCGGCAGCAGAGGAGCCGGCCGCATGGAGAGCTCCTGGCGGCCTGACCCTGCCGTGCAGGATTGGAGGCAGCTGGGGAGGAGCCCGGCGACGGCGGCAGGCCCGTCGCGAAGGAGAAAGCATCAGTGGTCCGACCGGCCGCGTAAGGTGAGGAGCCTGCCCTTGCTCCTCGCAGGCAGGACCGCAACACACACTTCCAAAAAACATCCATAAGAGATTGTAAACCAAACTCTAGGTAAGTAGCATAATAAGTACTGTTACAGGAAGGAATGCCCAAAATGTTATACAGGGAAATCAAAGAAGGAGAATAACCAAATTTAGTATGTTGGTTAAGGTTAGAAGCAGGGGGAATAGAATTTGGAAGACCAGCAATGTGATTTTCATAGACACAGGCTACAGAAGAAATAATAAAGGAAAATACTTGTACAGTGGCACCAGCAGTAGGGCAAGCAAGAGAATGATAAAAACAGGAAGCAATCAGTAGTTGCGATTAGCTACATTCCTTACAGCAAACAGAACAGCATGTATTTGACATGTGCTGGCATGCACATGTGCTGCACATGGCATGCAGTCCAGCAGGCAGAATTATACATCCCTTTTGAACCTTGAATCACTGCTGAGACAACAAAGCTCACACCAGGGAAGGGAAGATCCAGGTGGGCAGAGAATCAGGAACTCTCAGGAACATTTGATGCATACCAAAGCATATCACACTAAAGTGGCAAGCAGTGGAACAGGGTGATTGGTTAGCATAATCAGACCAGCTTCCATAGATAAAGGTGAAGGAGAACAAATTAAATCATCTAGCTGACTCAACAAGTAAATGCATATATGTATTAGAAATTATAGAACTGGAAAATGCTACAAAACGCTTGAAATGTAAGGACTAATAAAAACTGCATTAATTCAGACTGTATCATTAACTTGAAAATTTAAATAGTGGCATCTGCAAATAGGTGCATAACTAGATATTGACTAGGTATATCATAAAAATATTTTTGTTATGACAATCAGTCATGTCAAATGTACATTACCTCATAAAACAAAAGAAAACAGCATCTAGGTAAGGCCACCCCCCATAGAACAAGAAAAACATAAAGAGAAGATCAGGCATAAATTGTGAGCACTTCAGTCCATATAATGAAGGGTGCAAGATATCTTCTGTGGCAAAGGATGGGATGATTCCTGAAATAAAAAAACAAATGGCGTATACAGTTCTCCCAGTATGGTGCATTTTTTTTCATCGATGCATAGCTTAACTCATTAACAGGCCGATTCAGTAAAAGTCGCGGGAGAGCGGGCAAGTGCCCGCTCTCCTGTGCACGCGATTCAGTATTTAAATGAGGGCCCGCAGTAAAAAGAGGTGCTAGGGACACTAGCGCATCCCTAGCGTCTCTTTTTTGACAGCAGCGGCGGCTGTCAGCAAGTTTGACAGCTGATGCTCAATTTTGCGGGCGGTTCTCAAACCTGCTGACAGCCACAGGTTCAGAAACCGGACGCTGGCAAAATTGAGCGTCTGGTTTTCAACCCACGAGCCGTGGGCTGATTTTAAATTTATTTTTTTTTATGATATTATTTTTTTTTATGATATTAAGTCAGAGGGTGTACAGAAAAGCAGTTTTTATTGCTTTTCTGTGCACTTTCCCAGTGCCGGCAGAAATTAATAACTACCTTTGGGTAGGCGCTAATTTCTGAAAGTAAAATGTGCGGCTTGGCTGCACATTTTACTTAGTGAATCGTACGGGAAGAACTAATAGGGCCATCAACATGCATTTGCATGTTTCGAGCGCTATTAGTTTCGGGGGGCGGGGGTGGGGGGTTAGACGCGTGTTTTCGATGCGCTCTTACCCCTTACTGAATAAGGGTTAAAGCTAGCTTGTCGAAAATGCGTGTCCAAACGCGGGTTAACAGTGCGCTCCGCTGGAGCCCACTGTACTGTATCGGCCTGTAAGTTAGATGTATGTGTTACGGATTAAAGCCTAATATAAGAACAAAACAATTCATATTAATCAATGAGAAAATTCCATCATGTAATTAACTCCTTTGTCTAATAATCCCTACATTTACTATTACTAATATGCATAATGTTCCCAGTTTACTATAAGGTAGCATACAATATTCATAACCACAAACAGCTTACCGTGTTTCCCCGAAAATAAGACATCCCCCGAAAATAAGACCTCGTAGAGGTTTTGCCAAATTGCTAAATATAAGACCTCCCCTGAAAGTAAGACCTAGCACATAATTCATGTAAACGATCGAATTAGCTACGGTATTCTCTCCCATACAGTAACGCGCGCCCCTGCCGTTTTGCTGCGTTTAACCTGCTAATTTACCGCCTACCCTTACCCCTGCATTAGAGGCAGGGGTAAGGGTAGGCGGCAAACTTTTCCCCAGCCCCCGTCCATGGGTGCTGGTCTCCAGGGCAGCCCCAGTCCTCTCCCCTCCTCCCGAAGCAACGAAAGCGCAAAAAAATCGAAAAAGCGAAAAAAAAAAGTTGCAAGAGAGAGAGGGGAGAGAGGATGGGCAATCCTACGCTCGGGAATGCCAGTCCTCTCCCCTCCTCCCGAAGCAAGGCACGAAAAGCAGCCTTGCTCCGGGAGGAGGGGAGAGGACTGGCTCAATGCGTGACGTCACGACGTTTGGCGTCACGGCATGTGACATCACGCATTGAGTGGCCCAATCGCACGCACAGGGGCCGCTTTCGCCCGTGCAGGCATCTATCTTCGCCGGGAGGCAGGGGAGCCGCGATCTGTCTCCGGAGGAGGGCTGTGAAAAAAGTAAGTCACTTCGTTGCTTTACAGTATACTGCCAGTCCTCTCCCCTCCTCCCGAAGGAAGGCGTGAAACATGGTAGCAGATGGTACGTTGCCTCTTCCTGCTGCAGTTCAATTCAATGGCAGCAGCCTCTATCTTCCTCTCGGGGGGCGGGGGAGGTTCATACACTTTATTTTTTGTACTAAATTGCTTTAGTGATGTGTTGCTTTAAAATTGTGTCGAATTGGTTGCATCAAGAAAATGTGGTTTATAAATTGTTAAATTCAAAGCCAGTGAAGAAAGGAAAGTGCAGAGTTGGAATGAGATCTAGGTGTGTCTAATTCCATCCAGCACAAGTTAACTGATGCCGTGGGTAGAAGAGCTGTTCTGTGTGTGTGAAAAGTATGTCACTGACTATTGAATAACTATTTTAAAAAGACTTTTATTCAATCTGACATGGCCAGTTAAATCCTTTTATTTGTAGCAGGTGCAATAGTCGCTTTTAAGGATGGATGCGCCCAGCAGGCCCTCGAGGATCGCGTTCATTTTTTTGTTCAACAATATACCGGTACCGGTATGTGAATTCTTCTTCATGGAAAAATAAGACATCCCCTGAAAATAAGGCCTAGTGCATCTTTGGTAGCAAAAATTAATATAAGACACTGTCTTAATTTCGGGGAAACAGGGTAGGTGCTTAGACATTACATAAAAACATATTTCACTGAACTGACTACATAAATTCATTCATTGCATTCTTCAGTTGTAATGACACACAAATAACACAGAAAGACAGACAACAATTAACAAATATTTGAGCTAAAAAATTAGACCAAAAAGTATTCGGATCGATCCAAAATAAAACAAAAGCCAGAATTAAAATAGATCTGTTTAAAAATTTTAAAAAATCAAATTGGGAAAAAATTCATCTTCAAGCGTTGCATCCCACATGGCAGAGAAGGCTTTATGTTGTCAACCTGGAAAAATATAAAATCTGGCATGCAAATAGGGATGTGAATCATTTTTGAACGATTAAAATTATCGTCAGATAATTTTAAAATCGTCCAAAATCGTTAGAGTGCACGATACAATACAAATGCCCCCGATTTATCGTTAGGGGCATTTGTATTAAGAACATAAGAACATAAGAAAATGCCATACTGGGTCAGACCAAGGGTCCATCAAGCCCAGCATCCTGTTTCCAACAGTGGCCAATCCAGGCCATAAGAGCCTGGCAAGTACCCAAAAACTAAGTCTATTCCATGTAACTATTGCTAATGGCAGTGGCTATTCTCTAAGTAAACTTAATAGCAGGTAATGGACTTCTCCTCCAAGAACTTATCCAATCCTTTTTTAAACACAGCTATACTAACTGCACTAACCACATTCTCTGGCAACAAATTCCAGAGTTTAATTGTGCGTTGAGTAAAAAAGAACTTTCTCCGATTAGTTTTAAATGTGCCCCATGCTAACTTCAAGGAGTGTCCCCTAGTCTTTCTACTATCCGATAGAGTAAATAACCGATTCACATCTACCCGTTCTAGACCTCTCATGATTTTAAACACCTCTATCATATCCCCCCTCAGTCGTCTCTTCTCCAAGCTGAAAAGTCCTAACCTCTTTAGTCTTTCCTCATAGGGGAGTTGTTCCATTCCCCTTATCATTTTGGTAGCCCTTCTCTGTACCTTCTCCATCGCAATTATATCTTTTTTGAGATGCGGCGAGCAGAATTGTACACAGTATTCAAGGTGCGGTCTCACCATGGAGCGATACAGAGGCATTATGACATTTTCCGTTTTATTCACCATTCCTTTTCTAATAATTCCCAACATTCTGTTTGCTTTTTTGACTGCCGCAGCACACTGCACAGACGATTTCAAGGTGTTATCCACTATGACACCTAGATCTCTTTCTTGGGTTGTAGCACCTAATATGGAACCCAACATTGTGTAATTATAGCATGGGTTATTTTTCCCTATATGCATCACCTTGCACTTATCCACATTAAATTTCATCTGCCATTTGGATGCCCAATTTTCCAGTCTCACAAGGTCTTCCTGCAATTTATCACAATCTGCTTGTGATTTAACTACTCTGAACAATTTTGTGTCATCTGCAAATTTGATTATCTCACTCGTATTTCTTTCCAGATCATTTATAAATATATTGAACAGTAAGGGTCCCAATACAGATCCCTGAGGCACTCCACTGTCCACTCCCTTCCACTGAGAAAATTGCCCATTTAATCCTACTCTCTGTTTCCTGTCTTTTAGCCAGTTTGCAATCCACGAAAGGACATCGCCACCTATCCCATGACTTTTTACTTTTCCTAGAAGCCTCGCATGAGGAACTTTGTCAAACGCCTTCTGAAAATCCAAGTATACTATATCTACCGGTTCACCTTTATCCACATGTTTATTAACTCCTTCAAAAAAGTGAAGCAGATTTGTGAGGCAAGACTTGCCCTGGGTAAAGCCATGCTGACTTTGTTCCATTAAACCATGTCTTTCTATATGTTCTGTGATTTTGATGTTTAGAACACTTTCCACTATTTTTCCTGGCACTGAAGTCAGACTAACCGGTCTGTAGTTTCCCGGATCGCCCCTGGAGCCCTTTTTTAATATTGGGGTTACATTTGCTATCCTCCACTCTTCAGGTACAATGGATGATTTTAATGATAAGTTACAAATCTTTACTAATAGGTCTGAAATTTCATTTTTTAGTTCCTTCAGAACTCTGGGGTGTATACCATCCGGTCCAGGTGATTTACTACTCTTTAGTTTGTCAATCAGACCTACCACATCTTCTAGGTTCACCGTGATTTGATTCGGTCCATCTGAATAATTACCCATGAAAACCTTCTCCATTACGGGTACCTCCCCAACATCCTCTTCAGTAAACACCGAAGCAAAGAAATCATTTAATCTTTCCGCGATGGCCTTATCTTCTCTAAGTGCCCCTTTAACCCCTCGATCATCTAACGGTCCAACTGACTCCCTCACTGGCTTTCTGCTTCGGGATATTTTAAAAAGTTTTTACTGTGAGTTTTTGCCTCTACAGCCAACTTCTTTTCAAATTCTCTCTTAGCCTGTCTTATCAATGTCTTACATTTAACTTGCCAATGTTTATGCTTTATCCTATTTTCTTCTGTTGGATCCGTTAAATAGGGCGCGAGAAAACCGGCACACCAAAAAACCCCTAAAACCCACCCCGAACCTTTAAAACAAATCCCCCACCCTCCCGAACACCCCCAAAATGTTTTAAATTACCTGGGGTCCAGTGGGGGGGGGTCCCGACGCGATCTCCCTCTCTCTCTGGCCACGGCTGCGTTGAGAAATGGCGCCGGTGGCCCTTTGCCCTTATGTGACAGGGCAAAGGTAGCGCCGGCGCCATTTTGGTTCCTGCTCCCGACATCACCCGTGCAGATCGCCCCCGGACCCCCGCTGGACCCCCAGGGACCTTTGGCCAGCTTGGGGGGGGGCCTCCTGACCCCCACAAGACTAGCCAAAAGTCCAGCGGGGGTCCGGGAGCGACCTCCTGCACGCGGGCCGTATTGCCAATCTTCAAAATGGCGCCGGCGTTACCTTTGCCCTCACTATGTCATACAGGCGATCATCGCCCGTATGACATAGTGAGGGCAAAGCCATTTTGCTACCTTTGCCCTCACTATGTCATACGGGCGACCGTCGCTCGTATGACATAGTGAGGGCAAAGGTAGCGCCGGCGCCATTTTGAAGATTGGCAGTACGGCCCACGTGCAGGAGGTCACTTCCGGACCCCCGCTGGACTTTTGGCCAGTCTTGTGGGGGTCAGGAGGCCCCCCCCCAAGCTGGCCAAAAGTCCCTGGTGGTCCAGCGGGGGTCCTGGGGCGATCTCCTGCATGCGTGACGTCGGGAGCCAGGAACCAAAATGGCGCCGGCGCTACCTTTGCCCTGTCACATGATAAGGGCAAAGGGCCACCGGCGCCATTTCTCAACGCAGCCGTGGCCAGAGAGAGAGGGAGATCGCGTCGGGACCCCCCCCCCACTGGACCCCAGGTAATTTAAAACATTTTGGGGGGGTTTGGGAGGGTGGGGGATTTGTTTTAAAGGTTTGGGGTGGGTTTTAGGATTTTTTTGGTGTGCCGGTTTTCCCGCCCTCCCCCGATTTACGATTTTTAACGATTTAAAAAAAAAAAAACAAACAAACATGACGATAAGATTTCCCTCCCCCCACAGCCAAAATCGATCGTTAAGACGATCGATCACACGATTCACACCTCTAGCATGCAACAAAATTAATGTAATGGTTAAAGTGAAATTAGTTTCATTGACAGTAAACATTCTAATATGCCTTAATTCAGCAAATAGCGGTCATGAAGCTACTCTCTTGTCTCTATTGTTATGCCTCTAGGAGGCACTACCACAAGTTGTGGTGTGATAACTGCTCTCCATCTGCAGATATAAAACCTCTCTTGTTCCATTTCCTAAGATAATGATGTATAAGAGAGAAAACAATCTAAATCAGCATATATGGTTAAATTATGTTGCAAATTATTGCTACAAACATGACAGACCCATCAGTAAACCATGGCATGGAGTCCTTAATTTCTGAATTTTTGAATTGGAATCTCATTGGGTAAAGGCAAAACTGAGATTATATCTGTTTATTTGTTTATTTAAAAATGTTTATATACCGCTTTTACAATATAAAAATTAATCAAAACGGTTTACATACAAAACATGCATAATAAATATAACATCTCAAACAATGTATTGTAAAAAAAAAAACCACTAAACTAAAACAAAACTAAAAACAAAACATACAAAAAATAAAATTACTAATTTTTAATTAATGTTGCAAGAGTCGGCCACAGAGAACCGCAGCCAGACTCCCCCACCTACCGGCACAGTCAGCCCTGCCTCCTCGGGTCCAGGAGCCTTGCCTTGGCCGTGGTCGGCGAGCTCCGCCATGGCCTCTCTCTTCGGCGCGGCATGCTGCCAGCGCCTGCTCGGACCTACTTCCTGACCCATGGCTTTTTAGGCACATGCATCACCTGACCCCTTTTCAGGGGACAACATGGGAGGGGTCAGGATGACTCCTCCCAGCCCTGAAACTATTTAAGGTAAGGCCTGCTCCACAGACCTTGCCTTGGCTACTCCTGGCTCTTGTTCCTGTGATGATTTCCTGTTGCCTTGTTCCTGGTTCCTGTCTCTTATCTTCTCTGTGCCAAGACCCTTGCCTGCCTGACTACGAGCTACGCTGCCTGCCAAGATCCTAGCCTGCCTGACTAAGAGCTATGCTACCTGCCACTCCTCGTGATTCATTCTTGCCTGAGACCCCATGTAAGTCCAGCTGGCCCTGGTACCCAAGGGCTCAACCTGCGGGGAACGAGGGCTGGTAGTGGTGAAGGCCCAGTGGGGTCTCAGGTCTCCCCTAGCCTTGCCTGCTGTTGGAAGGATATCTCTGGGGTTCCTCCCCTTGGGTTCTCCCTTCCGGCGGCCCAAGGGTCCACTCTCATAATAATTAACAAATAACTTTAGTATTGAATATATGTATATAATTACTTTTTCTCTTTTTTCTCAGAAATCTGTTTAATTAAATAACTCGTATCCTTAATCTATTTTCTTCTCTTATACATTACCATGCCATAACTCACTCTGTCCACTAACGTACCCTGATCCTTAAACAACTTACAGTGTAGTAACCTTCTGTTCAAGCAAACAAAAACTCTTCCCAAAAGGAGAGCTCCTTCAGTTCATTTGAAAATATTTAAACTTTGTGTGAATCTATTAAGATGTCTGAGGAATAGTTTATATTAGTGCTTTGTAATATGAAATTAATCAAAACAAGTTGTTACTGGATAGGGTAACAAAGGCTCTCCTCCCTTCTTCAGAAAGATTTTTGTGTAGCTCTTTATACTTAAGATAACCAAATGGATGTATTTTAATTTTCACCAGAATAAAGTAACTTTCCTACTCAGTTCTTTTTTTTTCTGCAGAGAGGAGTGAGGCTACTCCTACTTCTACAGTAAAACAAACTTTCTTACTGCAGAAGTAACTCGAAATCTGAACAAAATATTTTGCTTTACACTTCAGTCATTAATTTATTGATAAAATACTTCATGCTAGGTTGAAGGCTGTATGGTTGGGATGAGAGAGTTTCCTGTTATCTTAAATTAGAAGAGTGAGTCTGACCCCAGAGATATGGGATGACTGCTGGTAATTTTGACGAGATTTGCACTGGCACTATGAGGATCAGGATGGCACAATCTTGAAGAACTTTCTGTATTTTCTTGCATTCATCCTGCTACCTATGGAAAACACTCCTTACGGTAAGCAAACTGTCACAATTTTGCCTGTTTCACAGTCTCTCTATACCAAGGTTCAGCCTGCTGCACAGTCTTTTCTCTACTAGTGGTCATCAGCGAGTCTCACATACAGCCTTGCCAAGTACCTCCTCAATGTTCACACCACACCCATGCTCCAGTCTCTTTTAACCCTGCCTTGTCAGTACCTCAGTGCCTCTTTATTGAGTCACCTCGTCTCTCTGACATGGCCATTCTTACCTTGGTACCTTGCTCCTTGACTTGTGGCCTACTCAGGCCTCTCTTTGCCTTGTGGCCTCTGGGCCTCCTGCCTCACCTAGTGGCCTCTGGGTCTTATGCATAGCGGCCTACGGGTGCCCTACCTTGTGGCCTTTGGGCCTTCTGTGTTCTTTGTTCTGTCTTGTCGTTGTCTAGTCCTGCTCTTGTCTATCTTAGTCCTGTACCGCCCTGCCCAGTTTATTTCTTGTTAGTCATCCTAGCCTTGCCTCTTATCCCCAGTCCACTCCTGTCTGTATCAAGCCCTGCCTGTACTCAGTATCCAGTCCCAGTCTGTGTATGTATCCAGACCTACTCCTTGCTTAGTATCCTGCCCAGTTACAGTATGTTTCCAGCTCCAGTCCCAGCTCCAGTATCCTGTCTTCGGCTTCTAACCTGTGTCTGCCCTCGATGTCTCCCTAGTCTTGTCCTCAGCCCTGTCCACTCAGTGTCCAGTCCAGCCCAGCCTGACCAGAACCTGTTCCAGTACAATCTGCCTAGCACCTGTCCCCGCTCTGCTTGCCCTGTACCAGTTCCTGTCCAGCCTGCCCTGCCTGTCCAGCCCAATACATTGCAGAGAATTGCTGAAAATCCTCAAGCCTATTTACTATCTGATGCTTATCCATGTTAGCATAAATGATACTGCTATGTAACACACAAATCATATCAAAAGTGTCTTCATGGTAAAGCAGATATGTGCACAGGTGGTATATGCATCTATCCTCCCAATTGAGGATAAAGGCACAAACAGAGTTGTTCTCTTAGCTTTTCTTCATCTTAAACAAAACAGGAGGCGAGGGGCTTGTCCGTGTTGTGGTGGCTTGCATTACATAAGAACATAAGAAATTGCCATGCTGGGTCAGACCAAGGGTCCATCAAGCCCAGCATCCTGTTTCCAACAGAGGCCAAACCAGGCCACAAGAAGCTGCCAATTATCCAAACACTAAGAATATCCCATGCTACTGTTGCAATTAATAGCAGTGGCTATTCCCTAAATAAACTTGATTAATAGCCGTTAATGGACTTCTCCTCCAAGAACTTATCCAAACCTTTTTTGAACCCAGCTACACTAACTGCACTAACCACATCCTCTGGCAACAAATTCCAGAGCTTTATTGTGCGTTGGGCCATCTGTGTGAGAGCCCTCTGTGGTTGGTTCAACAGCCCTAGGCGCTGGTTAAACTTTTCATATAGAGTTTAAACCCATTTCTGGAGTTGCTTATGCCCTTCTGCAAGCACCTGTCTCACTTGCTCCATCTCAGGAAGTAAAAGAGAGAAGAGAGAGAAAAACATCTGCACTCCCAGCATCCCCCAGGAGAGGAGTCCAGAGGTCACTGTAATCGATCCAGGGATTGACTTCCACGCCCCCAGCTTCCAGAGGCCCTGCACGGTTTGCAGTAGAGGAGGACCGGAAGGCTCATCTGCATACTGCTCCCAGCATCCCCCGGGAGAGGAGTCCAGAGGTCACCGCAAGCGATCCAGGGATTGACTTCCATGCCCCAGCTTCCAGAGGCCCTGCACGGTTTGCAGTAGAGGAGGACCGGAAGGCTCATCTGCATACTGCTCCCAGCATCCCCCAGGAGAGGAGTCCAGAGGTCACCGCAAGCGATCCAGGGATTGACTTCCATGCCCCAGCTTCCAGAAGCCCTGCACGGTTTGCAGTAGAGGAGGACTGGAAGGCCCTCCACAAAAACTTAAATTGCATCTCTCGAAAATACATATTGGTAGATATACCAGAGATTCGACTAAAGCCCATTTTAATTATTTCTGCAGTGACAAAATTTGCTTCCTCTTTATTCCAACACTCTTCTAACAAGGAAAAGATGCTATCGGTATTACGACCTGCTAACTTTTTATAGTAATGTGCTAGAGAAGGGCGTTGCCATTTCTCTAAGCAAATACATCTTCTAAAATTAAGAAATTTTGGGGTTTGGAAAGTGCTGGTAAGGATTTTATGTACTGCTGAATTTGCAGGTAAGGGAATATTTGTGTTTGGGGTAAATTATATTGCACTGATATAGAGGGAAAGGGAAGCAACTGGCCAACACCGTCTAGAATGTGGCCCAGGTAAATTATGCCCTTAGAAATCCAACTCCAAAATCCTGCCATGTGGGAACCCGGGGGGAAATCTAAGTTGCCGCCAATGGGAAGAAAGTAGGCACACGTGCACGATATGTTAAGTAAAGGGGATCTTGCAGAGCTGTGACTTGGATGCTGAGGCTGCTCCCCAATTCCTGAGTCAGAGGCATCTTCTGGTTGCAACCCCAGGAGCGATCGACCTAAAACATAGTCTGATCAGATCATACATTAGGTCTGCCAAAAGGGCCACTGCCAACTCCAGACGTGTAGTTTCCTGCCTCTTGGACAACTGCTGAATCCAGCATAAGGCCACACAGGCTACACAGTCTCCACAGATCGAGCCCTGAGTTGCCTTGGCCCCCATGAAGAAGGCCTGTTTTAGGATTGTTTCAATCTTCCTGTCCTGAGTGTCTTTTAGGGTTGTACCTCCCTCCTCCAGAATGGTGGATCTGCGGGTTCCTGTCGACAACAATGCATTAACTCTTGTGATCCGTATTAACATTCTTTTCCTCTGCAAGGAGAGGGTATAGTCTTCCCATAACCCTGACTCCTCTGAGCCCCCCTTGTGGAGTCTCCCACTCCATCAGTACCATCTGACTGAGGGCTTCATGTAAGGGAAAAGTTTTTGAGGGTTTCCTTATTCCCTGAAGATTGGGATCATCTTCCACAGGGTTTTCTGCTTTAGTGCCTGAAATTGTTAGGGCCACATGCACACTGGAAATGAGAGCCAAAAACTCCTCCTTTTGAAACAGCCTTACTATTGAGGAGTTTTCCTTCTCTGAAGAGCCCTGTCCCTCTCCTCCTAAGAGCTTGGGGATGCACTAAGCTCCAATCAATCCTCTTCTTTGGAATTCACTGACCAGTCCTCTTTTCTGAAGTCTGGGGTGATTGTTAAAGCGGATGATGCTTTAGCCCTATGAGTGACCCTCAAAGCACTTAGGTGCCCCGCTGTTTCCCTCCATCAGTCTCTGGCCTGAGGACCTTGAACCAGGATAGCGCAGAAGGCATGATGTATTAGTAACACAAACTCCAGTGTAAATATCAAGGGATGGGCTTCCATCAGGCCCCTGGTAGGATCCAGGCCAAACCTTACCGTTGGTATCCAAACCTGTCTCCAGCTTCTTCAGCAGAGTCCCTTTCTGCTAGTGATGCTGCCGGGCTTGGCTGTGCTGGAGGCAGAGGTTCCCCCTCCCTCAGAAGGGAAGGGGCTGAGTCTGTTGTAGACCCAACCCCTTCTCATAGCTCTTTTCCTTCAAGAGGGGGGTCTTCACTGGCTCTATCCGGAGAAGCTGGGTTGGAGCCACTATCACATGTCAGACAAAGGGATCTGGCAACACTGGGACCTTTTTAGATCCGCAGGCCATGCACCTATGGCCATGCAGCATTTCTCTTTTTATTTTTAAATGGTCTGCCACACTGGAGCAGATACGGAGCCAAGTGCCTGAAATTTAAACATGAATCGTGGACTGCCGCACTGAAGCAGCTCCAGGGCCGAAGCAAACGACACGGGGGATTTGCCCTCAGTATCACCCCCACCCCTACCTCCGACGGAACTTCGGCTGTGGCCACGTTGCTTGCCAAGGCTCCCCTGCCAAATAACCTGTCTCAATTTTTTGGATAGGGCCAAGTCCTCTAAAGATCTCCACTCCAAAAGGAATGGGGGCCCCTCTAAGAGGAATGCTCAGTTTCCTAGGGATAAGGGTTCTGCTCCTAGGTAGCCTACTATCAGGGAAATTCCTGGCAGGCAGCTCCACTAGTGGAAATCAGCCCCAAGAGACTTTTGTTCCAGGAGCTAAGTGGGCTCTACCAGGCCAGAGCTGAACCCTGGCTCTGGGATGATTTATAAAGTCTGCAGCTGCAGGAGACAAACGTACAATCACTCCTCCTTTGTAGCCAAGAATAAGGACCTGAAGGGGATGTGCCCTCTGTCTCTGGCAGCTGAGGCGCAGGGAAGTCCCAGATCTAAGGACAGATCTAGCAGGAGGAATTTCAGCAAGGCCTTGATGCTGTCCTGCATCAGAGGCTCATTAATAAACTGAACAGCCTGGGGGTGGATCCCAAAGTAGTAGTCTGGATTAGAAACTGGTCGAGTGATAGAAAACAGAGGGTAATGCTAAATACATTCACTTTGAGGAGAGAAAGGTGATACGTGAAATACCTCAGGGATTGATCCTAAGGCCAGTTCTGTTCAATATCTTTGTTAGCGATATTGCAGAGAAGTTAGAGGGAAACGTTTGCCTTTTTCCATATGGCACTAAGATCTGCAAGAGTGGACATCCTTTAAGGAGAAGGCTGAATGAAAAATGATCTAAGAAAGCTTGAGGAGTGGTCTAATATTTGGCAATTAAGTTTTAATGACAAAATGAGAAGAACAGTGACTATCTAATGCAATCCCCTTACCAGTCCAAAAAGAGCATTCTTATTAGAAAAAACATTATAACTACACTCAATCTGGTTTCATATCAGGGGAAGCTTTCAGACAATCTTTGTAAAAGAATTACTCAGAGTCCCAGCTAGGTTGAGCTGTGAATCACCAAAATTTAATTATATACCAGCTTTTGTCTCATACAATTTCATAATTTTTTAAAGATTTTTTTGTGCAATAAAATAAATCAAAGTAACTTATTTTGCAGCAATGTCCTCAAGAATCCTAAATGGATATGTTAATGCTAAAGAAGCAAAAATTCTTGTTGGTATTGAGTTGTTATAAGAAACAAAATCTTCCTAAAGCATTTCATTCTGTGATTATATTGTTACATACTTTAAAGACTTTGTTGAAATTAATAAACTGCTCTTAATCCAGCATACCCACATGAAGAACCCAAATGCTTCAGCATTTCAGCATTGTTTGGCTGGCATCAGAGGTCTTCTCTGATGCCAGGGTACTTGCCAGGTTCTTATGGCCTGGATTGGCCACTGTTGGAAACAGGATGCTGGGCTTGATGGACCCTTGGTCTGACCCAGTATGGCATTTTCTTATGTTCTTAATTTAGTGGCAAGCTTCTAGGCAGTACGGATTGGGGAAATTAAAATATGTAAGAGCAGTGACAACGAAAGATTTGCTGCTTCCACCTGCAAAACAAACCGCTGATCTAGGGGTCCCACTAACGTTTTTTCAGCCAGGATATCAACATAGGATGATTCCCTCAATAACCAATCATGGACAACTCGAAGGGTACCAGCCAAATTGTAAAATTTCAAATCAGGCACACAATCCTCTCTTACCCACTCTAGCTTATAAATGGCAAAATGGAATTTGTGATTTCCTGCCTTGCCACAGTAATTTCTGCAATACCCTCTCCACTTTCCTCAAGTCCCTATATTTAAGCATTAAGGGCAGGTTCTGAAACAAATAGAGCCACTTGGGGAGAATTATCATCTTAAATAAATTAAGACGGCCCATCAAAGAGAGGGTGAGAGATCTCCAATCCTCCAGACGTTCCAAGCCTCCAGATGTTCCAATGATGTGATAATCATAGGGGATACATTGAAATCATTCAATTTCGTGAGCGTTAAGGGGAGATATATTCCAAGTATTTAATCTTGGATACAGCCCAAGCCAGCAGAAAGGATTCCCCCCAACTGTCTCGTAAGGAGCTTGGGAAGGCCAAGGCCTCTGACTTCCCTTTAATTAGTTTAAGCCCTGAGAATTCCCCAAATTCCTGAAATAGCTGGAGGGGTGCTGGTAATGATTGCCTGGGGTTCATTAAAAAGGAAAGAATATTGTCTGTGAATGTGGCATATTTGAATGTTTCCGTTTGGAAATGCACCCCTTTAATCGTTCGTGTGCCCTGTATAGCTAAAAGTAGTGACTAACTGTAAAAGAAACAGCAACGGGGATAGAGAGCATCCTGTCAGGTACCTCGACAATCTGGCAATGTGTCGGATTGAGAATTATTGGCCACAATAATCGCTATGGGGTCATGATATAATAGCTTAACCGCATTGTAAAAACTCCCAGTAATTCCCATGGATTGTAGAATATAGAAAAGGTAGTCCCACTCCACCCTGTCGAACGCTTTTTCAGCGTCAAAAGTAGCCACAAATGGGGTTCCTCCACTTGTTGATATAGGGCCATTGCAGCCAGGACTTTCCAAATATTCATTAAGGCATATCATCGTCTCACAAACCCCACTTGACAAGGTTGAATTAACGAGGGCATCAACACCGCTAAGCGGTTTGCTAAAATTTGCCAGAAATGATATTTAAAGAGGAACTGAAACAAATCTCAGTGAACCTGGAAGTGTACTAGGACAAACTGACAAAACTAAAGAGTAGCAAATCACCTGGCCAGATGATATAAATCCCAGAGTGCTAAAAGAACTGAGAAATGAAATTGCGGACCTGCTATTGGAAATTTGTAAACTATCAGTAAATTCGTCTATGGTACCTGAAGAATGGAGGTTGCCAATGTAACACCAATTTTTAAAAAGGGATCAAGGAGTGACCCAGGAAACTACAGATCAGTGAGTCTGACGTCTGTGCCAGGCAAAATTGTGGAAACTATCAAAAAGAGAAAAATTGCTGAACATATAGATAAGCATAGTTTAATTGGAGAAAGCCAGCATGGATTTAGCCAAGGGAAGCTTTGCCTCACATATTTGCTATTTTTTTGAGGGCATAAATAAATAAACGTGGATAAAGGTGAGCCAGTTGATATAGTCTGTCTCGATTTCCAGAAAGTCCCTCATGATAAACTTCTTAGGAATTAAAAAGTCATGAGATAGGAGGCAGTATCTTAATGTGGATTGCCAACTTGTTAAAAGATAGAAAACAGAGAATAGAGCTAAAAGGTACATTTTCCTAATGGAGAAAGATGAATAGTGGAGTTCCCCAGGGATCTGCTCTGAGACCACTTCTTTTTAATCTTACTAGATAAACGAAGCTTGACCGACGTGCCGCAAATGCGCAGTAGAGAGCAGCTCTACCGCGCATGCGAGCACGTCGGTCACAGTGTGCCTCTTAAAAATAAAAATGGCGCTGTAGGAGCGGCAGGAGTGGCGGCCCGAAGCGGCGGCGGCGGCACC
Source organism: Rhinatrema bivittatum (assembly GCF_901001135.1). NCBI lineage: Eukaryota > Metazoa > Chordata > Amphibia > Gymnophiona > Rhinatrematidae > Rhinatrema > Rhinatrema bivittatum. The sequence continues at coordinate 253,438,948 of NC_042622.1, read as the reverse complement.
GGCCCGAAGACCCGGAGCGGCGGCACCGGCCCGAAGACCCGGAGCGGCGGGAGCGGCGGCCCGAAGACCCGGAGCGGCGGCCCGAAGAGCGGCGGCGGCGGCACCGGCCCGAAGACCCGGGCTGGAGCGGCGGCAGCGGCGGCCCGAAGACCCGGAGCGGCGGCGGCATGCGCGCGAGGGAGGGACAGACGGACGGAAGGAAGTCTGTCCCTCCCTCGCGCAGGGCCGGCGGAAGCACTAGGCGAACTAGGCGATCGCCTAGGGCGCTGAGCATTAGGGGGCGCCGAGCCGCTGACGGCCAATGGCCGCCGGTGGACGTCATCCCAATGGCAGATACACACAGCAAGAAGATCGCAGGGCCGTGGTACAGTCGCGTCTAAACATGCTGGTGCCCGCGCGGCCCCAGAAGAAAAATGTTGCCGGAGCCGCGCGGGCAGGAGGAGGAGAAGCAAGGAGGAGGAGCATCAGCCAATGCAGGAACTTCTCCTCCTTCCTGCCCGCGCGACCCCGGAAGAAAAATGTTGCCGGAGCCGCGCGGGCAGGAAGGAGGAAGAGCATCAGCCAATGCAGGAACTTCTCCTCCTTCCTGCCCGCGCGGCCCCGGAAGAAAAATGTTGCCGGAGCCGCGCGGGCAGGAAAGAGGAGGAGCATCAGCCACGTTCAGAAGAGGATCAGCGCGGCTCGAGAAGACCGGGGCCGCTGCAGAGCCCATCCTGCAGTGGCCCGTGAAGAGGAGGCCCAGAGGTGAGAGAGAGACTGAGGGTTTGTACAGTGTGTATGTGTGCGTGTATGAGATGAGTTGAGAGACTGTGTGTGTGTGTGGGAGTGAAGACCTGAATGTTTGCAGAGACAGCATGGGAGAGCCTTTGTGTGTGTGAGAGACAGCATGTGGTAGTGAGAGCCTGTGCTTGAGCAAGACAGCATGTGGGAGTGAGAGAGAGCCTGTGTGTGTGTGAGTCAGCATGTGACAGTGAGAGCCCGTGTGTAGGAATGATTGTATGAGAGAGAGCATGTGACAGTGAGAGCCTGTGCTTGAGCAGGACAGCATGTGGGAGTGAGAGAGAGCCTGTGTGTGTGAGTCAGCATGTGACAGTGAGAGCCTGTGTGTAGGAATGATTGTATGAGAGAGAGCATGTGACAGTGAGAGCCTGTGCTTGAGCAGGACAGCATGTGGGAGTGAGAGAGAGCCTGTGTGTGAGTCAGCATGTGACAGTGAGAGCCTGTGTGTAGGAATGATTGTATGAGAGAGAGCATGTGACAGTGAGAACCTGTGCTTGAGCAAGACAGCATGTGGGAGTGAGAGTTAGACAGCATGTGCAAGAGAGAGACTGTGTATAAATGATTGTATGAGGGACAGCATGTGAGAATGAGTGCCTGTGTATGTGAGAGAGAGAAAGCATGTGAGAATGAGAACCTGACCATGTGTTTGAGGGAAGCAGACAGATGGAGAGAAAATAAATATGTTATAAAAGGAATTGGCAAAAAAATAAGAAAGGGAAGGTGGAAAAAAAAAGCCTGTGACCAACCGATTAGAAAACTAAGATCAGACAGCAAATGTAAAAAGAAATAAATTACTTTTTACTGATTGGAACATGTAATCTTTGGGAATGTGCAAGAGTAGCACTTTCTCTATGCGGATCTCACAATGTACGAGATCAACATAGAGGAACTGGAAGCCCATGGGGCCTGCACAGAGGAGGCAGCAGAATGGGCTTCAGTGCCAATAGCAGCAACCAGCACCTCCGCAATAGCCATACAGCGGCAGTGACAGTGGCAGCAGAAGAATGAGAGAGGCTCTGAGGTTGCTGGCAAAAGAAAGAGAGGGGGTCTCTGCCTTTAGTGTGTGCATGTGTATGAATGGGAGTCTGCCTGGGGGTGTATGTGTGTGAATGCATGGGTGCCTGCCTGAGGGTGTGTCTGTGAATGAGAATGTATGGGTGTCTTCCTGGGGTTTGTATGTGTGAGAATAGGTTCCTGCCTGTTTGTGGTGTATGGGTGTGTGTGAGAATAAATTGGTGCCTGCCTGGGGGTCTGTGTGTGTGAGAATGAATGTGTGCATGCCTGGGGGATGGGGAGGGAGTGGTGTGAAAATGAATGGGAGCCTGCCTGGGGTTCAGTGTGAGAATGACTAGGAGCTTGTCTGTGTGTGTCTGTGTCTGTGTGAGAACGAGTGGGAGCTTGCCTGGGAGTGTGTGTTTGTGTGTATGTGAGGGAGCCAGTGAGAGTGAGAGCATGAGTGTGTATGAGAAAATCCAGGGGAGTAAGAGTTTGTGTGGGGGTGTGTGTGGAGGGGGAGAGAGTGCCTTAGAGCCTGAGTGTGTCAGTGTCTGTGAGAGCGAGAGGTTATGGTTGGGTATAAGAGCATGAATGTGTATGTATGTGACAGTGTATGTGTGAGAGAGAATGGATATGTGAGTATGTGTGAGAGAGAGAGGATAACCTCCTAATCCTCGACAATATCAGGGTGACTGGAAATCAAGAGCTCCCATGTATGGACAGCAGGGGCTTTTTAAAATCCTTATTAATTTTAATTATTGTGTGTTATTTGATATATGTACTGTTTTGAAATATTTTATTGGTGTTTGGGAAATTGTAAAAAATGTATATGATTTTAATTAATAGAAATTCTATTTATCAGTAGTTTTAAAATATTTTATTAGTATGGTTTTACTATTATAACTGATGCTTTGTTTCTTGATTTTATTTGTTTTATGAGGAATGGTTGTTCTGTTTTTCCATTCCTAATACACAGAGCCTGGCTTCTTGGGGTTTCCATTTCAGTTTTTTCTAATTTGTGCTCCTTTATTTTGTATTCTGTATTTGGTGAGGGTGTGTGACCATGATGAGAGATTCTGCTTGCATATAGTGTCTGTATAGAGATCTATAGCAATTGGGTTTGTTTTGTTTCCTCAGTAGGTGGTGTATTGGTATTCTAGGACCCAGTGTAATATTTACCCTTGTTTTTTCAAAGGTAGGGTTATTGTTGTTTGAGTCTTGGTGTTATTACTGTTATGTTATGATGGGATTGCAGTATAGATTTTGGGTGTCTTTTTGCGGTGCTTTGTGTTAGTTCACAATGTGTCTGGCAGTGGAAGGTGTTTGTGCTGCTGTTACTGTGAGGTGACACCAGAATTTGAAAATATCTTTTAGTATGATGAGCTGTAAGGGAAACATCCAAGCTCCATTGTTTGGGGGAATTTCAGTGGATGCACAGAGATACAGAACTGGAGGTGCAGGATTTGTATTGACATTCTGTCCCTTCCTATATATTCCAGACTTCACTCTCATAATCCATATAGAATTAGTTGAATGAGGCTATCAAATAATTTTATAGTAGTTTTACTAGAAGTGTGAAACTGGCCAGCTTTTTAAAATAATGCAGAGGACCCTTTGGACTTTTTTTAACAACACTTTTTTTTATAACCAATTTTAAAGCAGGATCCATGCTATAGAGGTGGGTGTGATGAAGAAATGTCATTTTGGCTCCCCCCCACCCAAAACAAATTCTTCTGTCTAGAGATGCCGCTGATTTTCTGTGGCACACAAATGCATTGGCTCCTGGGCGCCAATGCATTTGGCTCCTGGGCCCCATATGGCACCCAGTGCATATGGCACCCAGTGCATTTGGCTCCTGGGCCCCATATGGCTCGCATATGGGGCCCAGGAGCCCCATATGCGAGCCATATGGGGCTCCTGGGCCCCATATGCGAGCCATATGCACTGGGTGCCCATATGGCACCCAGTGCATATGGCACCCAGTGCATTTGGCTCCTGGGCCCCATATGGCTCGCACCCAGTGGCGCACCCAGTGGTGCGCCACTGGGTGCGAGCCATATGGGGCCGCAAGTGGTGGCAAAGAGGAGTGGAGATTTGGCGGGCCGCAAGCAGTGCCCAATCTGCTCGCGACCCAGAAAACCCCAGTCAGCGGGCGTGATTGAGAATGAGGTAGGAGTCGGGACCGAGACAGGGGGGGGCGCAAGGAAGAAGGCTCGCCTAGGGCGCCAAATCCCCTTGCACCGGCCCTGCCCTCGCGCGCATGCCGCCGCCGCTCCGGGTCTTCGGGCCGCCGCTCCGGGTCTTCGGGCCGCCGCTCCTGCCGCTCTGGGTCTTCGGGCCGCCGCTCCGGGTCTTCGGCGGAGATCGACTGAGGGGAGGAGGGAGTGGGGAGAGAGGAGTGACTGAGGGGAGGAGGGAGGGGGAGAGAGGAGTGACTCAGGGGAGGGGGGAGAGAGGAGTGACTCAGGGGGGAGGGAGGAGGGAGGAGTGACTGACTGAGGGGAGGGGGGAGGGAGGAGTGACTGAGGGGAGGGAGGAGTGACTGAGGGGAGGAGTGATTCAGAGGAGGGAGGAGTGACTGAGGGGAGGGGGGAGAGAGGAGTGACTCAGGGGAGGAGGGAGGGGGGGAGAGAGGAGTAACTGGGGAGGAGGGAGGGAGGGAGGGGGAGAGAGGAGTGACTCAGGGGAGGAGGGAGGGGGGAGAGAGGAGTGACTCAGGGAGAGGGGGGAGGGAGGAATGACTGACTGAGGGGAGGGGGAGGGAGGAGTGACTGAGGGGAGGGAGGAGTGACTCAGGGGAGGAGTGACTCAGGGGAGGGAGAAGGGAGGAGTGACTGAGGGGAGGGGGGAGAGAGGAGTGACTCAGGGGAGGAGGGAGGGGGGGAGAGAGGAGTAACTGGGGGGAGTGACTGGGGGAGGGGGAGATAGGAGTGACTGAGGGAGGGAGGAGGGGGGAGTGACTGAGGGGAGGAGGGAGGGGAGGAGGGAGGGGGGGAGAGAGAGGAGTGACTGAGGGGAGAGAGTGGGGGAGGTGGGAGGGAGCATGAGGGGGAAGGAAATGATCCAAAAAAAATGTTAATGTAGCCCGTTTTAACGGGCTTAACGGCTTGTATATTTATAAATGACCTGGAAATGGGAACAGGGGAGGTGGTCAAATTTGCCGATGACAAAATTATTCAAAGTTGTTAAATCACAAGAGGAGTATGAGAATTGCAAGAGGACCATGCAAAACTAGGAGACTGGGCATGCAAATGGCAGATGAAATTTAATGTGGACAAGTGCAAAGATGAAAAACTTAAGGAAGAGTAACCCAAATTATGGCTAAACAATGCAAGGATCCACATTAGGAGTCACCACTCAGGACACGGATCTATGTGTCATCATTGAAAATACATTGAAATTTTCTGCTCAATGTGCAGCCACAGCCAAGAAAGTAAATAGAATGCTTTGGATTAGGAAAGGAATGCAGACTAAAACAGAAAATATCATAATGCCTCTGTATCACTCCATGATGCTACCTCATCTTGAGTATTATGTGCAATTTTAGTCACTGTATCTCAAAAAATATTTAGCAGAATTAGAAAAGGTACAGAGAAGGGTGACCAAAATGATGGAATGATTCCCTTAGGGGAAGGGCTAAAGAGATTAAGGGCTCTTCAGTCTGGCTGAAAGAGCATACGATAGAAGTCTATATATCAATGAGTGGAACGGGAGAGCACAAATTGGTTGTTTATGCTTTCAAAAAGTACAAAGACTAGGGAGTCATGTAATATTAAGTAGTACATTTACAACACAAGATTTGTCAAGGGACGGTCGGCGGGATCCCATATTATTAAACTTCTCACAGCCATGCAACATTCAATTAAGCTAGGGACACAGGCAATGGCTTTTGATCTTGTCTCGTGGCCTTATATGTTCTCTGTCCTAGGACGATTTGGATTTTCGGGAGATTTTGTCATTAATATTACGCTTCTATATTACTCCTCTAAATTATATATTTTAGCCAATAGCGACTGCTCAGATCCTTTTCAGGATTTCAGTTTTTACTGCTTTTCTGTGCACCCTCCAACTTAATATCATGGCGATATTAAGTCGGAGGTCCCGAAAGTTACCAAAAGTAAAAAAAAAAAAATTTGAAGTCTGTCCGCGGCTCATGGGTCAAAAACCAGACACTTAATTTGAGCCGGCATCCGGTTTCCGAACCTGTGGCTGTCAGCGGGCTCGAGAACAGACACCGGCAAAATTGAGCGTCGGCTGTCAAACCTGCTGACAGCCGTCGCTCCGGTCCAAAAGGAGGCGCTAGGGATGCGCTAGTGTCCCTAGCGCCTCCTTTTACCGCCGGACCTAATTTGCATACTGAATCGCACGCACAGGAGAGTGGCCTGTGCGATTGCCGGGAGAGTGGGCGTTTGCCAGCTCTCCCGCGGACTTTACTGTATCGGCCCATTGGTTTGGAAAGTTTGCTGGTCTAAAAATAAATCATGACAAATCCGAAGCTTTGGACATATCGGGTCATCTCTGCCATTCGTGGCCAGGTTCTTTTCCCCTTAAGTGGGTTTCTTCTAGTATGAAGTATTTAGGCATTCATATCCCGCAACAGCCCTCTCACTTTTATCAGGTCAATGTTCAACTGCTATATCAAGCCCTCTGTAAAATATTTAGAAAAGGTTGAATCTCCCACTTTCCCTATTTGGGAGAATATATCTTCTAAAAATGATCGAACTCCCCAAATGGCTTTATCTGCTCCAAATGGCCCCAATTTGGCTCTCAAAAAAAGATTTACGTGCAATAGAGAGAGAATTCTCTTTGTTTGGCAAGGGAAAAGGGCCAGACTACCATTACATATCATACAGACACCATGGGCTACTGGGGGGTTAAGCTGTCCCGACCTTCTGCATTATAACTTAGCATGCATGCTGCGGATAATCTATGAATGGCTATACAAATCATCCTTATTCTCCCCGTACGAGGTACTTAAGGCCTGGCTAGGAGGATTTGCACCCGCGGCTCTCCTTCAATGTTTGGATAAGTCTATTCCATCATCCCCCTCATCATTTTACATTTTGGCTGCATGTCGAAAGGCTTGGCTTACACTGTGCAAAAAACTATCTTCAAGCGAGTAGTAAGGCACTTATTGAAATCTGTGATAATCCAGATTTCACTCCGTGTACACAAGTAGTATTCCAACGTTGGCAAAAACTGGGCCTGGAATATATTCACCAATTTTTTGAACCTACTACGGACTCAGTGGCCAGCTTCACAGATTTGCAATCTCTATACCACATCCCACGCACCGATTTTTTTGCATATCTACAAACCTGTCTCTATATTGCCACAGCCCACTTGAAGAAACCAAGCTTAGGAGCTATGGGAGCCCTGTCTTCCTTTTTTCACTTTACCTCCTCCCAAAAACCTTCTTGTGTGACTTTTTCTCGTAGATTATTGGAATGCCAAGATCCTCCTCTCCCTTCAGCGTATCATAGATCGGTGGTCTAAATGGCCCATTATCACTCTATTGATCTCAGATTTAAAAGAATTTTTTGTAGGCATCTCTAGAACTTCTGAGAATACTCTGCTTCAGGAACTTCAATATAAATTCATCTGGCAGTTATATGTCACGCAGGCCCTAGCGTATAAATGGAAACTTTTCCCCTCCCCCTTATGTGAAAAAAGTTAAGAACATAAGAACATAAGAAAATGCCATACTGGGTCAGACCAAGGGTCCATCAAGCCCAGCATCCTGTTTCCAACAGTGGCCAATCCAGGCCATAAGAACCTGGCAAGTACCCAAAAACTAAGTCTATTCCATGTTACCATTGCTAATGGCAGTGGCTATTCTCTAAGTGAACTTAATAGCAGGTAATGGACTTCTCCTCCAAGAACTTGTCCAATCCTTTTTTAAACACAGCTATACTAACTGCACTAACCACATCCTCTGGCAACAAATTCCAGAGTTTAATTGTGCGTTGAGTAAAAAAGAACTTTCTCCAATTAGTTTTAAATGTGCCCCATGCTAACTTCATGGCGTGCCCCCTAGTCTTTCTATTATCCGAAAGAGCAATAACCGATTCACATCTATAACCTCTATAAATGATTACTTACACAGTTTGTGGGAATGCCCTCTTATACAAAGCTTTTGGCAGTCCGTGTCTTTGAAACTCTCTAATATCTTACAATTTGTACTTCTGGTAGATGTACACGTCTGTCTATTTGGGAAATCGTTGAAGGCCATAATCACGATGTCCTTTCGTGGATTACAAACTGGTTAAAAGACAGGAAACAGAGAGTAGGATTAAATGGTCAATTTTCTCAGTGGAAAAGGGTAAACAGTGGAATGCCTCAGGGATCTGTACTTGGACCTGGGCTTTTCAATATATATATCTATATCTATATATATATATATATATATATATATATATATATATATATAAATGATCTGGAAAGGAATACTAGTGAGGTTATCAAATTTGCGGATGATACAAAATTATTCAGAGTAGTTAAATCACAAGCGAACTGTGATACATTATAGGAGGACCTTGCAAGACTGGAAGATTGGGCATCCAAATGGCAGATGAAATTTAATGTGGACAAGTGCAAGGTGTTGCATATAAGGAAACATAACCCTTGCTGTAGTTACACGATGTTAGGTTCTATATTAGGAGCTACCACCCAGGAAAAAGATCTAGGCATCATAGTGGATAATACCTTAAAATCATCGGCTCAGTGTGCTGCAGCAGTCAAAAAAGCAAACAGAATGTTAGGAATTATTAGGAAGGGAATGGATAATAAAATAGAAAATGCCTCTGTATCACTTCATGGTGAGACTGCACCTTGAATACTGTGTACAATTCTGGTCGCTGCATCTCAAAAAAAGATATAGTTGCGTTTAAGAAGGTACAGAGATGGGCAACCAAAATGATAAAGGGGATGGAACAGCTCCCCTATGAGGAAAGGCTGAAGAGGTTAGGGCTGTTCAGCTTGGAGAAGAGACGGCTGAGGGGGGATATGATAGAGGTCTTTAAGATCATGAGAGATCTTGAACGAGTAGATGTGACTCGGTTATTTACACTTTCGAATAATAGAAGGACTAGGGGCATTCCATGAAGTTAGCAAGTAGCACATTTAAGACTAATTGGAGAAAGTTCTTTTTCACTCAACGCACAATAAAGCTCTGGAATTTGTTGCCAGAGGATGTGATTAGTGCAATTAGTGTAGCTGGGTTCAAAAAAGGTTTGGATAAGTTCTTGGAGGAGAAGTCCATTAACTGCTATTAATCAAGTTGACTTAGGGAATAGCCACTGCTATTAATTGCATCAGTAGCATGGGATCTTCTTAGTATTTGGGCAATTGCCAGGTTCTTGTGGCCTGGTTTGGCCTCTGTTGGAAACAGGATGCTGGGCTTGATAGAACCTTGGTCTGACCCAGCATGGCAATTTCTTATGTTCTTATGTTCTTATCAATTGGCCCCGCACTTCCAAGCTACTTTTCGATAGAGCTAGCCTGATATCTAAACAATCCATACTAGCTTGTTGGATAGGTCCTCACCCCCTGTCATACTCACTCTGGGAAAAGAAAATGCTTAAACTATTAACAATGGAATATTTGTCGGCTGCACAAATCTCTGCTCATCGTAAAGAAGAAACAAAAGCTATATGGACTCCTTTCCTGCAATTTTTACCTCCTGATTCCGCGCAACACCTCCCTTCAATATAATGGCGACAGGTTGTTTACAAAGTTTTACATAGCAAAGAATGACCCACATGATATATTTGACCAGCTTAGACTGGTTGTTCTTACAATCAGTTTAGGCCTCCTTAATACTGTTTAGATAGAAGCTTAAAAGCCCTGAGGTTATAGGTTTCTAGATCTCAACAATGATTAAGACTCATGGAGCTCTAGAGAAACCAGGCTCCGAGAATTTATCATTCCCATTGGCATTCGTAACCCAGCCATCATTTAGTTAGTCATAAGTAGGATGAACGTGGACAGGTCATCTCTGACTCTCTCACTTTTTCTGACATTTCTCTGCTGTCTTCTGAAATGGGACTGTAAAGACGTTCTGAATTCATACTGTTGTGTCCGGTCTCAGACAGCTTCGACCTCCCTGCCTCACCTTTCTTCCTTCTCTCTTCACAAGCCTCGGGAAGATGGCTGCTGCCGCGTCATCATGCCGCTCTCTCCGGCATCCCCGGAATGGCTACGGCGACGGTGTTCACCATGTTTCTCCTGATGGCCTCCTAGGGTGTGCGCACGCCACCCACGTCTTTATCCATGTCATGGTGGGAACCTTGGGGGCGTCCCCACTGAGTGACATCACGCCATCCGGGTATTTAACCTGCCTTTTGTTTGCTAACAATCTGAGTTGGCAAGGATTGGATTGCCTCCGGTCTAAGCTGTTCTGCCGCTTCTGTGCTGCCGCTGGAAGTTCTCTCTGCCCTCCAGGGCCATTCACCTCTAACCTGGGTACCCGCTCCTTGGGGGCCCTATGCTTTCTTTCAGGTGCCTATCTGGGATACTGGGTACTCACGCCTCGAGGGCCTGGCTCTCCCTGCCATGGTGCCTGCAAATCCAACTACTTCTGCCTGCCAGGATCATCATCCAATACAGCTATCTATTCAGTGCGTAAACTAACCTTGTCAGCTTCAGCACTGCGAGTCTACATCCGGGACTCTCTCCTCTACCCAGCGCAGCCTACCATCATTGAAGTGTGGGAAGGGCCTTCTCTGCAGAGGACCCCTGGACTACTCTACTGGGTTACCTCACTGCTGCCACCTCCTGGGCAGTACCACCAAGCTGTATTTATTTATTTATTTATTTGTTGAGTTTTATATACTGTCATTCGGTAGAGCCATCACAACGGTTTACAAAAGTATACATTTTTCTTTGCAGTTGTGTAACAGAAAAGCAATGTGAACGTTATACATTTTCTTAGCAGTTGTGCAACAGTAAAAACAATTTGAAAAATATCAGAAATAAGCATATCAAGTCCAGAGAGCATTATTAGGTTGGATGAGGAGGGTATGAGGGTTCAGGGTGAAGAGAATGTATTAAGAGGTTTACAACTGAGAGTTCAGTTGAGAGTTGGGATGATCAGACGTCTGAAGGTCAATGTAGAATTTGCGGAACATTAGTGTTCTTAGGTCTTTTTTTGAATGTTTTTAGGTCGTGTTGGGTTCTCAGGAATTTAGGTAGGGTGTTCCAAAGTTTAAGTGAGGCAATTGAAAAGGCTCTTTCTCTTGTGGTTGCCAGATGCGCATCTTTGATAGGGAGAATGTTTAGGTAACCTGAGTTATTAGAGCGTAGGTTTCTTGGAGGATTTTGAGGGATTATGTTTAGGGTGTTAAGACCTTGATGGTCATTGTTTAGGATTTTGTGGATTATGGTCATTGATTTGTAAGCAATACGTGCAGTAATAGGGAGCCAGTGAAGTGAGGTCAATGTTCACTTCTTTTTGTTCCAGTTAGGACTCTGGCAGCTGAGTTCTGCAGTATTTGGAGTGGTTTGAGGGATGAAAAAGGTATTCCAATTAGTAAGGAGTTGCAATAGTCGAAGGTGGAGAAGATAAGAAGTTGTAGTACAGTTCTGAAATCGAAGGGGTTGAGAAATGGTTTCAGGTGTCTTAGGGTTAGGAGTCTGTGGTATCCTTCTTTAGTTTTATTTGCTATGTGGTTCTTGAAAGAAAGTTCTTTATCAATGATAACTCCGAGGTTCCTGGTGTGGGTGGTAGGGAGTATAGTTATCGTTTGTTTGTCAAGTATTGTCAGGGGTGGCGGAGTTGGATTGGGTTTTTTATCCATGAGTATTATTTCAGTTTTGTCAAAGTTGATTATGAGTTTCAGGGAATTTAGGAGATGTTTGATTGAGATAAGTAGTTCTGAGGTTTTCTTGTAGGTGTCTTCAATTGAATTTTGTATGGGAATGAGGAGCTGAATGTCATCAGCATAGAGGAAGTGTGTGATTTCATATTCTTTTAGTAGTTGGCAGATGGGGAGAAGGTATATGTTGAAAAGGGTGGCTGATAAAGCTGATCCTTGAGAGACTCCGGTGTTGAGGTTGATTATTTTTGAAAGGTTGTTGTTGATTAATACCTGGTATGTTCGATCAGATAAATAGGAAGAAAATCAAAGTAAGGTATTGCCAGTTAAACCAATTTGGGATAGTCGCTCCAATAGTATATTGTGGTTCACTGTGTCGAAGGCGGCTGAAAGGTCAAGAAGAATGAGCAAGTATTTTTCACCTTTGTCAAAGCATCTTATAATAATGTCATTTAGGGAGATGAGGAGAGATTCTGTGTTTAGGTTTTTTCTAAAATCATATTGGGATGGAGGTAGGATGCTGTTTGTCTCGAGGTAGTCATCTAGTTGAGTGTGTACGACTTTTTCAATGGTTTTGGCTATGAACGAAAGGTTTTGTATGGGACAGTAGTTGGTAGAGATGTGAATAGTGTCCTCGATCGTCTTAACGATCGATTTCGGCTGGGAGGGGGAGGGAATCGTATCGTCGCCGTTTGGGTGTTTAGAGTATCGTGAAAATCGTTAAAATCGTGAACCGGCACACTAAAACCCCTAAAACCCACCCCCGACCCTTTAAATTAAATCCCCCACCCTCCCGAACCCCCCCCCCCAAATGCCTTAAATTACCTGGGGGTCCAGCGGCGGTCCGGAACGGCCTCCTGCAATTGAATCGTGTTGTCTTCAGCCGGCGCCATTCTGCGCCACCATTTTGCAAAATGGCGGCGCAAAATGGCGGCGGCCATAGACCAACACGATTCGACTGCAGGAGGTCGTTCCGGACCGCCGCTGGACTTTTGGCAAGTCTTGTGGGGGTCAGGAGGCCCCCCCAAGCTGGCCAAAAGTCCCTGGGGGTCCAGCGGGGGTCCGGGAGCGATCTCCTGCCGCGAATCGTTTTCCGTACGGAAAATGGCGCCGGCAGGAGATCGACTGCAGGAGGTCGTTCAGCGGGGGTTCCGGACCCCGGCTGAACGACTTCCTGCAGTCGATCTCCTGCCGGCGCCATTTTCCGTACGGAAAACGATTCGCGGCAGGAGATCGCTCCCGGACCCCCGCTGGACCCCCAGGGACTTTTGGCCAGCTTGGGGGGGCCTCCTGACCCCCACAAGACTTGCCAAAAGTCCAGCGGCGGTCCGGAACGACCTCCTGCAGTCGAATCGTGTTGGTCTATGGCCGCCGCCATTTTGCGCCGCCATTTTGCAAAATGGCGGCGCAGAATGGCGCCGGCTGAAGACAACACGATTCAATTGCAGGAGGCCGTTCCGGACCGCCGCTGGACCCCCAGGTAATTTAAGGCATTTGGGGGGGGGGTTCGGGAGGGTGGGGGATTTAATTTAAAGGGGTCAGGGTGGGTTTTAGGGGGTTTTAGTGTGCCGGTTTTCCTGCCCTCCCCCTTCCCCCGATTTACGATTTTTTGACGATAAATCAGGGGAATTGGTATTGTATCGTGGCCCTAACGATTTTTGACGATTTAAAATATATCGGACGATATTTTAAATCGTCAAAAAACGATTCACATCCCTAGTAGTTGGTAAGGATTTCCGGACCTAGGTTGTTCTTTTTAAGGATTGGTTTGATGACAGCAGATTTGAGGCATTTGGGGTAGTTGCCTTCGGTCAGTGATAAATTGACAATTTTGGTGATGGTTTTTGATATGGTAGGTTCAATTGATTTGAGGGTTGTTATTGGGATGTTGTCTAATGGATGGCTGGCAGGGTTCATTTTATTTATTATAGATTGAATTTCAATGGTGGAGGCAGTGTCAAAGTTTGACCATGATGAGGTTATCTTGTTGTTAAGTTTGGTGTTCTGGTTGTTGTTGGTTATATTGGATTGGATTAGATGAGATATTTTGTTGTTGAAGAAATCAGCAAAGTCATCGCTTCCATGTTTGGTGCATGAAGACTCTTGGGTGGTTTTGGTAAGTTTCTGAACTATTGTGAATAACATTCTGGGGTTATGATGAAATTTGGAGATTTTGTTGGAAAAGAATTCCTTTTTCGCATTGTTGATGATATTTTTATATTGAGCTAAGTTGTTCCGATAATTGTTTAGTGTGGTAGTATTTTTGTTTTTTCTCCATTCTCTTTCTTTTTTTCGGAGTATGCGTTGGCAGTTCTGATATTTTCGTTATTGTGCTTGGGTTGTTGTTTAGTCTTTGTAATAATGGGATTGATGTTGTCTGCAACTTGTTTTGTGATATTTAGCCACATGATGAGGTAGCGTTCTCGGAGCTAGATAGATTGATGTTGTTTAATTCGGATTGAAGAGTTTTTTGTAAAAGTTCTATGTTGAATGGTGGACGGTAGGATATTTTGTTTGGGGTAATTTGAGGAGGTTTAAGGTTGATGTTGGTATGTAAGTTAGCTTGGATTAGATGGTGGTCGGACCAGGGTATCTCTGTGGTGTGGGTAGAGAATGATTTCCAGATTTCAGTGTTGACAAAAATGAGGTCAATTGTGTGGCCTGCTTTATGTGTTGGAGATTGGATTATTTGTTCTAGATATAGAGTTGATAGTGCATCAATGATAGTTTGGCAGGTTTTTGAGTGAGTTGGTAAGTTGAAATGTATGTTGAAGTCACCAAATATGATTATGGGTTTGTTGAGGGAGGTGTTGTTCATAATATATTCAATTAGAGGTGAGCAGTTTTTATTGAGTGCTCCTGGAGGACAGTAAATGAGGCATATTTGCAGTTTTGGTGAGTCATATAAAGCAATTTCCAATGGTGGAGGAATGTTAGATGGGCGAAGTGTTAGTTGCAGGCTTTTTTTTTTTTTTTTTTTTTTTTTTTTTTAAGATATAAGCATTAAGCCACCTCCTTTTTTATTTTTTCTGGGGATTGAAGAGGTGTAATCTTGGTTGGATAGTTGGTTTATTAGAACGGAATCCATGTTTTTGAGCCAGGTTTCTGTAATTGCAATGAAATCTGGTTTGTGATCACTGAGTAGGTCATTGAATAGAGGGATTTTTTTTTATTATAGAACGAGTATTGATGAGTATGAATGAGAGAAGCATATAGTTTGAGAGTTGGATATGTGTGTTGTTTTTCTAGTTTATTGGTTGATTTAGTTTGTGTGCAGGTTTCGAGGATGAATGTTTCTTAGAGGATGTAGGTTGATTATTTGGAGATGAGATCTTGTTGTTCATCTTCATATCTTTTTGAGTTTTTGGATTGAAAGTTGATTGAGATAGCAATATGAGAGTATAGCTTGCTTTTGGAAGTCAGTTGTTAGTGATGCAGTTTTTTGTTTTGTTTTTTTAAGTGTTTGGGAGGAGCGGGTTGAGAAGGCAAGGTTTAGGAAGGGGGTGTCTGAGGGCTGCGATGAATGGGTTGCGCGAAGGGGCGCGCAAAGGAGCCTGCTTTTTTGGACGCGCTCCTTCGGCGCGCGGCACCTGGGGTGAGTTTAAATTTAAACACCACGCACCCGGCCCCTCCTCTGACGTCAGGGGGCTGGCTTCGCTTGTCAGGGGCTGGCTTCGCTTCGAGATGGGTAGTGCTGCAGAGAGGAGGCCTTTCCGAGTCCTGTGCTGCTGGTTGCAGGTGATTTCGAGGGGGGGATTGGCTCGTTAGGCTCCCTTGTTGCTGGGGGAGGCGTTCGGGGAGGCCCCTGCGGAACTTGGTGACAGCAAGATGTGAGATGAGCCCAGCAGTGCTGGATGAGTCCCTGGGAGCTGGTGAGTGGGGACTGGCTGATTGATGGTGCTCTACTTCTTCAATCCAACTACTTCTGCCTGCCAGGATCATCATCCAATACAGCTATCTATTCAGTGAGTAAACTAACCTTGTCAGCTTATCTCACCTTCAGCTTCAGCGCTGCGAGTCTACATTCGGGACTCTCTCCTCTACCCAGCGCAGCCTACCATCATTGAAGTGTGGGAAGGGCCTCCTCTGCCGAAGACCCCTGGACTACTCTACTGGGTTACCTCACTGCTGCCACCTCCTGGGCAGTACCACCAAGCTGTATAATAAACACAAATTCTCTGTGTCTGCGTGTATAGAGTCTAGCCTAGTACTACGATTCCTCATGGGGCTCCTCCCCGTGGGAGTGACCATCTCCGTAGTACCCAAGAATCCACTCAAACACCTTGAAACCATAACACATACTTGACATAACCCCAGATATTAACAATCTGGGATGATTAAACACATATAACCACCAATGAACTACTAATTTCAGTCACCTACAATTTCAAATATCATTATGATGTCAATTTCCAAATCTATGTACATGTTGTATCTCTGGGTAGCAATCGTAGCAAAGCCCAGGGCAGATTAAGAATCAAGGGTAGGGATAGGGAGGGAATGGGGGGGGGGAAGGGAAGGGAAACGGGGTTACTCCACGGTATTAACATTGTATTGCTATGCCCTTGTAAAGGTCAATGTTAAGGTTATATTATGTGGTTCCAAGAAAGTTCTAAGAGTGATTGTTCTTACCGGAGTAATGGTACTTGGAACTAGTATGTAATCCACCATGTGTTAAATGTTATTTACTTATGCATCCTTTACACTTGTAATGTTATAAAACCCCAATAAAAAAGATACAACAAAAGAAAAAAGGGTTGTTTTTTGTTTTGTTTTTTTTACTCAACACATAATTAAGCTTTGGAATTTTTTTGCCAGAGGATGTGGTGAAAGCTATTTGTATAGCTGGGTTTAAAAAAGGTTTGGACATGTTCCTAGAGCAGAGCTTTCCAAACTTTTCATGTTGGTGACACACTTTTTAGACAAACATAATTTCGGGACACAGTAATTCAGTTTACTAGCAAACTAGAGGTTAAAGGTTAAACGAACTAAATGTATTTCGACAATTTATGTATGTTTCTTGAAATATATACATAATAAAATGTTTCACAACACAACTTATCTTGTGAAAACCTCTCATTTATATTAAAAATATATAATATTCCAAGATTAATGTTATTGTTCTAATTTATGAATAACAATAATAAAACAAAGTTATTGTGTTATTCAGTTTACCTCTTTAATGAGATATATGAGCTTGATGGGATGAACACAGATTTTGAATATTTGGTGTTAATAAGGAAGTCCAAAGGGTCTTCTGCGTAATTTTAAAAAGCTGGCCAGTTTCACACTATATAATTATTTGATAGCCTCATTCAACTAATTCTATATGGCTATGAGAGTGAAGACTGGAATTTATAGGAAGGGACAGAATGTCAATATAAATCCTGCACCTCCAGTTCTGTAACTCTGTGCATCCACTGAAATTCCCCCAAACAATGGAGCTTAGATGTTTCCCTTACAGCTCATCATACTAAAAGATATTTTCAAATTCTGGTGTCACCTCACAGTAACAGCAGCACAAACACCTTCCACTGCCAGGCACATTGTGAACTAACACAAAACCTCGCAAAAAAGACACTCAAAATCTATACTGCAATCCCATCATAACATAACAGTAATTACACCAAGGACTCAAACAACAATAACCCTACCTGTGAATAAGCAAGGGTAAATATTGCACTGGGTCCTAGAATACCAATACACCACCTACTGAGGAAACAAAACAAACCCGATTGCTATAGATCCCTATGCTAGCAGAATCTCTCATCATGGTCACACACACAGAGCAGAGACAGACCCTCACCAAATACAGAATAAAGGAGCACAAATTTGACAAAAACTGACATGGAAACCCCAAGAAGCCAGACTCTGTGTATTAACAATGGAAAAAACAGAACCACCATTCCTCATAAAACAAATAAAATCAAGAAACATAAAGCATCAGTTATAATAGTAAAACCATACTAATAAAAGAATATTTTAAAACTACTGATAAATAGAATTTCTATTAATTAAAATCATATACATTTTTTACAATTTCCCAAATACCAATAAAATATTTAAAAACAGCACATATATCAAATAACACCCAATAATTAAAACTAATAAGGATTTTAAAAAGCCCATGCTGTCCATACGTGGGAGCTCTTGATTTCCAGTCACCCTGATATTGTCAAGGATTAGGAGGTTATCCTCTCTCTCTCACACATACTCACATGTTCATTCTCTCTCACACATACACTGTCACATACATACATATTCATGCTCTTATACCCACCATAACTTCTCGTTCTCGCAGACACTGACACACTCTCAGGCTCTAAGACACTCTCTCCCTCTCCACACCCCCCCCCCCCCCCCCACACACACACACACAAACTCTTACTCCCCTGGATTTTCTCATACACACTCATGCTCTCACTCTCTCTGGCTCCCTCACATACACACAAACACACACACCCAGGCAAGTTCCCAATCACTCTCACACAAACACACACACCCAGGCAAGCTCCCAGTCATTCTCACACACTGAAACTGACCCCCAGGCAGGCAGGCTCCCATTCATTTTCACACCATTCCCTCACCATCCCCCAGGCATGCACACATTCATTCTCACACACACAGACCCCCAGGCAGGCACCAATTCATTCTCACACACACAGACCCCCAGACAGGCACCAATTCATTCTCACACACACATACACCACACACAGGCAGGCACCTATTCTCACACATACAAACCCCAGGAAGACACCCATACATTCTCATACACAGACACACCCTCAGGCAGGCACCCATGCATTCACACACATACACCCCCAGGCAGACTCCCATTCATACACATGCACACTAAAGGCAGACCCCCTCTCTTTGTTTTGCCAGCAACCTCAAGAGCCTCTCTCATTCCTCTGCTGCCACTATCACTGTCACTGATGCCGCATGGCTATTTGGGAGGCGCTGATTGCTGCTATTGGCACTGAAGCCCATTCTGTTGCCTCCTCTGTGCAGGCCCCATGGTTTCCACTTCCTCCATGTTGATCTCGTACATTGTGAGATCCACATAGAGAAAATGCTACTTTTGCACATTACCAAAAATTACATGTGCCAATCAGTAAAAAGTAATTTTTTTTTTTTTTACCTTTGCTGTCTGATCTTAGTTTTCTATCGGTTGGTCACAGGCTTTTTTGTTCCACCTTTCCTATTTTTTTTGCCAATTCCTTTCATATTGTCTTTTTTTTTCTATTTCTTTTCTCTCTATCTTCTTCCCTCAAACATACAGTCAGGTTCTCATTCTCACATGCTTTCTCTCTCTCTCACACACACAGGTTCTCACATGCTCTCTCTCATACAATCATTCATACACAGTCTCTCTCTTGCACATGCTGTCTGACTCTCACATACACAGGCTCTCTCTCACTCCCACATGCTGTCTTGCTCAAGCACAGACTCTCACTGTCACATGCTCTCTCTCATACAATCATTCATACACACAGGCTCTCACTGGCACATGCTGTCTCTCTCACACACACACAGGCTCTCACATGCTGTCTCTGCAAACATTCAGGTCCTCACTCCCACACACAGTCTCTCAACTCATCTCATTCACGCACACAATCTCTCAACTCATCTCATACACGCACTCTACGGGCCCTCAGCCTCTCTCTTACCTCTGGGCTCCTCTTCATGGGTCGCTGCAGGATGGGCTCTGCAGCGGCCCTGTTCTTCGCAGGCCGATCCGCAGCAGCGGCGTCCCTCTTCCTCGCGGGCCGATCCGCAGCAGCGGCGTCCCTCTTCTTCGCGGGCCGATCCGCGGTGGGGACCCTGCTACCGGGCCTTCTCCTCCTCTCAGCCCGCTGCTCCTCTTCTGCATGTGGCTGATGCTCCACCTCCTTCCTGCCCGTGCGGCTCCGGCAACATTTTTCTTCCGGGGCCGCGTGGGCAGGAAAGAGGAGCACCACCTGCGTGACCTTTTTCTTCGAGCCGTGGTGACATAAGCTCCACCACGGCCCTGCCGATCTTCATGCTGTGTGTCTCCAGCACACAGCACAGCACAGCCCAGCCCAGCGCAGCGAAACTTCACTGCTCAGCCGCCAGTGGGATGAGGTCCACCGGCGGCTGCATTGGTTCCCACTTGCCGGTGTGTCATGTGCACCGGGCTTGCGCGACACACCGGCACACCTCAGGCGTCACACTAAAGTGTCGCGACACACACTTTGGAAAGCTCTGTCCTAGAGGAAAAGTCCATAAACCATTATTAAGGTGGACTTGGGAAAATCCACTGCTTATCCCAAGGATAAGCAGCATGGAATCTATTTACCTTTTGGGATCTTGCTAGGTATTTGTGATCTGGATTGCCCACTGTTGGAAACAGGACCCTCAGTCTGATCCAGAATGGCAAATCTTGAGTTGTTATCCTTTCACAAGAGGTTATGAAGATGAAAACACACCTAAAGAGTATAAGATACCAGTACGAGTATCTGCCGAAACAAGAGTTGGAAAGAGGGAATGGAATGTTCCATCTGTCTCTTTTGCAAGGGAGATAAAGAAATTTCTCATTAAACCTGCAACATAGTCATAGGGCTGCTGTGTCCTTTCGGCTGGGGTTAGTAGAGGAGCATCTTCTTCTGAAACTAGAGCCGGTTCCTGCAGTGTGGTAGGCAGTAGATTTGAAGACAGGGGCATTGTAGAACAGATAGGGGCCGGGGTTTGTAATCAAAGACCTTTCACTACCAAATTTGGGGGTGTTAGTGATCTAATCAATGGAGGAAGTAAGAGTACTGCTATCTCTCCTCCTGCAGATCTTGGATGGCTAGCAAATTTTTCTGTAGGTAATCCTCTCGGGTCCCAGGAAAGTGATGCAGAATCTCTGAGTGAAAGAGGATTGTGAGTTCCTTTTAGACTGTACACTTGAGGAAAATCCAGAGAGTGAAATATGAGTTTAATGCATTGTGGCCTGCATTGGGTATAATGGGACATGATGCAGTGAACACATTGCTGCATCTAGTACACTTGTATCGATGCATGTGTAATCGTAGGATTTATTGATGCACCATACTTTGAGTACGTTGAAGGCTTCAAGTGCATTGACTGCTTCAGGTGCGCCAGGGCACTGAGCTTTGACTGGGTTGATGCATCGTGCTTCAGCACAGCATAGGCGTGCATGGATACATCAGTCTTTCAATGCTGCGATGCATCATTTTGGGATGAGGCCTGGGCTGATGGCGCCAATGAGGGACAGCCCGATAATTTCGGCACCAATGCACCTCGTAAAGATTGTTTACACTTCTTTGATGCAGGTAGGGCTAGCTCAAGCATGTGATGCCTCTTATGTTCATAGCTTCCAGACAATTGAACTCAACCCTGCAGCTGCAGACCTTGTGGATGGGGAAATTTTGGAACAGCTTTGACTTGAAGGCTTTCCCAAGGAGGCAGACTATGTTGCACTGCAGGAGGAAGATCTACTCCACTCCTGAGAGATTTAGGCAAGTCTTCCATGCTCATGGCCCTGGAGCACTGTGAGTGCAAGGACATCAGTCCATAGGTTTCATACATTTTTTGGTCGTGGTCTGGTCCCAGACTGCAGTAGCATATCTCGTGGCCTTCTGTAAGGTGCACAAGAAGTTTTTGAATCCACTCACCACTGTAGACTTTTTCTTTTGTTCTGACATCCTGTGAGAGAAAAAGATTCCTCTGTTTATTTTTTTTTGGTAGCACTTAAAAGTGTGTATGTGGCTGCAGAAGCAGCAAGGCAAGGCAGAATAAGATTCATAAGTGAAAATTGCAAGTTTGAAGTAAAAAAAAAAAAAGAGAGGAGAGACGAAATACATGATTGTGCTTCAGCTTGGACAAAAAATATTTGAGGTGGCTCATGTGGGAACTCCTGTACATTTTATTAGAGCTAAATCTCTACAGCTTGAAGAGGCAAGTCCACTTGGTGCCACCTGATGTCACCCCATATGTAATGGATAATTCAGCCTGCTTAATGACCGAAAACAATCATCTATCTAGCTTCACTGCAGCGAAGCTGAAAGAATGTAGCAAAAGGAGGGCATGACCTGAGAATTATATATATTTCATTTATAGCCCACTTGTAAAACACGGTACCCAAGTTGTAAATTAATATATAAATATTGACCTGTAAAAATACTATTATAGGGGGATGGCCTGATGTCCTTAGCAGCTACATTGTGTGCTGCCATGCAGGAGACCTGGGTTGGACTCCAAGAACTCCTGTTGCCCAGGCCAACAAAAGTTGGGCACCTGGCAAATGGGCCGATTCAGTAAAATGTGCGGGAGAGCCGGCACTCCGAGGCAAGTGCCTGCTCTCCCAATGCGCGCCCATGCGATTCTGTATGCAAATGAGGGCCTGCACTAATTAGTGCAGGTTCGGAAAACAGACACCGGCAAAATTGCGAGTCCGTTTTCCAACCCACGGGCCGATTTTTTATTTTTTTTTATTTTTGGAGCCTCCGACTTAATATCACTATGATATTAAGTTAGAGGGTGTACAGAAAAGCAGGCGTTAATTTCTGAGAGTAAAATGTGCGGCTTGGCTGCACATTTTACTTTCTGTATCGTGTGGGACTATTAGGCTCATCAACATGCATTTGCATGTTGCAGGCGCTATTAGTTTTGGGGGGGTTGGACACGAATTTTCCACGCACTATTACCCCTTACTGTATAACGCGCATCCAAACGGGGGCTAACGGTGCGCTCGGCCTGAGCGCACCGTACTGAATTGGACTGAAAGGAAGTAAGGTTACAGCCCCCAGGAAGAAGTCCCAGACATTATTCAAGAGCAACGCCTATTGATTAGCTAAAGAGTGCTTGCATCAAGTTCCAAGTTTGAGCTTCTCAGCCAAAAACAACTGGCACCACAATGGCTGGGCTATATGAAAGGGGAAGAGCTTATAAGCAAAGGAAAATCAGAACAAAATGGGAGAGGAACGGGCTATAAAGCTGAGTAGGGTAGGTGGATGGCCAGCCTAGATGGGCCACATAGCCTTTAACTGCAAAAATGTTCGATGTTGAAACAAAAAAAATAATTGTGTAGCTGAGAATGAAGGTTTGTAGCACTGTAGCCCCCATTTGATGTTACAATTGAGGTAGAAGCTGAAAAGAGCAGAAGAAAGCTGTTCTGCTCATGAAAATAAAAGATCACATTTACTTACTTAAAATATCCTATATTCCACTCTTTCCTAACATGTGGATTACAATAGCCAGACACAGAAGAGGCAAATAAAATAAAAACATTCTTAAAAATGACATAAAAACATTAAAAAAACCAAACTTATAAACAATAAAAAGAAAATGTAAAAATAAAAACAATACTTCTACCCAAAACCTTGTTGAAACAGCCATGCCTTCAGAACTTTGCAGAACTTCAAGTAGTTGTCCTTTTTCTAGTGTTTGGTAGCGAAATCCACAGTACTGGCCCAGCAAATGAAAAAAATCCTGCTCCCTGTCTCTTGAAATCTCATTTGGATGTGTTTTGTTTCCTTCAGGGAGTAAAGCATATTTGCTCTCCAGTGAGAGAGTCAGGACCTGCCTGGAATCTGAATTTGGCATGGACATACCTGGTTGGTCATCTATTTGAGATTTTGCAAGCATAAACCTTACTGCCAATGTGGCAAGGAGTTTTACACTTACAAAATGAGCGTTCAAATATGTGTGGGCAGCTTAGCACCCTTACATGGAAATTCCATGCTAATGAGTGCAGTATGTATGCCCTCCCAATGCAGAGAAGTGTGCTGGCTGAGCTCACTTTTATTTACCCTGGAAACTTTACACCTGGTCAAAGGTAAAGTTTCCAGTGTTGCTATCTGGCTATGGACAAGCAAAAAAAAGTTTTCCCCAAGGCTGACTAGATAGCCAGATAAATCCGGACTTATTTGGCTAAGTGATGGTAGCTGTCATCAACCTGTATCAGTGGAGGCTCCCTCACTCCCCCTACTTTCCTGAGTTAAAATGTGTGTTCAGCCCATTCTGAGTGCATGTTTTAACTCCTCATGTATTAGCATATCATTAGCTTACTGCATCGGGAGTTAAAAAAAAATGTAACCTGTGCATTAAAACCCTGCACTGAAATTCAGCACACAAGCTCTTAGTGCCACAGGTTATTTTATTGACCTGTGAGAGAGATGTCCCTTAAGTTTTGCTAGCAAGTCTGTTCCACCGGATTAATTTTGGAGCTGCAGGTTGTTGTAGAGAGTCCTTTTTTGGGTTTTTCAGATGGGGCGGTGAAGATTTGTGCCTCCCTATGGTGGGCCTAACAATTAGAACTGCAAGTTTTTGGTTCTTGGTTTTGAAATAGCTAATTTCACCTCCTCTTTAGAGAAATGTTAAGGAAAAGACAGAATGTGGTAAAGTTCTGAGAGCACCACTCCCTCCTTGTTCTGAAGCTCCAACCGGCTAACGCATGATTTTACCAAATCAGGTTTAATGTAGTTCACGTTCCACCCTTCAGGACTAGTCAACCATTTCAAAGTGGATTACATTCAAGTACTATAGATATTTCTCTGTCTCCAGAGCACATATAATCTGAGGAGTTATTTATTAAAGGTTAGCATAGACCATAGTAGATGATGGCAGATAAAGTCCAAAAGTCCATCCAGTCTGTCCAGAAAGTTGCTTTTGGTAGTAAATGCCACTTTGTGCAGCTTACTCCCTTGCCTATTGTGAAGGGTAGAGGCTGCCGCTCTGTGCAGGTTATGCCCTTGCCTTCTGTTACTGTAGTAACTGCTGCTCCATGCAAGTTACCCCCATGCAGAAATACGATACCTAAAGTTACCAGGCACAGAATAGGTAAAAATGGCCTGAAAATTATTAGTTTTCTGTGAGATTTGATTCAATTAATTAGTCTGAAAATATCAGCAGTGCCAGACAAGGGAATGGAAACAGATAAATCCCAGAAACTACTCTGTCTCATCCTTTAAAGACAATTAACTCTTAATTATTAGCTTTTAATTAAAGAATAATAATGACTCCATTGCTCCCATATGTGGTTGGGGATTTTGGAAGAATTTAATTTTCTCTCCTGCCACTAAAATTAAAACAAAAAACAGAAAAACAAGAATTTTTAATACAGTTTTCTGCACAGTTCTTTTAAAAGCTTGACCCTTCACTAGACAAATCGTATGTAGAATATACATGACCTGGAGAAGGCTTGAAGGACAAGGGAGATGTTGGAGGTGGTTAAAGAAGAGGAGGAGAGAGTAAGTTTTGTTAGGTCACAGAGAGTAAGATGCTATCCCTAATCCTTCTGTGCCAAATCCCTGAATGGCTTTGCACTACCCAGATGAAAGACCTGTATTTGACTGTCAAAATAAAAATTCTGAAGCCCAAATTCTTTTTCCTTTTTTCCTGGGATCTTCTTTATGTGCTAAGTTGACAGGGAATGGAAACTATGTTTAATAATATTTAAATAATCCTCCGCAAACACCTTTTAATTAAATTTTGCAAACTTGAAACTAGAAAATTATTAGTTTTCTGTGAGATTTGATTCAATTAATTAGTCTGAAAATATCAGCAGTGCCAGACAAGGGAAGGGAAACAGATAAATCCCAGAAACTGCTCTGCCTCATCCTTTAAAGACAATTAACTCTTAATTATTAGCTTTTAATTAAAGAATAATAATGACACCATTAATACAGTTTATTATACTTGTCACCAGACAGCTGCTCAAAACAGATTTTCTTTTTGCATCACGGAGGTATTGTTTGGAGGGTTACCCTTACTTATGTCTTACTGAAGCATGGCCATCAAAGTCTCTTGTGCCTTCCCACCTCCCAAGTCCAGAGGACTTGACTGCTGGGGACCCAAATTGGCGGCTGCATGGTTACACGCAGGGCTGAATTTGTAGACAAAAAGGAAGTAGAACTGTGGCTGGCAGTTGGGGAGGGGAAATGGAGTAGGAAGACTGGGGCAGGATTGAGTATGACCTGTGAGAGGGGGAGGAGCCAGGGTCAAGAGTGAACTTTCTCTGTCCTAAACACACACTGTTTCTAACACACACATATGCGAACACACATCTAGTAGCGGCAGAAGCAGTGGGGCTAATAGGCATTCACCTCATTTCTCTTCAGTTTGTGCCATTCTCCCTCAAAGCTTCCTCGGTTGTGCCAGGAAACTGCACAAAATGCAAGGCCATGTGGCTCCACCTGTCTCAGGGTAAGCAGCTCCAACACGCTCTACTTCCTCTGAGGACTTGGTGGAGGCACAGATCATTTCTGCCCCCATATCTACTCCATCACTGCAAGGAGCTGCAACTACACCACCACTTCTGCTTTGTTTCCAAGAGAGAGCCAGAACTGATTTATACCACCAGGTCTACTCTGCTTCCTTGGGTCCTGGAAAAAAGGTGTCAGAACCCCATTCTGGTTGTTCCACCAAAACTTAAGCCCCATGTAAGAGATACAAAGAGAGGTTGGGGGGGGGGGGGGCTAGCACAGAGCACCCCTGCTGTTCTGCCTTTAAGTCTGAAAAGAAGTGTTCCCCCAGAAATTAAGCCCTAGTTAGATGTGCCTCTTGCTCTCTCCTTGAAGATTAAATTACCTGCTTTCTTTATCTTTTTTTTTTTTTTTTTTGCCGGAGATGGTTCAGAAAAGGAAGGGAAGGGTTATAGTTTTCCCTGAAATATCTTCTGACCCACCTGCTGCCGGTCCAATGGATTCCTTTGTGGTGCGGCCAGAGTTACAAGTGGCTATTTCAGGAGCTGCTCTGTTGGGAAATTTGGAGGGGAGAAAAGTGCCTCCGACTTCTCCAGGACACAGCATAGTGCTAAGCCCAGATGGAAGGCGCTCTCCGGAGGATAGATGAACTGAACCTGGAAGATGTAGTAGTCCAGACTGACAAACTAAAGAGTAGGAAATCACCTGGACCAGATGGTATGCATCGTACAGTTCTGAAGGAATTCAAAAATGAAATTTCAGATCTATTAGTTAAAATTTGTAGCCTATCATTAAAATCATCCATTGTATCTGAAGACTGGAGGGTGGCTAATGTAACACCAATATTTAAAAAGGGCTTCAGGGGCGATTCGGGAAACTATAGACCAGTGACAGCCTGACTTCAGTGCTGGGAAAAATAGTGGAAACTATTCTAAAGATCAAAATCACAGAGCATATAGAAAGACATGGTTTAATAAAAAAAACCTTGGTACACCCCTGTACTAAAATCTATGAAAATGGAGCTCCGTAAAGCAGAAAAAGAATGGCGCAGAAACCAAAATTCTACTACTCTATTAAAATTCAAATCCTTGCTTCACAAATATCGCCAAACCACTGATAAAACGAAGAAAGATTTCTACGCTGCTAGAATTCATCAATATCAATTCAACCCTCAAGCGTTATTCCAATATGTCAAAAGCCTTGTAACTATTCCAGTTCATACTAACCAAAACAACAACAATGATTCTAAATGTGAAGAACTAGCTTCATTCTTTTATAACAAAATACAATCGATTTTAATGCGATTCAAATCTCATATTACACCAAATTCAAGCATTAACCTCAATTCCAACCACATCAACAATTCCTCTACCTATACCGACGATTCTCACACCAACCAAGCTACTTCTGCCATGCATAATAAATCCGAATCTAAGCTTATCAATCTTGAGATTACTACTGGTATTGAAGTTGAGTCAATTCTAAAGAAAATGAAACCAGCTTTCCACCCCACAGACATTATTGCCCACCAAGATTCTTCTTTTAATACGTTCAACAATTGCAAAACCCATTGCAAAGATTCTCAACAAATCAATCACCACAGGCATAGTTCCTTCTGTACTCAAACATGCTATTATAACTCCTATGATAAAAAAACCAAACCTTGATTCATCTGATCCAGCAAACTATTGCCCAGTCTCAAACCTACCCTTCCTCTCAAAAATTATGGAAAAAATCATCAACAAACAACTAACTGACTACCTAGATGAACATCATCTACTTTTCCCTTCCCAGTTTGGGTTCAGAAAGTACCACAGCACGGAAACGCTTCTGATTTCACTTTCTGAAGTGCTTCTAAAAGCTCCAGACGCTGGCAAATCATATCTCATAGCCTTACTTGATATATCAGCAGCCTTCGACACGGTTAATCACAATATCCTCATAAGCCGCCTCTCTGAAATAGGTATTTCGGGCTCTGCACTACAATGGTTTCAGTCATTCTTGAGCAACAGAACATACAGTGTCAAAAGTGGTCTAAGTGAATCCAAGACAAGAAATCTCGCTCAAGGAGTTCCCCAAGGATCATCTCTTTCCTCTACATTATTTAATATTTACCTTACACCACTATGCCGGCTACTATCAAAACTGAGTCTTCAATACTTCATCTACGCGGATGATATTCAGATACTCATACCAATCACCAGTACTATCACAAATGCCTTGATCTCTTGGAATGCAGCCTTATTAGAAATTAAAACAATTCTCATGGACAATCAATTGGCTATTAATACCAATAAAACCGAGCTTATCATTACTTCACCTCCAAAAAACGCATCCCTGAGCTATGATAATCTTTCAAATGACATGCCTACTATTACTCAGCAAGTACGCAGCCTTGGCGTATTATTGACAGCAATTTCACATTTAAAAAATTCATCACAGATACAGTTAAAAGTGGTTTCTTTAAGCTACATACACTAAAACGTATTAAACCTCTTTTATACCAATATGACTTTAGCACTGTACTACAGGCGACTATATTATCAAAGATTGATTACTGCAATGCTTTGCTACTTGGGCTTCCTAAAACTACAATTCAACCCTTGCAAATTTTACAAAACGCAGCTGCCCGCATCATCACTGACACAAGCCGCCATGAGCACATCACTCCAGCGCTTCAATCATTACACTGGCTACCCATGGCATCCAGAATAATATATAAATCCTTGACGCTGATTCATAAAGCCACCCACAACAGAGATATGAACTGGTTCTCTGATCACCTTCAATTCAAAACATCAATCCGCCCAACCAGATTCCAGCATTTAGCTAAACTGAAGATCCCTGCACCCAACCTGACTAATCTGTCCACTACAAAAGAACGTTCTTTCATCATTGCTGGATCCAGACTATGGAACACCATGCCATCAGAATTATGACAGGAATATTGCTACAAAAAATTTAAACAAAACTTAAAAACCTGGCTATACAAAAAAGCCTACTATTCTTGAACTGTGTCCTTTGCTTTGCGTTCTAGTTTAATCCCACAGACAGTCATATTCTGATATTTATTCTCATTATACAAAGTTTTTACATGGATTTGTATTCTTTCAGTTTTAATGTTATAATGTAAAGCAATATGCTGAATTAATGTTTGAATGTAAACCGAGGTGATGTTACTTACGTGCCCCGGTATATAAAAAAACCCGTAAATAAATAAATAAATAATGGAACACTGTCAACATGGATTAACCCAAGGGCAGTCTTGCCTCACAAATCTGCTTCATTTTTTTGAAGGGGTTAATAAATATGTGGATAAAGGTGAACTGCTACATGATGTGTATTTGGATTTTCAGAAGGCATTTGACAAAGTCCCTCATGAGAGGCTTCTAAGAAAACTAAAAAGTCATGGGATAGGAGGCGATGTCCTTTCATGGATTAGAAACTGGTTAAAAGACAGGAAACAGAGAGTAGGATTAAATGGTCAATTTTCTCATTTGAAAAGAGTAAACAGTGGAGTGCCTAAGGGATCTGAGACAGAGAGGTATATAGATGAGACCTTCAGGGACATAGTAGTCCAGTCCCAACTTCAGACTGGCAGCCCTGGTGCTGCCTTGGAGGAAGAAGGTCTCATAATGGGAGAGCACCAACCAGGTGTAGCAGGAAAGGATCCTGTAGCAAGGACCTGCTCTCTAGGTGATGCATTGTCCTTTCGCACTGAGGATATCTCCCCAAGGCCTACTGCCCAGGAGGGAAGGGTTAGGTCGGCCGTCATAGTTGGTGATTCGATTATTAGGAATGTAGATAGCTGGGTGGCGGGTGGGCGTGAGGATCGCCTGGTAACATGCCTACCTGGTGCGAAGGTGGCGGACCTCACGCGTCACCTAGATAGGATTTTAGACAGTGCTGGGGAGGAGCCGGCTGTCATGATACACGTGGGCACCAACGACATAGGAAAATGTGGGAGGGAGGTTCTGGAAGCCAAATTTAGGCTCTTAGGTAGAAAGATTAAATCCAGAACCTCCAGGGTAGCATTCTCTGAAATGCTCCCTGTTCCACGCGCAGGTCACCAGAGGCAGGCAGAGCTCCGGAGTCTCAATGCGTGGATGAGACGATGGTGCAAGGAAGAGGGATTCAGTTTTGTTAGGAACTGGGGAACCTTTTGGGGAAGGGGGAGTCTCTTCCGAAGGGATGGGCTCCACCTTAACCAGGGTGGAACCAGACTGCTGGCGCTAACCTTTAAAAAGGAGATAGAGCAGCTTTTAAACTAGAACAAAGGGAAAGCCGACCGTCGCTCAGCAGCGCATGGTTCGGAGAGATGTATCTTTAAAGGATACTAATGATGCATTAGAATTAAGGCAAACCGACAGTGAGGTTCCAATAATTAGAAAAGTAGTCCAAGTGCCTGTAACTAAAAACTCACCTGAACTAAAAAATTCTAACTTATCCCTATCAATTAAAAAGCAGAATAAAAATACAAACAAAAAACAAACTTTGAAATGTTTGTATGCTAATGCCAGAAGTCTAAGAAGTAAGATGGGAAAATTAGAATGTATAGCAGTAAATGATGACATAGACTTAACTGGCATCTCAGAGACATGGTGGAAAGGGGATAACCAATGGGACAGTGCTATACCGGGGTACAAATTATATCGCAATGATAGAGAGGAGCAGTCGGGAGGAGGTGTGGCGCTTTATGTCCTGGATGGCATAGAGTCCAACAGGATAAACATCCTACATGAGACTAAATACAAAATTGAATCTTTATGGGTAGAAATCCCTTGTGTATCAGGGAAGACTACAGTGATAGGGATATACTACCGTCCACCTGGTCAAGATGGTGAGATGGACAGTGAAATGCTAAGAGAAATTAGGGAAGCTAACCAAATTGGTAGTGCAGTAATAATGGGAGACTTCAATTACCCCAATATAGACTGGGTAAATGTATCATCGGGTCACGCTAGAGAGATAACGTTCCTGGATGGAATAAATGATAGCTTTATGGAGCAATTGGTTCAGGAACCGACGAGAGAGGGAGCAATTTTAGATCTAATTCTCAGTGGAGCACAGGACTTGGTGAGAGAGGTAACGGTGGTGGGGCCGCTTGGCAATAGTGATCATAATATGATCAAATTTGATTTAATGACTGGAAAAGGAACAGTGTGCAAATCCAAGGCTCTCGTGCTAAACTTTCAAAAGGGAAACTTTGATAAAATGAGAAAAATTGTTAGAAAAAAACTGAAAGGAGCAGCTACAAAAGTAAAAAATGTCCAAGAGGCGTGATCATTGTTAAAAAATACCATTCTATAGTTTTTGTGCAAGAAACACATGTCCGTAGGCAGCACGAGCGTCTATTACTGTTCCCCCAATACCCTACAGCCTACTGGGCAGCCAGCACGCCAGCCAATAAATATGCCGGAGTTGGCATATTGCTTTCCTCCTCCTGCCTTCATGAGCAGCTTTCTGTAGTGTGTGACCCCAATGGTAGGTACATATTGCTTAAAATTAAACAAGACAAGCATGTGTACACTTTACTTAATGTTTATTTTCCTGCTACAAATCAAGTGCAGTTCATAAACCATTTGCACACTTTATTGCAGCAGCACGGGGAGGGGGATCTGATAGTGGGTGGCGACTTCAATTTTGTTTTGGATCCCGCCAAGGATTCCAGCTCGGGCAAGCTGACCCACTCCGCTCCCAGGCAGGCTTGGCGTCGATTCATGGCTGCTTGGTGCTTAGTTGATATCTGGAGAGAGAGACATATACACTCTAGATCTTACTCCTTTTATTCCTGCCCACATTCTACATACACACGCATTGATTATGTTTTTACCTCATCCACTATGCAGCCTAGGGTCCAGAAGACTGACATTGACCCTATCACCTGGTCAGACCATGCCCCGGTGTGGCTGATATGTAGCTTGGGTGATGTGGGCATGGGATTTCGTACGTGGCGGCTTAACGATAGCCTCCTTACAGACCCCTCTTTTGTCACGACGGTGGATCGGCATTTGAGGGATTTTTTTCAGGACAACCAGGTGGAGGGTATGTCACCATTGACAGTCTGGGAATGTTCTAAAGCCATCATAAGGGGCGTTTGTATTTCCAGGGCTGCCTATTGCAATAAAGAGCGGGAGGCCCGCAGGACTCAATTACTTTTAGATCTTACTAATCTCACGCGGCGCCATAGTAGTTCTCAATCAGAGAAGTTATACCTGAAAATTCTAGCCATCCGCGGTCCCTAGAGGATGCTGCCATTAGTCACCACCTTACTATTCTGAAACAGAAATATTTTGAGGGTGGGAATAAGACGGGTAAATATTTAGCTCGTCAGTTACGGGCTGCCCAAGCACGCACTGTAGTCGCTAAGATCAGTGACGCCCATGACCAGATAGTTACCTCTCCGGCAGAGATTCGCCAAGCGTTCACTGATTTTTATTCGCATTTGTATGCCCAAAGCCATGCCATCCCCCCTGATAGTCTGCACGCTTATCTGGAGAACATTGATTTACCTTGTCTAACCCTCTTACAGCAACAGTTTTTAGACAAGCCCATCTCCCAGCCCGAAGTTTTGGCGGCTATTAAGAAACTGAAGCCTGGTAAGGTCCCCAGGGATGGATGGGTATACAGGGCTCTACTACCGTAAATTTGCCCATACGCTAGCCGACCCACTAACGCAGGCTTTTAATTCTCTCCTGGAGGGTTCCCAGTTCACCTCTGATGCTAACACAGCGGGGATCACAGTGTTGGCAAAGCCGGGTCGTGATCCCACCAAATGTAGTTCTTATCGGCCCATTTCTTTGATTAACTTAGACTTGAAGATCCTGGCCCGGGTTTTAGCTGCTCGATTGAATGGGGTGCTTCCAGAACTAGTCCATAATGATCAGGTGGGATTTATACCAGGGCATCTAGCTGCGGACAACGTCCGACGCATAGTGGATATCATAGACCTGGTGCACCGCGAAGGCCTTCCGGCGATCCTCTTAGCTTTGGATGCCGAAAAGGCGTTTGACCTGGTGCGATGGGAGTTCCTCTTTCAGGTGCTCCATAAAATGGGCTTTGGGGATTCCTTTCTAGCCTGGGTTCGTAAAATGTATGATCGTCCGCTAGCCAGGGTCAAGGTCAATGGCAGTTATGGTCCTTCGTTTGCTATCCAGAGGGGAACTAGGCAGGGGTGTCCACTGTCCCCACTCCTGTTTGCCCTATTTCTAGAACCTCTTGCTCATAGCATTCGGTGTTCCGAAGCTATTCGAGGAGTATCCAAGGGCCGCGGTCAGTATAAGATCTCCCTCTTTGCGGATGACATCCTGCTCACCCTCACTGACCCGGGACGCTCCCTACCTGGAGTTATGGCTGAGCTGGACCGTTTTTCGGCACTCTCTGGTATGAAAATAAACTTTGACAAGTCAGAAATACTTAATCTTACCCTGCCCGTTAATGCGGCTACTGATATGCAGGCCGCCTATCCCTTTAAGTGGGCCGCGTCATCCCTTAAATACCTGGGGGTCCGGTTGGGTCCTCATACTGATTCCTTGTACAATTTAAATTATTAACCTCTCGCTGATACTATACAGGCCGATTTGGACAAATGGTCCGACCTTTCCCATTCCTGGTTGGGCAGGCTAGCCATTGTTAAAATGAATGTTCTCCCACGGTTTTTGTATTTTTTTACTACTATCCCTCTTTTTCTACCCTCTAAGTTGCTTAAGAACTGGCAGCGGATGTTGGGCCACTTTATTTGGCGCCGCCGCCCACCTAGGGTTGCCAGGACTCTGTTATTCCAACCTAAAATTCGGGGTGGTGTACAACTGCCAAATCTGGTGTGGTATTACGGGGCTGCTCAGTTGCGGGCTCTGGTGGCACTTCATGGAACCAGAGATATCCCACAGTGGGTTCATCTTGAACAAGCTTACTTGGGGCAAGTCCCTATTACTGCCATACCCTGGCAGCCCAAATCTCTGAGTGGCGGGTCTGTTTATGAAACCTTTGCTCTGCGAACCACTATGAGAATCTGGAGGACCTGGCAATCCTTGTTGGTGGGGGGGGAACACTTTTCTATGACGACTCATCTTTTTGCTAACCTTATACTGCCTGTAGGGGATGGATCCAAGGCTCGTCATCTCTGGCTTAGGGCCGGGGTCCGCACGTTGGGGCATGTTTATATTCAGAATGCTGTAGTAACTACGGATTATCTCCGACAAACATACGCCCTGGATAATATTGACTTTCTTTTGTATGCTAAGGTGTACCATTTCCTACATAAGGGGCTTCGGGATGGCTCTATCAGGACCCAAGGTACCCTTTTTGAAACGATGTGTAAGAATGCCTCCTCTATCCGGGGAACGATTTCAAAAATTTATGCCCTCATTAATGGTCGAAAACTGGAACGGGTGCGACACCGGACTTTATGGGAATTGGACTTTAATAAGGTCCTGGATGATACAGACTGGGAACAGATCTACACAGCGGCTCACAAATGTTCATTGTCTACAGGTCTCCAAGAAAACTGTTACAAAATGTTATATCGGTGGCATTACACGCCAGTTGCTCTTCATAAATTTGCGCCTGACATTCCGGATACCTGCTGGAGAGGGTGCCCAGCCCCAGGCACTTATTTTCATATATGGTGGACATGCCCCAAGATTCGTCAATGCTGGCAGAAGGTCTTTGAGTGGCTGGCACAGCTCATCTCCGTGCCCCACCCCATTGAACCTTGGCAGGCCCTCCTAGGAGCGCCACTTACGGATGGCAGCCAATCCAATCAACGGCTAGCCTTACAGGTTTTCATCGCTACTAGATCAGAGATTGCGCTTCACTGGAAGCGGGAGCATGCTCCCTCGTTAGCTGCCATTCAGCAACGTCTGCACTCTTACTTCCAATTGTATCGCCTCACAGCGCTGCATCAAGATCGTGTTCCTCTATTCCAGAAAATCTGGGACCCTTATAAACGATGGCTGGAAGCTCAGGATGCATTAGCGACATAACCTGGGAGTGCTGACCTCTGCAGGGATCTTCTATTATACCATATTCCTCATGCTGTCTATCAACTTCTCATCGGGCACAGTGACTCTTATGCACCTTGTACTATTTGATTTACCTATTGATCGGTCGGGGTTATGGGAGGGAGGGAGGGGTTGTGTGCTGTTGATGGAAAATATGGAGCCAGTTGTTCTTTTTGACTTGTTGTTCGTTGAGGATTGCTTATTGCCATTCTGTTATTTACAAGTCACATACGTTACATTCTGTATTGATTTTACTCTTTTGATTGCTGGTTCCTAATAAAAACCGTTTAAATACAAAAAAAAAAAAAGCCAAAAAAAAAAATACCTGTTACCTTTGGCGCGCGGTCCGCGGCGAGGCAGCGCGCTGATGGCGGCGTTCCGGCTCCGGGGAGTAGCAGGGCGGTCCCGGCAGCGTCGGTAGCGCGAGCTAGCGGGGATCGGGGCGTTTCCGCTCAGCGGGCAGAGCAGCGTCTCCGCGCAGCAAGGGGAGCCAATCACCGCGGGACTCAAGCGTTGGCTCCGCCCCCTTGACGTCAGACGCCAGCAGAGGCTCCGTTTGCGCGGGAAAATAGACTATTTAAAGGGAGCAGCTTCCCCAAATCGCTGCTTCGGCCACGATTGTTCTGTGGAGCTTTCGCCTGGGGATTTTGCCTCTACTTCTGATTGTCTTCTGCCTGTCTTGACCCGGACTGATTATTGGATTTCGCTACCTGCCGCCTGCCTCTGGATTATCTGCTGCTTTGGTTCCTGATTGTCTGCTGCCTGCCCCGACCCGGACTGAGTATTGGATTTCGCTACCTGCCGCCTGCCTCTGGATTATCTGCTGCTTTGGTTCCTGATTGTCTGCTGCCTGCCCCGACCCAGACTGAGTATTGGATTTCGCTACCTGCCGCCTGCCTCTGGATTATCTGCTGCTTTGGTTCCTGATTGTCTGCTGCCTGCCCCGACCCGGACTGAGTATTGGATTTCGTTACCTGCCGCCTGCCTCTGGATTATCTGCTGCTTTGGTTCCTGCTTGTCTGCTGCCTGCCCCGACCCGGACTGAATATTGGACTTCGTTGTCTGCTGCCTGCCCTGACTCGGAGTGCCTTTGAGATTCCCATCACGAGGTAAGCGGTCTAATCGGTGGTTCCACTACTATCAACCAGGGATCCTAACAATACCATTCTAGAAGCACAGTCCAGATGTATTCCACACATTAAGAAAGGTGGAAAGAAGGCAAAACGATTACCGGCATGGTTAAAAGGGGAGGTGAAAGAAGCTATTTTAGCCAAAAGATCTTCATTCAAAAATTGGAAGAAGGATCCAACAGAAGAAAATAGGATAAAGCATAAACATTGGCAAGTTAAATGTAAGACATTGATAAGATAGGCTAAGAGAGAATTTGAAAAGAAGTTGGCTGTAGAGGCAAAAACTCACAGTAAAAACTTTTTTAAATATATCCGAAGCAGAAAGCCTGTGAGGGAGTCAGTTGGACCGTTAGATGATCGAGGGGTTAAAGGGGCACTTAGAGAAGATAAGGCCATTGCAGAAAGATTAAATGATTTCTTTGCTTCGGTGTTTACTGAAGAGGATGTTGGGGAGGTACCCGTAATGGAGAAGGTTTTCATGGGTAATGATTCAGATGGACTGAATCAAATCACGGTGAACCTAGAAGATGTGGTAGGCCTGATTGACAAACTGAAGAGTAGTAAATCACCTGGACCGGATGGTATACACCCCAGAGTTCTGAAGGAACTAAAAAATGAAATTTCAGACCTATTAGTAAAAATTTGTAACTTATCATTAAAATCATCCATTGTACCTGAAGACTGGAGGATAGCAAATGTAACCCCAATATTTAAAAAGGGCTCCAGGGGCGATCCGGGAAACTACAGACCGGTTAGCCTGACTTCAGTGCCAGGAAAAATAGTGGAAAGTGTTCTAAACATCAAATCACAGAACATATAGAAAGACATGGTTTAATGGAACAAAGTCAGCATGGCTTTACCCAGGGCAAGTCTTGCCTCACAAATCTGCTTCACTTTTTTGAAGGAGTTAATAAACATGTGGATAAAGGTGAACCGGTAGATATAGTATACTTGGATTTTCAGAAGGCGTTTGACAAAGTTCCTCATGAGAGGCTTCTAGGAAAAGTAAAAAGTCATGGGATAGGTGGCGATGTCCTTTCGTGGATTGCAAACTGGCTAAAAGACAGGAAACAGAGAGTAGGATTAAATGGGCAATTTTCTCAGTGGAAGGGAGTGGACAGTGGAGTGCCTCAGGGATCTGTATTGGGACCCTTACTGTTCAATATATTTATAAATGATCTGGAAAGAAATACGACGAGTGAGATAATCAAATTTGCAGATGACACAAAATTGTTCAGAGTAGTCAGAGTAGTTAAATCACAAGCATATTGTGATAAATTGCAGGAAGACCTTGTGAGACTGGAAAATTGGGCATCCAAATGGCAGATGAAATTTAATGTGGATAAGTGCAAGGTGATGCATATAGGGAAAAATAACCCATGCTATAATTACACGATGTTGGGTTCCATATTAGGTGCTACAACCCAAGAAAGAGATCTAGGTGTCATAGTGGATAACACATTGAAATCGTCGGTTCAGTGTGCTGCGGCAGTCAAAAAAGCAAACAGAATGTTGGGAATTATTAGAAAAGGAATGATGAATAAAACGGAAAATGTCATAATGCCTCTGTATCGCTCCATGGTGAGACCGCACCTTGAATACTGTGTACAATTCTGCTCGCCGCATCTCAAAAAAGATATAATTGCGATGGAGAAGGTACAGAGAAGGGCTACCAAAATGATAAGGGGAATGGAACAACTCCCCTATGAGGAAAGACTAAAGAGGTTAGGACTTTTCAGCTTGGAGAAGAGACGGCTGAGGGGGGATAAGATAGAGGACTTTAAAATAATGATAGGTCTTGAACAAGTAGATGTGAATCGGTTATTTACACTTTCAGATAATAGAAGGACTAGGGGGCACTCCATGAAGTTAGCAAGTAGCACATTTAAGACTAATTGGAGAAAATTCTCTCTCACTCAACGCCCAATTAAGATCTGGAATTTGTTGCCAGAGGATGTGGTTAGTGCAATTAGTGCAGCTGGGTTTAAAAAAGGTTTGGAGGGAATCGTGGGTAGTTTGTCTCACGTTTTTTGGACCTGCCCCGCGATACAAGGATTTTGGCGTAAGATTGCGGACTATTTAACCGACTTGCTTGATGTGGTGTTGCCCCTTTCCCCACTGTGGTTTTTATTTGGTTGCATCTCCCCGCTTTGAGTTAGAGATCCTGGCTCACGCCTTTTGTTTCAGAAGGCGAGTTTTGTGGGGAAGAAGACGATCCTTTTGGTCTGGCGGTCTCAGGAGGCGCCCTCCTTCTGGACTTGGCGAAATCAGCTACATGCGATGATGACCATGGAAAGTATGGCGGCACGAGGCTCTCCTCATCGACGACGGCGCTTCGCATCCATCTGGGGTCCCTACTTGCAATCCTTGCCCCATCGTGCGAGGAGTATGGTCCTGAATGACTGACCATCTTCTGCTCACTGACTGTCTGATCCCTCTAGCGGACTGCACCTAGGTTCCACACACGATTCCTCATTATTGTATTTGTTACTGGGGGGGGGGGGGGGGGGGGGGGGGGGGGAGGGGGGCAGGGTATGGTTCTCTGTGGGGGTCACAGTGATTTCTTGTTGGGTTTGTTTCTCAGGAGAGAGATCTGACTACACTCTCTCTTGCGATGTTCTTTTTCTATAACAAAAAACCTAATAAAAATGTTTAAACATAAAAAAGGTTTGGATACATTCTTGGAGGAGAAGTCCATTAATTGCTATTAGTCAAGTTGACTTAGGGAATGGCCTCTGCTATTACTGACATCAGTGGCATGGGATCTTCTTAATGTTTGGGTACTTGCCAGGTTCTTGTGGCCTGGTTTGGCCTCTGTTGGAAACAGGATGCTGGGCTTGATGGACCCTTGGTCTGACCCAGCATGGCAATTTATTATGTTCTTATGATACAGCCATGGCATGTCTTGCTCAAGCCTCCAAGATGAAGATATCAAGCAGCAACAATGCTTGAGGAGCTGCTGTGAGTGCAGAGGTGGCAGCTAAGGCAGTTGGACTACAATGCAGAGACTATAGATCTCTGGCAGAGCCCAGAGGGAATTGGGTGGAACGTGTTACATCTGATATATCTGTTGCAGACACTGGAGGCCAGGTACAATGTTTTGGCACAGTTTTCTCTTCGCCTGGAAGGATTGACTTAAAGGACAGACCTAGCACTTTTACCTTGGAGAAAATCTGGAAGGCAATTCCTGGGGCTAGGCAAATCTTTATCTGCTCAAATTGTCTCCATTTTAGCTAGATATACAGATGTGGAAACGAGAATTTGGGACTTAAGGGGCTTTTTAAAAAGAAACAGAAGCTCAATTACCCTCTGTGGATACTTCTATTCAGCAAATACCAGGAATGTATGATGCGGCCATTAAAGATTTAATTCTTGCATCTAAATCGGAAAATTTGGAAAATGTAGTAAAATTTTCCTCATCTTGCTTCAGTTACACCACTGGATATGTTTAAAAGATACTTGAAAGATATTCTGAAAGTCTCAGCTCAGTCTTTTCCACTGGTGTTTAGAATTATTTTTATCTTCTGCCAGTTAAGAAGGAAGAAGGTATAAATCCTTTAAGTAATCATACCCACATTAACCTGAATGTAATCCACTTTGTAGTGCCAAATAGCAGAATAAAAATCAAATAAATATCTCCTATTTCAGATGATAGTAAGTCTTTTTGCTATTCTGAGATGTCTGACAAAGATTTGGCTACGCCATCAACTCTTACTGTTTGCCTTGGACCCAGAAAGAGATTGGCTACTTAAAAATGTTTTTTTTTTAGACATTGTGATCCTGATGTTGCTAAAATAATTCAAAGGAAGAGGAAATAGTTCTTTTTAATGAGATCTCGACCAGTTCAACTTGATGCCTCTTTTTTCATCAAATTTCCATGTAAGTGCTTGGTCAAATATAATAATGTTTTGTATATATTCTTTGAACTCAGTTAACAGTGATAAAATTGTAGATCTGGGTTCCAGCACTGGTTAACTGGGGTATTCCAATTTGTTTTAAACCCTTTGCTGTAATTTTGTTGTCCAATGTGCTCTCTTATTTAGTTTTTTATGGTTATCTGCCTTTGTGGTATTGGTCCCCCTGCTAAATTGCAGGCTTGAATCTGTGGAGACTCCATTATATATTTTCCTTTTTTTTCTTTTTTGTGGATCAATTTCTTCCTAAAAAATCTGATCAAGTTTTTTTCCTTGAGTAGTAGTTATAAATAAAGAATAAGAAAAAAGAATGATAAAGGGAATCAGAGTTTTGAAGGCGTTTCTCTCAAGTTCCAAATTTGTCCTAAAATTCAACCTTCTTTCTAAGCCATATTTGAGGGGAAAAAAAATCAGATCGGGCTGTCTCTGCAGCCATATTTATTTGATTTATATTCTTTTTGGCACTTCAAAGCAGATTATTTTCAGGTACTGTATATCTGTCATATCTGCCCAGTTTCCTAGTCCACCAAAAAAAGCATTTTTTTTTTACAACACACTCTACAAGCCACTCTACCTTGCAAATCATTTACAAAGCTCAGAAATTTTCTAGTCTAACCTGATTTCATTAGTCAGTGACTATCCTACTGTTCAATGTTACCTTTTCCTGAAAGAATCATTCCAAATTTACTTTACTGCAGTCACTTTGATCAAAGGGTCACTTTAAGGGAATGTTACATGCTGGGTTTCTATCACTGCACAACAATGCTTCACTTGCAGCTTCAAATGGAAAGCAGGACTGGATGCTAAGGAATAGTCAAGGGAGGCAGGAGCAAGTGGCAAATCACTTTAGTTATTCTTAAATATCCATTTTCAGCTAGATTTACTGGATAAGCTTCATGTTTAAATGGCACTCAGTGTAGAACGTGCTGTAGAAGATGTATCATTTCACTCAATAAACCAGTTTTTCATGTAGTTTTGTTTCTAAACCTCAATCCTTTTGCATGTTATGTTAGAATTTGTTTTTGTTTTTGTTTTTAATTTTATATTTATTCATTTTACAATACAATTCAAGCATCATTATCTTAAATTATCACAGGTTCATATTTAGAAACCCCAATCCCAAATATAAAAAAAACCCAAAATATATCTTCCTATTACACACAAAATACATTAGATTTCAAAATATCCCGTGCTTAGCCCACAATTGAATCCAAGGTACACTTTACTCAACAATTATTACCTTTCAAATATTTATTTTAACTATCTGGGATTACACCTAATTTGTCTGAGAGAGATCACTTCATATCTTATAGGACTGTTATGTGGGTTTTGGGGTAGAGCTTGTGGTTGATTTCGTTCTATTTTGAATAAATTGCACTAACTGTTCAGGTTGTAAAAATACATATGTATTGCCTTCACATTTTATTAGACATTTGCAGGGATATTTCAAGATGAATAACATTCCCAGTTGTAATATTTGAGATTTTAATGCAAGAAAATTTTTCCTACGCTTCTGTGTTGTAGGTGCCAGATCAGGGAATAATTGCACTTTACACCCCATGAAATTTTTACTTCTATTCAAGAAAAATTTCTTGAATATCCAGTCTTTATCTGACTCTAACATGAAAGTAGTTATCAATGTTGCCGGTTCCACTAAATCTATATCTGTTTGTTCCAGTAAGTTAGAAATATCTAGTTCTTTAGTTTGAGGAGATACATTTTGTACTAACTCTTCTACTTTTAAGTTACCAATTTCTCTGATAATAGTTGATTTTTTCATTGGGGGCAAATAGTACAACTTAGACATTATAGGTAAGGCTGCTTCAGGAATACCCAAATTTTCCATCAAATATTTTCTCCATAAAAACAAAGGAGTCAGATTAGGTACTTTAGGGAAATTTATACATCGTATGTTCTTCATCCTAGCAGCATTTTCTAATTTTTCTATTTTAAGATGTAATAATAAATTCTCTTTAATCATCATGGTTTGTAATTCCCTTGATTTCCCCATTTCTTCCTGAACTTTTTTCAATTCTTTCTTTACTATTTTGTTTTCACTTTCAATAACCTCAACATTTTTCTTAGTAGTTAATACAATATTCAGTATTATCACCATTTGATCACCTATATTTTTATTGACTTCATTAATAGCCTCCCAGATATTTTCCAAAGAGAACTCCGGGGGTTTAACTAATGGTTTAATCTGAATAGACTGAGGTCCACTATCTCCAACCCCATTTCCCTCATCCACTGTCTCGATAGAAGTTTGTCCGGATTCCATGCTGTTACATATAGCCGAGATATTTTCTAGTTGACCGCCTTGCCCCATGGGAGAGTTTCCCCTTGCTCTTTCAGCAGGGTATAACTCTCCTGGGGTCAACTGTACTTTCTCGGCTGGGTTAACCGGTGGGGGTCTCTCATTAGGGGAGAGAGATGTTAAGAGATCTAAGGATGTAGAGGGCTCTTCTTCTCCCCTCTTCACATCCAGCGATCCTTCATCCCCTTTTTGTAATCCACGTCGTACATGTATGTCCATTGGACCCACGATAGAGATGGGCTCCGTTGCGTCTGAGGCCTGGCGCTCCCTGGCCCTTCTCTTACGTGCAGAATGCGGCATTTGCGATTATTTTTTAGCAAAATACAGTACGAACTAGATAGTTAATTTTACCTTGGATACAGCACACTTGGGAGCGCCGGTTCCACTAGAGAGACTCTGCTCGTCCGTAGTGCG
The DNA here is from genome assembly GCF_901001135.1 of Rhinatrema bivittatum. Taxonomy (NCBI): domain Eukaryota; kingdom Metazoa; phylum Chordata; class Amphibia; order Gymnophiona; family Rhinatrematidae; genus Rhinatrema; species Rhinatrema bivittatum. Next base: position 253,396,409 of record NC_042622.1, on the reverse strand, counting down.
GGGCGTTATCCAAAGAAACCAAAGAAGCTGAAAAAGCTGTGCGCGCCTCTTTGTCGCGCGCGTCTTCGTCAGCGCGCCGGCGTCGACTGCGCGCCGCTAAGGAGTTGGTTTTAAGCCCCTTCGTCCCACAGTAGTGACGTCACAAATAATATCAGCTGTGCTCCGTCGAGGCCGTCCAACGCCGCACCTCCAGTAGCCACCACAAAGTCTCTCGCTGTTACCTGGCGCTCCAAACACCAGGTCTAAGGAGCTGGTTTTAAGCCCCTTCGTCCCGCAGTAGTGACGTCACAAATAATATCAGCTGTGCTCCGTCGAGGCCGTCCAACGCCGCACCTCCGGTAGCCACCACAAAGTCTCTCGCTGTTACCTGGCGCTCCAAACACCAGGTCTAAGGAGCTGGTTTTAAGCCCCTTCGTCCCGCAGTAGTGACGTCACAAATAATATCAGCTGTGCTCCGTCGAGGCCGTCCAACGCCGCACCTCCGGTAGCCACCACAAAGTCTCTCGCTGTTACCTGGCGCTCCCGTTAGAATTTGTTTTTAAAGATAATTCAGAGTACCACACCTAGATTTCAAAAGGATAGATGTTTAAATATCAAGACTGGTTTAGCCCAAGCTGGAACACCTGAAGCTACTCACTAGTCCTTTAAAAAAACAAAACATACCTACAGTGAAAAAACCTAACAGAAGAAGCATTCACGTGGCCCTATGGCAGCTCTACAGGTCAGTGCAATAAGGAGTGCTCAACAGAGCGCATAGTTTTGCCCTCGGTTGCGTGCAAATATTTTGTGTACACCTTACTCCTAATGTAGCAAGGAGTTTTGCACATTAAAAAATGTGTGTAAAACTGTGCATCCTGCTTCGTAATTTCACATGGAAATCCCATGCAAATTAAGGCATTAGCTATTACCCCCTCCAATGCAGAGAGATGCGCTGGCTTAACTCATGTTTTTTTTTGTGCTGGAAATTTTACTGCTTTGGTTAGGTTTGCTTTTTAGTTAACTCTTCCTTTCCTTGCTTTTTGCACAAACTATATAGAGACAGCATCAGAAGGGAATGAAGCCAAAATGCTGTTAAAATTCCAGCATACTTGGGACAGATACTAAAAGAAAAGACAGAGAGGATCAGAGATTGAGTAGGACCTATGATACCACAGGAAACAGGCAGGCACAAATGGGGAAGACTAGGTGATAGATTATATCTGCCAACATCTTCTGTATTTCCACACTTCTACATCAGGCCCAGTGATCCAATACTAAAACTATATTTGTCAAACTTTATTTCCATAAGATATCAAACATGAAGGTTTGGATAGCCGAGGTACTCGAAGCAAGTAAAGACTTTCCTTTGGAAAAGAGAAGAAGGACAAGCCCCCTCCCCCAGCACTCTGGGGGCATGGGAACAACCCTCCCTTCACTCTCTGTAGAACAGAGGCAGGGGGAGAAGTGATCAGGAAAAAACAAAAGGACAGATAAAAGAAGCACAGCCTAACCATACTGCAGGTCATGAGATAGCCAGGTTGTGCCTGCAGGTTGGTGATATCCAGGAAGCTGACTGCTTGGGAAACAGCCTTGCTAGTTTTGGCAGCTGTTAGACTATCACAAATATTGGACACTTAGGGGGGGGGGGTGGAAGGAGAGGAGTATTGGTTGTTGGATTAAATAAGGAATTTTAATACTCATTTATTCAGGATGGTAGAGAACCAATGAGAAAGAAAACGAAACTGGACTTGGATGAGGAGTGATATCTTATCAGTGGTCAAGCTGGGATAGATCATTGTACTGTGGTACAGCTGGGCAGAATGGGTGGGCCAAATGGTTGCTTTATGCCATCATTTACTATGCTATGGGCCATTCTCCAGGTGATCAGAAATGCAAAAAAAAAAAAAAGGCCTCAGGGACTAGCCCAGGTTCTGTTTCCTTAACTCACTAACAGAAATCAAGAGACTCTGTATGTCATGAATTGAGGGAGGCAAGGAAGGGGTGAAATGTTTTAATGACTATTAAGGATTGGAAATTCCTCAGTGATCACCTGACAATAGATTTTCCCATGCTAGAAGAACCTGGCTCTGGTCATGTTACATCAGTTCAGAATTTTTTTTTTTTATTTATAGCAAAACAAATAGCCAAAGCCCTGGTTTCTTGCAGCAGATTTTTCAAGATTCTGCAGCAAACTTGAATAGTTTTGCACATATTCAATGCAAATATATATATATATATATATATATATATATATATATATTTGTTCTTAATGTATAGAAAGTCATTTTTTTACATTTCTCTGTCCTGTTAATTTATTTGGTTCTTTATTAAAGGAAAAGGAATCTTAGTGATTGGAGCTGGGGAGGAAAAGAGGGGAAGAGATCTGGGAAGGGTAGGGGAAGGAAAGGGATCTCAGAGGAGGGAAATGAAGGAACCTTAGGCAGAAGGGGTTGAAGGAAAAGGGATGAGGGATTCAGGGAGGATAAGGAAAGAGAATGGAAGGAAAGAACAGGGATCAGCAATGGGCAAGGGAGGGAGGGAGGATTAGGGATGGGGCGGTGGGGCGGTGGGGCAAATATTGGAGATGAGATGAAAGACAAGGTGAGGAGGAGGAAATAGGTGGGACTGGGGATGGAAGAGGAAGCCACAGAACCCTTATGCCAATCTCGCTGCTATCCGCCTCTCTGAATCCCTTGATCCCATCACACCCTAATACCCACTCCAATGCTCTCACTCACATCCTACATCCATTCTAGTCTCCTCATGCCATTGCACTAGCGATGATCCCCTCATTAACACTCTAATCTCCTCTCTCTCCGCCATTTCCTCCCTCACTTTCACAATGATTCCTCACCTTCATTCACTTTCCCCCAGCAGCAAAGGAAATTGCCTAAGGCACTGTAAGATTGCTCTCCTCCTGTTCCTGACACAGAAGGTGAATAAGAAGGGATTGGGAAAGGGGTGCTGGAAGGGGCTTGAAGAGGAGGAAATCATCAGTAACCCACTGCCACTTCTCTCATGGCCCCTGGTCTCCTGTGGCAATTTGGCCATCACTACCCAATTCCAAATTTTGTGGCCCTTACCACAGTCGTGGAATTGCAGGAGACCAGTGGCCCTTCAAATAATTCCTAAAAAATATGTTTTCACATTATTTTGACAAGATTAAAAATTGAACAACACATGATATATATATATATATATATACACACACCCACACATACATATTTATTATTCATCATCTCAGGCTCCTTCGATCTTGAAAGAGCAATGGATATTTATGGTCTTTTCAGTCTTTAGGTAAGCAGTGCGTTCTGTGGTTATAAAACTCTATGTACAAATGGCAACCTGTATTGCAATGACTGCAGACAATGAACAAAGCTATGTTCAAATTTTACTTTTTCATTCTCTGAGCTCATCAAATATATAATTTTTTCCCCTACAAAACAGTAAATAAAATGTCTTAGCTATGGTGAAATTCTACATAACTTATCTTCCTATCATGATGGAGCAAGCACAGAATTCTTAATACTCTTGTTCTCATACTTACAAGGGAAGGAAAGGCTATTAAATGTTAATTCAAGAAAAGGTTGGTCAAAATGTTGAGATTACTACCTGATAATCTTTTCCTTAGTGTAGACAGATGGACTCAGAACAAATGGGATAGTATCCGCGTGCTAGCAGTTGGAGACGGATCTGACGTCAGCACGGGGTATATATATCCCCACAGGAAGCGTAGCAACTTAGTAATCTTCCTTGCAAAAGCTGTTATGGATGTGTGTACTGACGCTCAGTGAAAAGTGAAACAGGATTCCCCTGACCGATTGATAGTAGCTGGAGACCGCCAGCATTCACAACCGGAAGGCGTTGACACCTGGTATAGGGTACGCTCTTACGTAAACAAATGACATGGCTTACCTTGAATCGGTGAAACCCATGTACACAGGCAGCTGGGCGGGATGCTGAGTCCATCTGTCTACACTAAGGAAAAGGAGATTATCAGGTAGTAATCTCAACATTTCCTGGCGTGTAGCCAGATGGACTCAGAACGAATGGGATGTACAAAAGCTTTACTCCCAGCCTGGGCGGGAGGCTGCCTGAGGCCCATGTAGCCCTCGCAAATGCCGAGTCCTCCCCAGCCTGGACATCCAGACGGTAGAACCTGGAGAAGGTATGGAGGGAGGACCATGTCGCCGCTTTACATATTTCTGCAGGTGACAGCATCCTGGATTCCGCCCAGGATGCCGCTTGTGCTCTGGTAGAATGAGCCTTGACCTGTAGAGGCGGAGACTTCCCAGCCTCTACGTAAGCTGCTCTGATAACGTCTTTAATCCAGCGGGCGATGGTGGGCCGCGAGGCCGCTTCACCTTGCTTCTTCCTGCTGTGCAGGACGAACAGATGGTCCGTCTTTCGTAGGTCTTGTGTCACTTCCAGATATCTGGGCAGCAATCTGCCAATGTCGAGATGGCGTAATAAACGCCCTTCTTCAGATTTCTTCAAACCCGCCATGGTAGGCAAGGATATGGTTTGGTTAAGATGAAACTGTGAAACCACTTTCGGTAGAAAGGAGGGAACAGTGCGAAGATGGATAGCCTCCGGAGTGATTCTGAGAAATGGATCCCGGCAGGACAGTGCTTGTAGCTCTGAGATGCGGCGTGCTGAACATACAGCCAGCAAGAACACCATCTTCAAGGTTAGAGAACGGAGAGACATGCCCCGAAGGGGTCTGAAAGTGGATCCCGCGAGGAAATCCAAAACAAGGTTAAGGTTCCATAAGGGCACTGGCCACTTCAGTGGCGGACGAATATGCTTGACTCCTTGCAGGAAGCGAGAAACATCTGGGTGCTTGGCGATGGTCTTGCCATCCCTCCTGGGACCATAGCAAGACAGCGCAGCCACCTGAACCTTGATGGAGCTGAGGGAGAGACCCTTCTGAAGTCCATCCTGCAGGAAATCCAACACAACAGGGATTGTGGTCGAATGTGGATTGGTGCCATGAGTGTCGCACCATGCTTCAAATATTCTCCAGATCCTTACATAGGTGAGGGATGCGGAAAACTTGCGAGCTCGGAGGAGTGTATCTATCACGGGCTCCGAGTAACCTCTTTTCTTCAGTCTAGCCCTCTCAATGGCCAGACCGTAAGAGAGAATTGAGCTGGATCCTCGTGGAGGATGGGACCTTGACGTAGGTGGTCCCGGAGAGGAGGCAGGAGAAGAGGCTCCCCTGCCAGTAATCTTCTCATGTCTGCGTACCAGGGTCTTCTTGGCCAGTCTGGTGCCACTAGAAGAACTAGGCCCCGGTGTTTCTGAATCTTGTGGATGATGGCACCCAGCAGAGGCCACGGAGGAAAGGCGTATAGCAGAGTCCCTGGAGGCCACGGCTGGACCAGGGCATCGATTCCGTGTGAGAACGGGTCGCGCTTGCGGCTGAAGTATCTGGGCACCTGAGCATTGGACTTATCCGCCAGTAAATCCATGTCCGGAATCCCCCAGTGATCCACAATCATCTGGAAGGCTGTGGGTGACAGCTGCCACTCTCCCGGATTTAGGCTTTCTCTGCTGAGGAAGTCTGCTGTGGTATTGTCCTTCCCGGCAATGTGGACGGCGGAGATGTCCTGAAGATTCGCCTCTGCCCAAGCCATCAGTGGGGCGATCTCCAGAGATACTTGTCGGCTTCTGGTTCCACCCTGACGGTTGATGTATGCCACCGTGGTGGCGTTGTCGGACATCACTCTGACTGCTCTGTTCTTCAGTCTGTGAGCAAAGTGAAGGCATGCCAATCAGACTGCCCGGGCCTCTAGACGGTTAATGTTCCACGCTGACTCTTCTCTGTTCCACCGCCCTTGTGCGGTGAGTTCTTCGCAGTGTGCTCCCCAGCCGCTCAGGCTGGCATCTGTGGTGAGCAAAGTCCACGTGGGTGAAGACATCTTCAACCCCCTGCTCATGTGGTTGGACTGCAACCACCACCGCAACTGGGTCCGCACTCTGGCTGGCAGATGAAGGTGCGTGGAATAGTTCCGTAGGCGGGGGCTCCAGCGAGAGAGCAGGGAGTGTTGTAGAGGTCTCATATGGGCCCTCGCCCAAGGTACCACTTCCAGGGTGGATGCCATGAGACCAAGAACCTGTAGATAATCCCAGGCTATGGGCCGACTGGCTCCCATCAAATACTGGATACGCTGTTGAAGTTTCAACTTTCTCTTGGAAGGGAGACTGACTGTGTCTGCCCGGGTGTCGAACTGTACTCCCAGGTATTCCAGCGACTGGGAAGGCTGTAGGCAGCTCTTGCTGAGGTTGATTACCCAGCCCAAGCTTTCCAGAAGGGCGATTACTCTGTCGGTTGTGCGAAGGCTCTCCTCTCGAGATTTCGCCCTGATCAGCCAGTCGTCTAGGTAGGGATGGACCAGAATTCCTTCCCGCCTGAGTGCCGCTGCTACCACTACGACCACCTTGGTGAATGTCCGTGGTGACGTGGCCAACCCGAAGGGCAGAGCCCGAAACTGGAAGTGGCGTCCTAGAACCTTGAAACGTAGGTAGAGCTGATGATCGGGATGGATCGGGATATGTAGGTAGACTTCTGACAGGTCTAATGCCGTGAGGAACTCTCCTGGCTGTACTGCGGTCTTGACAGAACGCAGAGTTTCCATGCGAAACCTCGGGACCCTTCAGTAGCGATTGACCGACTTGAGGTCCAGTACGGGTCGAAAGGTGCCCCCTTTCTTGGGTACCATGAAATAAATGGAATAGTGTCCAGAATTCACTTCCCAGGCAGGTACTGGGATGATTGCTTTCAAGGACAGGAGCCTCGCCAGGGTAGCTTCCAATGCTGCCTTCTTGTGTGTGGGACAGGAAGATTCCACAAACTTGTCTGGAGGGAGATGATGAAAATCCAGATAATACCCCTCTCGGATGATGGCGAGGACCCCAGATGGGTTGACGTAATCTCAACCCATCTGGGGTAGAAGAGGGTTAACCTGCCCCCTATGGCTCCGTCCCCCAGATGGATCGGCAAACTCTCATTGTGAGGCGCGGCCGGGACCGGAGCCCAGGCCCGCTCCCCTCTTGCGCTGCTTGGTCCGAAAGGACTGGTTCCTGGCCTGAGGACAAGGTGCCTGGTAGCGACTCCTGTAGGGAATGAAGCGCTGAGAGCTTCTACCCCTGGAGGCCCTCGGAAAGGTGCGCTGATTCCTTCTGACCTGGTCTTCCGGCAGTCGAGGTACTGGAGAAGCGCCCCATGTGCTGGCCAGTTTATCAATGTCACTGCCAAACAAGAAAGAGCCCTTAAAGGGCAACCTGGTGAGACGTGTCTTTGAAGGCGCATCGGCTGACCATTTCCGGATCCAGAGCTGCCTCCTGGCAGCTACGGAGGATGAGATCCCCTTGGCTGTTGTTCGGACTAGGTCTGATGCGGCATCCGTGAGGAACGAGAGAGCTGACTCCATGTCTGCTGCTGGAGCGTTGTTCCTGACCTGTGACAAACAGGCACGCGTCACCACTGTGCAGCAGGTCACGATCCGCAAAGACAAAGCTGCCACCTCAAAAGTCTGTTTCAGAATGGCGTCCAGTCGCCGGTCATGAGGCTCCTTGAGGGCCGTCCCCCCTTCAACTGGAATGGTAGTGCGCTTGACCACAGCGCTAATCAAGGCGTCCACCTGAGGGCACGCCAGCAGGTCCTGGATAGCCGGCGCCAGTGGGTACATGCCTGTCAGGGCCCGACCCCCTTTGAATGCGGCCGCCGGCGCAGCCCATTCTAAATCTATCAATTGCTGTGCCACTTGTAAGAATGGAAAATGGCGGGCTGTAGGACGAAGACCTTCCAGCAGGGGGTTCTGCGCAGAGGGCACCGTAGCGCTGGGCCCCGTAATATCCAACTCCGCCAGGCACTGAGACACCAGGTTCGAGAGATTCTCCTTAGGGAAGAACCGCCTCATGGTTCTATATGGCTCAATCCCTGGGGGAAGGTCCCCCTCATCCAGGAGTTCAGACTCATCCGGTGAAACCTCCTGGTCTGACAGATCTGGACTGTCCAGCGGCTGGAGGTCCCGCTCGCGATAAAGGCGTGAAGGTCCAGGAACAGGATCCGCTGGAACCGCCACCTCAGCGGCAGCCGCCGTCGCAGGCACCACAGGGACCGCAGAAACAGCAGGAACAACAGGAACAACTGGAACCGCAGGGCCTGGACGAGAAGCCGTTTGCATCTGTTCAAAGGCATGAATCCCCTTAAAGAGATCCACCCAGGAAATTGAAGCAGCCTCTAATCGCCGGGGTACAAGATCCCCCGGGAGTCCCGATTGGTCGAGACTGACCGCCAAATCCGGGGTAGCGCCGCCGATCCTCGAGTCCTCGGAGACCAGAAGTAAAAGCCGTACAACCTTACCTGATCCTCGGCGCTTCCCGGCTGGAATCCAGGCGGTCTCCGGCTGCGGGGGGAGAGGGCAAGTACCTTCACCGCCGCGTTTGAGGACATGCACCCGCTGCCTCGTCCACGCCGGGACCGAGGCGCCTCGCCCGAACCTCGCCCGGGGGCTGTGTCCCTGCCGCGATTCGGCCACCGGACCGAGGACTTAAACCTCCGGGGGATCACAGAAATCACCCCGGGAAACTCTACTGGGGGAGGGACCTTAGGGTATCACCGCAGGAGTGCGGGGCTCGTGCTGTAGAAGTTTCAGTAAGTAGAAAAGAAAAAGTAGATTTGGAAAACACGCTCAGCAAGCGTGCAGGCTCTCCAAACTGCTTTGGAGACGGAAATTACTAAGTTGCTACGCTTCCTGTGGGGATATATATATCCCGTGCTGACGTCAGATCCGTCTCCAACTGCTAGCACGCAGATACTATCCCATTCGTTCTGAGTCCATCTGGCTACACGCCAGGAAATAGATAATTAGTATCTTCAGCATTCTTCTATAGTTCCATATTTAGACCTGCACCCAGAAGCAAGATGGGTGTCCTGAGACATGCCTTGGAAATAACTGTGAGGTCAGGAGACCTGTCTATCTCCCACATGGCTATGTGTGGTCAAGGTCTCTATTTACCACCTCTGTGGCCAATTAGGATCACAGCAAACGATTCAAATACATTACTTACATGCATATCCATTCATAACTAAATTTACTTAAATTTTGCTGACCAGGAAAAGTTGGATGTAGATCAAAGATTCAATATCTGACAAAGGCATGCAAGAAAACAAAGGATATTAACTGAGCCATAAAAGGACAGAGAATGGAGTGCACAATTAGCAAAATAATGTAAGAACCCATGATCTGAGACACACATGGGGACTCCATGGATGGCAGAACAAATCAGCCACACGAGTGGGTGACATCATCTGATGCCACTGGGATAAAATGTGCATGTGCTGGTCCTACACGAGTCTCCTCAGTTATTTCACAAACTGAATGGGGAGAAGGGAGAGATTGTGTGGCTGATTTGCTCTGCTGTCCTTGGAGACACCCATTTCAGGCAGCAATTTTGCTTTCTCTATGGACAAGCAGAAACAAACAGCCACAGAAATGGGGACTCCCAAGCTGAGGCTGCACAGAGTAAAGGAAATGTAACTGCTAAGATCATGCAACCTGTAAAAAGGATGTGGGCGTGTTGAAGCTATGATCTAAACACATTCTGAAATACTGCTTGGCCAAAATTCCTATTGTAAATGGATGTCAAATTCTGCCCCCACCCCCCCCCCCTCCTCTGTGGGTGGGTTTGCCCTTTAGTAGAATGGCAATTTTGACCTGAACAGGTCCATCCTGCCAGAAATGCAAGTCAGATGTCTCTAACCAGACCCTGTCCCCCTATTTGTGAAGTCAGTTTGTGTAGTGTACTACTCCCCATTGCGAGAGATCAGAGTGATGACAAATTCCTGTGTTGATGTGACATGGGGAGTTGTGAATCAGCCTCAGCTCAGGCCTGAAGGCGCTGGTGTCTCTCCTCTAGGACAGGCTTTATCCTCCCATAGGGAGGGTCAGAGATGATTCTAGCAAAGGCTCCTGGAAGTCCAGGAAATTGAAGAAGGTCCTGAGAACTGGAAATGAGTATACAAGATGGTGTCAGTTGAAGGATAGCCTGTCTGGGAAAAATCCATCAGAGTGAAATTGGGAGCACTAAGGAGAAGAACATTTTCTTGAAGTGGGTGCAGATTAGTATACTGGGAGATTCCAAAGGAAGGGCAGCCTACCTGGGAACATTCATCAGAGTCAAAGATGGATTCAGCTACAATTAGCCTGACACACCAAAGAAAAAAAAAAAAAGGACATTGGAGATAAGATTATAGCTAGCAAAAAAGTACTGGGAGGACCTAGGGTGGAAAGGATACCTGACCCAAAGAGTTGATGTTTTGGGGTGAAGAGAAATTTGGTTTAATTTTGTTACTTTTTGTATTGTGTTACTGTATGAATGCTGTTCAGAAGTGTAAAAACATAAGAACATAAGAAAATGCCATACTGGGTCAGACCAAGAGTCCATCAAGCCCAGCATCCTGTTTCTATCAGTGGCCAATCCAGGCCATAAGAACCTGGCAAGTACCCAAAAACTAAGTCTATTCCATGTAACCATTGCTAATGGCAGTGGGTATTCTCTAAGGGGCGGATTTTAAGAGCCCTGCTCGCCTAAATCCGCCCAAAACCGGGCGGATTTAGGCGAGCAGGGCCCTGCGCGCCGGGAAGCCTATTTTACATAGGCCTACCGGCACGCGCAGAGCCCCGGGACTCGCGTAAGTCCCGGGGTTCTCCGAGGAGGGCATGTCAGGGGCGTGTCGGGGGGCGGTGCCGGTCGTCACGGCGTTTTCGGGGCGTGTCAGCAGCGTTTTGGGGGCGGGTACGGGGGCGTGGCTACGGCCCGGGGCGGTCCGGGGGCGTGGCCGCACCCTCCGTACCCGCCCCCAGGTCGCGGCCCGGCGCGCAGGAGGCCCGCTGGCGTGCGGGGATTTACGCCTCCCGGAGGGAGGCATAAATCCCCCAACAAGGTAATGGGGGGTGTAGACAGGGCCAGGCGGTGGGGTTAGGTAGAGGAAGGGAGGGGAAGGGGGGGGGAGGGCGTTAGAGGATTCCCTCCGAGGCCGCTCCGATTTCGGAGCGGCCTTGGAGGGAACGGGGGTAGGCTGCGCGGCTCGGCACGCGCCGGCTATACAAAATCCATAGCCTTGCGCGCGCCGATCCAGGTTTTTAGCAGATACGCGCGGCTCCGCGCGTATCTACTAAAATCCAGCGTACTTTTGTTTGCGCCTGGAGCGCAAACAAAAGTAGGCTATTCGCGCTCCTTTTAAAATCCGCCCCTAAGTGAACTTAATAGCAGGTAATGGACTTCTCCTCCAAGAACTTATCCAATCCTTTTTTAAACACAGCTATACTAACTGCACTAACCACATCTTCTGGCAACAAATTCCAGAGTTTAATTGTGCGTTGAGTAAAAAAGAACTTTCTCCGATTAGTTTTAAATGTGCCCCATGCTAACTTCATGGAGTGCCCCCTAGTCTTTCTACTATCCAAAAAGTAAATAACCGATTCACATTTACCCGTTCTAGACCTCTCATGATTTTAAACACCTCTATCATATCCCCCCTCAGCCGTCTCTTCACCAAGCTGAAAAGTCCTAACCTCTTTAGTCTTTCCTCATAGGGGAGTTGTTCCATTCCCCTTATTTTGGTAGCCCTTCTCTATACCTTCTCCATTGCAATTATACCTATTTTTGGACTTGGATTTACCTGCTACCAGTTAGTAAAGATTTTTATTTTGAACAGCAGCACTGGTATGGATCATGAGAGTGTCTGGACTGGTGAGCAGGAAGAGCACATATAAGTACAAAACCATGTTTTCCCCCTTGTATAGGAACCCTGGAAAGTCATGGGGCCTCATGTGATTCATGATCCTCCCCTATGTGCCCCGTCCCCAAGAAGTGACTGGGACAGTGGCGACATTATCACTAGGAAAATCTTCCAAACAGTAATATTTGGTAAAAGTATGAATAAAAGATCACATTGTTGAGATTACTTACCTGATAATCTCCTTTTCCTTAGTGTAGACAGATGGACTCAGAATGAATGGGTATAGTATCCGCGTGCTAGCAGTTGGAGACGGATCTGACGTCAGCACGGGTGTATATATACCCCCACAGGAAGCGTAGCAACTTAGTAATCTTCCTTGCAAAAGCTGTTATGGATGTGTGTACTGACGCTCAGTGAAAAGTGAAACAGGATTCCCCTGACAGATTGATAGTAGCTGGAGACCGCCAGCATTCCCAACCGGAAGGCGTTGACACCTGGTAGAGTGTACGCTCTTACGTAAACAAATGCCATGGCTTACCTTGAATCGGTGAAACCCATATACACAGGCAGCTGGGCGGGATGCTGAGTCCATCTGTCTACACTAAGGAAAAGGAGATTATCAGGTAAGTAATCTCAACATTTCCTGGCGTGTAGCCAGATGGACTCAGAACGAATGGGATGTACAAAAGCTTTACTCCCAGCCTGGGCGGGAGGCTGCCTGAGGCCCATGTAGTACCGCCCTCGCAAATGCTGAGTCCTCCCTGGCCTGGACATCCAGACGGTAGAACCTGGAGAAGGTATGGAGGGAGGACCACGTCGCCGCTTTACAGATTTCTGCAGGCGACAGCATCCTGGATTCTGCCCAAGATGCCGCTTGTGCTCTGGTAGAATGAGCCTTGACTTGTAGAGGCGGAGACTTCCCGGCTTCTACGTAAGCTGCTCTGATAACTTCTTTAATCCAGCGGGCGATGGTGGGCCGCGAGGCCGCTTCCCCTTGTCGTTTCCCGCTGTGCAGGACGAACAGATGGTCTGTCTTTCGTACGTCCTCTGTCATGTCCAGATATCTGGGTAGCAGTCTGCCTATGTCGAGATGGCGTAGCAAACGCCCTTCTTCTGATTTCCTCAAACCTGCCGTGGTAGGCAAGGATATAGTTTGATTAAGGTGAAATTGTGAGACCACTTTAGGTAAAAAGGAGGGATCCGTGCGAAGATGGATAGCCTCTGGAGTGATTCTCAGAAAGGGATCACGGCAGGACAGTGCTTGTAGCTCTGAGACGCGGCGTGTGGAACATACCGCCAATAAGAACACCATCTTCAAGGTTAAAGAACGGAGAGACAGGCCTCGAAGGGGTCTGAAGGTGGATCCCACGAGGAAATCCAAAACAAGGTTGAGGTTCCACAAAGGCACAGGCCACTTCAGTGGCGGACGAATGTGCTTAACTCCTTTCAGGAAGCGAGACACATCTGGATGCGTGGCAATGGTCTTGCCATCCCTCCTGGGACCATAGCAAGACAGTGCAGCCACCTGCACTTTGATGGAGCTGAGGGAGAGACCCTTCTGAAGCCCATCCTGCAGGAAATCCAGAACAATAGGAATTGTGGTCGCATGTGGATTGGTGCCATGAGTGTCGCACCATGCTTCAAATACTCTCCAGATCCTTACATGGGTGAGGGATGTGGAAAACTTGCGTGCTCGGAGGAGTGTATCTATCACGGGCTCCGAGTAACCTCTTTTCTTCAGTCTAGCCCTCTCAATGGCCAGACCGTAAGAGAGAATTGAGCTGGATCCCCGTGGAGGATGGGACCTTGACGTAGAAGGTCCCGGAGAGGAGGCAGGGGAAGGGGCTCCCCTGCCAGTAGTCTTCTCATGTCTGCGTACCAGGGTCTTCTTGGCCAGTCTGGTGCCACTAGAAGAACTAGGCCCCGGTGTTTCTGAATCTTGTGGATGATGGCGCCCAGCAAAGGCCACGGAGGAAAGGCGTATAGCAGAGTCCCTGGAGGCCATGGCTGAACCAGGGCATCGATTCCGTGGGAGAACGGATCGTGCTTGCAGCTGAAGTATCTGGGTACTTGAGCATTGGACTTCTCCGCCAGTAAATCCATGTCCGGAATCCCCCAGTGATCTACAATCATCTGGAAGGCTGTGGGTGACAGCTGCCACTCTCCCGGATTTAGACTTTCTCTGCTGAGGAAGTCTGCCGTAGTGTTGTCCTTCCCGGCAATGTGGACGGCGGAGATGTCCTGAAGATTCGCCTCTGCGCAAACCATCAGTGGGGCGATCTCCAGAGATACTTGTCGGCTTCTGGTTCCGCCCTGACGGTTGATGTATGCCACCATGGTGGCATTGTCGGACATCACTCTGACTGCTCTGTTCTTCAGTTTGTGAGCAAATCGAAGGCATGCCAATCGGACTGCCCGAGCCTCTAGACCAGACCTGGGCAAGGGGCGGCCCGCGGGCTGAATCCGGCCCGCCTACGGTCTGAATCCGGCCCGCCCACTGCTGAGAGCAGACGGGGAATGAGGCACTGCTGCCTTCCCTTGCAGAGGGAAGGCAGCAGTTCATTCTCCGCTCCCTCGCTCCCCCGATTGGCCGGCCAATCGGGGAGCGAGGGAGCGGAGAATGAACTGGTTTTTTTTTTACAGCGTCCGGGGGGGGGGGGGGGGGGAGGAGGGAGTGACTCGAGCGAAGGCACGCTGTCCGATTGGCCGGTGCTGGGCAAGCCTTGCCCAGCACCGGCCAATCGGGCAGCGTGCCTTCGCTCGAGTTTCTTTCCTACATATGTCACGGAGTTTTTTGCCGGTCCGCGGCGCGCGCTCCCGGTCTCTCCCGCTGCCGTTGCCGCTGGGCTGTCAGCACGTTCAAGCCCAGTGGAAACGGCAGCGGTGTTGGAAGAAGTTATGGCACCCGCGGCTGGCCTTTTCTTCTTCCCGCGCCTGCCCCCCCCCCGTGACCCGAAACAGGAAGTGATACACGGAGCGGTGCGCGGGAAGGAGAAAGAGCCGTGCCGCGTCGGCTGCAGCATCGGCCCCCGAGCAATTGAACCAGCCGGCAATCGAGAAAGGAGTCAGCAGCATGAGCCCCCGCAGGCCGATTGCCGGCTGGTTCAATTGCTCGGGGGCTGATGCTGCAGCCGACGCGGCACGGCTCTTTCTCCTTCCCGCGCACCGCTCCGTGTATCACTTCCTGTTTCGGGTCACGGGGGGGGGGGGGGCAGGCGCGGGAAGAAGAAAAGGCCAGCCGCAGGTGCCATAGCTTCTAACACTGCTGCCGTTCCCACTGGGCTTGAACGTGCTGACAGCCCAGCGGCAACGGCAGCGGGAGAGACCGGGAGCGCGCGCGGCGGACCGGCAAAAAACTCCGTGACATATGTAGGGGGAAGAGGAAGTGAGTAAGAGAGAGTGAGAAGCAGCCAGCCAGCCTGTGTGTGATTGAGTGGTCAGAGAGCTGATGTGTGTGTGTATGTGAGAGACAATGAAAGTGATTGCTCAGGGAGATGACTGATGTGTATGTGAGAGTGTGAGGCATTAGTCAGGGAGGTGACTGATGTGTGTGTGTGTGTGTGTGTGTGTGTGTGTGAGAGAAAAAGCATGGAAGTGAGAAGTCTGGGTATGTGGGAAAGCATGAGCATAAGAAGCCTGGAGTTGTGGGAGTGAGAAACCTGGGAGAGTGTGCATGCATGAGAGAGAGAGACTGCTTGGTAAGGTGACTGTGTGTGTGAGAGAAAAAGACTGGTGTGAATGTGAGAGAATGTGATTCAGGGAATGAGAAGCCTGTGCACGTGGAGAGTGAGCATGGAAATGAGAGAGACTGGTGTGTGTGTAACAGAGAGAAAGTGATTATGGGAATGAGAAGCCTGTGCATGTGAAGAGAGTGAGCATGAGAGTGAGAAACCTGGGTGTGTGTGAGACACAGCATGGGAGGGAGAAGCCTGTATATCTGAAAGAGAACTTGGGAGTGGGAAGCCTGTGTGTGTGTGTGTATGCATGAGTGAGATCAGGTGACTGGTTGTGTGTGTGTGTGTGTGTGTGTGTGTGTGTGAGAGAGAGAGAAAGAAAGTGATTTTGGGAATGAGAAGCCTGTGCATGTGGAGAGAACAAGCATGGGAATGAGAGACTGGTGAGTGAGTGTGTGTGTGTGTGAGAGAGAGAGACAGAGAAAGTGATTATGAGAGTGAGAAGACCATATATGCAAGTAGAACACGGGAGTAGGAAGCCTGTGTGTGTGTGTGTGTGTATGGCATGAGAGAAACTGTTCAGGAAGGTGACTGGTGTGTGTGTGCCAAAGACTGTTTGGGAGATGATTGGTGTGTGAGAGACAGAAACTGGTCATGGGGGCATGACTGGTATGGTGTGTGTGTGAGAGACATGGGCACTAAGGAAGAGGACCATAAGTATAGAACTTAGCTTCTACTGCTGCTTCTGGTGTGTGCCACGGCCTGCAGGGAAGGGGAGTGGGAGCGCTGCTGGAGGGGGTAAGTAAAGGTGGCTTTAAGTTTATTTTTCTTGACTGCCATTTTAATTGTGTGATGTCTGCTTTTTTGAAATATTTTATTGGTGTTTGGAGAATGTTTAATAGTTTTTATGAGTTTTTAATTGTTGGATGTTATTCTGTTCATAGCTGTTTAGAAACATTTATTCTGCTTATTAATATAGTTTTACAATTATTTCTGTTTGGGGATCTATAGCTGCTTGTTAGTTCTGTTTTCCTAATAAGAGGTGTATTGGTGTTTAGGGTCTGATGTAATATTTGTAGTGTTGCCTTTCATAGATAGGGTTGCTCCTGTTTGAGTGTATTCCATAATACAGGTGTAACTGTGTGCGGATTAGTTTATGTGCATTACTACAGATCCTGGGAGTATGTTAGGTCGGTTCTGTGTCTGTTACCGAGATGAGATATTTTGCTAGCATGTAAGCGTTTGTATCGGTCTTATTTGTTGTGTTTTCTCAGAGGACATACATTGGTGGTAAACTGCTGTCTTTTCATAAGTAGGGCTATTGAGAACTGAGTTAATTATATTAGTCCGGCCCTCTAAAACCATCCCAATTTCTCATGCGGCCCCATGGGAAAATTAATTGCCCACCCCTGCTCTAGACGGTTGATGTTCCACGCTGACTCTTCTTCGTGCCACCGCCCTTGTGCGGTGAGTCCTTCGCAGTGTGCTCCCCAGCCGCTCAGGCTGGCATCTGTGGTGAGCAGAGTCCACTTGGGGGAGGACATCCTCGACCCCTTGCTCATGTGGTCGGACTGCAGCCACCACCGTAACCGTGTCCGGACTCTGGCAGGCAGAGGTAGGTGCGTGGAATAGTTCCGTAGGCAAGGGCTCCAGCGAGAGAGCAGGGAGTGTTGTAGAGGTCTCATATGGGCCCTTGCCCAAGGTACCACTTCCAGGGTGGATGCCATGAGACCAAGAACCTGCAGATAATCCCAAGATATGGGCCGACTGGCTCCCATCAAGTACTGCATACGCGTCTGAAGTTTCAACCTTCTCTTGGTAGTGAGACTGACTGTGTCTGCCTGCGTGTCGAACTGTACTCCCAGGTATTCCAGTGACTGGGAAGGCTGTAGGCAACTCTTGCTGAGGTTGATTACCCAGCCCAAGCTTTCCAGAAGGGCAATCACTCTGTCGGTTGTCCGATGGCTCTCCTCTCGCGATTTCACCCTGATCAGCCAGTCGTCTAGGTAGGGATGGACCAGAATTCCTTCCCGTCTGAGAGCCGCTGCTACCACGACAACCACCTTGGTGAAGGTCCGCGGTGACGTGGCCAATCCGAAGGGCAGAGCCCGGAATTGGAAGTGGTGCCCCAGAACCTTGAAGCGTAGGTAGCGCTGATGATCCGGATGGATCGGGATATGCAGGTAGGCTTCCGACAAGTCTAATGCCGTGAGGAATTCTCCTGGCTGTACTGCGGTCTTGACGGAGTGCAGAGTTTCCATGCGAAACCTCGGGACCCGCAAGTATCGATTGACTGACTTGAGGTCCAGTACAAGCCGAAAGGTGCCCCCTTTCTTGGGTACCATGAAATAAATGGAATAGTGTCCAGAATTCACTTCCCAGGCAGGTACTGGGATGATGGCTTTCAAGGACAGGAGCCTCGCCAAGGTAGCTTCTAATGCCGCCTTCTTGTGTATGGGACATGAAGATTCCACAAACCTGTCCGGAGGGAGATGATGAAAGTCCAGATAATACCCCTCTCGGATGATGGCGAGGACCCATTGGTCCGACGTAATCTCGACCCATCTGGGGTAGAAGAGGGTTAACCTGCCCCCTATGGCTCCGTCCCCCAGATGAATCGGCGGAATTTCATTGTGAGGCGCGGCCGGGACCTGAGCCCGGGCCTGCTCCCCTCTTGCGCTGCTTGGTCCGAAAGGACTGATTCCTGGCCTGAGGACGCGGCGCCTGATAGCGACTCCTGTAAGGAATGAAGTGCTGTGAACTCCTGCCCCTGGAGGGCCTTGGAAAGGCGCGCTGGCTCCCTCTGAACCGATCTTCCGGCAGTCTAGGCATTGGAGAGGCGCCCCATGTACCGGCCAGTTTATCAAGGTCGCTGCCAAATAGGAAAGAGCCCTTAAAGCGCAAGAAAGAGAGACCACATATCTCCCATTCTGAAAGAGCTTCATTGGCTACCCGTACACTTCTGTATCATGTATAAAGCCTTATGTATCATCTTCAAAACTATTCATCAACGCATCTCCCTCGATCTACAAATCCCCCTCCAAGTATACAACTCGACAAGACCTACCAGAGATGTCTACAAAGGCGCCCTCAAAGTTCCCCCTGCGAAAATGACCAGACACATCACCTTAAGAGATCGTGCCACCTCCACAGCCGGCCCTTCCCTGTGGAATTCCATTCCTACAGATCTCAGACTGGAACCCTGCCTCTTAACTTTTAGGAAAAGACTTAAGACTTGGTTATTCAAGCAAGCTTTCCCAGACACATCACAATGACACAAGCCAAAGACACAAACCAAGGATTCCTCATAACATTCAGCCATTAATCATGCCATTTGTACATAGCATTTAATTTAATTTTTCTGTATACCGTTAACCGTTTACTCTTTCCTATTTCTTCCTCCTTCTCCAAGTTCTTCTACCCTCGTTATTTGTAACTATTCCTTCGGTCATAACAGTTCCTAGTTGATGTATTTAATGCACTCCCGTTTCATGTAAACCAGCAAGATATGTTCTCATGATTGCCGGTATATAAAAACCTTAAATAAATAAATAAATAAATAAAAATCTGGTGAGGCGAGTCTTTGAAGGCGCATCAGCTGACCATTTCCGCATCCAGAGCTGCCTCCTGGCGGCTACGGAGGATGAGATCCCCTTGGCTGTTGTCCGGACTAGATCTGATGCAGCATCCGTGAGGAACGCGAGAGCGGACTCCATGTCAGCTGCTGGAGCGTTATTCCTGACCTGTGACAAACAGGCACGCGTCACCACTGTGCAGCAGGTTGCAATCCGCAAAGAGAGAGCTGCCACCTCAAAGGTCTGTTTCAGAATGGCGTCCAGTCGCCGGTCATGAGGCTCCTTGAGGGCAGTCCCCCCTTCAACTAGAATGGTAGTGCGCTTGACCACAGCGCTAATCAAGGCGTCCACCTGAGGGCATGCCAGCAGGTCCTGGATAGCCGGTGCCAATGGGTACATGCCCGTCAGGGCCCGGCCCCCTTTGAAGGAAGCCGCTGGTGCCGCCCATTCTAAATCTATCAGTTGTTGTGCTGCTTGCAAGAATGGAAAACGGCGGGCTGTAGGACGAAGACCTTCCAGCAGGGGGTTCTGCGCAGAGGGTACCGTAGCGCTAGGACCTGTAATATCCAACTCCGCCAGACACTGAGACACCAGGTCGGAGAGATCCTCCTTAGGGAAGAACCTCCTCATGGTTCTATATGGCTCAATCCCTGGGGGAAGTTCCCCCTCGTCCGGGAGTTCGGACTCGTCCGGTGAAAACTCCTGGTCTGACTGATCTGGGCTGCCCAGCAGCGGGAGGTCCCGCTCACGATAAGGGTGTGAGGGACAAGGAACAGGATCCGCAGGAGCCGCCACCGCAGCAGCCGCCGCAGCAGCCACCGCAGGAACTGAAGAAACCGCAGGAACAGTGGGAACAGCAGGGCCTGGACGGGAAGTCGTTTGCATCTGTACAAAGGCATGAATCCCCTTAAAGAGATCCACCCAGGAAATTGAAGCAGCCTCTAATCGCCGGGGTACAAGATCCCCCGGGATTCCCGATTGGTCGAGACTGCCCGCTAAATCCGGGGTAGCCCCTGGGGAACTGTCAGCAAATCGTGGCTGAGACTGGTCCTGGCCCGAGGGTCCCACGGCCTCCTCACATTGGGCACATAGGGAGTCTGGCTCTTCACTGTGCGTGGCTCGAAGCCGGCATGCAGAGCAGAGGCCGAGGGCTTTAATGCCGGAGGCAGGCGGCGCCCCCGCTGAAGACGCTGAGGCGTTCTGTTCCATTGAAAAGTATGTGCTGAATGAAAAGCCGCCACAATATATGCTTAAGAGAACAGGCGCACAATAATAATATGCGGCAGCAATATGCGCGTAGTACAACAGGCGCTCAATAACATGCAGCAGCAATATACGCTGAATACAACAGGCGCACAATGAGAATATGCGGCAGCAATAGGCGCTTAAATACAACAGGCGCTCAATAATATGCGGCAGCAATATGCGCTTAGTACAACAGGCGCTCAATAATATGCGGCAGCAATATGCGCTTAGTACAACAGGCGCTCAATGAGAATATGCGGCAGCAATAGGCGCTGAATACAATAGGCGCACAATGAGAATATGCGGCAGCAATAGGCGCTGAATACAATAGGCGCACAATGAGAATATGCGGCAGCAATAGGCGCTTAATACAACAGGCGCTTAATAATATGTGGCAGCAATATACGCTTAATACAACAGGAGCTCAACAATAACAACAATATGCGGCCAATATTGCCCACAGGCGCCTAGCCCAATGCAGCTCACAATATACGCACAATGATAAGCAATAGGCTCTCAGCAATATGCGGTTAGCAATACACGCTCAATGGCTTTCAATAGGCTCTCAGCAATAAGCGGTAGCAATACACGCTCAATGGCTTTCAATAGGCTCTCAGCAATAAGCGGTTAGTAATACACGCTCAATGGCATTCAATAGGCTCTCAGCAATAAGCGGTTAGTAATACACGCTCAATGGCATTCAATAGGCTCTCAGCAATAAGCGGTTAGTAATACACGCTCAATGGCATTCAATAGGCTCTCAGCAATAAGCGGTTAGCAATACACGCTCAATAGCATTCAATAGGCTCTCAGCAATATGCGGTTAGCAATACACGCTCAATGGCATTCAATAGGCTCTCAGCAATATGCGGTTAGCAGGACACGCTCAATGGCATTCAATATGCTCTTAGCAATAGGCGGTTAGCAATACACGCTCAGTGGTATGCAATATGCTCTCAGTAATAAGGCAATATACGCACAAGGAGGAATAGAGCTGTGCCTATTACGGGCGCTCAATACCTGAACAAGGCCCACAAAATGGCGCCCTCCACGGCGTGCCACGCCGCCCATCCTCTGTTCCTCGGAGACCAGAAATAAGAGATGTACGCCTTACCTGATCCTCGGCGCTTCCCGGCTGGAATCCGGGCGGTCTCCGGCTGCGGGAGGAGAGGGCAAGTACCTTCACCGCCGCGTTTGAGGATATGCACCCGCTGCCTCGTCCACGCCGGGACCGAGGCACCTTGTATGCCTCACCCGAACCTCGCCCGGGGGCTATGTCCCTGCCACGATTCAGCCACCGGACCGAGGACTTAAACCTCCGGGGGATCACGGAAATCACCCCGGGAAACTCTACTGGGGGAGGGACCTTAGGGTATCACCGCAGGAGTGCGGGGCTCGATGTTGTAGAAGTTGTAGTTGAAAGAAAGTAGAAAATAGAAAGTAGATTGGAAAACACGCTCAGTGAGCGTGCAGGTTCTCCAAACTGCTTTGGAGACGGAAATTACTAAGTTGCTACGCTTCCTGTGGGGGTATATATACACCCGTGCTGACGAGAGATCAGTCTCCAACTGCTAGCACGCGGATACTATACCCATTCGTTCTGAGTCCATCTGGCTACACGCCAGGAAAGGCTGTATTACAAATGTCTTGAATTGATGCTGAACACTAAGAAACTACTGAAGCTGCAGTTGTTCTGACTTGGTGAGCCTTTACTTTCTGCTGTAAAGAATCCCAGCATTTGAGAGGCAGAAGTTGATACATTGGAATAGCCAACTAGATAAAGTGTGGTTAACTGGATGGCCTTAATCATAATCTAACAACTGAGAATTCCTAAATGATTTTGTCCTGTCCAAGTAAAACAATGCTCTTCTGCAATCCAGGGTATAAAGAATCCATTCAGTTGAAGAATATAAAGTTTTGAGTAAAAAAAAATTTGGTATTATTATAGACTGGTAAAAACTGCATACTTTTTTAAAACTACTCTTTTTAAAAATGTGTGTGAAAGTTTTGTAGATTACTAAGGTTTGACGTTTCACTTATGTTTCATCCTGACATAATAGCAATGAGAAATAACTTCCAAGGTAGAAATTTTACATCGGTTGTTGAGGATTCAATTGGAAGAATACGACACTTGAGTTCCATTGTAAGGAAGGTGGCCTGATTGCAGGATGCAAGTGATACAGACTTTTCATAAATTTTGGTATAGCAGTATAAGATCTAGGTAAGCCATCTAACCAGTGACAATATGCTGCTATGGCACTCACATGAACAAAGTTTGATTCAATCCAGAATCTGAAAGATACAGAAGACACAGTGTATCAAAGACGCTGAGCAGACCAAAGGGTCTTCATGATGCGAAAACCAGAAAGGAAACATTTCCACTTGAAATGGAGAAATTACTTACCTGATAATTTAATTTTCCTTAGTGTAGACAGATGGACTCAGGACCAGTGGGTTATGTGCTCTTCTGCTAGCAGATGGGAGATGGAGTCAGATTTCAAAGCTGACGTCACCCTAGATATACCCCTGTAGTGACCTCAGCTCCTCAGTATCCTCCTCGAAAAGCCATTTAACAACTTGATTAAAACTGATCAAACTTGATTCAACTGATTCAACTGATTCAAAAAACTGGAGACTGCCAGTGCACTCAACCAAATTAACGCTGACACCAGACTAACTGCGGATGTCCTGAACTAGGGGTAGGCCACAGCTTACATAAGAACATGCCATACTGGATCAGACCAAGGGTCCATCAAGCCCAGCATCCTGTTTCCAACAGTGGCCAATCCAGGCCATAAGAACCTGGCAAATATCCAAAAACTAAGTCTATCCCATGCAGATGAAATTTAATGTAGACAAGTGCAAGGTGATGCATATAGGGAAAAATAACCCATGCTATAGTTACACAATGTTAGGTTCCATATTAGGTGCTACTACCCAAGAAAGAGATCTAGGCGTCATAGTGGATAACACATTGAAATCGTCAGATCAGTGTACTGCGGCAGTCAAAAAAGCAAACAGAATGTTGGGAATTATTAGAAAGGGAATGGTGAATAAAACGGAAAATGTCATAATGCCTCTGTATCGCTCCATGGTGAGACCGCACCTTGAATACTGTGTACAATTCTGGTCGCCACATCTAAAAAAAGATATAATTGCGATGGAGAAGCTACAGAGAAGGGCGACCAAAATGATTAAGGAAAAGAAACAGCTCCTCCATGAGGAAAGACTAAAGAGGTTAGGACTTTTCAGCTTGAAAAAGAGACGGCTGAGGAGAGATATGATAGAGGCGTTTAAAATCATTAGAGGTCTAGAACAGGTAGATGTGAAACGGTTTTTAACTCTTTCGGATAATAGAAAGACTAGGGGGCACTCCATGAAGTTAGCATGTGACATTTAAAACTAATCGGAGAAAGTTCTTTTTCACTCAATGCACAATTAAACTCTGGAATTTGTTGCCAGAAGATGTGGTTAGTGCAGTTAGTATATCTGTGTTTAAAAAAGGATTGGATAAGTTCTTGGAGGAGAAGTCCATTACCTGCTATTAATTAAGTTGACTTAGATAATAACGTCCGCTATTAATAGCAACGGTAACAAGGAATAGACTTAGTTTTTGGGTACTTGCCAGGTTCTTATGGCCTGGATTGGCCACTGTTGGAAACAGGATGCTGGGCTTGATGGACCCTTGGTCTGACCCAGTATGGCATGTTCTTATGTTCTTACTGTTGCTAATAATAGCAGAGGCTATTTTCTAAGTCAACTTAATTAATAGCCGTTAATGTACATAGCCTTCTTTTCACAATTTTTTATCCCCCTCTCCCAGTTATGCTGCTCCCAGTTGAATATATTTAACTATTTTCATGTTTTTCCTTGTTCTTGTTCATTGTAAAGGCCATGCCTAATTGATACTCAAGCTATCATTGTTCTAAGTTATTTGTAAACCAATACGATGTGCAAACGGTTGTCGGTATATAAAAATCTTCAAACAAACAAATAAATAAATAATGGACTTCTCCAAGAACTTACCCAATCCCTTTTTAAACACAGCTACACTAACTGCACTAACTACATCCTCTGGCAACGATTTCCATGTATTATCCACTATGACGCCTAGATCTCTTTCCTGCGTCGTAACTCTTAAGATAGAACCTAACATTGTGTAGCTACAGCAAGGATTATTTTTCCCTATATGTTACGCTTTGCTCTTGTCATTTGGAAGCCCAATATTCCAGTCTCACAAGGTCCTCCTGAAATTCATCACAATCTGCTTGAAGATTTACCTACTCTGCATAATCTTGTATCATCTGCAAATTTCATCACCTCACTCATTGTACCCTTTTCCAGATCATTTAGAAATATATTAAAAAGCACTGGTCCAAATACAGATCCCTGAGGCACTCCACTGTTTACCTTTTTCCACTGTGAAAACTGTCCATTTAATCCTAGTCTCTGTTTCCTGACTTTAAAGGGCATGACCCGTAACTGTTCAATCTCAAGGTTCTCTTTCAAAGGTCCTCCTTTTTCTGTAGGCAGCCGTGGGTGGGATGGTGAGTCCATCTGTCTACACTAAGAAAAATGAAATTATCAGGTAAGTAATTTCTCCATTTCCTGGTGTGTAGCCAGATGGACTCAGGTCCAGTGGGATGTACAAAAGCTATTCCTGGAAGAGGCAGGAAGCTGCCTGTGGTCCAGCTAATACTGCCCTTGTGAAGGCTGCATCTTCTTTAGCCTGGACATCCAGGTGGTAGAATCTGGAGAAGGGAGGACCATGTCGCTGCTCGACAGATCTCGGCGGGCGAGAGCAGTTTGGCTTCTGACCAGGATACTGCATGGGCCCTAGTAGAATGAGCCTTAACCTGTAAGGGTAAGGGCTTTCCTGCCTCTATGTGGGCTGCCTTGATTACTTCCTTAATCCAGCAAGCTATGGTCGCTTGTGAAGCAGCTTTGCCTTGATTCTTCCCGCTGTGGAGTACAAACAAACGATCCGTTTTGCGCACCTGTTGCGATTGTTCCAGGTATTGCATCAGGAGTCTGCCGACATTTAGATGGCGAAGGAGGCGGTAGTCTTCAAAGTCCTTATGTTCTTCCGGAGACCACTTTTGGCAGAAAGGAGGGAACGGTGTGAAGCTGTATCATTCCAAGAGTGAACCTAAGGAATGGTTCCCGACAGGATAGTGCCTGCAGCTCAGAGATGCGAGAGGCAGAACATATTGCCACCAGGAATACAGTCTTCAATGTTAAGAGGCGTAGGTACAGACTGTGCATTGGTCTGAAGGAAGTTCCCGCTAGAAAGTCTAATGCCAAATTGAGGTTCCATAGGGGCACCAGCCACTTGAGGGGTGGTCGAAGTTGCTTCACATCTTTTAGGAAACGGGCCAAGTTCAGATGCGCTGATAGATTGATTCCACTCACCGGTTCTGAAAGCAGGGGAGGGCTGGTACTTGAACCGTCCTGTATAAATTCCAGAATCATGGGAATCTTGGCCATCTGCGGGGAACCCCTGCGGTCCTCGCACCAGACTTCGAATATTCTCCAGGTCTGTATGTTTGTCAGAGATGTTGAGAACTTCCGCGCATGGAGCAGGGTGTCAATCACGGTCTTCGAGTACCTGCGCTTTTTCAGGCGAGTCCTCTGAAGGGCCAGACGTAAGAGAGAATCGAGACAGATCTTTGTGAAGAATCAGGCCCTGCTGGAG
Source organism: Rhinatrema bivittatum (assembly GCF_901001135.1). Taxonomy (NCBI): domain Eukaryota; kingdom Metazoa; phylum Chordata; class Amphibia; order Gymnophiona; family Rhinatrematidae; genus Rhinatrema; species Rhinatrema bivittatum. The sequence goes on along the minus strand of NC_042622.1, from coordinate 253,370,489 downwards.
AAGGTTCCTGTGTGGAGGTAGGTACAGAGGGCTCCCTGCATACCATGGGCATCTTGGCCAATCCGGGGCCACTATTTTTATTTATTTATTTATTTAAAGTCTCTTTTATACCGATGACCGTTCACACATCGCATCGGTTTACAGTGAAACAGTAACAGTTGGGCGGAAACCCTTACATATAACTTTGCAAAACAGAGTAACTTATGGGCAGGGCCCTTACATGTAACTGAATAAAAAGGAGGCTAAAACAGGGAAAAGGGCATAGAGCTGCCTATGCCGGGCAGAGTCCATGAGGTTAATAAATAGATACAGCAAAATCACTATATATGTATAAATCAAAACTATATATAATAGATAGAGACATAAATAGCCGAGGCAAAGGTACCAAATCGATAGGCATAAGACGGATTCCGATGGGTCGATTCATTAGTCATGTAGCAGATTCTTAGTTAGTCGAATTTTAGTTAGTCAGAGGGTTTATGTAATGGATGGTGATATGTGGTAAGCTTGCTGGAAGAGCCATGTTGATGGCTCTTCCAGCAACTAGTAGAACTAGTCCCCTGTGATGTTCTATCTTGCGGATGATCTTGCCCAGCAGTGGCCACGGGGGGGGGGGGGGGGGGGGGGGGGGGGGGAGGGGATGCGTACAGTAAGTCCTCCTCTGGCCATGTCTGGATGAGGGCGTCGATCCCTTGGGAGTGCGGCACTCGTCTCCAGCTAAAGAACCTGGGTACTCGGCGTTGAGAGAGGTGGCCAGAAGGTCCATGGTACAATCACAATCAACAGTACCAAACAACTTGGTAGAACATGACAACAAAATCATCCATCTTTCAAAGAAAGATTTGAGTAAAAATGAGATGAGTATTCTGAAAAAATGTCTGTCTTTTGTCCCCACACCCAGTTATAATGCCTTCCAGACACGAATAGATTTATTTAAATTTATTTGCAAACTTAAGATTGACACCTTCTCAAACAATAAAGTTACCAATATTACCCATCTGTTGTGAAAAGACCAAGCAAATGGGTACCAACTGGGCCTACCAATCCGATCATTCATACTTACCAAGTAGCTATAATGAAAGATTTAGAGAAGTTTGAAAGTAAGAGACACCATGTCACATACAATATCAAAAAAGAAGAGAAACTAGCAATAGAAGATTTAAGAAAAAATAAAGATATAGTGATAAAACCAGCAGATAAAGGTGGTAATATTATCCTTATGGACTGGTCAAATTATGTGCAGGAAATCACAAAACAACTCTCAGATTCCACCTTTTACAAAAAAATAGATAGTAACCCTACAGAGAACATCAGGAAGGATATAGATGAAATATTCGATATTGCGGAGAGAACCAATTTTTTTTTAACTAAGAAGGAACAAGAATTTCTAACTGTACAAAAACCGATAATGCCAACAATATACATTTTACCAAAAATCCATAAATCACTCATATCACCACCAGGCAGACCAATTATTTCGGCAATTGGTTCTCTTCTGGAACCTATATCTATCTTTATTGACAAATTTCTGAGACCACTAGTACCTAAGATACCATCTTATATAAGGGACTCCAGTGACATGATTTTAACACTAGAAAAGCTTGACATCAAAGATTCAAAAATTACTATGGTTTGCTTAGACATTGAATCACTATACACAAATATATAGAAACATAAACATAGAAACATAGAAATGACGGCAGAAGACCAAACGGCCCATCCAGTCTGCCCAGCAAGCTTTCCACTTTATTTTTTTTTTCCTCATGCTTATCTGTTACTCTTGGCCTCCCATCAGCAACCCCCTGGTTCCAGTTTCCCTCCACCCCCGCCATCGATGTAGAGAGCAGCGCTGGAGCTGCACCCAAGCGAAACATCCAGCTCAATTGGTCAGGGGTAGCAACTGCTGCAATAAGCAAGTTACTCCCACACTTGTTTACCCAGCCTGTGCCATTCAGTCCTTGTTAGCTGTCTGAATATAATTCCTCTTTTCTTTATTCCCCCTGCCGTTGAAGCAGTGTGTTGCGCTGGATATGTATTCCCAGTGAAGTATACGGCTTAATTGATTCAGGGTAGTAACCGCCGTAACAAGCAAGCTACTCCCATAATTATTTGTTTGCCCCAGACTATGTAATTCATTCCTTGTTGGTTGTTGCCTGAATATTGTGGTGATTTGACCCAGAGGCGAGTCTCTCCACTGTACAACTTTAAGAGGTTTGGAAGAAGGGATGGTATGCTCTCTTCTAAAAGAATGGCTTTATATACGGGATATATAGTGTTTAGGTTGGAAACACTATATATCCCGTACAGAGACTTTTTAAGGGGGAGGGTGTGTGGTGATTTGAGCCAGAGGTGAGTCTCTGTGCTGTAAAACTTTGGGTGCTTTCCTTAAGGTGTGAAGGTTATGCCTATTTCAGCCCAGAACAAAACGAATCGGGGAGGAAGGCGAATTGGCCGCCCCCCCCCACAAAACAATGAACACCAACTGATGCGACCCTGCATCCCGCAGGGTAAGCAAAGGAGGACTGAAGCAAAGTCACAGGTGGTATGCATGACTAGCTGTAAGGATGCCGGAGCTCATGAGCCTTGAGCAGGAGAAGTGGGAAAGGGGAAGAAAATCGCCCACTGCTTAGATCAGAGACCACCTGCATGATGGACCAGGGAAGAGGGGATGGGGAGGGGGTTGGAATGCCGTAACCCAGGCAGGGGGGCTTTGGGGTTGCTCCCAGTTGCCCACATGGGACCCCAAGGCTCATGACTAGTAACTGGGGCGGGAACGCCTCACTCTTCCCGTGCACGCGCCCCTGAAGGAGGGCGTGCGCCATTGCCCCAAAGGAAACCCCTATGCGGCATACAGCTGGATTATTAAGGAAGGCTGAGGTCCAGGGGTGACTGTACATAATCCGTCATTGCACGCCCACTGCCAGACGAACTCCTGGACTTTGTCTGCTGCCACAGCATGGTCAAATTCCATCATTAGCCTGGTCCTCACAACACCGCAGAAGATGGGCCAGCAGGCTGTCTGTGTACCGCCGTCCATCGCCGCTATTCTGGAACGGTGAATGACCTGTTTAGCGGTGGCCAGAAGAAAATTGATGAGGCGGTCTCTCGCTCTCAGCCTGGGGTTCCTGGCGGTGATGTGACCAAAGACCAAGAGGTGTGGACTAAAATGAACCCAGAACCTGAGGAGGAGGGCTTTGAGGTCTGCGAGGAAGGTCATCAGCCATGGACACCGGAGAAAAATGTGCTCCAGTGTATCCTTTTCCCCGCAGAACTCACACCCTCCTCCCGAGCCCCGGATATGCTGCAGCAGGCCCCCAGTAGCAATAGCTCCATGGGTGATGCGCCAACTGATATCCCCGGTGGGTTTTGGGATCAATTCAGAATAGAAGTGTTCCCACCGGGGCTTCTGCGCACCGCCCAGCACCCTCCGCCATGGTGTATCAGGACGGCTAAGGAGGGTACTCTGGTGCACCCGGTGGTGTACCAGTAAATTAACCGCTTCCTTCGGGGCTTCCTGGAATGACAGCTGCTGAAGCATATCCAGCCGACTTAGGCTGTGGGGCGGGGGACAGGGAGGCCGAGGGGGTCCTTGAAGGTGTTGCGGTGGGCCGATTAGCAAGTCCGGGAGAATAGGGGGAGGGATGGGCAGGGGTGGGGGTCTCCCGGCCTGAAGGACCCCTTCGTACGGGCTGGAGGGGTAGTGGAAACATGTTGTGATAGGGATAGATTTGTATCTATTTGTACTCCCAAATTGCGGGCGACTTTTTTAACTTTAATTACCTCGCTACCTAGAGTAACCAACACTTCCCTGTCTATCACTAAGAGCTGCCAGTCATACCGCAACCTGCCCACTTGCTGGAGGAAAAAGGCCCCCAGCGGGTGCCACTGCGGAGGCGGGTCTGCGTACAGGAATCTCCGCAAGGCCTGGAGCCGCAGGGTGTGGACTTTACATTTTATATCCACCACCCCCTGCCCTCCCTCCCCGAGGGGGAGCCCCAGGACACCTGCGGAGATCCAGTGCCTCCTCCTGGCCCAGAAGAAGTCCAGCAATTTCCTCTGGGTCCGGGAGATGAACTCCGAGGGCGGCCTCAGGGCGGCCAGCCGGTGCCACAGCATGCTTGACATCAGCTGGTTCACCACCAAGGCCCTCCCTCGGAAGGACATGAGCTTTACGAGACCCTTCCACGTTCCCAGACTAACTGCGATCTTTACCTCCAACTCCTTCCAGTTCGCCGGGGCCGCAGACTTCGCAGCGGAGAGGTAGACACCCAGATATTTCAGGGTCCCCCTGCCCCAAGAAAAATTAGCAATCTGGCTAGGGGGAGGGTCCACCTGTTGCGGCCCTACCCAAAGCCCGGAGCTTTTGCCCCAGTTGATTCGGGCCGAGGATGCGGATGAAAAAACCCACTGGCAGGCTCACACCCTCTCCAAATCAAGTGGGTCCTGGACCATGAGGAGTACGTCGTCGGCGTAGGCCGAAAGGGTGATCTGCATCTCCGGCGCTCGCAGCACCAAGCCAATGAGCCGCCTGCGCAGGAGACACAGGAACGGCTCGATGGCCAGGGCGTAGAGCTGCCCGGAGATCAGGCACCCCTGACGTACTCCTCAACCGAATGCCAGAGGCGCCGTCAAGGACCAGTTGACCTTAACAAGGCACTTTGCAGTGGAATACAGGACACTGAGAACACCCACGAAACGGGGGCCGAACCCGAATGCCTGGAGGGTGCCCATAAGGTAGGTGTGATCCACCCTGTCGAAGGCCTTCTCCTGATCAAGGGACATAAAGCATACCGACAGACTGGGCCTATGGCAAAAATGAAGACGGTCCCAGACCAAAAAGTTATTGTCAAAGATGGTCCAGCCCGGGACGGTGTAGGACTGGTCGGGGTGAATCACTCGCGCCAACACAGATGCAAGCCGCTGCGACATCGCTTTGGCTACGATCTTGTAGTCTGTGCAGAGCAGGGAGACCGGACGCCAATTCCAAATGTCACGAGGGTCCCCACTCTTGGGTAAGAGGGTGAGCACCGCACGACGGCTGGAAAGGGGAAGGGTGCTGGCCTCCCAGGCTTCCTCTAGGACCCGCAGGAGGTCAGATCCTAGGAGATCGAAAAAATGGGCAAAGAACTCAACGCTCAGGCCGTCGATGCCCGGTGTCTTATTGTTGGGCATCTGACCCAGCGCGGCAGTGAGGTCGGCCAGAGTGAAGGGCTCCTTCAGCCTCTCTCTGTCGCGCTGACTGAGCGCGGGAAGCCCATCCCATAAGTCCCTACAGGCATTTGGATCGACAGGGTCCGGAGAGAAGAGGGCAGAGTAAAAGTCCCGTGCCCTCGCCCTGATCCTTTCCGGCTCCGTGAAGGGGGTTCCATCGGCGGAGAGTAAACACGTCATCCGCCCCTTCTTCCCCCTCCTCTTCTCAAGTGCGTAGAACAGAGCTTTCCAAAGTGTGTGTCGCGACACTTTAGTGTGTCGCCTGAGGTGTGCCGCGCAAGCCCAGTGCACGTGACACACCGGCAAGTGGGAACCAATGCAGCCGCCGGTGGACCTCATCCCACTGGCGGCTGAGCAGTGAAGTTTCGCTGCGCTGTGCTGTGTGCCGGAGACACACAGCATGAAGATCGGCAGGGCCGTGGTGGAGCTTATGTCACCACGGCTCGAAGAAAAAGGTCACGCAGGTGGTGCTCCTCTTTCCTGCCCACGCGGCCCCGGAAGAAAAATGTTGCCGGAGCCGCACGGGCAGGAAGGAGGTGGAGCATCAGCCACATGCAGAAGAAGAGCAGCGGGCTGAGAGGAGGAGGAGGCCCGGTAGCAGGGTCCCCACCGCGGATCGGCCCGCAAAGAAGAGGGACGCCGCTGCTGCGGATCGGCCCGCGACGCCGCTGCTGTGGATCGGCCTGCGAAGAACAGGGCCGCTGCAGAGCCCATCCTGCAGCGACCCGTGAAGAGGAGCCCAGAGGTAAGAGAGAGGCTGAGGGCCCGTAGAGTGCGTGTATGAGATGAGTTGAGAGATTGTGTGCGTGTATGAGATGAGTTGAGAGACTGTGTGTGGGAGTGAGGACCTGAATGTTTGCAGAGACAACATGTGAGAGCCTGTGTGTGTGTGAGAGAGACAGCATGTGCCAGTGAGAGCCTGTGTGTATGAATGATTGTATGAGAGAGAGCATGTGACAGTGAGAGTCTGTGCTTGAGCAAGACAGCATGTGGGAGTGAGAGAGAGCCTGTGTATGTGAGAGTCAGACAGCATGTGCAAGAGAGAGACTGTGTATGAATGATTGTATGAGAGAGAGCATGTGAGAACCTGTGTGTGTGAGAGAGAGAGAAAGCATGTGAGAATGAGAACCTGACTGTATGTTTGAGGGAAGAAGATAGATGGAGAGAAAGAAATAGAAAAAAAAAGACAATATGAAAGGAATTGGCAAAAAAAATAGGAAAGGTGGAACAAAAAAGCCTGTGACCAACCGATAGAAAACTAAGATCAGACAGCAAAGGTAAAAAAAAAATAAATTACTTTTTACTGATTGGCACATGTAATTTTTGGTAATGTGCAAAAGTAGCATTTTCTCTATGCGGATCTCACAATGTACGAGATCAACATGGAGGAAGTGGAAACCCATGGGGCCTGCACAGAGGAGGCAACAGAATGGGCTTCAGTGCCAATAGCAGCAATCAGCGCCTCCCAAATAGCCATGCGGCATCAGTGACAGTGATAGTGGCAGCAGAGGAATGAGAGAGGCTCTTGAGGTTGCTGGCAAAACAAAGAGAGGGGGTCTGCCTTTAGTGTGCATGTGTATGAATGGGAGTCTGCCTGGGGGGTGTATGTGTGTGAATGCATGGGTGCCTGCCTGAGGGTGTGTCTGTGTATGAGAATGTATGGGTGTCTTCCTGGGGTTTGTATGTGTGAGAATAGGTTAGGGTTAGGGTCTAAAAAGTGTGTCACCAACATGAAAAGTTTGGAAAGCTGTGGCGTAGAAGAAGCGCGAGCCGCAGTCCATTTCACGAAGGAATTGGACTCGCGAGTGCACAAAAGCCCCTCGGCCTCGCCGCTCCTCAAGGGCCCGAAGGGTGCGCTTCTTCTCCTCATACTCCGCCTGCAGCTGGTGCTTGGCGTCAGAGAGCCCCGCCTCGAGGGTTAGCAGCTCCCCCTTGAGCTGCTCCGTCTCGCGACGCCGCTCCCCGTTAACGTCTCTAGCATATTGTCGACAGAGAAGCCCGAGGCGAATCTTCCCCATATCCCACCAATCGGCGAGCAAGGAGAAGTCCGCCTCGAGCTTGCGCCAGTCTCCCCAAAACTCTCGGACCGCCGTCATGAGCCGTTTCTCCTCTAAAAGAGAGTTGTTAAAAGTGCCAATAGGCGGCACGAGGCCCGACCGGGTCGAACCTCACCTTCACGGTCACCGCGTGGTGGTCCATGAAGGCTGCCACCTCATTGGCACTAGAAAGAGCTCGTGACATCAACCCGAGGGAGAAATAAAAACGGTCGATCCGAGAGCGAGACACCTGTCCGAACTGCACCTGGATAAAGGTTGTGTTCGCCAGACGTCAGCCAGGGACAGGCGATGGACCACCTCCCTCAGGATGGCCGAGGCGGGGTGCCGCTTGCCCCCTGTACGGTCGCCGCGCTCGAGGGTGCAGTTGAAATTACCCGCAAGCATGACCTCGTCGGCGTCCAGGGTATCCAAGTAGGCTGACATCCAATGAAAGAATGCTTCATGTTCGGGTCCGGCAATCGGGGCATACACGTTAACTAGGTTAATCGTGCAGCCCTCGATCCAGGCCCGGAGGTGAAGCATGCAACCTGGCACGACAGGTCTGACATCCAGCACTTCGGCCCGCAGGGATTCCGCCAGCAGGATGGCCACTCCGCCAGATCGCCCGACGGAGTGGTTGAGCTCCACCCTGCCGCGCCACCCCAGGAGCCAAGCTGCCTCGGTCTCTGGGGTGGAAAGGGTCTCCTGAAGGAAGGACACCGAGTACCCCCCGCCGCAAGGAAGGAGAGCACCCAGTGCCTCTGGAGACCCCTCCTGCAGCTGCAGACGTTCAAAGTGCCGAATGTCAGAGCCATTCTCTGTCAACAATGCAACCGGTCACATGGGGTGGCAACTTACAAAGGGTCGCCTCCCCCATGTTGGTCCATATTCTCCAGCCCGTCATGCTGGCCGAGCACCTCCTCAGATGACAGGAGGAGGGTCGGCTCAGCTGAGGGAATGAGGGGTCCCAGGAGACCAAGGGATTCGGCGGCAGCCGTAGGCCCTCCCTCAGGGGATTGACCCTCATTCCCTGCCTCCCTGGAAAGGGAATCGGACCTTCCCCTGGAAAACGGGGGGGGGGGGGGGGAAGGTTCGGCTCGGCAGACCGAGGAGCACACTTTGATGAAGTGCCTGATTCCTCCACACTAGGCGAGCCTCCCGCAGTTCCATCGGGAGCTGCAGAACAGTTAGGAGGGGACCCCGCACCACCATCCGTGCACAACGCAACCTGCCGAGACACAGACGGAGCAACAGAGCACTGTGTGCCTTCGCCAGCCCCTGGCATAGACTCAGGAGGCCTTCCCCTTCCCTCCCCCACAGCACTAGCAGAGGGGGGAACCTCTTGCAGTGGGATAGGGGGGGCGGAAGATTCCGCTCCTAAGTCATTTGTGTCTTCGCCAGGGAGCGGGCTATACAGGGGGAGGTCCAGGGCAGTGGTAAACGGGAAGGGAGATACCAGTGGTCCTCCACAGACCAGCTCAAGAAAGCTGTCCGCATCCCAGCTCTGGGCCGGCAGGCCGGAGGCATCCAGGACAGGAAGGCCGGGAATAGGCGGTGGGGCCTTCTTCTTTGGGTTGGACGGGTGCACCTCAAAGGTTAGGGACCACACTGACCCATTCGTAGAAGCCCCCTGGGTCTGCCTCACAGCCCTGGAGTCTCCTCTTCCTGGAGGTAATGGTGGGGGGAGGAGGATCCGGCGTGGGCGGGACACTATCGGTGGTAGCCAGTGCTAGCCGGCCATGAACATGCCCATTACCCACCGCGTGATCTGACGTTGCCTCCCCTTCCCCCTCTGCCGAAAAAGCCCTCAAGGAGCTAGGGGGACAGGATGGAGCCTGGGCTGCGCTGTCACCAGCCTGACCTCCCTGTTTCTGGACAGGAACTCCACTACGCCTTTTAGGTGGAGGCTCGGTCACCTCCATGTCGCTGCTGCAAGAGGAGGGAGAAGGGTCCACTCTGCGGACCGCGAGCAGCTCAGGTTTCCTTCCTTTTCCGGTGGTATTTCCAGTGACAACCACTTCTAGGCCGGATGGTATGGACTGGACGCCCATGCCCTTCAGCGGGGGATCATGACCCTCCGGAGCTCTCTGTGGCACAACAGTTTTAGCAGGCTTCTTCTGCTTCTGAGGCTCAGCACGTAGAGCTGGTGGAGTCGGTGACGTGGACGCCTCTCCCAGGGGTGGGGGGGCCCTGGGAGAGCCGGTCCTCCTAGAGCTCTGCGGCTCTAGGAGGACCGGCTTCGGGAGCGACCTCGTGCTCGTTCGGTGGTTGTCCTTTCCGCCAAGGACACTCCTTCCTCTCGTGTCCTACCTCTTTGCAGAGGTAGCACCGGTCCTCCATTGTGGTGTAGTATATTTTATAAGAACGGCCCCCATCCCAGACAGGGAACCACCCCTCGATGCTCTCCGTGCCCCTGGGGAGTACAATCCACGCCTGGCGTCGATGCGACTCTACATGCTTCATAACCTTCGACTTGAAGCCTAGGGAAAGGACAGAGATGGTAGACTTCACTTCCCCCAGGGAAGCAAGCCTGTGCCTCAGCCCCGCCTCGGTTACAAAGGGTGGTACGTTGGAAAGTACGATATGTACCCCTTGGGCATCCAGGGGCTCTAGAATGTGGAAAATGTCACCCACTGTGATCCCTGTGACTAAGGCTGAATGAACCGCGGCCAAGGAACGGAATTAGATCACCGCCCTTCCGCTTTCCCGGCTCACAGAGTGTACGTTCTCTGCCCCTACTACCTTAGCCGCAGCCAGCGCGTAATCGCAGATGTCTTTCGTGGCCAACATGTTGCACTGGGTGGCGTGCTTGCGGCTCAGGCCGCATCTCCCCCTACGATGACTGGCAACAGGGCGGGAATTTGCTTGTGCCTAATGTGCCCAGTGGGAGGGGTGGTGGGGGCTCCGGCCACAACGGCTGCGTATAAGAGGCCGGTCAGTGGAGGTGTGGCCTGGGTGGAGGCCTCCCATACAGACTTGTCCTTCTTCTTCTTCTCCACCGGAGCACCAGTGACGGAACCCTGAACGTTCGGGACACCGGGGCCCGGGGGAGCAGAGGTGGGGGAGATGGGCCCACCCCTAGATATGGTGGAAGTTATTACGGTGCGAGCTTCAGGTGAGGCGAGAAGGGCAGGAGGCCTCTCAGTGACCCGGGAGCTACACTCAGAGGTCTCGTCAGCGCTGGTCTGAAGAGGGACGTCCATGGGACCGCCCTCAGCGCTTTCACGGCGGATGGTCTCTATATGGGCACCCTGGGGAATGCTTGTGGTCTGAATCGGAGCGGTCTTATGCTTCCTATTTGAGCGCTCCGCAGCCCCAGGGACTGTCAGCGAGGGAGGGGGGTCCTCCACGGTGGATGCCTCAGGGAGAGCTCCCTTCACCTCGGTTTGGCCGTGGACATGGGCCCACTGTACCCGCTGCACTAGGTGAGGGACGGTGACGTATGCAGGGCGTTGAAAGGTGTGAGAAGTCCCCTCCCCTGGACTCTCTGGTCCTACATCTGAACAGGGCTCCACGGGCAGCCCTGCTGGCTCCTTGACCTTACGGAGCTTGGGAGGGGCTGCAGAACCCTTCTTCCTCCATCTTGCAGGCCCCTTTCTGGGCATGACGGCTTTAAAAGCTGACCCAAGCCGCCGGTGTAGTCGAATGCGCCCAGGGAAGGGATCACTGCGCAGTGCAGGGGTTCTATGGGACACAGTCCGGAAGTCCTTCCTAGGACCCTCAGCCCTCCTGGATTTCAGCGTGCTTCTCGGTGTGAACCAACAAAGGAAGAGGAGGGGGAGGGGAAAAGGGGGAAGCAAGGGTGGAGTACACCTAAGCAGGGGAGGGGGGGGGGGGGGAATGGGGAAGAAACAGCTCAAAACCCAGGAACTGCAGAGGAACCTTACGGAAGTTAAGAATGTAGGCTGTGCACAGGCCAACAAGCACTGTGCACTATGGAACTGCCTCTATAGGGGAAGGGAGAAACAAAATGGGGGAGGGGGCTAAACAAAAAACTGGGAACTGAAGAGCCAAAGGGGAACAAAACACAAGCCAACACACAACTACAAAGGAACAACCAGACCAACCACAGAATTACAAAGGACAGACACCACCACAAACAGCCCCCCAAGCAAGGAAACAAACACAGAGAAGCTAAACCACACACAGAGAAACTAAACCACAAACGACCAACACTCTAAACTATGCAAAACTAAACAAGTGGAATCAACCACTAACCAAACCTACCACAAAGAGACACTAGGGAAACCAAAAGAAAAATGGGGGGGGGGGGGGTGGGAGAGGGACAAACCGCAGTCACCCCTGCCCCACTCCAGGTGCCTTGCTGGGAGAGTTCCTCAGCAGAAGTGGGAAAATGGCTTACCGTGGGTGAGGCAGTGGTCGCAGCAGTAAGTCCAACTCCTCAGGAGAAAGGAGAAAAGGAAAGAGATTCTCCCCCTCTAGAGGGGGAAAAGAACCAGGGGAAGGAAAGTTTCCCCGGGAAAAAAAGCCAAAAATTGCAGCTCCTCACTGCTCAGAGAGCTCTGAAGCTGCAGCCTCCACACAACAGGTGTGGAGGTTAGTTGCAGGAAGTGAAAGGAATCTACATTTCCCAGATGCCCTGGTAGTCAGCCCCAGGAAGGGTTGGGGGCAGGGAAACAAAGAGGCGGTGTCTTCCTAGGGTGGGGTAGTCTCACTCACATAAAGAGAAGAACCCTCCAGAAAAGGACAGGCAATTCAGGAGAGCTGAATGGAAGGCGAGGAGGTTGGAGAGGCTGAGGCAGAAGGAGAACAGTGCCCAGGCGCACCTTTATTCTAAAGCTAAGTCAGCTCTAAGAAATCTCTTTCCTTTTTCACTTCTGGGCAGCAGTTTGTTGAATAAGAGTCTCTAGCACTGTTATGGGTTAATTAGAGCGCCTAGGTCTCTTACTGAAGAAGCAAAGGTAGACTGTTTTATTTAAATATTGAGAGCACTTATTTGTTGGGTTGGGAACCAAGTAGGAATCGTTATGAAGAAAAGGAAATGTTTTGGGAGTTAACAGCACCATGAGCTAGTAGCTGGGGAAAAAGGGTTGTTGTAGTAAACTATGGCAGCTGTGGAGAATTGTAATTAGGGCCACGTAGCTAGCCTAGGGAGTCTCTCTTTTAATGGGGGTTTTCAGTACTAATTTATAGCGGGGAGAATTAGGAGTTACGGTTGTATTAAACCAGTTTTGCCTGCAGGTATGTTGAAGGAAAGCCTAGTAGGACACAGGGAAGGAGCTGGTTGTATATACGCTAGGAACTATTTTTAATAGGGTTTTTATTTCATCTTTTTTATTTCAACTTTATTAATTTTTTAATTTTAGTTTTTAATTTTCCTTTTTATATTGCTCTCACCTTTATTATTGTTCTCATCTTACAATTTTGGATTTTAATTTATAGTTTTGGATTTTAATTTTTTAAGGGCGTAATTTTGATAGCCCCTCACTGGCCATGCCAGGTGTGGTTCCCAATCCTCCAGGACCTCTCAGTATGCTGGCACATTTCTCTGGGGAAGGATCCGCTTCTGATAACTCAGAGCAACGGGTGCCTTCGTCACCCCAACCTCTAGGCCTAGATGTTGAAAGGTTAATACTCCAACCTCTTAACCTTTCAGAGTCAGTGTCCAGTCTTGGTAGCTTCATGAAAGCCTTCCACGAGAAGGTCTTATCGTTCTAAATGGAAGAGGTTTACAATAAAGCTCTGGAATTTGTTGCCAGAGGAGGTGGTTAGTGCAGTTAGTGTAGCTGGGTTCAAAAAAGGTTTGGATAAGTTCTTGGAGGAGAAGTCCATTAATGGCTATTAATCAATTATACTTAGGGAATAGCATCAGTAGCATGGGTTCTTCTTAGTGTTTGGGTAATTGCCAGGTTCTTGTGGCCTGGTTTTGGCCCCTGTTGGAAACAGGATGCTGGGCTTGATGGACTCTTGGTCTGACCCAGCATGGCAATTTCTTATGTTCTTATGTCTGGTGCACTTCCATGGCCATAGACCCCTTCACCTGTTCCATGGTGAAGTTTCTGGACTATCTCTGGCACCTGTCAGTCAGGTCTGAAAACTTCCTCCATCAGGGTGCATGTCAGCACGGTAAACGCATTTCATAAGAGCGTGGGGGATGTTGCTATTTCAACACAACCCTTAGTAACACGCTTCGTGAGAGATTTGCTCCACTTAAAACCTCCACTGTGCCCTCCGGCCCCTGCTTGGGACCTTAATGTGGTTTTGGGGCGGCTCATGAAACCTCTGTTTGAGCCTCTCCACTCTTGTGATCTCCGCTATCTCACCTGGAAAGTAGTTTTTTCTTCTCGCTATCACCTCCACTCGCAGAGTTAGTGAGTTGCAGGCTTTAGTTACCTACCCGCCTTACACTAAAATTCTGCACGACAGGGTAGTGCTCCACACTCACCCTAAGTTTTTACCAAAGGTAGTATCGGAATTTCTTTTCTATCAATCCATCATCCTACCTACCTTTTTTCCCAGGCCCCACTCAAACCCAGGAGAACAGGCTCTGCATTCCTTGGACTGCAAATGTGCCCTAGCCTTCTATCTAGACTGCACGTCGGCCCACAGGAAATCCACTCAATTGTTTGTTTCTTTCAACACCATCAAATTGGGAAATCCTGTGGGAAAACAAACCCTCTCCTCCTGGTTAGCGGACTGTATTTCTTTTTGCTACCAGCAAGCAGGCATTCCGCTGCAAGACCGTGTGAAAGCACACTCTATCAGGGCCATGGCAACATCATTAGCGCGCCTACGTTCAGTGCCGCTTGCTAATATTTGTAAGGCTGCTACCTGGAGTTCTCTCCATACCTTTGCAGCCCATTATTGCTTAGATAGGGCTAGCAACAAGATTTCATCTTCGGCCAATCTGTTCTACGCAACTTGTTTTCAGTTTAACTACCCACATCCTTCCACCAACCCATTCAGGGTTTCAGGATGCCCTCCTTACCAAATCCCACCCCTGTTGTGCCTGTTGCATGTCTTTTGGGTGCATTTGGTGCATTGCTCGACATCCTCAGCTCGGTACTCACCCATATGTGAGGACTACCATCCTGCTTGTCCTGTGAGAAAGCAGAGTTGCTTACCTGTAACAGGTGTTCTCACAGGACAGCAGGATGTTAGGCCTCACAAAATCCGCCCGCCACCCTGCGGTGTTGGGTTCGCTTACGTTTTCTTTTATTTTTTGCATGTACTTTTTACTATAAGACGAGACTGAAGGGGGACTCCTGCTGGATGCAGGGTTAGTGCTGTGCTGGGCATGCGCAGTAGGTGTCAGTCAAAGTTCTAGAAACTTTGACAAAAGTGTTCAGTGATTGGGCTCCATCCTGTGATGTCACCCATATGTGAGGACTAACATCCTGCTGTCCTGTGAGAACACCTGTTACAGGTAAGCAACTCTGCTTTGTCCCCTTCCCCACTCACCCTCTCAATGCCATCCCCAACATCTAACCAGAAAAGAAAAAGAAAATTAAAATCACACATTCCCAATTCATATACCCTCCCTCCCTCTAGACCTTTTGTAAAGCATAGTCAGTTACTGAGTTTTCCGTATTGAATTCCAATTTGGAGAATAACCCAGTTCTGTCAGTCTAGTTCTCATATTCTGTGGGAGCAGATCAAGGAAATATTGTCAAGTGCGCATATAATCCTTGGATATTGTACGTGTCAAGTAACATACATATATTATCTTTCCATTTGCATAACGACAGACATTTGTTTTCACCATACAGGAAAGGAAGACATAGTATCCACTATCCAATCCTTCAGTGTACATTGACAAGCCACCAATAGAGCAGTATTAATGAGAAGATAATGACCCTTTGTCAGACCAGGAAGTGAATCCATCACATATCTTCCAAGTCTCCCATCGCTAAAATATTTCCTTGAAAAGGTATCTCCATTTGTATACATGCCTTTAGACATAGGATGACCTTCTTGCCAAAAAAGACTGAGACCCCAGGACAGATAAAGAGATGCAAAAGAGCCCACTTGCCCCCTACATTTGACATATCACTGTCCACCACCCCCATTCTATATAATCGGATCCTAACAGCTTGATAGTGGTGCAAAATTTTATAATTCATTTCTTTATAATTTACTGTGGCAGGAAACCTATAGAGTCTCCAACAGCATACTCAATTTCTTAGCAGGGAACCTTTCTCCAATTTCACACGTCAAGTAATCCACCAATCTAATTTCTAAATCAGAGTCAAATTTGCTTTTACAAAATTTATACTATTACAATATTGAATTTTTCCCCAGTGCTATCTGCTCCATCTCACTTATCAAGCGAATTTAGATTGAACAATTGAGAGAGAGAAACTCAGAAACTGAAAGTAATGTCTTACCTGCAAGAAACCATAAAAATGCTTGGTAAGAAAAGAGAATATACTCTGAATTTGTTGAAAACTTATAATACAGCAGTTATCCTCATCTATCAACTGACGGATGCTGTGCAGCCCTCATCTCTTCCATTCCCTGAATACCTGATTATCCAAATCCGGTACAAAAGAAACAACATTCTGAATGGGCAATAGTGTTGAAATTTGTAAACCATCCCAATATTCTGTGTAAATACCACCATGAAGCAGCCATGGATTTTTAACAGAATATTCTCCTTAGTTCCCAAGGGCAGAGAAACATCCGATAAATGAACGAGTTCTAAAGGAGAATAAGGATACCCCATCTCCTCTACTACCTGGAGCACATCAAATTTAAATTTGTCCCCTGTATATTTAATTTGACATGCAAAATTGTAATGTTGAAAGTTAGGAGCATCAATGCCCCCTTTATCTTTGCTTTTGACCAATTTATCATAGCTTATTTTGGGTTGTCTATTTCACCATAAAAAACAAACATTTTAAATATGCCGGGTCAGCCTTAGTCAGCCAGCATGACAGCATCTGTAATCGGTATAACTACTTTGGAAGTAATATCATCTTGAAAAGAGCATTCTTCCAAAGAACTGGGAAGGCCCTTTCACACTGTTAACTGATTAGCAAACCCATCTAATAAAGTTTAAAAATTAGATTTGTATAGAAAAGTCAAATCCAGAGATATCCAAACTCCCAAAATATGTAATTTCCATGGCATTCCGCTTGAAAGTGGAATGGGGCCTGTCATTTCTCAGTTAGCTCTGGGATCAAAGGCATAGCCTCTGATTTATCAAAATTAATAGTTAACCCTACAAAAGATTTAAAGGAAGAGAATTGACTCATAATAGGTTCAATAGCCTGTATGGCATCATCCAAGAATAAAAGATATCATTTGCAAAAAGACAGATCTTAAGTTCTTTCCCCCTACTGCTATTCTTCTAATATCTGATACTTGCCGAATCCCGACTGCCAAGGGGTCTATTGTCAAAACAAAAAGAAATGAGGAGAGAGGGTACCCTTGTCTTGTCCCTCTGTTTAACACAAATTCTTTAAAGTCCTATTAGCTAAAATATGTGCCTTAGGTACAGTGTGTTGTGGTCCCGGTCGCTAGACTCTCGACAGGGTCCTTACTTTCCTCTCTTGCGCGAGGGAGACTGTTTTAAAGATTCAACTGCAGGAAGTTCCGGCCCGCCTCCTTGATGATGTCAGATGCCGGCAAGGTATTTAAGCCTGGCATCTGGCTAAGGAGGTTGCCTAGCAACGAGGTTCTCTCCTTGGAGCCACCAGTTGCTGTGTTTCTGATCCTGGTCCTGCTGTGTTCCTGATCCTGCTCATCTTCCGGATTCTTCTCGGTTTGTCTCCTTGGTTCCTGATCCCGGTTCACCTCTGATACTCTGTGTCTGTCGCCTGTCTCGACTTCTGCTCCGTCCTCACTTTGGTCTTGCTGCTGCCGCCTAAGTCCCAGCGGTCCGGGTCCTTATGGGCTCCTCCCGGGGGGATCTCTGATCTCCAGGGTGAATATTCTGTTCCTGCGCTCATCTTAGTACCGCCTCCCGGCCTGTCCCATCTCCGCTGAGCTCTCTCTTCCATCTTCCTCCACCAGGTCAGCCCAAGGGTCCACTGTCCAGTCTGCAACAGTTTGCAACCGTTTGATAGGCCATGGACCCGGCGGATATCTCTGGTCTGCAAGCCATTCCGGGAATGGCCCAACGCTTGCAACAGCAGCAACATTGTCTCGACGTTCTGGCTTCCAACGTCGAGAGGCTGGCGAATCGCCTGGATGCCACTCCACTACAGCCACCATCACCTGGATGCCACTCCGCTACAGCCACCACCACATTACTTCTCCCACTCAATTGCCCGTGCCCTCACGCTACGCAGGAGAGGCCAAAGGCTGCCGGGGATTTTTGAACCAGTGCTACATCAGGTTCTCTCCACTCCCTGGTTAGTTCCCCTCGGACTCCGTGAAAATAGCTATATCTTGTCACTTTTGGAAGGGAAGGCGTTAAGCTGGGCATCACCAATGTGGGAGTGCCAGGATCCCTTATTAAGTAATCTGCAGCAGTTTGTCCTTAATTTTAAGCAAGCATTTGATGAACCCGCATGCTTGCCCACTGCTACGTCAGAGCTATTACAGCTGAGACAGGGAGCTCGCTCCCTGTCAGACTATGCAATTGAATTTTGCACCCTCGCTATGGAGGTAGGGTGGCGTGAAGACAGTCTCCGGGGAGTTTTTCTGGAGGGTCTGTCACCGCGCATTAAGGACGAGTTGGCGGCTAGGGACATTCCGGACGACCTCAACGGAGTAATTGACCTTGCTGGCTGGATCGACCGTCGACTTCAGCAAAGAGTAAGGGAGGGACGTCCGCCACGTCGACCCATATCCTTGGCACCTGCCTTCACTAGACCCTTGACAACCATGTCAAGTCCTGGGGAGACACACTCCGACTCTTCTACAGAGGAACTTATGCAGTTGGGTCGCACGCCTTTAACTGTGGAGGAGAGGCGAAGGCGTCAGGCCTTGGGCCTATGTTTATACTGTGGCAGCAAGGGTCACTTCCTAGCCCAATGCAAAGAGCGTCCGGAAAACACCAAGGCCTAAGCAAAACTGAGGAGCTACTCCTAGGCTGTGCTAATGCTGCTCCTCAATGTACTGTACCAGTGACACTAGAATATCCTGAAGGGTCTTTCAACACACTCGCCTTTTATTGACTCCGGAGGGGGTGGGAATTTTATTTTTTCCGATTTGGTACAGCAACTTCAATTACTTACTCGTCCTCGGACTCCTCCTCTTAGGATTACGTCTATCCAAGGGACAGTGTTGCCTGGTAGTATTTCTAACTCCACGGCTTTGCTTACTCTCCAGACCGGAGTGCTACATTCTGAGGAAATTTCCTTTTTGATCCTGGAGAAAGCGGTTCACCCGGTAGTATTGGGATTACCATGTCTACAACGTCATTCGCCCATGATCCATTGGGACTCGTTACAAATCGTCCGTTGGAGTCCCTTTTGTTTTGATCATTGTCTCCAGGTTCCGGGTCCACCGTCTGTGTCCTTGTTGACTACTTCCGTATTGCCGCCTTCACCTTACTCTGAATTTGCAGACATCTTCTCCAACAAGAAAGCGGATATTTTCCCTCAGCACCGCCCCTTTGATTGCGCAATATACCTTTTACCGGGAACCATTCCACCGCATGGGAGGGTATACCCTCTATCCTTGCCAGAGACACGCGCTATGTCTAAGTACATCTCTGAGATTCTCGCTAAAGGTTTTATCAGACCCTCCCGATCTCAGCTGGGGCGGGGTTTTCTTCATGGGAAAGAAAGACGGCTCGCTCGGACCTTGCATTGATTACAGGGGTCTTAATGCCATAACCAAGCGAGATCGGTAGCCGCTGCCATTAATCCCAGAACTTCTGGACAGATTGCAAGGGGCCAAGGTTTTTACCAAACTTGATCGGGGCAGTCTTCCATTCGTCCCCGGGGCGGATTTGAACCTAGTTCAAATCCACCCCGGGGACGAATGGAAGACTGCCTTCAACACGAGAGACGGGCATTATGAATATTTAGTGATGCCCTTTGGCCTATGTAACGCTCCGGCAGTCTTCCAAAACCTCATGAATGAGGTGTTGCGTGAAATGCTACACTCCTATGTAATAGTATATCTTGATGATGTTTTGATTTATTCACCAGATCTGAAATCCTATCGTCAACACGTTAAACAAGTACCTCAAGTTCTCAAAGACAATCAATTGTATGTGAAGCTAGAAAAGTGTATGTTTGAATGTGAGTCACTCCCCTTCCTGGGATATATCGTTTCTTCTACCGGGTTCCACATGGACCCGGAGAAGGTGTCCGCTATAAAGGACTGGCCTCGCCCTGTCGGGGTGAAGGTGTTATGTTTTCTTGGATTTGCAAACTTCTACAGATAGTTTATTCCTAATTATTCCCAGAGTCGCACCTCTTACCGCACTAACCAAAAAGGGGGCGGATGCTAAAGTTTGGCCCAAAGCAGCCTGTCAAGCTTTTGAAGATCAGAAACAAGCATTCTTGTTTGACACTTGTTTATACCATCCAGATCAGTGTCATCCTTTCGTTGTAGAGGTGGATGCCTCCAGCATTGTAGTAGGGGCAATCTTAAGTCAACACTCTTGCTCGGGTAAACTACTTCCATGTTCTTACTTTTACAAAAAGTTTTCAGCAGCCGAGTGTAACTACAGTATAGGAGACAAGGAACTCCTAGCAATCAAGTTAGCATTTGAAGAATGGAAGCAATGGCTGGAGGGGGCAGCGCACCCGATTACGGTATTCACCAATAAGAATTTAGAACTCTTGTGCCAAGCCCAGCGGTTAAACCCTAGACAAGCCCGGTGGTCCCTCTTCTTCGGTATCGTCCGGCGGCCAAGAATACTCATGCAGACGCCTTGTCACGAACTATGGAACTAGAAGAAGAGGGAGAGCTTCCCCAGTACATCTTGGATCCATCAAGAATCAAATTAGCGGCAGTGACAGTGAGCCCACTAGGAAGGACGGTAGTCCCAAAGCGTCTCCGAAAGGAGGTATTAAGGTGGGCCCATGACTCCCTTTCTGGTGGTCATGCTGGCCAAGAAAGAACGTTAGACTTGCTAAACCGTTATTATTGGTGGCCAAACGTGAGAACCAACGTTTGAAGGTACGTAAGTTCCTGCCCCACTTGCGCTAGACAAAAGCCTCATATTTGCCAACCTTGGGGGTTGCTGCAACCACTGCCTGTTCCCACGGAACCATGGACTCCTATTGCCACGGATTTAGTTTTGAATCTACCTTCGAATGGGAAGTCAGTTGTTTGGGTAACGGTGGATCGCTTTTCCAAGATGGCCCATTTTGTTCCATTGGCCAAATTGCCATCTGCACCAGAGTTAGCTCTGCTTTTCACTCAGCACATCTTCCGGATTCATGGACTTCCATAGGACATTTTTTCTGACCGGGGCTCCCAGTTTATGGCCCGTTATTGGAAAGCCCTGTGCAAGAAGTTTGGGATTCAACTCAGTTTCTCTACTGCCTTTCATCCCCAGAGTAACAGCCAGACTGAGCGCATGAACCGTTCCTTAAAAACATTTCTTCGTGCCTTTGCCAATGAGAGACAAGACAACTGGGTAGAGTTACTACCATGGGCCGAATTCTCTTACAATACTCAGATTCACTCAGCCACGGGGAAGTCACCCTTTCAAGTTGTGTATGGTAGGCAACTTAAACCACCGCTACCCCTGCCTCTGACCGTTCCATCACCAGCAGCCCAGGTGTTTGCTCAGCAATTGCATAATCTCTGGAATTCCATCCAAACCAGATTAACTGCATCAGCAAGCTCTGCCAAGAGGTATGCCGATCGGAATCGTCGACCTGCACCAGTGTTTCTTCCAGGAGACAAAGTTTGGTTAAGCACGAAGAACATTCACCTTAGATTGCCTTCGAAGAAATTGGCTCCTATGTTCTGCGGTCCATTCCGAATTGCTGAGAGAGTTGGAATGGTTTCCTATCGCTTACGGTTGCCCACTTCCTTACATATTCACAATGTATTTCATGTCTCTCTTCTCAAACCAGTTGTTCTTGTTTCATCGAAGACCTCCAGACCCTGCGGATACCCCTGCTGCTGCTGATCCCACATACCAGGTTCGGGAGGTCCTTGATGTCTGATTCCTCCACCGCTGCTGGGAGTACTTGTTGGCTTGGGAGGGCTGTGGTAAGGAGGAGAACACCTGGGAACCTGCTCCCAACATCCTGGACAAATCTCTCCTGCAAAAGTTCCATCAAGACCATCCTGGTAAACCGGGTCCCTTGAAGAGGCCCCCTCTTCAAGGGACCCGTAAGAGGGGGGTACTGTTGCGGTCCCGGTCGCTAGACTCATGACCGGGTCCTTACCTTCCTCTCTCACGCGAGGGAGACTGTTTTAAAGATTCAACTGCAGGAAGTTCCGGCCCGCCTCCTTGATGATGTCAGATGCCGGCAAGGTATTTAAGCCTGGTGTGTGGCTAAGGAGGTTGCCTAGCAACGAGGTTCTCTCCTTGGAGGCACCAGTTGCTGTGTTCCTGATCCTGATGTGTTCCTGATCCTGCTCATCTTCTTGATTCTTCTCGGTTTGTCTCCTTGGTTCCTGATCCCGGTTCACCTCTGATACTCTGTGTCTGTCACCTGTCTCGACTTCTGCTCCGTCCTCGCTTTGGTCTTGCTGCTGCCGCCTAAGTCCCAGTGGTCCGGATCCTCAAGGGCTCTTCCTGGGGGGATCTTGGATCTCCAGGGTGAAAATTCCATCTTCTCTTCAGGACTCGCTTCTGCCGCCAAGTCCCAGTGGTCTGGATCCTCAAGGGCTCTTCCTGGGGGGATCTCGGATCTCCAGGCTGAAGATTCCATCTTCTCTTCAGGACTCGCTACTGCCTTCTAAGTCCCAGCGGTCCGGGTCCTTACGAGCTCCTCCCGGGGGGATCTCGGATCTCCAGGGTGAAGATTCTGTTCCTGCGTTCATCTTAGTACTGCCTCCCGGCCTGTCCCATTTCCACGGAGCTCTCTCTTCCAACCATCTTCCTCCAGCAGGTCGGCCCAAGGGTCCACTGTCCAATCTGCAACAGTTTGCAATACAGTGTACAGCAATTTAACCCAATCCAGAAAAGGGCCCTCTATACCATATTTAGCCAGTACCCAAAACACAAACTTCCAGTTCACACTGTTGAAGGCTTTTTCTGCGTTGAGACTGAGAACCATGCCAGATTCCGAATTTCATACTTCCTAAGATTTCCAAGACTTTCTGGACATTATTGACCCCATATTTGCCTATAGTAAAGCTTATTTTATTGGGTCCTACTCATGAGGGCACCACTAGACCCAGTCTTCTTGCTAATATAAAGGCTAGCAATTTAGTATCTACATTTAAGAACGATATTGGCCTATAGTATGCTGGAGTCCCCAAATCCCTTCCTATTTTGGGCAAAACTATGACGACTGTCTTAATCATTGAGGAAGCAAACCCATGCTGTAGGGCATGGTTAAACATGCTTTGTAGAGGTTTTAATAGTTGAAACTTTAGAATTTTGTAAAACTCTGACCCAAATCCGTTTGCTCCTGCTACCTTACCACCTTTTAAGATGTGATTGCCCGAAATATCTCTGCTTCAGAAATGGGCAGATTTAACTTCTCCAGCTGTTTCTGAGAAACCTTAAGATAGTTGAACCCTCTGAAAATATATCCCTCTCCTCGTGATTGAACTCCCCTGAACTATGCAAGGTTTGATATTCTTTAAAGATTTCCAAAATTTTTTCCGAGTTGGTGATAGAGGTATTCCTATCGTCCCTCAATCCTGTGATAAAGGTCTTCTGCTGAGGGCCCTTTACCAGATGCACCATTATCTTACCCGCTCTGTTACCATATTTATAAAATTGAAAATTTAAAAGCGTTTATTGAGCGGCTAGCTTTAATATATAAAAGACAATTAAGGGCTTCCCTGGTTGCCACCACTGCTCTCCTATGGTTGTTCGCCATGGAAGAAACATGCACGTTTTTGTTCTTTCAAGAGATTCCTAAGCCTAAGAATTTCTGCAGCTCATTGTTTCTTCCTTTTAGCCCTTAAGCCAATATCTCTCCTCTCAAGACAACCTTCCCTGCTTCCCAAAACACAGTTGGGGTAATACAGTACATCATTAAAGTGGAAAGAATACTGTCAATTTATTTCATAATAGCTCACAGAACTCATGCTCTTTCACTAACCCCGGATTCATTCTCCATAGTGTAGTTATATATAGGAGCGAACTACTTTTGGGAATAAATTCTCAGAGATTAAAAAATAATCAGTTCTAGAATAACTTTTATGTGGATTAGAAAAGAAAATATAATCCTTCTCACCCAGATGTCCAACACACCTGCTTCCTTCACCAGCATGTTAATTCCCCTTTTATGCACTTGGAAGTGGGGTTTCCTAGCCAGTCTGCAGGCATCTTCACTATTGGCTACTAAACTGAAATCCCCCCCAACACCAGATCAGAATCAGGATATTGTAAAATGTTACCTAGTAAAGCAGAAAAAAATTCAAGGGAATACATATTGGGCACACATAGCAAATGTTGCTTACCTGATGTAACAGGTGTTCTCACAGGACAGCAGGATGTTAGTCCTCACAAATGGGTGACATAGAGGATGGAGCCCACCACGGAAAACTTCTGTCAAAGTTTAAACAGAACTTTGACTGGCCCCTACTGGGCATGCCCAGCAAGGCACTGACCCTGCAGCCAGCAGGGGTCTCCCTTCAGTCTGATTTCAAAGCTACAGGCAGTGCCTAAAAAGTAAAAATAAAACGAACCCAACACCGCGGGGTGGCGGGCGGGTTTCGTGAGGACTAACATCCTGCTGTCCTGTGAGAACACCTGTTACATCAGGTAAGCAACATTTGCTTTCTCACAGGACAAGCAGGATGGTAGTCCTCACAAATGGGTGAGTACCGAGCTGAGGATGTCCCGACTTGCACCAAATGTACCCAACGGTGTGCAGCAGGCACAACTGAGGAAAAATTTGGGAAAGGGCATCCGCACCCTACCGGGAAGGTGGAAGGGTGTTGGTACATCAAGTTGGAAAAAGGTTACGCAAGACAGATTGGCCGAAGATGGAGTCCTGTCTTCCAGCTTTGTCCAAACAATAGTGGGCTGCAAAGGTATGGAGAGAACTCCAGGTTGCAGCTTTGCAGATGTCAGGAAGCGGCACCGAACGAAGGTGTGCCACTGACGTCGCCATGGCCCTCACAGAGTGTGCTTTAACACGGTCTTGAAAAGGAATGCCAGCTTGCTCATAGCAAAAAGAAATGCAGTCCGCCAACCAGGAAGAAAGAGCCTGCTTACCCACAGGTTGTCCCAACTTATTAGGATGGAAAGAGACGAATAATTGAGTGCTCTTCCTGTGGGAAACTGTACGGTCTAGGTAAAAAGCTAGAGCCCGTTTACAGTCTAGGGTATGCAGGGTCTGCTCTCCCGAGTTGGAGTGGGGCCTGGGAAAAAAGATAGGTAGTACGATAGATTGATTGATATGAAACTCCGAAACTACCTTAGGTAAAAATTTAGGGTGAGTGCGGAGTACCGCCCGGTCCTGCAGGAGCTTAGTGTAAGGCGGATAGGTAACTAGGGCCTGTAATTCACTAACCCTGCGAGCTGAAGTAACAGCCAAAAGGAATAACACTTTCCAAGTGAGATATTTCAAGTCACAGGAGTGCAGAGGTTCGAAAGGAGGTTTCATTAGACGACCAAGAACCAGGTTAAGGTCCCAGGATGGGGCCGGAGGACGCAAGGGTGGCTTTAGATGGAGTAAGCCCTTAAGAAAGCGTGTTACTAGGGGTTGCACTGAAATAGGATTACCCCCAATACCCTTATGGAAGGCGGCTACCGCACTGACATGCATTCTGATAGAAGAGGTTTTAAGACCTGATTCAGAGAGATGCCATAAATAGTCCAAGAATTTGGAGATTGGACAGGAAAGGGGATCAAGGGACTGAGAAGTGCACCATGATGTGTACCTTTTCCATTTGTATGAGTAAGACTTTCTTGTGGAAGGCTTTCGTGAAGCTATCAGGACTCGAGAAACGGAATCTGAAAGGTTAAATGGTTGAAGGACTAACCTTTCAACATCCATGCCGTCAGGGACAAGGCTTGGAGGTTGGGATGGAGGAGGCATCCGTCGTTTTGAGTGAGCAGATGCGGGTCCTTTCCCAGAGGAATGTGCCTGCGGATGGAGAGATCCTGGAGTATTGGAAACCATACTTGGCGTGGCCAGTAAGGTGCTATCAGGATCATGGTTCCTCCGTCCTGGCGTAGCTTCACGAGAGTCTTTGACACAAGAGGGAGTGGAGGGAATGCATAGAGCAGACCGGTTGTCCACTTGAGGGAGAATGCATCCCTCGGCCGAGAGTGCTGGCTCCGAATGAGAGAGCAGTAATCGTCCACTTTGTGGTTCTGAGGGGACGCAAAGAGGTCTATGCGGGGAGAACCCCACTTGTGAAACAGAGAGGTCGCTACCAGAGGATCGAGTGACCACTCGTGTGGGTGGAAGACACGGCTCAGCTGGTCTGCCAATACATTGTCTACTCCCGGCAGGTAAGTGGCCCTGAGGTACATGGAGTGGGAGAGGGCTTCCGCCCAGATCTGCGCAGCTTCCTGACACAGAAGGAAGGAGCCTGTGCCTCCCTGCTTGTTTATGTACCACATGGCCACTTGGTTGTCCGTCTGGATTAAGATTATCTGATGAAAGAGATGATCTTTGAAAGTTCTGAGCGCGTAGCGGATTGCTCGAAGTTCCAAGAAATTTATCTGGTGTTCGGCTTCCTCTGGTGACCATAACCCTTGGGTTTGCAATTCGTCCACATGGGCCCCCCAACCGATGTGGGAAGCATCGGTGGTTAGGATTACCTGTGGATCTGGTAGGAGAAAGGGTAAGCCTTGAAGCAGGTTGACTTGAGTTGTCCACCAGGTTAAAGACAGGCGTAGCGCTTGTGTAACTGTGACAATGGAGGACAGAGGCTGAAAAGCCTGAATCCATTGGTGTCGTAGAGTCCATTGTGTTACTCTCATGGCTAGTCGGGTCAAGGGAGTGACTTGAACCGAAGATGCCATGTGTCCTAGGAGGATGAGGAATTGGCGAGCTGTGGCAGTGTGTTGAGACTGGAGCTGGCGAGCTAGGGACATGAGCGTTTGAACTCGTTGAAGTGGAAGGTAGGCTTTTGCCTGTAAGGTGTCCAAGTCTGCTCCAATGAAGGATAAGGTTTGAGATGGGACTAAGCAAGATTTCTCGTAATTGACAAGAAACCCCAAGGAAAGGAGTGTGTGAATTGTCAACTTCAGGGAGGATTGAGCAAGTTGAGGGGTGGAGGCCCTGATTAGCCAATCGTCCAGATAGGGGTAGACGTGGACACCTTCCTTCCTGAGGAATGCTGCTACCACTACGAGACATTTGGTAAAGACCCGTGGAGCAGATGCCAGCCCGAAAGGTAGTACCCGGTATTGATAATGGTCGTGGCCTATCAGAAAACGCAGATACTTGCGATGAGATTGTGTTATCGCAATGTGGGTATAAGCGTCCTTGAGGTCGAGAGAGCACAGCCAATCCCCCTTTTGCAACAGAGGGAGCAAGGCGCCCAGGGTTACCATCTTGAACTTTTCTTTTTGCAGATACTTGTTGAGGGCTCGAAGGTCCAGAATTGGACGTAGTCCCCCTGATTTCTTTGGTATGAGGAAGTATCTGGAATAGAATCCTTTCCCTTGTTGACAAGGAGGGACGGGTTCTATAGCATTTGATTGTAGAAGAAGGGATACTTCTTGTTGTAATTGAGTCAAATGGTTGGTTAGACTCCATGCCTGAAGGGGCGGGGAGTCTGGCGGAAGAGTTATGAAGTTGAGGTGGTAACCCTGTGCGATAATTGCTAGCACCCACTGATCTGAGGTGATCTGTTTCCAACGGTGTAAAAAGTGGTACAGACGACCTCCCACAGGGATGTGTGGAAGAGGGACTTGGCATGTGCTCAGTACAGGGAAGTCAAAGGCCCGCCGTAGGCCCAGGAGGTGGGGCTACAGTAGGTCTTTGCTTTCTCGGCTGACGAGGCTGAGGTCTACTGGAGGACCGTGCAGGACGAGCCCTAGCTGATGGCGGAAAGTAGCGACGTGGTCGAAAGAACGACTTCTTAGAGTCCTTCTTTGGTGGTTGCTTGGAGGACACCTCAGGCGGGACAGATGAGAGTTGTTTCAACGTCTCATGGTGGTCTTTTAACTCCGCCACAATCTGTTGAATTTGCTCTCCAAACAAATTGTCGCCTAAGCAGGGTAAATCAGCAAGACGATCTTGGACCTCTGGACGAAGGTTGGAGGACTTTAACCAAGCCCAACATCTGGCTGAGATGGCTGTGGCTGAAACCTTCGTGGAAGCATCGAATATGTCATAGGCAGTTCTGATGTCGTGCTTCCCTGCCTCAAATCCTTTGTGAAGAAGGGCTTGAAGCTGCGGTTGGTATTGGTCTGGTAATGTGTCAGCATAGTCTTGCATCTGCTTAAGGATGGCTCTGTTGTACTGAGTAATGTAAAGTTGATATGAAGCTATGCGTGAAATCAACATAGCTCCATGATATACCTTTCGTCCCACACTATCCAGGAATTTATTGTCCTTGGTAGGTGGAGTAGAAGAATGTGGTTTCAGACGCTTGGCCTTCTTTTGTGCGGACTCAACCACAACAGAGCGATGATCCAGTTGAGGCTTTTGAAAACCTGGTGCTGACTGGACAAGGTATGTGGAGTCAGCCTTCTTGTTGACTGGGGAAACAGAGGAAGGAGATTCCCAGTTTTTCTTGAGCAGATCCAAAAACACCTGGTGAATAGGAATAGAAGCGATGATTTTTGGAGCATCCAGAAATTGAAGCAGTTCCATCATCTGGTGTCTGTCATCAGCTTCAGATTGTAGTTGAAAAGGTACAACTTCTGACATCTCTTTCACAAAATTAATGAAAGATAGATCCTCAGGAGGAGATCTTTTTCTACTCTCTGTAGGAGAAGGTGGCGAAGGCAAATCTGTGTCAGAAGAAGTATCATCATCATCACCCCAGGTATCGTAGGGATCATGTGGGGCTTGTAGCCCTGATGGACCTGGCTGAGGCTCTGAAGGCATCGATGGAAACAGAGGTGGAATCGGTGCGGTAGGTGGAACCAGAAATGGCATCGATGGCTTCGGTGCTGCCGATGGAATCGGTGCCTGGCGCGGAATCGATGGAGCCGAAGGATAAATCGGTGGAGAAATACCAGAAGGTACCGATGGAACTACCCCGGAAGGGGGAAGTCGAAACGGTGTTTCTCCTGCCGATGAGAAACCAGTCGGAGACGGTGGTGTTGTCGATGGCACTGGAATCACCGATGAAAGGGCCGTCCTGAGTGCCTCCATGCGGCTCAGTAGCGGTGCTAGCGCTTGCACCAACGGCTCGGTGGACGGTTCCCTCCTCGGTGGCGAAGCCGGTGCCGGCATCGGTGCCGGGGGCGGCACTGGAACCGGTGCCGGAGACGGTGCCGATGGAGGTTGTAATTTCTTCATCGCTTTCTCGATGGCCTCCTGGACCAGCCGGTCCAGTTCTGCCCGGAGACCAGGGGTAAACATACCCGGCTCGACGGGAGAGGGAGGCTGAGGCAGGGCCGGAGGGACCACCGTAACCGGTGGGATCACGGCCCCCACACCCCGAGAGGGTGAGGGTTTCCTCGATGCCGGCGAACGAGACGTGGAGGGTGTCCGGTCTGTTCGCGGCTTCTTTGTCGGTGGCTCGGCTTGAGCGGAGGTCGATGGCTGTGGATCCTCGACAGGCCGAGACTTGTGCCGTCGATGGCGATGCTTTTCTTTCCGATCCCCTCGCCCATCCGGGGAAGGGACAGGAGTCGACGGCCGAGAAGCGATCGATGGCGGACAGTCACCGGAGGGTTGACGATGGTGGTACAACTTCGACGGTGCCGGTTCCGAGGATGTCGATGCTATCGATGGCGTTGGGGTGGGTGCATGGAAGAGGAGCCCCATCTTCTCCATCCTGGCTTTGCGACCTTTGGGTGTCATTAAGGCACATTTGGTGCAAGTCAGGACATCATGCTCACTACCCAAACACATTACACAAACCCTGTGAGGGTCTGTGATGGACATAGTCCGGGTACAATCCGGACAACGACGGAACCCCGTTGCCATGGCTGGAAGCCAAAATTTAGGCTGGGGATCGGTAAGTGCCAACAGGCCTCGAGGGCCAAAATCGACGGTAGTCGATGGAAAAGGCAAAAAACTTACCGGGTTCCGTAAGATGACTAAAAATTTGTCGAAGGGAGACCCCTGAGGGGCAAATTTTCTTAGGAAATTAATTTCCAAATTCCTGTCAGGAACGTGGTTAGAGAGCTCCTTTCACCGCGTGGCAACTGCTGCGCGGAAAAAAGAAGACTGAAGGGAGACCCCTGCTGGCTGCAGGGTCAGTGCCTTGCTGGGCATGCCCAGTAGGGGCCAGTCAAAGTTCTGTTTAAACTTTGACAGAAGTTTTCCGTGGTGGGCTCCATCCTCGATGTCACCCATTTGTGAGGACTACCATCCTGCTTGTCCTGTGAGAAACATATTTCCAAAGTTATATTTTACAACAAACAGGGAATCTAACACAGATATTTAGCATTGTCTTTTATGCTCTTCTTAACATGAAATGGCAAGTTTTTAGGAAAGCTATTGGCTATGCCCCTTTGCCATTGGGAACAGTTAACATAAGACCCTACCCAATTTTTTTTTTTTTTAAACTTAACATACTCCTCATCAGAGATGTGTTTCTTGCAAATAAGCTGCACATGCACTTTTTTTTTTTTTTTTAACATGGTAAGTAATGTTCTTTTAATGGGAGCGTGTATCCCATCCACATTTAGGGGTCGGTGCAATAAAGTCGCGTAGAAAGAGGGCGCTGAACAGTCAGCATCAGCTCTCAACGTGCCATGCAATATTTAAATTAGGGGGTCGCTTTAGCAAGGAGGCGCTTGTGCGACCTTAGCACTTCCTTGCTAACGTGAACCCAATCGGTTTTCCTGACTGCCGTTCGCCGGTAAGGAAAACAGACGTGGAGATTATCAGCTTTGGTTTTCCGTACCGGTGGACGGCAGTTACAAAAATTGACACCGGGTTTATCGGCATCTGTTTTCGTGATTTGGCTGGCTGTCTGGTAGAAAACCAATGCTGATAAACTCGGCGTCTGTTTTCAGGATGGGTCAGACTATTTTTTTTTATACTTTTATTTTTTATCCTATTTAATATCACAAAGATATTAAGTAGGAGGAAGTACAGAATCAGTTTTTTCTGCTTTTCTGTACTTTTTTTTTATGTGCACAGCTATTAATGCCTACTCCAGACAGGCATTAATAGATGACAGTTAGATGTGCGTCTGAGCACTTTTTTTGTTTTTTTTGCATCGGGAGTGAATGCCCAATAGCTTCATTCACATGCATTTGCATGTGATGAGCGCTATTAGATTCCCTCCGCATTGGACGCGCGTTGAATATGCGCTAATCCCCTTATTGCATTAGGGGATTGATTAGCGCCTATTCTACCCACATCAGACTGCAGATTAACAGTGCGCTCGGCTGAGCACATTGTATTGCATTGGCCCCTTAGTGTGACCACCTTAATATCACCCATCCTCAAAAATAATGCTTCTCTCCCTAATGGACCCACCTAAGACCTGAACGGTAAACATAAGTGCAGTCTGCGCCGCCCCCCCCCCCCCCCCCGGCTTAGGTGTAGAGATCACCAAACACGCACTCCTTCTGATAGTAAGAAATCCCTTCCATTTTTTTGGAAAGCAGAGCATTATAAGTATAAATTAGCCTAGTCAAAACTAAAAACTGCTCCATTGACTGCTTCTCCATATACCCATCATTAGCAATCCTTTCCCTCCTTCCCCCCCGACAAACCTGCCCATGCACACAACACCACCATTTGCATCATCATCCCCAAACTTACAAATCCCTTTGCTCCAAAAGACCACCATCTCAAAGCCACCCCCATCTTGTCTCTGTGGCCGAGAAATGGACCCATGTAGGTCCCCCTCCTCGCTGTGCCCCCTCAAAATGCACCATGTATTCCCCTCAGTACATTAACAGGACTATAAAGGAAATAATAATATAATACAAATAAAAGAGAGAAATGTTCAGGTAGAGAGCTGTAGGTAGCCATCACTCCTCTGATGCATCACTTTAAAAGAATACTCCTGCAATTAAGCATCTTGTCTCTGTCAGAAAAAGTTAACGCTGGCATCTTATTTTTCGCAAGACTGATTGTTGCAATATCTTCCCACTTCCTTTGCATAGTACATAAATTTAAGACACTCTATATGTCAACTAAGATCATTACATATCTGCTGTTCTCAGTGTAAAAGCTATATAGTCCAACAGGAAGTACAAAAGAAAAGGGCTCTAGCAGCATAAACTTTGAGTCAAGCTTTACTCCTCAAAGGATTGACAATGATCCACAATGATGGGCTCTTCTAGACTTTTTTTTTTTTAATTTCCTTTGTTCCCTATAATGATGGAATCCTGTCCGTTTCGCCATAACTATTAACATAGCCATTAACATAAAACTACACAAAACATCGTGCTCAGCCATTGTGATATAAAACAGTTTTACTACAGTAAAGCCCTCAAAGCTCTGGATCTGCTCTTTCCCATCAAGAAATATTGTTTTTCCCTTGAATTTGTGAAGTATGCCTGAACAGAAAACCAACATGGAGAAAGAAAACCCCCCAGAATCCTCGGGTTTTCTTAGCCTGCTTTGGCTGAACGAACTCTAAGTGACTTGCTGAGAATGACTTGCAAAATTCAGCTGGACAGGCAGGCAAGCTGGCACCAGAAAGGCGATGCCTATTTATAGGGTCACAAAGAAGAAACCAACGGCACTATTCTCAAGAGTTTCTATAAACACAGCCACAGATGTGTTAATTACCTTGACCAGTAAGAACAAAGGACTATTCTGGAGAGTGAGGGCAAATGGGCCACACCTGGAAAAATGTAATCAGGGCAGTTCAGCATCATGCTGTTGACATGACAACCTATGTAAATGATCCTTTGGGCAGTCACGCAAATCTCTAGAACCTTCTACCTGTGTTCAATATTGAATGTTATCTATAAAAGAAGGATCACTTCCTGTATACGATGAGATGCTGGTAGTCAGTGTGTCAGAGACATGGCATCAGCTTCTCCCAAGAATACTTATACTGAATAATAAAAAATTATGCTTTCAACAAAAATCTAAGTGTTCTTATCTCCCTGGCCATAAGCATAGTAAAAAATGGAGTGGCACTTAACATTATGGCACCCCAGATGGGACCTGATGGCTGCGGCTATCGATTGTGCAGTCTTACGTCTGACTTTGCTGGACTGTGTCAGATGTAATGCTGCTACTTGGACTTTAATTGGCTTTTGTTCAAAGTTTTGTTTATTGCATAGTAATTCCTAGGAACAGAGGTTTCTGATTTCTGGATGACTGGCTATTGAAAAAGTAGTACCCGGAAGACAACAGAAGTGAGTGCCCCCTACGGGATTGACAGATCTGTAAGTATTTGATTATGCCTATACAATTAATTTGCAAATTTCATTAATTAAGTTTTCTAGTTAAGTAAAAGATTTTTTGGCCAATTGTAAATAACAGTGCACTATTTCTTTTGAACTACTTTGGGGATGCCCATTTGTAGATTATTATACTTAATGAGAACTTATTACGAGTGACTTTGTATTATTTGTCTGTATATTTGTTAATAACTTTGTACTGAAGAAAACAACCAATACAAGTAGGTTTAAAAACAGTACCAGTTAGCCTGTGGTTGTAAGCCCTTGCCCTGTTTGCGAGGCTGAGGGATTATTAGAGTAACATAAAAAAGGGAAAGTTTTTGGGAAAGTATAGTTTGCAATCTGGTTTTTTATTTATGTCTGATTTTTGCCGTAGGGTAATACATTGCAGTGAATGGGGTCTGCATTACAATTGTTATAGCAGTTTCAGAACTTGGAAGGGCACTGGGAACTGGAGAGTTAACTGGTTTGGCAGGTAAAGAGAAAGTGGAAGGGTAAAGCACCAGGCGATTCATATGCGCAGTAGGAGACATGGAGGAGAACTAGTTTAAGGTATACACAGACTACTGAGGAATTAAAGTTGTGTAGAAATGTTACAGTAAATGAATTTAATTTAGTAGATTCTTTTTGGTCTACTTTTTGAGCTCAAATGTGATAATTGTTATCTGTCTTCTTGTGTTATGTGTGTCATGACACCTGAAGAATGCAATGAATTAATTTATATGTCAGTTTAGTGAAATGCATGTTTCTGTGTGATGTCTGAGCATTTAAATTGTTTGTGGTCCTGACTACTGCGTGTTACCTAATAAAGAGGGAATATTATGCAGATGTAGGGATTACTAGATGCAGGGAGTTAAGGCCATGATGGAATTTGTCTCATTGATTAATTTGAATTTGTTTTGCTCTTATATTAGGCTTTAATCTGTAACATATGCATCTAGTACTGATTTAAGAGGTTATGCTCTGATGTCAGAAATCCACTCTGTTGAGAGAACTGCATACGTCATTGATTTCAGAAATCATCCCATCATTTGCACAGAAGTCATCTTGCACCCTTTATTATATGGACCTTTATTTGATATGTGATAACTGATTGTCATAACAAAAATATGTTTATGATACACCCAGTCAATATTTTAGTTAAGTACCCATTTGAAAATACCACTATTTAGATTTTAAGTTAATGACACAGTCTGAATTACTGCAGTTTTTATGAGTCCCTACAGTCCAAGCATTCTGTAGCATTATCCAGTCCTATACCTTATAATGAGTATATGCATTTACTTGCTGAGACAGTGAGATGATTATTTGATATTTTCTCTTTTACTCTTTATCTATGAAAGCTAATCTGATCACACTAACCAATCACCCTGTCCCACTGCTGGCCACTTGACAGTGTGATATGTCTTGGTATAAATCAAATATTCCCTTGAGGTAAATTCTGCCCTATTGCTGCTTCTGCACAAGTATTTTTCGTTATTCTTCTCCTACAGCCTACATTTATGGTACTCACATTCCTGGTTTTTCATATTCTAGTCCCCCTGCTCCTAACCTTACCTAATATACTGAATTTGGGTCTACTTTGAGTTCTCTGTATACCTTTTTGGACATTTCTTCCTGTAACACTACCTATCAGTTTTATTTACTTACAGTTTGTTTACAATCTCTTTCAGATGTTTTCTGGTACTGTGACACCTCTATCTACCTATAATCCGACTTCTGCCTATGACCAGAACATGTCTTATGATTTGCAACACTTTTATAACTTGTCCCACATTATTTATGCACAACACAATGCGAGTCCTTCTGCTGATTCTTGGTTTTCCTCTATTTTTTTGGATTCCTTCACTTTTCTGGTTATGTGCATTGCTTATATCCTTGTTTGCCATTCTAATGAATATTATCCTGGGTTGTTGTTTACAATAGCAGTACTCCTTGCAGAGGCTTGCCCAGTATACCTAGTATTATATGAGAAAAATAATACTTTCATACTAATCTCTCTTTATTCTTTCTATCTTTACACTTGTTACACCACTATCATGTAAAATTACTAGACTCTGAAAGATAACATATGTGGTCTTGCTATTATAAATTAGGTCCTTTTCATAACACAGGTATCCTTACAGCAGAATTATAAAGCTAATGGATACCTAGAGAAACGTAGTCATACTGCTATTTTTTGTTACTTAGAGAGTGCGTGGCTATCTGAGTCTTATTTACTTTAGTGGGAATCTAGAGGGATCACAATGCACACACAAGGTTAGTTGTTAGCCTATATACTTCAGCTCATTTGCCATAATCACTTCTCACGGTTCTGTCTTCACCTCTGGTACTTGGGTGTGCCACTCTTGCCATTTGTAAGTGGCACATGAGGGAAATGAGAAGTATGCCTGAACAGAAAAAAACATGGAGAAAGAAAACCCCCCAGAATCCTCGGGTTTTCTTAGCCTGCTTTGGCTGAATGAACTCTAAATGACTTGCAAAATTCAGCTGGACAGGCAGGCAAGCTGGCGCCAGAAAGGTGATGCCTATTCATAGGGTCACAAAGAAGAAACCAACAGCAGGAGCTTCAGGCACTATTCTCAGGAGTTTCTATAAACACAGCCACAGATGTGTAAATTACCTATCTCGAGAGTGAGGGCAAATGGGCCACACCTGGAAAAAAGTAACCAGGGCAGTTCAGCATCATGCTGTTGACATGACAACCTATGTTATTCCTTAAATTGTAATATATCGTTTATAGCAGTTGCTTCCCAAATTGTAATATGTTGTTTGACCTGTAAACCGGAGTGATGGCACCTAGCTAAACTTCAGTATATAAAAGCTTATAAATAAATATATATATAAATGATCCTTTGGGCAGTCATGCAAATCTCTAGAACCTTCTACCTGTGTTCAATATTGAATGTTATCTATAAAAGAAGGATCATTTCCTGTATACGATGAGATGCTGGTAGTCAGTGTGTCAGAGACATGGCATCAGCATCTCCCAAGAAAACTTATACTGAATAATAAATTATGCTTTCAACAAAAATCTAAGTGTTCTTGTCTCCCTGGCCATAAGCGTCATAAAAAATGGTGTGGCGCTTAAATTGCGCTACTTTCGCAAAGAAATTGTTAAAGAGCATGATATGGGTCCCTTCATATTCAATGACTCCTTTATACTTGATAAGCATTCAAGAGTTTAATTTTGTCAGCCCAGTTCAGAATTCGGGCCACTACTGGCCTTCCATGATTTTTCTCAGACCCTCTTACTGGCCCTACCCTATGTGCCCTAGTTCTTCCAGCAGCCATTTTTCAAAAAAGATACCAGTTCTTTATCTTTCATTATTTCAGGGAGCCCAATCACCTGCAGGTTATTTTCACTATTCCTGTTCTGATAGTCTACCTTTTCTCTTAAGGCTGCATTTTCTTTTTGAAGTTTGCTCGAGGTCACACATTGTTTGACCTTGAGCAGTCACTGATTATGTGTTTCCAAACCTTCCTTTATCAGTCGTCAATTGGATGTGGGAGATATGATCCTCTAGAGCTGCTGAAACTCCTTTGGAGAGGGTTTGAATCATGTCCTCAAAGACCATTGCCAGCGTTTTCTCAGTTTTGGGTTGGGTGAGTTTGGTGCCATTTTAGCTTCCAGGACACAACGTTTCATTTACTGATTTCGCTGTTCTAACAATCATTACTCATGTAATGCATGATCGGAATGTCCATTCGATTTTTCCTTTTTACCAGGGGATCATTCTGGCAGAAAATATTTGCGAATTATCTGCTCTGGGCACAGCATAGATAGGGGAACCCATGGAGCTCACTCTCAATGTGTCTTTTTGGTGAACTCCCATAACCAGAAGTCATACATCACTGTATTAATGTGTTTTTGGTAAAGGGTGAAAGCAGCAAACCTTCCTGTGATTGTAGTTAGCATAAATGGAGATATAAAGTAGCAGGGTGCTTTCCAGCCTGAAGCATCGGCTGCCAATCAGTAGTTGCCACTCAAAATGGCTGGCATGAATGACTAGTATTTGATAAAATCTTATTTCACTTGCTTAGGCTGAATCTTTGCAATGGCAGAGGTGGCAAACTTTAAAACATCCCCAAATATCTGCAGAGGTGCCTGAATATTTACAAAATGGATAGACCAGAATGTATCCATAATATCTGGTCCAATTTTCTGACAAATTTCAAAGTGAATGGCAGCTTGTCAAACGAACAGTATATGTTGGCCCCTATTCTTTCTCTTCTGTGCCCTCTGTGTCCATGCTATTTAGCAGTCAACATGTAGCATCTCATGTCCTGTAATACATGCACTTGTATACTTTTGTAGTCAGAGGGGGCATGCTATCGAATAACTCTAAGATTGTTTAAAAACCCTCAGCTAGCTACTGTATTGTGTGTTTTTCATTGTAAGCTGTCTTATTGTTAAAAGGTGGAGCATCAAATGTTAAAGGATTACATTTTCTCACTATAAGATAGATGAGAGGGAACTGTGTGCATTTTTAGGTAACAATTCCTATACACTTATCCATCAAATGTTTAAGCACCAGCTACAGGTGAAAAAGCTGGCAGTATCTGTGGACTTACCTATGGAAATATAGAGTTATCCAATTGATTTTAATGAAACTGTTACTTCTCATTCGCTGATTATACACAGACCCCTTTTTTAATGTGATCTTTTTACTACTTTATTTTCAAAATTGGAACACACTTGCATGCGCCTTCTGAGCACTTGCAGTGTCCACGGATTCCTAGTGTGAAAATATGGTGCAAATGCCTCTAGCTTCATGATATGGTAACTTGGATTAGGTAACCTTTACAAGCTAAAGCAAGTAATTTTCATGTGCTTAATAACTTATGGAGAACAGAAAAAGCCATGAATACTTCTTGAAATGGGTGGGTATGCACTTTTCACACCAGAAATTTCTGACCTCCAAAAAGCAATTGTAAGCCATCATAGATCAAAGTGCACAAGAAATCTTGCAAATAATAGGGTAAAATGTGAATGACAGGGACTGGCTAAAGAGAGGGAGAGTACATGCAGAATAATAAAAGACTAGAAATAGGAAAATCAGATTACAAAGTTGCCCTTTTGCCCCCCACCCTTCCCTTCATATTCCAGTATCAGGTGGCTGAGTGGGCACCGTCAAAGAAGTGTGTGTGCATGTAGAGGGAAATGCTACAGAATATTTCCAATTCAGTGATAAAAGCAGCACAAAATGACTTCAGCAGTGTATCAGGCAGAAAAAAACATACTAGGAAGGGTCAAGATCCTGCTCTCTTGCCACCAATGTAGGAGGCAGCCAGGAATTCCAGGGCTTGGGTAAATGGAATCTCTCCCCCCTTTCTAACACATGGATTAAATAGTAAATCCCCTCAAAAGTTCAAGGCAGCTTACTAAGTGGCCACCTGTTTGAGGGTGAAGGGAGGGGAAGAGGGCTGCATAAACAAGCCGTACACTCATTCAAGTCCCTGTGCTGGCTTATCTCGACATGAGAAGGGTAAAAGGAAAGTGAACAAGAAGTCTTAAACAAAACACTAATTTAGCAGAGTTCAGAGCTTTTAATTCCTTATGAACCTAGAGGCAGAAAAGTTTTGCCAAAAAATACATTACATCCTGAATCTTAACAGGGAAAAGTAAATGAAAAAAAAAATTAGCACATAAGACACACTTACAAATATATTTAATTGAAAAAAAATGTGCATTTCCCAGTTCCTTTTCAGACAGTTCTCTGCACACAGAGAGGTCTTCACAGGATCACTGGTCTCTGATGCAACTGCTATCATCTACCCATTACAAGGAAAAGAGAAAGGAAAAAATGGGACAGCTTGTCCACAGTCCCAGACTGACATATCACAGAATTCACCATCTGAACAGGGCTTAAGAGAATACATTGGGAATTATTTTACAATATAAATAGCATTTAAAATGGTACTACATACAACAGAGCTACATCAATCCTGAGGACTCTTTAACATGCAGAGGAGGCCCTCCCACCCACACCAAAGGAAAAAAAAACAAAACAAAACATTCACAACCCTCCCTTCCTATCTCCCACAACCCCCTCACTAGACTCTGGCCCTAAGCCAGCTCTCAAGCCCGCCCTTCCCCAAACAAAAATATCCTCTGCTTTTTTTTTTTTTTTTAATTAATTCTCTGTTTTTAAATATTTCTCTGTGGCCTGAAGCTTTGGACAGTTTTATTTTATATTTTAATTTTTCTATATAGGCGCAAGTCATCTTTTAAATCATTGTTGTATTCACCAGCAGCAGACAGACACAGCTGAACAATCTCCACAGAGACATGCATGGTCAGATGCTGAAGAGGAATCTGGCCTTTCCTCATATTGGTCTCTTATGATGAGATTTATATATATCTATATGGGGGTCAGCTTTAGAATCTCTGTCCATTTTATAGTCAAAGTCAATTTATCTTATTAAAAACACAATTTGTATAATGCTGTTCTTTTGCAGATAAATTCACAGTAAAAGTTGATAATTTTTCATTAAAAAACCCCCAAAAACCAAAACCCCAACCAACTCAAGAAAATTCAGAAATATCAAACCATTCCTTTCAAAAAAAAAAAAAAAACCCAGCTAGAATCTGATGCCTCTTTGGAAACACAAACACAGGAGCAAATTCTGTCACACTCTCCTCCAGAATTCCCTTCTCATAACGATGGAAAACTCAACATTTACTGACTCTTGAATAAGATCATAAGTCATTTTGTTGGCACTGAAATCTCATTTTTAAAGAAGTTAATGGGACAAAATTGAACAGCATGGATGATGCTGCAAAGCTGCATCCAAAATGATCCTGTTCCACAGCAGAACAGACATAGTGGGAAAGAGATGGTGACAAGACCAAGAAGTTGGTTTGGAGGCAAGCTGCATATATGCTGCCCCTGCCTGCCATGAGTGTATATGTATATGTACAAGGACAGTTTCTACATGCAGAACCTGGGATTGGGGAGTGTGCAAATATCCGCATATGTGAAATAGCACTACCACTGTGAACCAATCTAGGCCCACAAACTGTACCGGAAAATTGTATTTGCCCTGTCCCCACCCTAATGCATTCCTGCAAAGATATTGCACCCAATCAGCACCTTTTATTCAGGTAACAGAAGTTTCTGGTGCCTCCAGTCCACTGAGGCATAAGGGCTTCACAAAATGAAAACAATATTGTATTTCATTATTGGAAACAATCTTGCTAATGAAACTAATTTTGCTCCATGTCATTTACAAATAGGAAAACGAAAATATAACTCCTTTTTCCCACCCCTACCAAAAAAAACCCCCAAAACAAAACACACACAAAAATACCAGATGTGTCCCTTAGTTTCAGTACTGTTCAATTATGTTGCTGTCGTGGGAGTGTGGAATCTTTCTATTAAGCAAAAAAATTACAAAAAATTGTGGATTTTTCTTCCTTTTCTAATGCTGATTCATAGAAAGAAAGTCACAAAGACGCTGTTATGTACAGAACTTGAGATCCCAAAGGCGGCTTCAGTAGTTAATGAAATAGCACCTTTAACAAGAAGGGTACACCCTCTTTGAAGAGGAACATACACCCATTTTTCAAAGCTGCAAATGTTCAGATCCTTATTTTAATCTGTTTTTTCTTTATATACATATATACACATACACACACACACATATATGTGTTTGTGTGTGTGTATATATATATATATATATATATTTTTTTTTTTTAACCCTTTCCAAGCCTTTGGGGGACCAATCTAGGCCTCCTGAACTCAGCCTCACTAGACATGTTGTTGGCAGAAAACCTTCAGTCGCTCTGTCCAATGTGTCATCAATGTGTCCAGTAGATTGGAGGCAGCTTGCAGCCAGGTCACATAGGAATGCAACTGGATAGGGATTCTCTGAAAGATGAACTACCATCTTTTCTATCAGTTCCAGCATTCACTACCGGAATGAAAAGGGTTAAAACCAAACCAACCCAAAAAACAGCTTGTTCCTCCTCTTTAAAACATGTTGCTTTGAGGTCCCGGTTGGTATTGTGTCTGTAGTAGAGCCTCCATCAAAGAAAAGTAATCCGTGTTCTGTCCATATTCCTCAGGATTTGACACCCGTGGGCGCTTGGCCGTCTTCACTTCATCACCTGAGAATACATCCTCCTGGGGGGCCCCAGTGCTGAGTGACTACAGGAAACAGGAAAGCAGAAGCTATTAGAAGAGATGTGCAAATAATGGGCCGACAAAGGTGAAATGCTATCCAGAAAACTACCTGCTTCATGCAACAGTGAATGAGACTAACAAAAAAGTGTTCAAAAACCTATCACAGGAAACCCCCCCCCCCACAGTAATAATGAAGAACTAAGAGGAATCTCTTTTCATATGAAAATGAAAGTGGCCTTTGGCAGCCAGCTTTTTGTTCAATATGGTAAGACCTCTGCAGTCACACACCAAGCATGCATCATCTCCATTACTTGCAATCTCTCCCAATCCCCCTTGTCAGGGAGTGGATAAAGATGATGCTTTTTAAATGGTTGTTCTAGGTATTATCTCATCATTAGACATGGTTCATCATCTTATTTTATTTAATTGTCTTAAAGATATAGATACTGGTACTGATGTGGTTTGAATCTTTTCTGACTGCTCCCTGCAAGTCAGATCAGGCAACTCTTATTCAAACTGGAAATTGTTAACGTCTAGAGAACGCAGGGCTCTGCCCTTTCTGCTGCTTTAACATCTATCTTCAGTCTACAAGTAAACTTATCATCTGGTTTGGGTTCAATACAGGCTTTATGCTGATGACATTCAACTTTTTCCCTAACTGCAACTCTTCTTTATCCACTCTTGTGAAATGCATTGGGGCTGTGAACATTTGGACATTAGTTCATGAGCTCATGTTAAATTTAAAGATGACTGAGCTTTTGTGGGTTAGACGAAGCCAAGTTTTAGCGACACCCATGCAGTACCACTGGGAAATGTCATTCTTACTTTTCTTTCTGAAGGACAAATTTATGTTATACTCAATTCCAAGCTGTCCATAAACGCAAGACAAGACCACTGTGAAGAACACTTTTTTTTTTTTATTAAGTTAAAGGTTGAAAACGCTGTTTTTTCCTATTTTAGAGCCTCATTACAGACAATCCTTGCCTACATTGATTACTGTAGTTCTATTTATTTACCTTGGCTTTCCTTATTTGAATCTTGCAGCTTACTCAGAATGCGGCCACTTGCCTGGTTTCTGATTGTCATTTCTGTGACCATATTACATTAATACCGAAGAGCTTACGTTGACTTCCCATTGTTTGGTGTATTACATTTATGAGAGTAACTGATTTTTAAAGCTTTGAAGGGCGATGCACGCAATTACCTGAAATGGAGAAATTACTACTTACCTGATAATTTCCTTTTCTTTAATGAAGAAAGATTAATTCACGACCAGTGGGATTTGCACCTCTACCAGCAGGTGGAGATGGAGCAAAGCTGACGTCACGGTATATATATCCCTGTACCGACATCAGCCCACCAGTATTCTCTGCAAAAGCCAACTGTCTACACAATGAAACAATACATAATCATAACTATTAACAGACAACCATTCAAGCACTCAATTAACAGGAAAACATTGAACTCAGACAAGTAGTGTAATATCACTAATCTAGGGACTGGATGTGACACTTACCAGTAATCCCCAGAAATGCAGACACTCAGGAGGACAATAGCACCACCATCTGGCAGCCAAGGGCAGGAAGGTGGATTAACCTGTCTTCATTAAAGAAAAGGAAATTATCAGTTAAGTGGTAATTTCTCCTTTCTTAGCATTTAAACAGGTTAATCCATAGCCAGTGGGATGTACCAAAGCTATTCCCGAACAGGGCGAGAGGTTGCCCGTGGTCCGATCAACATCTCACGTGCGAAAGTTGCATCCTCTTGGGCCTGCACATCCAGGCAGTAATGCCTGGAAAAGGTATGTAAGGAGGATCGTGTCGCAGCTCGGCAAATCTCAACGGGAGACAACAATCTAATCTCCGCCCATGACACTGCCTGATCCCTAGTGGAATAAGCCCTAACCCGACTAGCAACGGCTGTTCAGCATCCACATAAGCAGCCGTGATAACCACCTTAATCCAGCGGGATATCTTAGCCTCTGACACCGGCTCACCCTGTTTACCACCACCGTGGAGTATAAACAGCTGGTCCGTCTTCCTGAGAGGTTTAGAAACTCCAAATACTTCATGATATGCCGCTTGACATCCAAGGACTGTAACAGATGATATTCATCCACATCTCTTCCTGTCGTGTCGGCAGGGAAACCAATTGATTCAAGTGAAAATCCAAGACCACCTTTGGCAAAAAAGATGGAACATTTCGCCGCTGAACCGCCCCTGGAGTTATTTGCAGGAATGGTTCCCGGCAAGACTAAGCCTACAGTTTGGAAATTCTACATGCAGAACACCATCCTCAAAGTAAGTAACCTCAAGGAGATGCTACCCAGTGGTCGAAAGGTGAGTCCCACCAGAAAATCCAGAATAAGATTAAGACTTTACAAGGGCACCAGCAACTGTAAGAGGGGGGGAGGGGATGAAGATACTTCACTCCTTTCAAGAACCAGGCCACATCTGGACGGGCTGGCAAGGGTTCACCATTCACTTGATCTCAGAAACAGGCAAAAGCTGCCACCTGTACTTTCAAGGAATTAAGGGCCAAGCCTTTAATCAACCCATCCTGCAAAAAAATCAAAAAAAGGGGGATCTTAACCGAACGAGGATGCACCCCTCATTCCTCACACCAAGCCTGAACATAGGTTAAGTAAATAAAGAACTT
This sequence comes from Rhinatrema bivittatum, assembly GCF_901001135.1. NCBI lineage: Eukaryota > Metazoa > Chordata > Amphibia > Gymnophiona > Rhinatrematidae > Rhinatrema > Rhinatrema bivittatum. Next base: position 253,326,981 of record NC_042622.1, on the reverse strand, counting down.
TCAAGCTCAAAGCAAGGTGGAATCACAGCAGTGGAATATCCATGCTTCAGCAATCAAGCCCTCTCAAGGGCCATACCTTGAGTCGGATCTTCATGAAGAATAGGCTGCTGCCATAGCAGATCCCTGTGGACCGGTAATTGGAGAGGAGAGTCCACCACGAGCCTCCGCAGATCTGCATTCCATGGCCTCCTGGGCCAATATGGTGCCACAAAAAGTACCAACCCCATATATCTTTTGATCTTCCGAATCATTCTACCCAACATGGGGCATGGGGAAAAAGCATATAGAAGCTTGCCTTCCAGCCACTCCTGCACGAGGGCATCAATGCCCAAGGACTTCAGATCCCTCCTGTGCCTGAAGAAGTGAGGAACCTTCGCATTGTGTGATGTCGTCAGCAAGCCTCAGCAGCCCACTATGAGCTGCAATGCGTTTGAAAATTCCCATTCTCCTGGATCCAGACTCTGTCTGCTAAGAAAGTCGGCCCATACATTATCTTTTCCTGCAGTGTGTGAGGCTGAGATTTTCTGAAGATGTAATTCTGACCATTCCATGAGTTCGGCTATTTCCTGTGACACTAGCTGGCTCTTGGTTCCTCCCTGGCGAATGATGTAAACTACAGTCGTTATGGCACAGGCTTCCAGCTGATTGATGCTCCAGAGAGACTACTCTGTACTCCAGAGCCCCTGCGCTTTCAACACCTGAAAGCGAGCCCCTGCAACCCTGGGGGATCTCATCTGTCATGAGTACTAGCCAGTCCAGTGTTCGTAGGGGAACACCCTTCCTTAGACGATCTGCTTGCAACCACCACTGCAGTTGGATGCTGTAAGTGAAGCTGTATTGAGCAGTCCTGAGACTATGGACCTCCAACATGCAAGCAGTGTACATTGAAGAGGACACATGTGCCGCTGCCATCAACATGAGCACCTGTAGGTAAGACCATACCGTCAGACGAATTGTTTCTGTCAGTAGTTGCACCTGCGCCATCAGTTTCTGAATGTGGATCTCTGGCAGGAATACCCTGTCTTGCTTCGTGTTGTAACAAACACCAAGATACTCCAGTGTCTGGGATGGCAGTAGATTACTCTTTGTCAAGTTCACCATCCAATTTAGATCCTGTAGCAAGGAGATCACTGTGCGCGAGGCCTGAAGACTTTCATATTCTTGGCCCGAATTAGCCAATCGTCTAAGTATGGGTGGACCAGAATGCCATCCTTTCTCAACACTGTCACTACCACCACTATGACCTTGGAGAAGGTTCTGGGCGCAGTGGCCAAACCAAAGGGTAACTCTTGAAACTGATGTCGCACCAAAACAGCACCTCTACCAGCCAAATGCAGAAACCATTGATGCTCCAGTCGGATGGGAATATGCAGACACCTTTGACAATTCCAGAGATGCAAGAAACTCTCCCAACTGTACTGTCATTATCACGAGCATAAGGTTTCCATGCAGGAACGAGTCATTCGCAAACAACAGTAGACTCCCTTGAGATCCAAGATGGGGCAAAAGGATCCTTCCTTCTTGTGTACAATGAAATAAATGGAATATCGGCCAGTATTATCTTGTGACATGGGCACAGGGATCACGGCCTGTAGGCTCAGGAGCCTTGAGAATGTACATTCCACTGCCTGTCCCTTCTGCGAAGAGCTGCAGGGAGACATCATGAAAACATCCCAAGGAACGCTGAGAAATTCCAGAGCATAACAGTCTCTTATCTCCAGATGGTTATCTGATCTGATGTGATCTTGACCCACCTCAAAAAGAGAAAGGCGACCCCCCTATCTCCTGCTCCTGGGGGTGGGTTGGCACACCTTCATTGAGGGGGTCAGGGGGCACTGCTGCTCGAGCCTGCACTCCATCTGGGCTGCCTGGGATAAAAGGATTGAGACCTACCCAAAGGTCGAACCCTCTCAGAAGCCACTCCTCTGTAGGGTTGAAAATTTTAGAAACCACTAGCATGACCTTTCGCATCGAACGAGTGCGATGTCTGCTTTTTATCCTCTGTTAACTGAGGAACCTGGGACTCACCCCACTTATTGGCCATTTTTTCCAACTCACTCCCAAACAAGAGTGATCTTCTAAAGGGCAATTTCATAAGATTAGAATTTGAAATTGTGTCAGCTGACAAATTTCTCAGCCATAGGTGATGCCTGGCCACTATTACTGCATCCACCCCCCTCTGACCTCTGACAGAAGTGTGGACCAGGTCGCAGCCTGCATCTGCCAAAAAGGCAGATCCATCACTGCCTGAGAATTCAAGCCAGACTCACTGACTTCCTGAGACAGAAGCAAGTGTGAGCCACCAGGGAGCAGCAAGAGGCCATCTGCAAATTAATTGCCGCTGCCTCAAAGGCTTGCTTAAGGAAAGCCTCAATTATCCTATCCTGCGCATCCTTCAATGCCACTCCCCCTTCTACAGGGTAGTCATCCGCTTGGAGACAGCATACACCAGCGCATCTACATTTGGAAAGCGCAACTGCTTTCTCACTGCCGGATCCAGGGGTACAGAGCTTTCAAGGATCGTCCCCTTTTAAAATTAGCTTCTGGGGCACCCCACTCAAGATCAATCAATTCTTGAGCAGCATCCATAATAGGTAAGAAACATGATGCTTTACATAAAGAAATTAAAATGGGATTTGTTTCTTTGGCTCAGACAAGGAATCGGCGCTCAGCACTCCCAGCATCTTCAGCATCTGGGAGATCAAAGCTGGCAACTCATCTCTATGAAAGAAACACAACATTATTCTATATGGCTCCAACCCCAGAGGAATTTCCTTATCCTCCGGAGACGAAGGATCGCCTTCATCATTCGCGCCATTTGGGTCTCTATCAGCGTGACTCACAGCAGGTCTAGATGTACTTTGATGCTCACCAGCAGCACCATGTGTGCGGGAATCTGAGGCCTGTGATCCTGAACTTTTAGGTTTGGCCAGGTCCACCGACTGTACCTGAAGAAAGAACTGCAGCCCTTGAAAAAATTCCACCCAAGAAAAGGCAGAAGGATCCATACCAAAACCAGGGGGGCATCGGTCCTGCACCCACTGAGTTGCCTTTCCCTGCTGGTGAACCAGTTAAGGGAGCCCCAAAACAAAAAAAAACCTCTGACAGGTCCCCCCTCCAGTCATATTTCCGCATCATGCTGGGAAGGGAGGGGCTCAGCAAAATCAGACGGAGACAACTCTCCCTGAGCCTCCAAGCAGTGCTGACACAAGTTAGAGGGAACGCCAGGCTGTGATGCCCAAAAACAAGCTCTGTCCAATAAGTGCACACTACAGATGCCCAAAATGTAGGCGCTCATCTAACCCTGAGCACACACGTGGGCGCACAAGTGCAAACAGACATTACACACTTTCGTGGTAGACTTGCGCATAGAAAAGCACGCGAACACCACCGTAGCCTACCATGCGGCATCTGAGCAAAGCCTGAAAGCCAGGCCTACCCAAAAGGCTGCTCAACCTGCCATGACTCCCCAAGCTGCCCCACAGGCGGGAACAGATGTCTGATCTGTGTGCTGAGACCCAGAGACTAGAAGGGGAATGGAATCCCTAACATTATCTCCCCACCCCCTTTTTTTTTTTTTTAATATATTTACTCTTTACCTGAGCTCAGCCAATCCTGCAGAGTACAGAGTTAGTCTACGGCTGCCAGGGGAGAGGGCAAAGGCCTTCACCACTGCGCTCGGCTTCCTGCACCCACTAGCCTCTCAGCTGTTTCTCTCTCTACAGCTAAGTCCACACCGGAAAACCAGCTACTGGTCCGAGGTACTCTACTGAGGGAGAGATCCGCAGATATCACCTCAGGAAAACTCAACTGATGGAGAGACCATAAGGTATCACCACAGGAGAGTGGGGTGAATTCATTTCCTCCTCCTTTTCCCCTTCTAAATTTTGTTTTAAAGCAATCCCCAGTAGGGAAATGTACGTCCACCAGTTGCTGGAGATGGAGAATACTGCTGGGCTGATGTCAATGCAGGGGTATATATATATATATATATATATATATATATATATATATACATACTGTGTCGTCAGTTTTGTTCCGTCTCCATCTGCTGGTAGAGGTGCATAACCCACTGGTCGTGGATTAATCTGACTGAATGATGTTCCTATTGAGTATGTTCCTAGACAAACCCTAGGGTCTTTGGGCCAACACTGTTTATCCATGCCATCATTCAAACTGATTTGTTAATCAAGACTTTGGCCAGAGTTTTTGCTATTGCTGGCCTACTGTTCTGTAATTTTCTACCACTGGAATTTTGTTTGGAAGAAAGTTACTCAACATTTTCTACAAGCCTTTGGGTTTGATTAATACCTTTGCCTAGTGTTCTATGTAGTGGATTATGTACACTGTTTTTATAGATTTATATTATTGCTTTTTTAAAGTTGATAGTTGTAATTTTTTTTTATTACTTGTCATTTTTATAGTTTTATTTCCGAGTCCTGAAATATTTTCATGTCTTTTTGGGTATATAATCCGCTGACAGCAAGCTTATAGGATCAGCGGAATATAAGTGTTCTTAAATAAACAATACTCTGATCCATTCCTGAAATCCTTCAAAAAGAGACACCTCTGCCTGTTCCTCTAGGGAAGTTACAGCCATGCTGCTCTCTTTCCCTCACGAAAACACTTTCAGCTCATCATGGGTGCCTTACTTCTCTGCTATTCTTGAAATTACCCTGTGCTCCTATTCAGGTTATCCCTATCAAAACTTTCCAAATAAATCTAAGACCACGTATTTAATGAGCTGTGTATCAAAAGAATTTGAGATCAATGCAGTGCTACAGAGACTGAAAAAAACAATTAACTGTCAACATTCCAGAATTCAATGTCATCAAAACCTAATAAGCAAATATTCTTTATTTTAATGGTATAAGTTTGATAGAAGCTGACTAAACTAATTCTCTTGGTTAGAGCTTTAGCAGGGCAACCACTGAAAACATTTACTGAATTTATTAGGTACTTGAAGGATAAAGGAAAGGCAACCTTGGGAATTTCACCCTACTAGAAGGTAAGAGGTGGTCTAGGGAAGACTTCAAGCATCGATAAAGTTATCCTATCCCTCACTTTAATGTGCTGACATTGATGTATTACTACTAGGCCTCTGTGCACCAGGAAGGACTGTGACAGCAGGTGAAAACACTGCTAGTGTATTCTCTGAACATAACACAGCATGTTTTTCTTGTGTGCTTTTCTTCCTTTTGACTTCAGCATCGTTACACATTGATTCTTTAAAAAGGTTTGCCATCCCCAATTTTCTTGCAAATCTTTTTCTTCTCTGCCTTTCCAATGTTGTAACCTTTGCTAAACCATAAAATAGTCTGACACCATAAATACTCTGAGGATTCATTGAAAAAGGGCTGGATTTCTTGCTGGGTTCAGTTCTAACATCCCTACTGGGCACTGATTGTACAATGTACATGAATTCTTCAAGAAGTCACTGCAAACAGGTTGGAGATCACTCTACTTGTGTATTCTTTATGACTTCATGGCGTATGACTGACTAGCATGCCCCCATGCTTTTCATATCTCAACGCTCACTGCTCATGGACAGGCTTTCTCCTTTTTTATTTCTTCTTGGTGCTCAGAGTACAATGGAAAAAAAACTGCAGAGTATATCTGCATTCCTCAAGCACTCACTAGATGAACCTCTTCATTAGGTCGATTCTGTAAGGTCCGTGTGAAAACGGGCGCTCAATGTTGAGCACCCGCTCTCCCAACGCACGCCGAGTCACCTCTCCTGGGTTTGCAATCCTATATTTAAATGAGGGGTCGCGCTAAAAGGAGGTGCTAGGGATGATTATGCTTTCCCTAACGCCTCCTTGGCCCAGGAGAGGTGGCTGACAGCAGGTTCAGAAAATCAATGTTCAATTTTACTAGCGTCAGTTTTCCGAACCCGCTGACAGCCATAGATTAGGAAAATGGACTCCAGTAAAATTGAGCGTCCATTTTCCTAACCTGGCTGGCACTTTTTTTTTTTTAAACATTTTTGTTTCCTAAGTTGGAGGGTGTACAGAAAATCAGTATGTTCTGGTTTTCTGTACCCTTTTTCTGAGCATAAAATGTGCGGATTGGCTGCACATTTTCTTTTCAGTATTCCGGATAAATAACTAATAGCCTCATCAACATGCATTTGCATGTGATGAGTGCTATTAGTTTTGGGGGGGGGGGGAGTGGGGTTGGATGCGTGTTTTTGATGTTCTAAACCCCTTACTGCATAAGGGGCAGTGGACGCTTGTCTAAAATGCACGTCCACTCAGCTGAGCACACTTTACAGTATTGGCCTGCCTGTCTTCTACTCCTTTTTCCATCTAGTGCTATGATTGCACAGGCATGCTCTGTACCCCAACATTTTGCTTACTTTTTCCCTTACTTGTATGCTCTCCTGCTTTTCCCATAAAACAAATCTCCACCACACTAGTATTCTCTAAGTGCTCTGTGCTCAATGCTTTCTTCCTCTTCCTTTTCTAATGTGCAACAACTGAAGATGTCAACATCACAATAATTCTTCAAGAGCTTGCTGGCTCGGTTCCTCCCCATGCCCTCTTTTGTTCCTAGAAATGATTGAACACTGCACAAACCCATTCCCCAGAGTGTCTACTGTTTTCTCACTTGTTCCTGCCAAATTTAAATGTAAAAGATGCTCACGCACCAACTTTTGCAGCACTGTCTTGAGACAGCATATTTCTTATGGACTTGCTTCATTCAGCATTCAAACATGCCCTGGGCTCAGGTTCATTCTGCCACATATCATCTTCTAAGATATGCACACTTTGACTTTGAGGAGAGATTACAGTTTTAAATCTGGTGAGAATCTGCTATCTAGAGCCTTACTTTAACACCTGATCATTTATTTTTCTCAAGGTAAATGCAATAAGGACTGAAGGTCAGAACATTTGTTATTTTATTCCCAATACAATACTATTTGGAAGACAAATTTGATGCATGATTTGGCATGGTTTATGCCATTAATGCTATGTAAGTTTAGTCTTTCCCTCTCCTCCATGATGCAGCATGTCTTGCTGTTTTCTGCTGAGCAGTTATATTTCTCATAATCTACTGCAAAAACAGAAAATAAAGAAACCATAGTTACCTTTAACAGGTGTTCTCCAAGGACAGCAGGATGTCAGTCCTCACAAGTAGGTGACATCATCCGATGGAGCCCTGGCCAAAACTTTTATGCTGAAGTTCCTAGAACTTTGACTGTGCCCTACTGGGCATGTGTGGCATGGCAAGATACCACATGTCCATGCAGGGGGCCCCTTTTGTCTAATTTCTTAGTTATATTTGAAGAAGCCAACACCAAGGGGAGGCAGGCTAGTTTTATGACTGACATCCAGCCGTCACTGGAGAATACCTGTTTATAGGTAAACAACTCTTCTTTCTTTGAGGACAAGCAGGATAGCAGTCCTTACAAATGGGGAAACCCTAGCTACAGATTTCCTTGAGCAAAAAAGGGGAAACCAAAACAGTGCCAACAGGCACACTTGTTTTGGTGGCAATAAAGCCTTTTTCTTTATATTTTTCTTATAAAGGAGCAGCCTGGAAAAAAACAAGAGGCCTAGGAAAGATGGAGTTGGTTTCTATTTTTTCAATGAGATTCCAGAAGCCAGACTGGCTGAAATTAATGTCACATTAGGAGTCCCTATCCAAGCAATAGTGTGATGAGTCTTTTTGGAGAGAACTCCACAATGCAACCTTGCAGCTCTCCTCCATGGAAACCGATCTCAGATGGGTTACCAATGTTGCCATGGCTCCGACACTATAGATACATTGAAATATGATGGCAAAAAAAAGACCATATGGCCTATCTAGTCTGCCCACCCACACAACTGCTCAGTTCTATAATGCCTACCACTCCCCTCAGAGATCCCCTGTGCTTGTCCCACGCTTTCTTAAATTCAGATACTGTCCTTGTCTCTTCCATCTCTCACTGGAAGGTTGTTCCATGTATCAACCACCCTTTTTGTAACTCCACCACCATGAGGCAGTTACTTCGCAGAAAAAAAAAGAGACTGAAGAGGGACCCTGCGTGGGCACGCTCAGTGTGCCAGTCAATGTTCTAGAAACTTTGACAAAAGATTTCCGTGCCGGGCTCCATCTGATGATGTCATTCATCTGTGAGGACTACCATCCTGCTTGTCCTAGGAGAAAAATATCTACCTCATCACCCCTCTCTCACACCTCTTCTCTAGGGCAGGGGTTCCCAAACTTTTTAATCAAAGGGTCACATGCAACATTTCAAATCATCAAGAGGGCTGGGGGGGTCCCTTAGAGTTTTGATGAGGGGAGAGGGATGGCAGGATCTCCCTTGCAGTTGACCCTTTCTGTGATGAATAATGTTGCAGAAGGGGGAAGCAGGCAGCAGTATTTCCTCAGAGGTATGGCAGATAGGCTGTCAGTAAAAATATTTCTATAAGCTTTCAATGCTATCACACCCCTGGAAACCCTACCAAATGCCTCCCCACCCTTCAGCATCTGCTTCTGACCTCTGGGATAGCAGTGGTGGTTGTGGGTGAGGGGGCAAATAGTAGGGTGATGAGTTTGTGGCATACTCATATCCCACCCCCATATATTCTTGCTCTCTTCTTCTCTCCTCTCTTACTCCTTTACCTCCTCTCACATCCCTTCTCTTTCTCTCCCTTCCTCTCAGCCTTTTCCTTCTTCTCATATCCCATCTATCCCTCCCCTTCTCAGCATTTTTCCTCTCACACCCCCTCTCCCCCTATTTTTCACACGTCCCTCACTCATATACAACCTTCTCACCTTGCCTGGGGCTTCTCTTTGGCTGGTGAGGTTGGGGACCCTGCCAGCACTTCCTGCTGGTTTCTGTCACCACGCGAGGCTTCTCTTCGTCTGGTGGGGGTTTGGGACCCTGCCAGCACACGAGACTTTTCTCTTCAGCTGGTTGGGGACCTCACCAGCACTTCCTGCTTCTTCCTCTTCACGTGGTTAAAAAAAATTGTAAACTTTGCTCCGCAGGGTGATTTAGCCATGAGCAAGGAATTGTTTGGGGGGCCAGATGTGGTCCATGGGTTGTAGTTTGGGGACCCTTACTGTAGGGAATACATCTTTAGATTTTTAAATCTGGGCCTCAGCATGACGCACCAGATCTAGGACCACCTGGACATAATAGGAGATTAAATCTGCTAGCTATTTGAATAAAGTCTGTTTGGCAATGGCAATCCCTAGCTTATTAAGGGTGAAATGAAACAAAAAGCTGGATTGACTTTCTATGGGCTTCAATCCACTCCAGGTAAAAGGCCAAGGCTCTCTTGCAGTCCAAACTATTCCATGCCTGTTTACCTAGGTAGACATGTAGCCTGGGAAAGAATGTTGGAAGGACTATTGACTGGTTCAGATGGAATTCTGACACAACCTTAGGTAGTAATTTAGGATGGGTGTGGAAAACCACCTTATAAAAAAACATTTGGTATATGGTGGATAAGTTACTAGAGCCTGGAACTCGCTAATCCTGTGCTCTAAAGTCACTGCCACCAAAACTACCACCTTCCAGGACAGGTACAGGTCATAGGAATGCAGTAGCTCAAAGGGAACTTTCATCAGCTGGGTCAGTACCACATTGAGATCCCAAGATACAGCAAGAGGCACAATGGGAAGCTTTAAATGAAGTGGATCCTACATGAACTGAACAAAATGTTGTAAAGAGATGGGTCTATGTTTTACATGGTGAGAGGTGCCAATTGAGATCCAAGTCAGGCAAATGTAGAAGGTAATCAAGCAGTTTTTTATGTGGAACAGGAGAAAGGGGTCTAACGCCTTTTGCTCATACCACAAGGCAAACCTCTTCCATTTTAGTCCATAGGACATTCTCATAGATTCATTTCTTGAAGCCAAGAGAACATGAGACACATCCTCCGAGATCCAGGGTTTGCAAAGTTGCCCTCTCAACATCCAGGCTGTGATAGCTAGGGACCTGATGTTGGGATGGCACAATCTCTCTCGATCGTGATAAAAGTTGGAGAATTCCCTAATCTGATCGGATCTCTGATGGACATCTCCCTCAAGAATGGGAACCAAACCTGTCTCAGCCAAAAGGGGTCTTTGAGAATCATGGTTCCCCTGTCTTTTCTTAGCTTCAACAAAATCTTTGTGATGTGTAAAATCTGAGGATGTGTGCACAGCAAGACCTTACTCCAATCGAGGGCAAAGGTATCCAACTGTAGTTTGCTTATATCCATTTTCTGAAACAGAAAAGACAGACCTTCCTGATTTGGGGAGATACAAACAGATCTACCACAAGTGTGTCCTATCCATGGAATATCTGGTTTCCTACCACTGGTACAAGGATAATTTGTGGAGCTCCAGGACCTGACTCTTTCTGTCCACAAAAACATTCTTCTCACCCAAGAGATGGCCCAGTCCCACATCTGGACAGTATTCTAACATAGGAGGTATGACTCCATGCTTCTCTGCTTGCTGTTACAAAACATTACTACTTGATTGTCCATCTGGATCAGGATTACTTTGTTGTCTAGCCAATTTCTGAAAGCCTTCAGAACATACTGAACTGCCTTTAGCTCCAGGAAGTATATCTGACGAAGCTTTTCCTGAGCAGACCAGAGGCCTTGGGTGCAGAGCCCTTCGACATGGGCTCCCAAACCCAGATTAGATGCATCCATGGGATTTAGACTGGAGAAATTTGGAAGGGTATACCTCTGGTCAGACTGAAATTGATTCGCCACCAGGATAAGAGTCCTTGAGTGACTGCATGATGTGGGGATGCTGTCTTGAAGATCCTGAGTAGTGTGGAGCCACTCTGATTTGAGTTTCCTCATATGGAGACTTGCCAAGGGAGTAAACATGCACAGTTGACACCATAAGGCCCAATAACCTCAACATGTCCCATGCAGATGCCTGACAAATCATTGGGTTCCTTTCCACTGCAGATGTCAACATGATAGCCCTCTATTGTAGAAGGAAGGCTCTTGTCTGAATTATGACTAGTAAACTCAAGACTTGGGGTAGTTCATAACTCCAGCACCTGCTCTTCAGCAGCTAATGGGCCAGGTAGGGAACACATGCACTCCCAGTTCATGCAGATGCGCTGCCACCATGACAATACATTTTGTGAAGACCCAGGGATTTACACTATACTGAAAGGCAGCATCCAATACTGGATGTGATGATGCTCTACTACAAATCAGATATTTTCTGTGACCTGAAAATATGCCTAATATGGGGGCAAAAAGGGAATTAAGGTGCCCAGGAAATCCATTTTAAAGTTCTCTCTTTACCGAAATTTTGTCAAGGACCTTAGGTCTAGGATGGGACGGAATTCTCCTATTTTCTTTGGAATCAGGAAGTACTTGGAGTAGAATCCCTGCCCTCTTTCCCTTGGTGGAACGGCCTTGACTGCATTGGAATCTCTAAGAGGAAGAAGAGCTTTTTCTGTGGCAACTCTTGATGCAGAGTCTTCCCTCAAGTTGAGTCAGAAGACCAATTTGGAGGGACATACATAGATGTAATCTATACCCTTTTTGCTGAGGATCCACAAGTCTGAAGTTACACTGGGACAACAGTTTATGTAAAATCTCAGTCTACCTTCGACAGAGGTCCACTGGCACGGGTACTGGAATCTGTGTTATGTTCTCCGCAATCCAGCCAAAAACCCAATCCCAAGTTTTGACTGGGATATTGGCTGGGGTTTTGGGGCCCTCTGCTGCCTCAGGTGTTCAAAAGGGACCTGTTGTGCATGGGCCCAAAGGGTTGGAGAATATAATCTCCTTGATTGGAAGTAGTGTCTCTTCAGCCCCATTCTTGGATATCTCCTCATAGAGGGCAGGTGGGTCTGGATTAGCTTTGGAGAGCTGCTCAAGTGTTGCATTGTTTTTGGATTTGTGCATTCGCTTCTTTGACCCTATCTACAAAGAGATTTTCTTTAGTGCACAGTATGATGGCGAGTCTTTTCTGGACCTCAGGCTGGCAACCTGAGGCCCATAGCCAGGCAAGTTTGTGGGCATCAATCCCGACAGCAGATACTCTCAATGCCATCTCAAAAATATCTAAGGTTGACCTGACTACATGTTTTCCACACTTCATCCCTTATCACTAGTGACTTGAGATGGTCATGCTGCTTCTGAGGAAGCTACTTGGCCACCTCTACATCTACTTCAGCAGATCCCACATATATATTGACCTATGAAGAGCCGGTAAGAAATTATGTTAGCAATGAGCATAGCTTTCTGAAACATCTTTCTCCCAAGAATATCTAAGGTTCCAGAATCCTTTCCCAGGGCACCAAAGAATAGGTTCGAGTCCTCTTGGCTCTTTTGAGAGCCGATTCAACTAAAAGATTGCCTCTTTTTGAATCTAGGAGCCTTCTGGACGAGATAAATCATGTCCACTTTCTTGTTTATGAGAGCTTCTAAGGGGATTCTCCCAATTCCTCATCTGCACCTCCTGAAGGATCCCATGTACTGGGACTGCTGCCATCTCCTTAAGAGGTTCCACAAACTGGAAGAAGTCTAGCATTTTGTTTCTGGTCTCATCCTCCTTTAGCAATGGAATGGAATGGAACAGACACCAGTACAAGGCAGCTGGGCAGATGCAGGGACTCAAGCGGCAGTTAAACATTGGCCTCTATTGACACTAATACCATCAATGTTGGGGCACAGATGCTCTGCATTGCGTTGTTCAAGGCTGCAGGATATTCTTATACAGTGCCGCCTCAAAGATTGCTGATGCCAATACCAACTGGGAGACAGGAGGGGTGCCCACATCTTCCTGGGAAGTCAGAGATGTACCCATGGTAGATCCCTAGAGACTGTTGCAGTTCCTGAAACTGCATAGAGGATGAGCTCTGCTCACTGTAGGATTCACAGCCACAGCCAGAATGTCTCCACTTCTGCACCTTGCACTGATGGACACTGATGCCAATACTTCATCATCCTCACTAGATGCTTGGCAACAGAACTCCTTGATGACAGAAACGAAGAGGCGAAAACCTTCATCTTCTTTGGGTGGGAACAGGCAGATGATGGCGTGTTTGCACAACCCTTCCTGATGTTTCATGTCAAGGGGCTGTGATGCCCTCCCAGTGTTGAAGTATCACCAGTGTCTAGTGAAGGGCCCAGGTCCATTGATGTCACTGCCTCCAATATCGATTCCAATGGGCCAGTCTCACACTGCACAAAGTGGACCCTTGGTCTGAACCAATATGGCATGTTCTTATAGCCTTTAACTGAGGCAGCACCCCAGGATGTCATGTGATGCCCCCAGGCAAAGTACACACCTATCACAAGGATCCATGTTGGACATGACTGTCACAATGGGGGCATTGTTTAAAACCACTGGTCTGCTTATCCTAGACCAGATGAAAAATCAAAGAAGCAAAATGAAGAGACTCACTGACTGTGATCAGTCGATGTCCCTCAGTACATCAGAACTGGTGCACTGCATGGGCATGACAATGAAAAGAAACTTACAAAAATGACCGAAGAACCTACTGTAACAAGTGACCCTGTTTTCTACCCTTGTGTGCACGTGGAATCAGGCAGGGAGCCTGGCCCATCTTAAATCCCACAGAGGGAGAGAGAGCTGTGGGCGGGACCCAGCTGGGGCTGGGATAAGAGTGCAAGCCCAGCTGTGTTCAGGAGGACCCTATGCCTCCAGGAGGAAGGCAGATCCTGTAAATCACTCTGTCCAAACCAGAAGGGAGTGTGCACTGACCAGAAGCAAGGCAGTGTACAGCTCCTGGGTCTTTTAAGTGACTAGTGCTAAGGTAGGCAATCCATTATGAAAATACTGTATTTGTTTAATTAAGTTTTATCTGTACCAGAATGGCTGGAGTCTGTGTGGCTTTCTGTCTCTAGCTAGGGAAACACAGTGGGTTTTTTTTCTCTAAGTCTTGCACAAAGAAAAACCCAAGCCTCCAGAGAGAAGGTGAAGCTACTGTTCTTAAACTGTGCACACGAACATCCAAAGTTGGAAGTAAAAGGGCGTGGCTCTGAGAGCACACCGAAGCAGAGCAGGACTTTTAAACTAAGTACAAGAGCACTGGCAGCCAGAGACTTTTTGGTTCATAGAGGAGCATGCAAGTAAACAGAAAACAAAAATTTGAAGTTTAGTGTTTGTGCTAGACTGTGTAGATAGCGCCAGTGAGGCAGCTTTTCTTTTTTTAAACCTTTTTTCCCTTTTTAAAAGAAAAAAAAAAGATTAAAAAAAACAGTTATGCACTGGGGCTAGAGCAGGGTGTGGCCTAGAGTGAAAATGCAGCTGCTCAGAGACCTGGCAGTATTACAAAAACCCAGGTCTGGAGCCAGTGTGTTTACTGCAATGCAGGCAAAAGAAGAAAGAGAAGCCAAAGGGCTTAAGAGGTGCACCGTAATGGAGTACGATCTCATGCAAGTTCTCCGGGCCCAAGAGGCAGCATTGAGGGAGAGCCTGAAGTCACTCCTATATGCCGAGAAAGAGGAATGGCTAAGACAGGAATGGCAGGCCACAGAGAACCGAAGTCAGGTATATTAAGATCTATGCTAAGGTCCTGGCCAACCACTTGAAATATCTTATGTCCACTTTCATCTCGCCTGATCAATTGGGCTTTATTTTTGGCAGATGCTCCACTAACAACATACACAAGGGTACATGCAATACTGGAGGGGTGCACCTGCAATTCTGTCCAAGAGACACTCCTAGTTAGCTGTAATGCAGAAAAGGCTTTTGATAAGAGTTGCTTGGCCATTCCTTTTTCAAGTTCTGCAGGAATTTGGCTTTGAGGTAAAGGAAAATTCTAGCACTGTGCAGGAAGCTACGTGCTGGACGGTGGTGGTTTGACAAGGGTGGCCTCCTTGTGCAATCCCGCTGACGCAGCCAGCTCGAGCTTCCAGTAACAATGCTATCACTCCCCTGGGGATTAGTAATCACGAGCCTCTTCGCACACACTCTTGTTTAAATATAGAGAGCAACCTGGGCAAAGTCAGAAGCAGATCCTGCAACGTGGACGCACGTAGGGAGTTCCCGCAGTAACCGTTCCTGATTGCAGCCCTGGCTTCTCGGCTTGAGGAAATCGGACGGTAAGGTCTTGAAACAAGTACTGCTGGTGAAGCATCTAGTCTATTACATTGTTTTGTGATATGATTGTGTGTGTATGTCAATTCAATTCTTTATAAATAAATTGTTTTATACATCCTGACTGCATTCTTTTTGGGACCCTGTAGATAAGTGGTTCCAGACATATTCCTTACAGAGGGCAGAATATATCAATATATCTCCTTGCTGTATTCTAATCCATCCGCCATAATTTTATTTATTTATAACTTTTTTTTATATCTAAGTTCAAGTTTACATTACAACAAGTAGCAAATAATGACAAATATGTCTTACAATGAACAAGGATGTGAACAACTTGGAGCATATAACTAGGAAAAAAGAACAATGTGTGCAGTTACAACGAATAGGATTAAAGGGGTATCAGGCTAAATAGGAGGGAAATTAACTAATGGAGGAGGAAGGGGGGGAAGAAGTTACTGTGGCTGAGTAAACATAAACTTAGGTCATGTGGAAGCTATGGATGACTCAGGAAATTATGGGAATGCTTGACCGAACAGCCATGTCTTGAGTCTTTTCTTGAACGTGGTAGGGCAATGAATCAGCCTGAGCTCAGGAGGAAGCAAATTCCACTGTTTGGGGCCTGCAGTGGATAGAGCTCTTTTCCTTAAAGATGTTTTAATGGGAGGAGCGTGTAGAGTGCCTTTTTGTGCTAATCTTAGCGGGCGGGATGAAGTGTGAAGTTGAAGAGGAATTCTGAGGTCCAGTGGAGTGTTGTTGAAAATGGCTTTGTGGGTGATTGATAAAAGTTTGTAGAGGATTCTAAATTTGACTGGGAGCCAGTGGAGCTTCTTTAGAATCAGAGTTATATGGTCCCTTTTGTTGGATTTTGTGAGACACCTTGCTGTTGCGTTCTGTAAAAGTTGAAGAGAATTACAATAATCGATTTTCAAGAAAATGATTGATTGTAACACTGATCTGAAATCATGGAAATGGAGGAGGGGTCGAAGCCTTTTTAGAACTTGGAGTTTGTAGTAGCACTCTTTTACCGTGGTGTTGATGAAACCAGAGTAATTTAGTTGATTATCCATGATGACCCCAAGGTTTCTGACTCGAGGGGAGAAAACTGGGAGCTGTGAAAGGTGAGAGCTGTTTAGTGGAAGGTTACCGTCTTGAGTGATCAGGAGGAACTCTGTCTTGTCGGCGTTGAGTATTAAATTAAGGTTTGTCAGGAGGTTGTTAATGGAGAGAAGGCAGGAGTTCCAAAAAAGTATGGTCTTGTGCAGTGACTCTGTGATCGGAATAAGGATTTGGACGTCATCTGCATATAATTAATGGATTAACTTTAGTTCAGAAAGGAGATGACAAATAAAGTGGGGGATAGCGATGAACCTTGAGGGACCCCTAGTGTGGAACTGAATGGTGGTGATTCCTTGCTGTTGATCTTGACTTTATAGTTTCTGTTCTGGAGGAAAGATTTGAACCAGTTTAGAGCTTTGTTTTTGATGCTGATCTCGGATAGTCTTTCGATGAGACAGTCATGGTTGACCGTGTCAAAGGCGGCTGAAAGGTCGAGGAGGATGAGCAAGCAGGGCTGTTTGTTTTCAAGATTCATGAGAATGTTGTCTGACAGAGATAGAAGAAGAGTTTCGGTACTACGGGATTTGCGAAAACCAAGTTGTGCTGGGGAGAGGATATTGTTATTGTCAAGGAATTCAGAGAGTTGTTTGTTTGACTATTCTTTCCAGGATTTTAGCAATGATCGGAAGATTAGCAATCGGGCGAAAGTTGGCTGGGTTATCTGTAGAGAGATTAGGTTTTTTCAATAAGGGTTTTAAGATGGCAAGTTTGAGGGGGTCCGGGACCAGGTCCTGAGATAGAGAGGTGTTGATGATCTGGGTGATAGGCTTGGCGACGTCTTTGGCGCTTGCTATAAGAAGGTTAGCTGGAATCACATCAAGTGGGTGTGAGGATGGCTTGAGTTTCCTTAGAAGGTTTTCTATCTCTAAAGGGGATGTAAGATCAAAATCCTCTAAGCATGCCGTTAGTCGCGAGAAGGCTGAGGGAAGTTGAGAATTGCTAGAGCTGAATAACAGAGCAGAAGAGCATGGATGGTGCTGGGTAGGAACAATATTATCTGTACGGGAGGCGAGTAAGTTGATTATTTTGTTCTTGAAGTATGTGGCAAGTTCGGTGGCTTTTGTAGCAGCTTTGTCATCCGGAATAGTTGAGGTTGGTGGTTTGGTCAGTGATGAGACCAGGGAGAAGAGGGCTTTTGGGTAGTAGATGAAGTGATTGATTTTTTTGGGAGTAGAAGTCTCTTTTTGTCTGAAGAATGACGATCCTGTATTTGTGCATGAGCGATTTAAAGGCCGAGAGGTTAGAAGAGGAGGGGTTCCTTCGCCAATTCTGTTCCTTTTTTCTAAGTTCACGTTTCAAGTTAGTTAATTGTGGGGTGAACCATGGTTTTTTTTGTCATTGTTGGAACTGATGACTTTGGTTATAAGAGGGCAGGTTGCGTCTGCCACTTTGTTTGTGATTTTTAACCAAGAGGTCGATTTCAGTTAACTCCGAAGCTAGGTGAGAGATGAGGGTTTCCTGGTTACATAACTTTCTGAGTTGGACTGTGGATTTCTGTTTTACCGAGGGGGTTGAATGTTGGTTTCGAAGGGAAGTAGAGATAAGTTTGTGGTCCGACCATGGAATTGGCAGACATTCGATATGCGAAGCTAGATTAAGGCCTTGGTTGATGAAGATGAGATCCAGCGTGTGTCCTGCTTTGTGGGTGGGTTCGTTGATGAGCTGCGTGAATCCCATGCAGTTGAGGGAGTTGAGAAAGGATTCGCAATTGGAGGAGTGAGGAGTGGCGTCCACATGAAGATTGAAGTCTCCTAACAGAATGGATGGCATGTCAATGTTGATGTGTTTTACAATGTATTCTATTAGTGGAGACTGGTCTGAGTCGAGACGTCCAGGGGGGGTGTAGATAAGGCCTAATTGTAAATGAGGGGATTTGAAGACTGAGAATTCAAGGGAATGTGAGGAGATAGACAAATGAAGCGACAGACCAAGATTTTTGTTGGCAGCGAGTAGCAGGCCGCCTCCTCTTTTTTTTCAGTCTTGGGATGGAAATATGTCGAAGGATTGTAGGGGGAGTTGATTGAGGAGGACCGAGTCTTCAGGTTTTAGCCATGTTTCTGTGATGGCACACAGGTCTGGCTGCTCATCCATGAGGTAGTCATATAAGAGGTGGGTTTTTTTTGTGAGTGACTGAGCATTCAGTAGAGTTAGGGAGAATAGGGTGAGACCCAGGAGCTGATTGAGAGGTGAGAGCATGATGGGGATAAGTCTTTTTTGTTGTTGTTGTTGTTGGGTGGTTGAGTAGCCGAGTTTTGTTGCTGTGTGTCTCCTGCAGTAGCGTATGGTAGGAATGGCTGAGAGGAGCATGCCTGTTATCTGTGGGCCCAAATGAGCGCGCGTTTAGACGGAGTGAGAGATGCAGGAGATCAAACGCCGAGGGAGTGAACTCGGAGGAGTATTGCAGAGTCCGGTTGGGTCGGGTCGGGTCTAGGGGCTGTACGAAGGGGCGTACAAAGGGGCAGGCCCCTTTGTCGCGTGCGACGCCGAGAAGAGGGCTTGAATTTATTCATTTATTCTGCTGCGGCGTCGAGGGTCTTTGTCGCCGGCGCTGCATCTCGTGGCTGATTGGCTGCTGCGAGTAGGGGGCCGGGTTGGGTCGGGCCCTGGACGGACGGTGGGTGCGCCAGAAGCGGTCTCGCGATCGGGGAGGGAGCTCGTGTGGGGTAGGAGAGCAAATAAAAGGCCTTACCCTGACGGGCTTCAACGCCGATTGCGCAGGCCCTTGCTGCAACTACACTGCCCGGTCGAGAGAGGAGCTTCGCTGGATCGCTGAGAAATTTTAATCAATGGTCAACTGCCTAAGGCATTCCCTCTTAAGTGGGGAACAAGACAAGGATGCCCCTTGTCTCCTCTACTGTTTATTCTGATGGTAGAGCCTCTTGTTCTTAAACTGCACCAGCATAGGAAGGCAACTGGGATTTTGTTGGGTCAGTTCCATACCAAGCCCTTATGGTTTACGAATGACATTCTGTTACTATTATCCAGGGCTAAAGTGGTGCTCGTTATAGCACTTCATCTTTTTTCTCAGTATCAAGTCTTCTCAGGGTTTAAGCTAAATTTGGATAAAACAGACTCATTGGACATCATGGGAACCCTGCAAAGGAGCTGGACTTCCCGATTAAGTGGATGGAAGATACCATTAAATACAGAGGTATCCGATTACACAGGAGTCCAACTCAGTGGTACTCTATCGATGTTACAAGGCTTATCAAAAAATTGAACCAGCAACTGAGCAGTTGGCAAATGCTCGCTCTCTCGTTACAGGGGCGTATAGCAGTTTTAAAACTGACCATAGCTCCTAAACTGCTTTACCTTCTTCAGATGGTTCCTGGGCATTTGCATTTGAAAGAACAGCAGGCCATACAAAAAATATTACGGTTATTTGTCTGGAGAGGCAAAAAAACACGTTTATTTTATGCAACTTTAATAGACCCAAAAGCAAAGGGAAGCCTGGGAGTTCCTGATTTTAAATTATATGCTTTGGCAGCAAATTTACGATTTCTGGGGGGACTGATTATTTGCAAAGTCTGATTATACTGATTATTCCCTGGTGACAGCCCTATGTGCTCCTCTGAGCCCTAAATTTTTTTTACAGGCCAGATCGGAAGAATTGAAGGGGCTACAGCAAGTTTTTGGATTAGTATTGGTTGTACATCTTATCTGGGCCTTGGTTCACAAATTTTTATCTTTGGCAATTCATGTATCACCACAATTGCCCCTACCCATGGTTTCCCTTCTTAGAGCTGCCCCAATCACAGGTTCAGCGAACCCCCTCAGAGTGGGTCTTCCAGGTTTTATAAACCTCAGTTCTGGGAATCAGTATTCTTTTGAGGAATGCAACGATAAATTGGGATTTCAGAATGGCCACTTTCTTTTGTATGGGCAAATTAGGGCGCATTTTCGAAAAATTAAGGCTGCGGAGTCAGGGGCCCTGGATAATTCCTCTTACTCTGCACTGTTAAAATTGTTTGCTACTAGGATGGGTTCCCTGTCATGCCTTCATGCCTTTTTGCAACAAATTAAAACTTGTCCAATTTTTGAATGGCTTGTTCAAAAATGGCAGGCAGATACTGAGGAGGAACTTGATGAGCTCATGCGGAAGGAATGCTATTTCTCGATTCCTCAGGTGTCTAACAATGTTAATCTTAAGGAACTACAATTAAGAATTTTTCATTGTTCTTACCATTGTGAGCTCACAAAATGGGGTTGATTGGAACCCATCATTGTTTAAAATGTAAATGGCTCACTAGCTTCAATGATACACTGTCTATGGCACTGCAAAGTTATCTGTGCATTTTGGGAATCTATACTTGGTCTACTTTGTACTCTGATGAATACTGATATCCACTGGTCCAGCTCTTTTTGCTTCTTAAACAATGATCTAGGTGAGGAAAGTATTAATTCTGATAACACATTGTTTTTTTCTAATCGACAAGAAACGTATTCATTGGATCCCCCCCCATGTTGGAAATGTGGAAAGCGTTAATGATTGAACTTTTTCAGTTGGAATATGGCTCGATGTATAAACAATTCTCCAGGAAGAAGAAACTATTCTTTAAGGAGACTTGGAGACAGTTCTTTGTGTCTTTGCCTGATTCTTGCCGGGCCTTATATATACTGGAGCAGTGGTTCTCAACCTTTTTTTGGCCGGGACACACCTGACAAATGGTTCTCACATGAGTGACACACTGTACATGTGACCATCATGGGGCTAAATGTAAACATGCACTCTGCATCCACAGGAATCCCCTCAACCCCCAGCAATGAGTGCAGAGCAGATCTAGGGCATTACCCCTACAACTCACCTACAAAAAAAGATGTTCTGATGACATCTCAGTAAAAGCAAAACAAACTCCCTTCACTACCAGGCACAATAGCCTTCCTTATGAAAAGACAGTAATTTACCACTAATGCATATCCTATTGAGAAAACACAACAAATAAGATTGATACAAATGCCTGCATGCTAGTAAAATACCTCACCTCGGTCACACACCCAGAACTGACCTTCATCAAGTACAGAAAAACCACAAATTATAAATATGGAGACAGAAACTGGAATGGAAAACCAAAAAAGCCACTCTGCATGCAGTGTGAACCTGGAGAAATGGAAAGAGAAATATAGCACCTAACATAATCCCAGGATCTGCAATAATGCACACAAACTAACCCGCACAAAGTTACACCTGTATTATGGAACACACGCAACAGTAACAATCCTATCTAAGAAATACAACTATTAAACCAGGCCCTAAACACCAATACATTTCCTATTGGAAAAACCGAATAAGCCAAGCTGTTACAGAGCCCCACACAGAAATAACTGTAAAGTTATACCAAAAATGTTACAAAACAGCTGCTGAACAGAATAATATTCAATTAAAAACTCATAAAAATTATTAAAACATGTCCAAATATCAATAAAATATTTCAAAACAGCAGACATCGCATAATACCCAATAATTAAAATGGCAGTCAATCAAGAAAAATAAAATTTAAAAGCCACCTTTACTTACCCTCTCCAGCAACTCTCCTACTCCTTTCCCTTCCAGGCCAATAGCACTCACCAGAAGCAGCAAGGGCTGCTGAAGCTCTTATCCTCAACCTTCTTCCTTAGCGTCCATAACCAGTCACTCACAACACACATACTCCCAAATTAGACCCCACGACCAGTCTCGGTCTCTTTCACACCAGTCATCTTCCTGACCAGTCTCGCTCTCTCAATCACACACAAAAGCTCTCACACCCATTCACACAAGCTCTCACCCAGGCTTCCATTCACACCTACAGACACAAGCTCTCACCCAGGCTTCCATTCACATCTACAGACACAAGCTCTCACCCAAGCACCCATTCACACCCACAAGCTCTCATCCATTTACACCCACAGACACAAGCTCTCATCCATTTACACCCACAGACACAAGCTCTCACCCATGCACCCATTCACACCCACACAAGCTCTCATCCATTCTCACCCATGCACCCATTCACACCCACACACACAAACTCTCACCCAAGCACCCATTCACACCCACAAGCTCTCACCCAAACACCCATTCACACCCACAAGCTCTCACTCAGGCTTCCATTCACAACTACAGACACAATCTCTCACCCAGGCTTCCATTCACACCCACACACACAAGCTCTCATCCATTAACACCCACAGACACAAGCTTTCACCCTTGCATCCATCACACCCACAGACTAAAGCTCTCACCCAGGCACCCATTCATACCCTCAGATACAAGCTCTCACCCAGGACTCTATTCACACCCTCAGACACAAGCTCTCATCCATGCATCTATTCACACCCTCAGACACAAGCTCTCATCCATGCATCTATTCACACCCTCAGACAAAAGCTCTCATCCAGGCACCCATGCACACCCTCAGACACAAGCTCTCACCCATGCATCCATTCACACAGACACACCAGCTCTCACCAAAAACAACTTCTTCCTTCACTGCAGGGATGGGCTCCAGTTCTGCCGCGGCTTTAATCCGGCGAGCCTTCTTTTTTCGGCGCCACAGGGATGGGTGCCTCAGTCGGGGGTCGGGTTTCCTCTTCGCCGCTAGGGGGGTGGGCTTCCGTAGCGGCCTTGTACCATTGGGGTCGGGTTTTCTCCTTCACCGCTACGGGGTTGGGCTCCCGTAGCGGCCTTGCTTCGTTGAGGTTCTACACTGCCATTCCTCCCACCCCACTCCCGGGCTATGCCGTGCCTGCCTCACCGGCCAATCAAAGGCTTCCTCCCTTCTTCCTACTCCCACTGGCAGGTAGAAGGGAGGAGGCTTCCGATTGGCCTGCGCGGGGGAAGGCAGAATGAAGGAGGCTTCCCATTGGGCAGTGGGGGTAGGAAGAAAGGAGGCTTTCAATTGGCCCATGGGGGCTGGAAAAAGGGAGAAGGAAAGTACAACGGGGCAGTGGGACACCGGGAGACGCGACACACCTGCCGGTGTGTGGCGACACACCGGTTGAGAAGCGCTGCACTGGAGGACTGACTACTTGATTGGGCGGGTTCATAAACTTCATTATTTCGTTTTGTCTTAATATAATATATTTATTTTAGTGTAATATTTATGTTTTATATTATGCTACTTTTTATTTTAGTACGATATTTATTTTATAGAGAAATTTTGTTAGCTATTATAATTTTGTGTGATTGTCTGTGTTTTGGTTTTATGTTCTATGTATCCTTTTGTTCATCGCCCAGGCCTTTATTGTGTTGGGAGATTAAAAAATGTAATAAATGTAAATGTAATATAGCTATGAATCAAGTAAATGGGAATTCTAACTTGTTATGCTGGTGAGATTTTGCTGCAGTGTTATTACAGGGAGGGGGATGGTATGGGAAGAGAAGTATTGGGTGAAAACTTGTAGGTATACTGCACAGTTTTTGGGGTTCTATACTTTGACTGAAATGTCTTTGCTGTATACCTCTAAAGATATCATGGAAAAAAAAAAAAAAAAAAGAACTGGTCAAGAATGGACACAGATGGTAGCTGAAATATGGGCATTGTCCGCAGAGCTCTTGAGGAAATGAGCTCTTGAGGAACCGAGGAGCACAGTTGAAGTCGGAGATGCTGCTGGAAGCCAGGGTGTGGAAGTGAGGCCTGAGGTTGGCACTGCAGGTAGTCCTGAAGACGAACCTGCAGGGTGCCAAAACACTACCGGGAGCAAAGAAAAGGCTCCTGTGGGCAACCCAGAGAAGGAGGCGGTGAAGAACCCTGAGAGTGGAATCACAGAGAATCTGGGGAGGGCAACACAGACTGCCCAGAAGGAAGCAGTATTGAGAGGCCTGAGGAATGCAGCAGGGAAAAGCCTAAGCTGAGTGCTGCAGGAAGGCCTGAATGCGACGCTTACCGGAGGACCTGAGGAAGGCCTTTTAGGGTGCCCAAACACTGAAGAGGAGTCAGCAGAATCCTTAGTGAGAGGGGGCTCAGAGGAGCTAATGCGTGACAGTGATGAAGAGTCAGCAAGAGCCGCAATGGAGTTGCCAGAGGGTGCTGGTCATTACAGTGTAGAGGATGCACAAGTTAATGAAGAGTACTCACTGCAAGTCTCACAGCCAGTCCAAGGAGTCCTACTAGGGTGAAAATGGAACCCGTAGCTACAGATGGACTCAGATAAAGGACTGTGGGCGTATGCTGGGCAAGGGCCACAGTGGGGTTATTAACAGTGTTGTCTGAGGTAACTCTGTGTGGGAGTGAGCATGATACTAGAGCCCCGTTCCCAAGCATAGCTGGTGGGAAGTCATAGGAAGGGGAGTGGGGTGTGTTGTACTTCCCTGGATGGGATTCAGAGGGGGGAATTACTGACGCTTGGACCAATGGTTCCATGCTGGGGGGGGGGGGTAATGTAACAGAGTAACCATGTTTTCCCCCCTTGTGTGTGTCCGAGACCAGGCAGGGAGCCTGGTCCACTTTAAATCCCACAGAGGGAGAGAGCTCTGTGAGCGGGACCCAGCTGGGGCTGGGATAAGAGTGCAAGTTCAGCTATGTTCAGTAGGCCCCTATGCCTCCAGGAGGAAGGCAGCTCCTGTTAAGTGCTCTATACAAACCAGCAGGGAGCAAGTGTGCACAAACCAGAAACAAGGCAGTCTACAGTCTCTGGGTATAAAAGTGACTAATGCTAAGGTAGGCAGTCTACTGTGTAAGAATTGTGTTTATTTAATAAAGTTTTATCTGCCCTAGAAAGGCTGGAGTCAGTGTGGCTTTCTGTCTCCAGCCAAGGAAACACTGCTTGGTTTCCCACACCTACTAATGGGAGCAAAAGACTGTGATGCCCTGTACAAACTATTCCTAAACATAGCAATGAAATGACGGCAGAAGACCACCAAACGGGGGTCGGGTGACGTCACGGAACGGGATGGCAGCTTAAGCAGGGAGTTCCCGAACACCATGAAATAAACAAGAAAATCGCCTTCCATCCTCTCTACATTGCAGAGATTTGAGACTTTTCTCAACCCACACAGCAGCCACTTATGTCGACTAAGAAAAAAGGGACCGATCTCAGTAAATATTCGAACTTAAAGTCCAGAGCGGTTTTGGAAGGCCTAGTTGAACAAGCTGACCTGGAAATGATGGAGAGGTCGGAGGAGGATTCTGATTCCCATGCCGGAGAGACGGAGGCCCCGGTATCTGAAGTACCTACCCGCAAAGAATTCAGGCAGTGGTTTAGCGACCTGAGGAGGGACTTAAAAGCGAATAAAAAAAGAACTGCTTGAGAAAATCAAAGAATAAAGGATGAAATGGTGGAAATAGGCGAGTGTGATATAAGGCTGGAAGCGCAAGAAAATAAAACAATTGCATTGCAAGTGGTAGCTCAGTCGAGGGCTGACCTACTTTAAAAGTAGAGGACTTACAAAATAGGAATCGTAGGTGCAACCTATGATTTCGTGGAATACCTGACTCGGAGGCATATAGTAACTGCCACGAGGTGGTTCAGATGCTCTGTAAGCTTTTCCTGGAGAGCGGGGCAGTGGAGACGCTGCAGATATTAATCACCCGATCGAGTTGGAGCGAGCGCATCGCACCCTGGGTCCTCGTTTCGGTAACCAACCACGCGATATCATCGCCTGCTTCCTCCGCTACCCAGTCAAAGAAAAGGTACTGCTGGCAGCCAGGAAGCAGCAATCATGGTCTTGGGAAGGACAAAATATCTCGGTGTTTGCGGATTTATCTCCGGGGACTTTTACAAGACGCCAGGCATACCAGCCAATAACTACGGTGCTCAGAAAGGAAAAAAATAGATACCGGTGGCTGTTTCCAACGGGGATTTCGATCACTATTCAGGGCACTACTACACGAGTTACAATGCCCGAGGAAGTGGCAGCCATTTTGAAATCGGCAGGCCTACATATTAAAGTCATGGCACCCGGAGAAAGCAGAGGCAGACCAGACACTCCGCGATGGCAGCAGGTGGAGAAGATCGACCAGAGACTCAGAAGAAACGCAGGACCTACTTCTCCTACTATGCAAGAAGGAGCAGGCTGATACAGCGCCCAGTGGACTTTTGACAGGTTTATTTCTAAATAAGAGATCACTCTTCAGTAAGACAGATAGTGGTTGTTAAGCTTAAATGGTTAGAGAATCTATTTGATAAGTGCTAGCACTGTTGATAATGTTATGGGGAAAGTTGATTTAATGAAAGGGAGAGGGGAGGATTGTGAGTTTCACACAGTTGGTGATAATGGGAGGGATACTATTCCGTACCAAGTACTCACACCGTCCTACATCTGCACAAGCAGAATAGCCATGAAGTTATGGCGATTACTTGGGGAGGGGGGGGGGGGGGGGGGAGAAATCAGTGGGCGGCTAGAAAGGCAGGGCATACAGAGTGACATTTTATGATTGAGATTGGGAGCTACTTATGTGGGCCATAATCTGCATACCTTTGGGGAGATAGGGATGAAGAATAGGATCTATGGTACAGTACACCTGAGGGCACAAATTTATTTTCAAGAAACCACATATTTGACAAATGGCCCTTAAGTTTATTTCACTGAATGTAAAAGGTCTCAATATCCCTCGCAAAAGGCACCTTCTTTGACAGGATCTTCAACTCCAATCTGCAGGGATAAGATGTTTGCAGGAAACACACATGTGCTACGAGCATTTGTTAGACTGGCCAATGTTTGCATATCGATTTTTCTCTGCCGCAAATAGATTAAATAAATACACGGGGGTTTGTATATTATTCAAGCAAGGATATGATTAAAAAATAAAGAAGCATGTAGAAGACCGCACTGGACGATTTATTCTGGTTAAATTTGAGTATCAGGGGGAAATGATTACTTTATTAAATATATATGTCCCAAACATAGATCAGAACAACTTTCTCGATCAGATTGACCAATTACTATCTAAGGAGGAGGAAGGTAATTTAATTATTACCAGGGATTTCAATTTGACTCTTTGCCCAAACCCAAAACCAGATCATCGGAATCAGGGATTCTAATGGAATCAGAGAGCGCTTTCAACAATTCTATGGAGTATTGTACGATGCTGAATCCTCTATACAACAGAGCCATATAGATGGCATATCTAAAAGAGATAACGCTTCCTTGCTTGACTGAGAAGAAGTGAGAGTATATGGAAAAAGAAATCACACAAGAGGAAATCATAGAGGCCATTAAGGGACTCAACGCTAATAAGGCCCCGGGATTAGATGGTTACACCCCACAATTCTATAAACAATTTTCCTCAGCGCTTCTGAACCCCCTACAGGAGTTTTACAACTATTTAAGTTAAGGCAATTCCTTGGGGAAAGGAGCGAATGTTGCCGGAATCACTATTTTGGGAAAACCGGGGAGGGATCTCACTAATTGCACATCTTATCGGCCAATATCTCTCATTAATATTGACTTCAAAATTCTAGCTAAAATTTTGGCGACCCGTCTTAATCAGATTATGGGTAGGCTGGTTCATATAGACCAGGCGGGTTTAATCCCTGGACGAATGGCCGCGGACAACATACGAAAAATTTTAGATCTAATACGATGGGTGAAAGAACAAGATATCCCAGCTGTTCTATTATCTATTGATGCAGAAAAGGCCTTCGACATGGTGCATTGGCCATTTTTATTCAGCACCCTCAAGAAGCTAAATTTTGGCACCCATTTCCTAAATTGCTTGCAACAATTATACACCGACCCTAGGGCCCGACTGAAGGTGAACGGGATATATTGGAGAAATTACTTACCTGATAATTTTGTTTTCCTTAGTGTAGACAGATGGACTCAGGACCAATGGTATAGTGTACTCCTGATAGTAGTTGGGAGATGGCGTCAGATTTCAATCTGACGTCAGCCTACATATACCCGTGCAGGAAGCTTAGCTCTTCAGTATTCTTCTCGAAAAGCAATTGTGGATATATGTGTGTTTTAATAACTTGATTAACTTGGCTAACTTGATTAACTTGGACTGGCTAAACTGATTTCCAACTGGAGACCACCAGTGCACTCAACCGAAAAACGCAGACACCAGGCAACTATGGGTGTCCTGAACTAGGGGTAATAACTGGCTTACCCGTGCTTGTCTTGCTCTCGGGGATTGACTCCCGAGGTTTCCAGATTTTTTTGGAGCAGTCGTGGGCGGGATGCTGAGTCCATCTGTCTACACTACGAAAAACGAAATTATCAGGTAAATAATTTCTCCATTTCCTAGCGTGTAGCAGATGGACTCAGGACCAATGGGATGTACAAAAGCTACTCCTGAATCGGGTGGGAGGGTGCCCGTGGCCCACTTAGTATTGCCCTTGCAAATGATGTGTCTCCCGGACCTGGACATCCAGGCGGTAGAACCTCTAGAAGGTGTGAATGGAGGACCACGTCACCGCCCGACAGATCTCGGCGGGTGACAGCATCTTGGTTTCTGCCCAGGACACTGCTTGGGCCCTTGTGGAATGGGCCTTGACTTGTAGAGGAGGCGGCTTCCCTGCCTCTACGTAGGCCGCCTTGATTACTTCTTTGATTCAACAGGCTATGGTTGCCCGCGAGGCTGCTTCCCCTTGTTTATTCCCGCTGTGAAGGACGAATAGGTGGTCCGTCTTTCGTACAGATTCCAATCTTTCCAGGTATTGGGACGAGGAGTCTGCTGATGTTAAGATGGCGAAGAAGGTGTGAGTCTTCCGAGTCCTTATGTTCGTCTGGAGATGGCAGTGAGATGGTTTGGTTTAGATGGAAAGGAGAAACCACCTTCGGAGGAAGGAGGGGACAGTGCGCAGCTGTATGGATCCCGGTGTGAATCTGAGGAACGGTTCCCGACAGGATAGTGCTTGAAGCTCGGAGATGTGACGGGCTGAACATATTGCCACTAGGAATGGAGTTCTTCAAGGTCAAAAGCCATAGTGACAGACGGCGTGTAGGTCTGAAGGAAGTTCCCGCTAGGAAGTCTAGTACTAGATTGAGATTCCACAGGGGCACTGGCCACTTTACAGGTTGTCGGATTTACTTGACCCCTCTCAGGAAGCGGGAAATGTCTGGATGGGATGACAGGTTGATGCCATCCACTTTGGTTCTGAAGCAGGCCAGCGCGGCCAATTGAACCTTGATGGAGTTCTAAGACAACACCTTCTTCAAACCGTCCTGCAGAAATTCCAGGATCATGGGGATTTTGGCTGTCCATGTAAGGACTTCGCTATCCTCACACCAGGCTTCGAATATTCTCCATATCCATATGTAAATTAGAGACGTGGGAAACTTGCGTGCTCGGAGCAAGGTGTTAATCACTGCCCCAGAGTATTCGCTCTTCTTCAGGCGAATCCTCTCAATGGCCAGACCTTCAGAGAGAATAGAGTTGGGTCTTCGTGGAGGATCGGTCCTTGCTGGAGCAGGTCTCTATGTAGAGGTAGACACAGAGGGTTCCCCGCAAGAAGTCTTCGCATGTCTGCGTACCATGGCCTTCTTGGCCAGTCTGGGGCCACTAGAAGTACTAGCCCCTTGTGGTTTTCTTTCTTGCGGATGATCCCATCCAGTAATGGCCATGGGGGAAAAGCGTATAGCAGATTTTCTTGTGGCCAGGACTGGTCAAGGGTGTCAATCCCCTGGGATTGTGGTTCTCATCTGCGGCTGAAGAACTTGGGCGTTGGACCGGGTTGCCAGAAGATCTATGGCTGTGGTCGACAGTGTGCATTCCCCTGGGTCTAGACTCTCTCTGCTGAGGTAATCTGCAGTTATGTTGTCTTTTCCCGCAATGTGGGTGGCTGAGATCCCTTGTAGGTTTGCTTCCGCTCACGCCATTAGGGGGTCTATTTCCAGGGACATCTTCTGGTTCCTCCCTGATGGTTGATGTAGGCCACTGTTGTGGCATTGTCTGACATGACTGACAGATTCACCCTGGAGTCTGTGACTGAATCGTAGGCAGGCTAGTCTGACTGCTCGGGCTCCCAGTCGGTTTATGTTCCTTCCTGACTCTTCCTTGTCCCATTGCCCCATGGCCATCAGTTCCTGGCAGTGGGCTCCCCACCCTTGTAGGCTCGCATCCATGGTGAGCAAGACCCAGATCGGTGGGGATAGTCTTAGTCCCTTGCTCAGATGGTTTTCTTGTAGCTACCATTGGAGCTGGGTCCCCACCTCTGCCAGTAGCTGGAGGCGGATGGAGAAGTTCTGGGACATCAGGTTCCATCGTAACAGTAGGGAACGTTGTAGTGCTTGCATGTGGGCCCTTGCCCCTGGGACGACTTCTAGGGTCCCATACCTTGGGTCGAGCACAGTTCAACAGTTTTCGCAACTGGTCCATCAATTTCCTTCTCCTTGTAGGGGGATGAACGACCTTGTCTTGTTTGGTGTCGAACCGGACTCCTAGGTACTCTAGCGACTGGGAGGGTTGCAGGTAGCTCTTGGTTGTGTTGACGATCCACTCAAGATTCTGCAGTAGATTCTTGACTCTGGTGGTTGCCTGATAACTTTCCTCTGGAGATTTTGCCCTGATCATCCAATCGTCCAGATACGGATGTACGAGGATTCCTTCTTTCCTCAGTGTCACCGCCACTACAACCATGATTTTGGTGAACATCAGAGGGGCAGTAGCCAGTCCGAAGGGTAGAGCCTGGAACTGGTAATGATGGTCCAGTATCAGGAAGCGTAGAAAGTGCTGATGGTCATGATGGTCCAGGATGTGGAGATAGGCTTCTGACAAATCCAGAGAAGTCAGGAATTCTCCCAGTTGTACTGGCCTTATGACTGAGCGTAAGCTTTCCATGCGGAAGTGTGGTACCCTCAGGTAGCTATTGAGGGTCTTGAGGTCCAGGATGGGCCAGAATGTTCCCTCCTTCTTGGGGACGATAAAATAGATGGAATAGTGACCAGTAATTTTGTTGGTGCGTGGGCACAGAAGTTATCGCCTTTAGGCTGAGTAATTTTGTCAGCGTGGTTTCCACTGCCGTCCTCTTGGAGGGGGAGTGGCACGGTGATCTCACAAATTTGTCTGGATGAATGTTGTTGAAGTCCAAGTAGTATCCCTCTCGAATGATGGTTAGGACCCACTTGTCCAATATTATCTCGACCCATCTTTGGTAGAATAGGGCAAGCCTGCCCCCTATGGCTTCTTCCTGTGGATGGGTCTGTTGATCCTCATTGTGGGGTGCGGCGGGGGCCTGGACCTGAGCCAGCTTACCTCTTGTTCTGTCTGTTCCAAAAGGACTGGCCCCTGCCCACGGCGCGAGGTGCTTGGTATGTGTTTTTGTATGGTCTAAAATGCTGGGATCCTCTGCCCTTGGGTCTTCGGGGAGAGGGGCGTTGGTTTCTTTTGTTCCTGTCCTCTGGTAACAGAGGTACTGGGGATGCGCCCCATTTATCGGCTAACTTCTCCAGTTCGCTTTCGAACAGGAGGGCTTCTTTAAAGGGCATTCTCGTGAGTTTCGTCTTGGAGGACACGTCAGCTGACCAACTTCGGAGCCAGAGTTGCCTTCTGGCTGCCACTATGGATGAGACGAGCACCAGGTTGGAGGTCACATCCATGAGGAAAGATATCGTCTGTTTTAATGTTTCGACGGACATGGTTGTGTCCCTGGAGAGCGACAAGCAAGCACGTTTCACCATGGCAGACAGGCAGCGATCTGCAGAGACATAGCTGCGACATCAAATGACTGTTTAAGGATGGATTCCTGACGTCTGTCCTGGGTATCCTTGAGTGCAGCTCCTCGTTCGACTGGAATGGTAGTGCGCTTTGAGACAGCGCAGACCATGGCGTCCACTTTGGGGAACCCTAGGAGTTCTCTGGCTGAGGGTTCCAGAGGGTATAGGGCTTCTAGGGCCCGTCCTCCTTTGAAGCTGGCCTCCAGGGCCTTCCATTCCAGGTCAATCAGTTGTTGTACAGCCTGCAGCACTGGAAAATAGCATGAGGCCTGATGGAGCCGGACCAAAACAGGGTTAGTCTTTGGCTCTGCTGCGGTACTTGTGCCTGGGATGGCCAGCGTCTTCAGGCTCAGAGACACGAGGTCTAGTAGCTCGTCTTTGGAGAAGAAATGCATCATGGTTCGGTATGGTTCCTTTCCTGGAGGGATTTCCCCTACCTCCAGGGAGTCTGGCTCTTCCTCCGAGGTGTCTGTGTCCCCTAAGGGAAGGCTTTTGCCTGGGGGAAGCAAGTCTTGGGGAGGCCGAGAGGGGCCTGGAAAGTTTTGCTCTTCTGGTGGGTTCTGTGGCTGTGTCACAGGTGACACCGATTGTGCCTGGACAAAGGTTTGCAGCCCTTTGAAGAATTCCACCCAGGAAAAGGTCCCTGGGTCTATATTGAATCCAGTGGCGTTCCCCGAGGGGCCCATCTGAGGAAGGGCCTAGCCGGAGATAGAGAGGTCTGGGGTACTATCATTGGTGGAGACTGATTCCTCTACTAGCTGAGCGGGGCCTTGCCTCTGTTCCCCCAAAGCCTCTTCGCACTGCAGGCACAGGGCAGAGACCACTTCGGGTTGCGCAGCTCTCAGGTGGCAGGCTGGGCAGAGGGCTTGTCCCTTGGCTTTCTTGGCCTGCGGTGCCATGATTTGTGCATGTGGAGTGGCTCAAAACTAGTCTGTGCGCATAGGAGCACGTACCGGGAGGCTTAGTTGTGCGCTCCGGGTGCACCGACGCTTGTGCGTGCAGGAAGCAGGAGATGTGCGTGCAGGCCGCTATATATGTGCTTAGCGGAGTTGTGTGCGCAGCTGTGCGTACGGGCATATATGTGCGCCCGGCACCGTTATCCGAGCTGCTGTGCTCCCGGCACCGTTGTGCACGCGTGGCTGTGTGCACGGCACAGATGCACGCGCTGCTGTGCGCACAAGTTGATTGTGCGCCCGGCTCGTCTTCGTGCGCACGGCTCTGTTGTGTGGACGATACGGCAATCAAGGGGGGGAAATGGCGCCGACGACCACACAGGCAAGATGGTGAACCCCCCCCGGAGGGTCTCCACGTGGAAGGACCCTCGCATCGGATCGGGGTGTAGCCCGGGCGGGGCTGCTTATCCCAATATATCAGACGCCGGAAGGACGATCTGTGCGGCTATCCGAGCCTCGGAGACTGGAGACTTTAAAAAATTTTCTACCTTACCTTGTCTCGGCGCTTCCTGGTCTCATGCCAGTTGGTCTCCGGCTGCGGGGGGAGAGGGAAAATACCTTCATCGCTGTGCTCGGAATTAGAGGGAATTCCAATGGAAAGGATGAATTCCCTCTAACATCTACACCATCGGGACATGAGGGGAGAACAGTGACCTCAAATGAGAGGAATGAAACATGTTCTCCTGGAACAGTGAATTTACCTAATAACTCAAAGGTGTCCCAATCACAGCCTATAACCTTAGAAAATGTCTGGTCTACTTTAACCGATTTGAAATCAGTGATTTTGTCTTTGAATAATATGGTAGTTGACATACAGAATCGGATAATGAAAGTTGAACCAGAAATGTCTTTACATGGAGAAAAGATTGTAAGATGTGAAAATCGATGTGAGCAAATTGAAAAGGTCCAAACGGGGTTGATCCAGGGGGAATTGATAAACAACAAGAAAATTGAGATGATTGAAAATACAATCAGATATAACGACTTTAAAAAATTTTCTACCTTACCTTGTCTCGGCGCTTCCTGGTCTCATGCCAGTTGGTCTCCGGCTGCGGGGGGAGAGGGAAAATACCTTCATCGCTGCGCTCGGTATTGCACACGCAGCCTCTCAGCCACTCTGGAGGCTAAGTCCATGCCGGGAACTGGCTACCGGACCGAGGCTTACCGCTGAGGGATCTCGGAAATCACCTCAGGAATTCTCGACTGGGGGAGGGACCCTTAAGAATCACCGCAGGAGAGCAGGGCTAGTCTTGTAGAGGTAAGATTTTCTTTCTTCTTTGGTTTGGATTTTCTAACGCTGTGCAAGCGTGTGTAGTGTCACAAACTGCTAAGGAGACTGAGAAATACTAAAGAGCTAAGTTTCCTGCACGGGTATATGTAGGCTGATGTCAGATTGAAATCTGACTCAGATTACCAACTGCTATCAGGAGTACACTATACCATTTGGTCCTGAGTCCATCTGCTACATGCTAGGAAATCGGAGACTTTTTCAATCAAGAGGGGGACGAGACAGGGCTGCCCCCTTTCTCCCTTATTATTTGCATTATTTTTGGAACCGCTAGCTACTAGAATTCGAAACAATCCCCATGTATGGGGCATAACAGTGGGAGACAGATTAGAAAATGTTGATGTTCGCCGATGATATTTTGTTTACCTTAACAAATCCAACTTAGGCCCTGGGGGAGACTTTGATGGAACTTCAGAACTTTAGCAAGATATCAGGCTTTAAACTCAATGTTGAAAAATCTGAAATACTGAATGAATCAGTTCCTATTGCAAAACTTCCTAGCCTTCAGACATCATTTCGATTTCAATGGGCTCGTAAGAAAATTAAATACCTAGGGGTCTCTCTTAGTAATAACCCTGAGGAGCTTTACCAACTAAATTATCCACCACTTATACATAAGATATTTCGAGATTTGGATCGATGGTCCGAATTATCTCTTTCATGGTTTGGCAGGATCTCCTCAATAAAAATGAATATTCTCCCATGCCTGGGATATTTATTCCAAGCACTACCCATACACATACCTTCTAAGATCCTCAAAAAAATGGCAGCAGCGAATTTTCTCCTACATTTGGAGGATGTATCATAGAAGATTACATTTAGACCCATGAAAAGAAGGGGGTTAGGAGTGCCCAATTTATGTTGGTATTTTATGGCATCCCAAATGCGGGCGGGCTTAGACTGGCACCAAATTGGTACACAAAAGCAATGGAGCACCATAGAACAAGCATTAATAGGTAAAATGCCCCTTAGGGCTCTCATATGGCAGCCTAAGCAAATGTGGATTGCTCTAAAATATGTTTCACTACCAGTTAAAACTACCTTAACAATATGGGAGCCATGGAAGAACTCTCTAGTGGGAGATTGGCAGTACCTTTACAATTCCAGCATCACCGCCAATGCTAAACTATTTCCTGGGGTCCAAATGAAAATCTTTTCTGCTTGGGAATCAAAAGGTATTAGATGCTTGGGCAACCTCTGGCATCAGGGAGCACTGATTCCCTTCCATTTATTACGGGAACAATATGATTTAGCCTCCACTAATGTATTTGCATATCTACAAATCAGACATTTTCTCCAAACTGAAGGGATAGGTAGAGATTTGGGAATGGGTAAGACACAGCTGGAGAATTGGTGTGAACATGCGGACATTTTTATGAAAGTGATCTCACAGTTGTATAATTTTGTCAATAAAGATTCCCCTGTTACGTCGACATTAATTAAAGCATGGGAGGCAGATATCGGCAAACCTTTATTCAAAGAGACCTGGGACTCCATATTTATAGCAACAAAGAGAGGGTCTCCCTATGTCACTTTGGCAGAGAATTGTTATAAAGTACTCCTCTGGTGGTATTATTCGCCAGACCGTCTACATAAAATTGCAGCCACAAATGATCCTCGTTGTTGGAAGGGATGTGGACAGATAGGCACTTTCTATCATATGTGGTGGTCCTGCCCTAGGGTGTCATTCTGGGAATCTATTACACAAATTCTACAGCAGGTTCTAGAGGAAGTGGTTCTTTTAACCCCTGAGCAAGCTCTTTTGAACTTACCTATTGACATTACACCGGCTAAAAGTAAACTTGCCCATATGATTATAATGGCTGCTCGCTGTGAACTTGCTTGCAGTGGAGATCTATAGATTTGCCCTCCATAGAGTGCTTACGGATTAGACTACGCAAACTCTGGACGCTTTTAAAGGGCATTGCTCTCTTAAAAACGTCTAGCCATCGGAACCTACAGACATGGCAACCCCTAGGTGACTGGCTGTCGAAGAGTGAACAGCAGAGGGACACGGAGACAGATGGAGTGGTGTAGTAATGATTATATTTATCTCTGTTTTTGCCATCCCTTATTATTATGTCCGAGACTTTTACAGCAATGCCAATTCTACGTATCATATGCTTTCATGCTCATTCATTTATAATGTCCTGCTCACCCTGGTATTATGGTTTTTATAGATATCTGTGTCTCTCTATTATCCTCATCTTAAGTGACCCTATTGATGAGATGTTGTAAACCTCACATGGGGGGGGGGGGAATTCAGAGATGTGATATACGTTCTTGGTTATCAGTTAATGCATTGTGAAACGTATGAAATATGACTAGTCGTTAAGCCCGTAACAACGGGCTACATTAAAAAAAAATTTCGGTCCATTTCCTTCCCCCTCATTCTCCCTTCCACCTCCTCCTCCCCCTCATTCTCCCTTCCACCTCCCCCTCCCTCTCATTCTCCCTTCCACCTCCCTCATTCTCCCTTCCACCTCCACCTCCCTCATTCTCCCTTCCACCTCCTCCACCTCCCCCTCCCTCATTCTCCCTTCCACCTCCCTCCCCCTCATTCTCCCTTCCACCTCCCCCTCCCCCTCATTCTCCCTTCCACCTCCCCTCCCCATTCTCCCTCCCACATCATTCCCCCCTCTCTCTCAATCCCCTCCCCTCCCGTGCTCGCCCGCGCATGTGCAGCACGTCTGTCAGGGCTCCTTTATCTAGTAGATGTTGTATTGTATACAATGTTATTGCTATATTGATGCAATAAACAATAAATAAAAAAGAAGAAAATCAAATGCCCATCCAGACTGCCCAGCAAGCTTTCATACATTTTTTTTTCTCATACTTATCTGTTACTCTTGGCCCTTATTAGTAACTTTTTGGTTCTAGTTACCTTCCACCTCCGCCATTGATGTAGAGAGCAGTGCTGGAGCTGCATTTAAGTGAAGTATCAAGCTTAATTGGTAAGGGGTAGTAACCGCCGCAATAAGCATGCTACTCCCACGCTTATTTGTTTACCCAGCCTGTGTAATTCAGTTCCTTGTTGGTTGTTGTCTGAATATAAATCCTCTTATCTTCATTCCCTCCCTGCTGTTGAAGCAGAGAGCTATGCTGGATATGCACTGAAAGTGAAGTATCAGGCTTATTTGGTTTGGGGTAATAACTGCCGCAACAAGCAAGCTACTCCCCCGCTTTTTTGTGAATGCAAATCCTTTTTTCCACATTTTCTCTTGCCGTTGAAGCATACAGCAATGTTGGAGTCGCATTAACCATGTGTATGTTTATTGAATAACCTATTTTGGACTGTAAAGTAATTTCAACAAAGCAGGAGGGGGAAGATATGAGACAGATAGGCTCCATGGAAAAGAAACACTGAAGAGGTCCCTAGGTGGACATGTGGTATCATAATCATGCCGTGCTGCATATGCCTAGAAGAACACAGTCAAAGCTCTAGAAACTGACATAAAAGTTCCAGGTTGGGCTCCAACTGCTGCCATCCACTTGTAAGGACTGCCATCCTGCTTATCAGAGAAAAAATGTTTTTTATATATTTCTAGGTGACTGAAGTCAGTAACCTGAACACAAGATACTCATATTATAATAGAATGGCTACAAGCAAAATGGTAGCAGTACCTAACAACTGATTTGTTTTTTTCCTCATTGTTAAACTACCTAACAGCTTCCTTTGCTGTCCAAAAGCTGGAGGACAAGTCACTTTTGAGATAACCCCCACCTTCCCATCCCAACAGCACTTCTCTTGCAACTACAGGGATTGCCACCTTCTCTTTCACACCATCTCTCTATCATGCCCCAGACCCATCATTCTCTTTAATTTTGATTCATAAGTTTAAAAAAAGGAATGGGGATGGCAGGGAATTGAAATATATGCAGTGAGGAAGCACATTCAGTATAAGTGCATCACCTCCACAATAAAAGCAGTACCCACCAGTCGAGACTTCACTCTCTTGGGAAGCGGCTCCATCAGTGTATAGATATCATTCCGTTTTACCATTAGCTGGAAGCCATCCTCAAACTCCACCTGCATATTGAGAAGACTAGATTATTCCAAGTTATGATTCTGTCTGTCTCAGGGGGATACCTTATTTACTGGACAAAGAACTAAAGTAAGACCAGGTCATCACGTCCTGAAATTAAATTGTGCATATTGCTTATTTTTTGCTCTTGTGGATACCAAGTGCAAACACAGTGTTTTAAATGCCATCTCCTTCATCTTACGAGTCGCCTGACTTTTCATGTGCTTGGGATTTCTCCCATAGCTCACTATGAAATATACAGAAACACAAAACATGACAGCAGATTAAAAACTACAAGAACCACCTACTTTACCTTCTTTCCTTTCCTGTTGCAATACTGCAGACTGTGCTTGAACTATGGTTTTACCTTTATTTTATTGCAACTAGGGTCCTCTGTGCTTATCCCTATGCTTTCTTGAATACTGCTATAGTTTTTGCCTCAACCACTTCCACATTGGGAGGCCGTTCCACACAGGCACCATCCTTTTCTGTGAAGAAATATTTCCTTGCATTACTCCCCAGTCTATCCCTTCCCTCTTTAAGCCTCACACAATACCTTATTGAGTGACAACCATTCCTCCTAGAGGCCAGTTACTACAGGTGTTCCGTAGGGTTTGGCCCTTTCACTGCTTCTATTTAATATATTCTTGCAACTAATTGGTAAAGTGATAAAACTGTTGGGGTCTGAATATATAATATATGCCAATGACATACTTTTATTCTCCTTTCTCTTGAGGATCAACAGGCTTCTATGGTAATGGCTGTCTTGACACTGTTCAGAGTTGGATATTTTATCGTTAAATCTCAAAAAGACGTAGGCCCTTTGAGTCATCTGTCCCTCACTTGTTAGGGCTTTGTGTCAATTAATTATAGGAGACCCATGCCTTCTGCTTGGTTCAGAGGTTCGTGATCTCGAGGATTGACAAGGGCCTTACTATGAATGCTCAAATTAGGGCAATTGCTCACATGACATTCTTTACATTTAAACTGATCAGATGTTTGAAACTTTTGTTGTCTCCACAGGATTTTAGATCTATTCTCAGATTTTTGTCTGGGATAAATTATTGTAATGCTGTTTATTTGGGGCTCCCTGTGTCCTTGGTCAGAGCATTACAATGTATATGGAACGCAGCTGCTTGGAATATCACAGGTGGTTCTACATCAGACTAAAGTTTTAGGAAAAAGTGAAAATTATTTTACTTTCTGCAAGGTTTTGCTTAGTCAGCTGATTTTCCTCTCTCAAGTGCTAGGGTGGCATTGTTAGCTTGCGGGGTTTCTGGGAGGTTTTATTTTTGGATTATGATTTGTTTGTTGTATGTGTTATCAAGTCTTGATTGTAACTACTGACTCTTGTGTTTGCATTTTTGTTTTGTAGCCCACTAAGAGCAAGTATTTTGGACAAGCAGGATAAAATGTTGGTAAAATAAATTAAAAACACGCTTGCCTCTTGTGAATTATTTTCACATTTTGAAGTATCCTTATTCCTCATGCCCTAGTTCTTTCTTTTTATACCGCTTTCCTTTTTAAATATGGTATGTTTGCACATTCTCGACATCAGTTTCTCTAAACTTTTCTCCATACTTAAACAGAACAGAATCCCTACAGGAGTAAGGTTGAAGCAGAAGTAATAAACAGACAGCTGAACAATAAAACTGAAGTTCATTAGAGGCCAGGATGCCAATAGCAAGAAAAACAAAGAGAAGATATTAAAAATGGCATAAAAAATTATTTCTTATGCCATTTTAAAACCCCATGTTCTATTACCAGGACACTGATTATTCTCCTAGCCCACTCACAATTTGTATTTCTTCTTCATGCAATAAAATTCCAATCATAAAAAAGTATGTGCTTTGTATGTTTTAATGAGCAATGTAACAGTCAGATGTAAAAGATGGGGGGGAAAAAAGGAAAAGCTGCATATTCTAAACACCAATGTCAGGAAAAATTATGATTAAAGAATCAGGAGCCAACACACCATGTTTTAATTATGATAAATAATGTGGGTACACAATATCTAATTATTTATAACGGAAACCTTACATTTTTGAAGGCATCAATCCTTAAGCTTCACCAAAATAATTTTTATAGTGAAGAATGCCATCCCATATTTTCATATGCCAGTTTTATAGCTTTTTAACAAAACGTGATGAAACGAGTGTCTATGTTTCAACAAAATTTTCAAAATATTTTAAAACTGATGCACCCAGCATCAGTCATAGTGATACTTAACTTCTCCCAGAGATTGTGTCTCTTAACATATATGAAGCTTTTACAAAACTGCGGGTCTTGATATTCCTTTGAAATATCGATGTAGGGACTTGTGGTTTTGAAAAAGCTTCATTATATGTCGAGAGACAATCTCTGGGAGAAGTTAAGTATCACTATGACTTTTTAGCTTTTATTTTGTCTGCCACCTCCTTTGAGAACCAGATAGGTTTCATTTTTCTCTTGCTTTTCTTTACTTTTCTAACATATAGATTAGTTGCCTTGGTAATTGCTCCTTTTAATTTGGTCCACTGTTGTTCCACATCTCTCTTGTTCTCCCAGCCTTCTAGTTCTTCCTCCAGGTACTTCCCCATTTCATCAAAGTCTGTGTTTTTGAACTGCAAAACTCGGGTCTTCGTGCTACTTCTTCATATCCTATTTGTGATATGAAACCATATCGTACATAAAATAAAAGCTAAAAGAACAGCGTTCAAGAAATATAAAGAATCCCAAAGAGAGGAGCACAAGGAAGAATATCTGGTGGAACTGAGGGAGACGAAGAAAGCAATCAAGAAAGTGAAAATTCAAGCGGAAGAAAGGATTGCCAAGAGGTAAAGAGAGGCGACAAAACATTTTTCAGATACATCAGTGAAAGGAGAAAAGTCCAAAGTAGTATACTGAAATTGAAAGGTGAAAAGGATCAATAGGTGGGGACTGATGAAGAAATGGCAGAAATATTAAACAATACTTCAGTTCGGTATTCACTAAAGAAGACCCCGGAGAAGGACCGACGCTAGTTAACAAGAAACT
The DNA here is from genome assembly GCF_901001135.1 of Rhinatrema bivittatum. NCBI lineage: Eukaryota > Metazoa > Chordata > Amphibia > Gymnophiona > Rhinatrematidae > Rhinatrema > Rhinatrema bivittatum. Next base: position 253,285,974 of record NC_042622.1, on the reverse strand, counting down.
GGAGGGAAGCGGAATGGATGAAATTCCGTTTACGGAAGAGAATTTATGGGAACAGCTAGGAAAACTGAAGGTGGACAAAGCCATGGGGCCTGATGAGGTTCATCCCAGGATACTGAGGGAGCTCAGAGATGTGCTGGCGGCTCCGCTGTGTGACCTGTTCAATAGTTCCCTGGAAATGGGAGTGGTGTTGAGTGATTGGAGAAGAGCGACGGTGGTCCCGCTGCACAAGAGCGGAAGCAGAGAGGAGGCTGGAAACTATAGGCCGGTTAGCCTCACATCGGTGGTGGGAAGAGTATTGGAGTTGCTGCTGAAGGAAAGAATAGTGAACTATCTACAAGCAGCAGAATTGATGGACCAGAGGCAGCATGGTTTCACCAAGGGAACGTCCTGTCAGACAAATCTGATAGACTTTTTTTTATTGGGTGACTAAGGAATTGGATCGAGGAAGAGCGCTCAATGTCATTTACTTGGATTTTAGCAAAGCTTTTGATACAGTCCCGCACAGGAGGCTTGTGAATAAAACGAGAAGCTTGGGTGTGAGTGCCAAGGTGGTGGTCTGGATAGCAAATTGGTTGAAGGACAGAAGACAATGTGTTATGGTAAATGGAACTTACTCTGAAGAGAGAGTGGTGATAAGTGGAGTGCCGTAAGGCTCGGTGTTGGGACTGGTCCTGTTCAATATCTTTGTGAGTGACATCGAAGAAGGGATAGAAGGTAAGGTTTGCCTTTTTGTGGATGATACTAAGATCTACAACAGAGTGGGCACGTCAGAAGGAGTGGAGAGAACGAAACGATATTTAAGGAAGCTTGAAGACTGGTCGAAGTTATGGCAGCTGAGATTCAATGCCAAGAAGTGCAGAGTCATGCATATGGGCTGTGGAAATGCGAAAGAATTGTATTCGATGGGGGGTGAAGGGCTGATGTGCACGGAACAGGAGAGAGACCTGGAGGCTGTAGTGTCTAACGATCTGAAGTCGGCGAAACAGTGTGACAAGGCAATAGCTAAAGCCAGAAGAATGCTGGGCTACACAGAAAGAGGAATTTCGAGTAAGAACAGGGAAGTGATTATCCCCTTGTACAGGTCCTTGGTGAGGCCTCACCTGGAGTACTGTGCTCAGTTCTGGAGATCGTATCTCAGAAGGGACAGAGACAGGATGGAGGCGGTCCAGAGAAGGGCGACCAAAAAGGTGGAGGGTCTTCATCGAATGACTTATGAGAGACTGAAGAATCTAAATATGTATACCCTGGAGGAAAGGAGGAGCAGGGGTGATATAATATAGACGTTCAGATACTTGAAAGGTTTTAATGATCCAAAGTCAATGACAAACCTTTTCCATTGGAAAAAAATCAGCAGAACCAGGGGTCACGATTTAAAACTCTAGGGAGGAAGACTCAGAACCAATGTCAGGAAGTATTTTTTCACGGAGAGGGTGGTGGATGCCTGGAACGCCCTTCTTGAGAAAGTGGTGAAGACCAAAACTGTGAAGGATTTCAAACGGTCGTAGGATAAACAGTGTGGATCCATAAAGCCTGGAGGATGGGAATGAATAGAAGAGGTATGGTGGTGGCTTGCGGGAATGACGGCTACTACCTGGTGATTAATACCCTTATTCAATAAACATTCATACGGTTAATGAGACTCCAACATTGCTCTATGCTTCAACAGCAAGAGGAAATGTGGAAAAGAGGATTTGCATTCAGGCAACAACCAACATTGCTCTATGCTTCAACAACCAACATTGCTCTATGCTTCAACGGCAAGAGGAAATGTGGAAAAGAGGATTTCATTCAGGCAACAACCAACAAGGTAGCACAGTATGGGTAAATAAATAAGCGTGGGAGTAGCTTGCTTGTTGCAGTGGTTACTACCCCAAATCAATTAAGCCTGATACTTCACTTTCAATGCATATCCAGCGTAAATCTCTGCTTCAACGGCAGGGGGAATGAAGATAAGAGGATTTACATTCAGACAACAACCAACAAGGACTGAATTGCACAGGCTGGGTAAACAAATAAAAGTGGGAGTAGCTTGCTTACAGTGGCGGTTACTACCCCTAACAAATTAAGCCTGATACTTCACTTTGAATGCATATCCAGCTCAGCTCACTGCTTCAACAGCAGGGGGAATGAAGAAATAGGATTTACATCCAGCCAACATCTAACAAGGCATAGATCTGAGCAGTATGAGTTTACAAACATCGGGGTAACTTGCTCGATATGACAGTTACTACCCTCAAACATTAAGCCTTATACTTCACTTTGATACAGCTCTAATACTGCTCTCTGCATCAATGGCGAGGGTGGAAGGAAATTAGAATTAAAAAGCTACCAATAAGGGCCCTGAACTCAGCGGTCGGAGTAACAGATAAGTATGAGAAAATAAGTGTGAAGGCTTGCTGGGCAGACTGGATGGGCCTATTGGTCTTCTTCTGCCGTCATTTCTATGTTTCTATGACTGACACCTGGGGCATCAATTTAAAATATTTTGAAGATTTTGACTACATAAAGACATTTGTTTCATCATGTTTTGTTAAAAAGCAAAGAGAGTCACACATGATGATATGGGGTGAAGCTGCAGGTTTGATACCTTAAAAAATGTAAAAGAGGTTTGTGTTAGAAATAATTAGCTATTGTGTATCTACATTATTTGTATTATTTATCAAAAATTATGAAACAGAACAGAATTATTTATTTACTGAATTAGCCAAAAAAACACGCACTAAGAAAGGCATGGGAAAAAGCTTATGTGGAGGAAGGATGGGAAGGGAAGAGAAACACATAAGTGGGGGAAAAGTCAAAATTAGCAATAAACTGGGGTGGGTGAGGAGGGGAAGAGGATGAGATGTGACGAGCCAGTCAAAGCACAAAAGAAAGAATTATGGTTCTTCCTTACCTGATAGACATGACTGATCTGGGCTGCAATGAACTTGGCCTTATAGAGATTGCCATCTGTCCATCTGAGCTGCACAAGCTCTCCCTCGGATGGTGGTCCATGCTTGACACAGTCTCGACTCTTAAATACAGAACAGGGCCTTATTGAAAACTTGTCAAACTAAAAGGCCAACTTATACGACTTACAACCAGTTAGGTACCTGAACTGCACAGAATGTGGTGAGCAACAAGCATTAAGTTTATTCCTTAATAGGACAAGTATTAGAATTAAAGAAAAACAAATGCAAATACAATTATTTTCAATCATTACAAGAAAGAAATAAAATCAAATACCACATTAAAAAGGCATTGGTGCAGATGAAAAAATACAATGTGAAATATGAAAAAAAAACCAAAGTGAAAATCACTAAGCATCAACTATCATGGAGTGGTGGCTCTTTACTGTTATCACATTGTACAGCTGCATAATAATTCTGGAACTTTCCCCAGATATCATCATATGCTTTAAGTCATTCCTAAATATGTTAATCTGAGCAATTTCAAATACTTGGGACCTCCAGCAGTCTATGGCCAGAGACCGCATCCAGAATGAAGCCACTGTGAATCTAGCAGCTAGTAACATATGTGGAATATGCTTTTTCCATTTATTGATTTTAGAAAGATCATCCCAATAAAGTCAATCTGGGAGAAATAGCAAACTCAAAACCCACTACCTTGAAGAGGTCAGCAAACATCTTTGCCCAAAAATCTTGCACAATTGGACAAGTCCACCACACATGAATACGGATTTCTCTTAAATCACACGCACTCCAGCATAAAAGATTACAAGCACAACTGTAATTATAATAAAATGTGAGGAATTCTAAGTACAGTGCAAAATCTGGATCATGAGACTGGCTCTTATATAACAGATAGAGCCCTTCCTAGATGGATTCCCAGTCAACATCATGATTAATAGAAAGTTCAGCATTCTATTTCTCCATTAAAGATCTTAAGACATTGCACTATAAAGCAGAGTTGCTTACCTGTAACAGATGTCCGAGGACAGCAGGATGTTAGTCCTCACACATGGGTGACATCATCAGATGGAGCCCCGATGCAGAAAACGTATGTCAAAGTTTCTAGAACTTTGACTAGGCACACTGAGCATGCCCAGCATGCCCTATACCGCGCATCCACACAGAGTCCTTCTTCAGTCTCGTAACATAGAATTACGACTAAAATAAAAAACTGGAGAAACCCAACTCTGTGGAGTGGCGGGCAGGTTTCATAAGGACTAGCATCTTGCTTTCCTCAGAGACCACCTGTTTCAGGTATGCAATTGTGCTTTCTCCTAGGACAAGCAGGATGATAGTCCTCACATATGGGAAAATCAATAGCTATAGGCTGCTCCCCAACAAAAAAGGGGACCAACAGACACCTAACCAGATGCCAACGGGCACAACACGACCGGAGCTGTTGGTAACAAAGGAAGAGACAGCCTGAACCTAAACACACTCAATCACACTCAATAACAGCCAACAAATAATACTAGCAGAGAAAGTACGGAATCTAGGAGTAATAATTGACACAGAACTAAGCTTAAAACAACACATATCTCTAAAAGTAAAGGAAGGATATGCCAAACTCATGGTTCTCAAAAGACTAAAACCACTTCTAACAACCGCCAACTTTCGATCAGTACTACAAGCATTGATATTTGCAAGCACAGATTATTGTAATGCCCTTCTACTAGGTCTACCATACACCTCACTAAGACCACTACACATTTTGCAAAACATAGCTGCAAGAGTTTTAACTGGCAAAAGTAAAAGAGAACATATCACCGAAACACTGGCTTCCCATTGAACAAAGAATACAATACAAAACACTATGCACCATACATAACTAATACATAACGAAAATGCAGACTGGCTTAACACAGCCCTTCGCGTACACATCCCCAACAGAAACCTAAGGTCAGCCAACAAAGCACTCCTAACTATTCCATCAGTCAAAACAGCAAGACTAACACAAGTAAGAGAAAGGGCGTTATCCTTGGCAGGCCCCATACTATGGAACTCCATGCCCTTGGAGTTAAGATTACAAAGAGACAGCAAAGCCTTTAGAAAACATTTAAAAACCTGGCTCTTCAAACAAGCTTTTAAAAAAGAAAGGGGAGAATAGAAGCCAGGGCAGTGCAAGGTACGAACAATTGAACACCCAACACACACTACAGTAATCAATAAGTGTGTAGATTTTAATAGATAGTTTTTAATAGATAGTTCATCACTAAGGAAAAGTTACAATTATAAAACTAGTGTTATACTCAAAACTGATAGAAAGAGAAATGAACATGAATTATCACATTTATCAATTAACATTGATTACAAACTATGTTACCGAACCTTATGGCATCTATGTAAACTGACAGATTTTAGTATCATTACTTTTATGTGCCTTATTTTAAACCGTTGTGTCGGTACTCACCTTAACGACGGTATAGAAAAGATTTTAAATAAATAAATAAACAATGGGTCCTAAGTGGGAAAGTTGGGGTCTAAAACTCTAACAAGTTCCGAAGGACAGATTGACTGAACCTACTGTTAGGTCGGCCATCCCTATCCAGACAGTAATGAGATGTGAATGTGTGGAGAGAACGCCACGTTGCAGCCTTGCAGATCTCCTCCACGGGAACTGCTCGCAAGTGGGCCACCGATGAGCCATGGCTCTGACAGAATGAGTCTTGACATGACCCCCAAGATGCAGTCCTGCCTGGGATGCAATTTGCTAGCCAATTGGATAGTATCTGTATTGGCAAAGGCAACATCCAACCTATTCTTATCAAAAGAAACAAAAAATTGGGTGGACTGTCTAAGGGCTTCTGTCCATTTCAAATAAAAGGCTAAGGCTTGCTTGCAGTCCAAACTCTGCAGTGTCGTTTGCCTTGGTGCAAATGAGGCCTGGGAAAGAATATTGGCAGGACGATTGACTGATTAAGATGGAAATCCGTCACCTCATTAGGTAGAAACTTAGGGTGTGCGTATGCAAGACCACCCTGTTGTGAAAAACCTAGTATAAGTTAGATAAGTCGCTAAGGCCTGGAGCTTGCTGACCCTGTGCACTGAAGTGACCACCACTAAAAATACGATAACCTAGGTCAGGTACTTCAGGTTACAGATGCGCAGCGGCTCAAAAGGAGTTTTCATCAGCTGAGCTAACACAATGTTGAGGTCTCAAGTCACAGTGGAGGGCCTTAGGAAAGGCTTTAATTGAAGCAGGTCCCGCATGAAATGTACAACTATAGGCTATACAGAGATAGGTGTACCATCTACACATTTGTGGTATGCTCCAACTGCACTAACGAACTCTAATAGAAGTTGGTTTTTAAGCCAGCTTCCGACAGGTGTAGAAGGTAATCAAGCAGTTTTTGTGTGGGGCAGGAGATCGGATCTAGGACCATCTACTCACACCACATGGAAAACCTCCTCTACTTCAGTCCATAGGACTTTCTAGTGGAAGGCTTTCTAGAAGCCACCAGGACCCGAGACAGATCCTCTGAAAGATCAAGCAGCTGCAAGATTAACCTCTCAACATCCAGGCGGTGAGTGACAGGGCCTGGAGGTTGGGATGCCGCAGCCTGCCTTGATCTTGTGTGATGAGATCTGACGAACTGTCCAGATTGATCGGTCTCCAGATGGACAACTCCCGAAGGAGTGGAAACCAGACCTGTCTTGGCCAGAGGGTCTATGAGAATCATAGTTCCTTTGTCCTCTTGAAGCTTCAAGAGAATCTTTGCCACTAAGGGAACTGGAGGATATGCGATTATAAGACCCTTGCCCAGAGGGCGTCCGAGACTAGCTTGCTATCTGTCCTGTACAGGAAGCAGAACTGAGGCACCTTCCTGTTGCAAGGGGTCAGAGGTGGAATATCCAATTCGCTTCTTCATGGTCCAGGGACCACTCATGGGATCTGAAGGCTCAACTCAGCCTGTCCGCTACCATGTTCTCCGTCCCAACCAGATTCACAGCCCTGAGAACCATCCCGTGGGACAGAGCCCATGACCATATCTGGACTGTTTCCTGACACAGGAGGTACGATTTCGTGCCTCCCTGCTTGTTGACATACCACATGGCTACCTGGGTGTTGGTCTGGATCAGGACAACTTTGTTGGACAGCCGATCTCTGAAAGCCCATAGCACGTAACTGATTGCCCAAAGCTTCAGGAAGTTGATTTGACAAGAACCTTTCTGATTTCAGCAAGGCTTTTGATATGATCCCGCACAGGAGGCTGGTGAATAAAATGAGAAGCTTAGGAGTGAGTACCGAGGTGGTGGCCTGGATTGCAAACTGGTTGACGGACAGAAGACAATGTGTGATGATAAATGGAACTTAATCTGAAGAGAGAGCGGTGTTAAGCGGAGTGCCGCAAGGATCAGTGTTGGGACCGGTCCTGTTCAATATCTATGTGAGTGACATAGCAGATGGGATAGAAGGTAAGGTTTGTCTGTTTGCGGATGACACTAAGATCTGCAATAGAGTGGACATGCCGGAAGGAGTGGAGAGAATGAGACGGGATTTAAGGAAGCTGGAAGAATGGTCGAAGATATGGCAGCTGAGATTCAATGCCAAGAAGTGCAGAGTCATGCATATGGGGTGTGGAAATCCGGAAGAACTGTATTCGATGGGGGGTGAAGGGCTGATGTGCACGGAGCAGGAGAGAGACCTTGGGGTGATAGTGTCTAACGATCTGAAGTCGGCGAAACAATGTGACAAGGCGATAGCTAAAGCCAGAAGAATGCTGGGCTGCACAGAGAGAGGAATATCGAGTAAGAAAAGGGAAGTGATGATCCCCTTTGTACAGGTCCTTGGTGAGGCCTCACCTGGAGTACTGCGCTCAGTTCTGGAGACCGTATCTCCGAAGAGACAGAGACATGATGGAGGCAGTCCAGAGAAGGGCGACCAAAAAGGTGGATGGTCTTCATCGAATGACTTATGAGGAGAGATTGAAAAATCTAAATATGTACGCCCTGGAGGAAAGGAGGAGCAGAGGTGATATGATACAGACTTTCAGATACTTGAAAGGTTTTAATGATCCAAAGATAACGACAAACCTTTTCCGTTGGGAAAAAAATCAGCAGAACCAGGGGTCACGATTTAAAACTCCAGGGAGGAAGACTCAGAACCAATGTCAGGAAGTATTTCTTCATGGAGAGGGTGGTGGATGCTTGGAATGACCTACTGGAGGAAGTTTTGATGACCAAAACTGTAAAGGACTTCAAAGGGGCGTGGGATAAACACTGTGGATCCATAAAGTCTAGAGCAGGGGTGGGCAAGTCCGGTCCTCGAGGGCTGCAAACCAGTCAGGTTTTCAGGATACCCCTAATGAATATGCATGAAATAGATTTGCATACAACTGAGGCAGTGTGTATGCAGGTCTCTCTCATGCATATTCATTAAGGATATCCTGAAAACCCGACTGGTTTGCAGCCCTCGAGGACCGGAATTGCCCACCCCTGGTGTCTAGAGGATGTGAAGAGTGGGTGGTTCACAGGAACGACAGCTACTATCTGGTGATAATAAACATACACACGGTTAATGCGACTCCAACACTGCTCTAAGCTTCAGCGGCAATGAGGAAATGTGGAAAAAAGGATTTGCATTCACAAAAATGCGGGGAGTAGCTTGCTTGTTACGGCGGTTACTACCCCAAACCATATAAGCCTGATACTTCACTTTCAATGCATATCCAGCATAGCTCTCTGCTTCAACGGCAGGGGAGAAAATCTGACACTTCACGCATATCCAGCACAGCTCTCTGCTTCAACGGCAGGGAAGCAAAACTGATACTTCACTTTCAATGCATAGCCAGCATGGCTCTCTGCTTCAACGGCAGGGGGAATGAAGAAAGGTGGATCTATATTCAGGCAGCAATCAACAAGGACTGAATTACATAGCCTGGATAAACAGATAAGCATGGGTGTAGCTTGCTTATTGCGGTGGTTAATACCCCTAATTAAGCTATTTCACTTAGATGCAGTTCCTACACTGCTCTCTACATTAATGGCGGGGGTGCAAGGGAAATAGAATAAAAAAGGTTACTAAGAGCCAAGAGAAACAGATAAGTATGTGAGAGAAAAAAAAAAGTGCGAAAGCTTGCTGGGCAGACTGGATGGGCAGTTTGGTCTTCTTCTGCCGTCATTTCTATGTTTCTATGAGTGGACCAAAGACTCTTGCTACTGAGCCCATCTACATGAGCTCCCTACCCCAGGACAATTTGAGTGGGAAGATTCTAAAACAAGATCCCCGGTTTCAGATTGGAAAGTACCCGCCACTAGGACAATGAGTCCCGGAGAGACTTGGTTGCAATCCTGACCTGGCACCATTGTGACCTCAGGGTCCACTGGGCTCTGCGCACGTGTAAACATGCCAAGGGAGTAACATGGATGGTTGCGGCCATATGGCCCAATAGCCTCAACAAGTGCCAGGCCAACACCTGCTAGCTCTGCTGAATTTCTGCCGCAATGGTCGCCATAGCGACCGCCCTCTGGTGAGGTAGGAGGCCTTGGCCTGATCCTAGTCTAGCAGGACTCCTATGAAGTCCAATTGAGGAGATGGGCTGAGATGGGACTTTGGGTAATTGAGAATGAACCCTAGTGACTAAAACTCGAATGGTCAAGTGCATGGACCTGGAGGCCCTTGCCTGAGACATGCTCTTGATCAGCCAATCGTCCAGATACGGGAAGATATGCACTCCCAGTTTGTGGAGGTGCGACGCCACCATACCCAGGAATTTTGTGAAGACCTATGGAGCGGACGTGAGCCCAAATGGCAACATCCAGTACTGGAAGTGCTGGGTTCCCACCACAAATCGGAGATACTTCCTGTGACCAGGGAAGATCTTGATATGTGTACGTGTCCTTTAGGTCAAGGGAGCATAGCCTGTCCCCTTTTTGCAATAGGGGGATCAAAGTGCCCAGGAAAACCATCTAGAACTTTTCTCTTTTTAGAAACTTGTTCAAAGCCCTTAAGTCTAGGAAGTAACGGAGTACTCCTGTTCTCTTTGAAATCAGGAAGTACCCAGAATAGAGCGCCCTCCCTCTTTGCTCTGGTGGTATAGGCTCAACCGCTCTGGCCAGTAAGGCGGCGTAGAGATCCATTTGTAGTACCTCCTGATGCGCTACCAGCCCCAATATGGGCATGGAGAGCAATTTGGCAGGACACCCAATAGATTAAATTGGTACCCTTGGTGGACGATGGATAGAACCCACTGGTCTGAGGTTACACTGAGATACTGGTTTGTAAAGAACTGCAGCCTGGCCCTGAACGGAGGGTCTATCGTCCCAGGTACAGGCAAACTGGCTTATGCTCTCTACGGCCTAGTTAAAATCCCGTCTCCTGAGTTGATCAAGCAGCTGGCTGGGGTTTGGGGGCTCTCTGCTACCTGGAATGGCTTCAGGAGCCCTTTTGGTGTTGATGGGAGTGAGGCGGCTGAGGATAGTACCTCCTCTGGCAAAAGAAAGACATCCCTGACCCCGGTCTCGATAGCCTTCTGAATGAGGACAGGTCCGGAGTACTGGCGGAGAGTTGTTGGAAGGTTTTATGGTGGTCCCGAAGTTGAGCCATAGCATCCTTCACCTCATCTCCGAAGAGATTTTCTCCAGTTCACTGCATGCCAGCGAGTCGTTCCTGTACCTCCAGTTGGAGATCAGAGGCCTGCAGCCATGCCATTCTGCAGGCACCGATTCCTGCTGCAGAGACTCTCGATTCTACTTTGAAAACATCGTAGGATGCACGAATCTTGTGTTTTCTGCACTCCAGACCCTTGTGCACCAGCAACATGAGAGTGTCTTGCTGCTGTTCAGGCTGCTGCTCAGCCACTTCCTGCACCTACTTCCAGATGTTCCACGAGTACTGGCTCATGTAGAGCTGGTAGAGACAGCAATTTGGGCAATAAGCTTGGTGCCTTGGAAAACCTCTCTCACAAGAGTGTCCATCACTCTGTGGTCCTTACCAAAGACACTGAGGAATGGGTCCAAGAGTGCTTGGCCCTCTTGAGAGCAGATTCGACCACTACCAACTGGTGAGGCAGCTGACTTATCAAATCCGGCAGCCTTCTTGACGAGGTAGACCCCATCCGCCTTCTTGTTAATGGGAGGCACTGTGAGAGGGTGTTCCTGTTTCCTCAGCAGCAACTTTTAAGGATCTCGCGTACTGGGACTGCCACGATCCCTTCAGGAGACTCCACAAACTGGAGGATCTCAAGCGTTTTGTGCCTTGCATCCTCCTCTATTAAAAGTTAAAACGTGAGTGGAAGTGACGTCACCTCAGCAGATGGCTGCTTAACCCAGAGGCTCCTCCAGCAACAAGCTATATCTCCATAAAACTTGGGCATCCATAGCAAACAAACTCGCCAAATCTGTTAATCCAATTGTCTGGAGTACACAGATGTTGATAAAATGCAAATCGCTGGACTTTAAAAAGTATTCTTACCAGAAACAGAGTCACAGCGAGGGGTCTGATCTACCAAAAATGGCGCAGATCGATGAAGGCCCGATGTCGGGGGACGCTACGTACGAACTATTACCGAAGGAAGAGGACTTACCGACCCAGGCAGAAATGAAGAGATGGTTCGCGGATGTAAAACAGGACATTTATAACAAACACGACATAATGAATTCAATAGAAGAAATTAAAGAGGAACTTGCCGAAAACGCCTGGCGGATTTTTGACTTTGAAACCCGCACTGATGTGAATAGTGAGGAAATCAGGCTGATGCAGGAAACACAATCTTCCCTACAAAGTGAAATTGAACATCTTACAGAAAAAGTCAAAGACTTAGAAAATCGTTCACGCCGCCATAACTTACGTTTCCGGGGAATACCTGAGACTCCGGAACATCAAAATAGCATAGAAGTGGTAACACAGATCAGCGCTATGCTCTTGATGTAAACACGACTTGGCATCGGCAGAGAACCCACCGGCAGTAAAAATAGACCACGCACATAGAGCCCTGGGGCCTAGACTGAGCAATAAGCCTCGCGATATCATCGCATGCTACCACGACTTTGCCATCAAGGATCAATTAACCATGATAGCGAGGAAACAAGCGTCTTGGCTATGGCAGGGAAATGTCATTTTGATTTTTGCAGACTTATCCCCAGTTACTATCCGGAAGCGTCAGGAATTGAAGAGTATAACAGATGCTCTCCGCAAAGATAACATGCGACATAGGTGGCTCTTCCCATTCAGGTTGAGTTTTTCTATCAAGGGGGAATCTCATTGGGTCAAAACGCTGACGGAAGCCGCTCGCATAATGAACGAAGCAGGGTACCCGGGATTTGAAGTAACACAACCTGCCCTGAAAACTATTGGACGGAGGGAGGACCCACCACGATGGCAGCATGTGGCGAAAGGAGGCCGAAGACTCAGATGCAACTCGGAGAACGAGAACATGCTTCAGGAACCAGCTTGAGTATTTTATTTATTTTATTTATTTAAATTTCTTATATACCGGCATTCGCGATGGGAGTCGCATCATGCCGGTTTACAAATAACAAGGTGTGACAACAGAATAAATACTTAATAACTTAAAAAACAATTACTTAATAACTTAAAAAACAATTACTAGAATAATAATAACAAGGTGTGACAACAGAATAAATACTTAATAACTTAAAAAACAATTACTAGACTTATTTTACCTTGCCTTCTCACATTTGGATAAGCTTTTGGATGCTGCTTCTCTTCTACGGCTCGGACCTGAATTCATAAATTGGTAATATAATGTGGAAAACATCTAAGCCAGGTCCAGCTCTTGCATTTTTGGTTGACAATGCCTAAGACAGGCTTAGTATTTAGTTATACTGTTCTTGGAGATTAATACTTATATAATGTTTTTATAGTATTACATTTGTAAGTTGTTGGAAGGGTCTCATACAAACGGGGATGACTGTTTCCTCTTTAATCATTGCAGTATCGCCTCACTGGTGGGGTTATACTGAGAGGGTTTGGGAAATCGGGGGGGGGGGGGGGATTTGCAGGGAATGCTTATAGCACAAAGATATATAGGGTATCGCTCAGCGGAGTGTACTTGTGTTACTTTTATAATGTGTCCCACTGTGCGAGTTTGACTTATGGTGATGGGTGTCTTCTGGTCAAGGGCCATGCTGGACGGGGAAATATTATTGTTGCTCTTCTGCTTAATTACCTATTTTGCCTGTAGATGGAGACTATAAATATTTTTTCCCTTAATGTTAAGGGATTGAACTCTCCCTTAAAGCGTCATTGCTTATTTGAGGACTTGAAGCAACATAAAATAACAGTGGCCTTTGTCCAGGAGACACACCTTAAGAGATGCTACGAATGCCTTTTAAAGAATAATTTATATCCGTCGCAGTATTGGGCAGCGAGCTCTAAAGTACAGAAATAATCAGGGATTGGAATCTTAATAGGGAAAGATTATTTTTGAGCAAGTGTCTTTCATTCCAGATCCCCAGGGCCGTTATCTCTTACTAGTTATCTCTATAGTGGGAGTGAAATACACCCTAATAAATATTTATGCTCCAAACTCCAATCAGGGATTTTTTTTTGAGAAACTATCCCAACTTATAGATGATAATGCAGAGGGCCATTTAATACTAGGGGGCGATTTCAATCTTACTTTTAACCCTTACTTAGATAATTCCTCAGGAAAAGATCGCAAAAAACTCAAAGCGTGTATCAATTACTTCGGCAAAAAGAAAGAAAATGGTGCAAAACCCCTTCACCAGCCTCACTCTCTGATTACAAACGATCACTCCATCTTTACAAAAGTACCACGTTGAAAATCAAAAGAGACTACTATGCCCGAAAGGTTCATCATCTCAGCTTTGACTCAAAAGCTCTATTCGCCTTCGTTTCCAGCCTCACTAAACCTATCACTCCAGATATACCACCCGAACAAGCCCAGACTAAAGCAGACGAATTGGCTCTTCATTTTAACAAAAAAATATCTGATCTCCTTAATCAGCTGATTCCAAACACTACGTCTCCAGATAACACATATCTTCCCCAAAATAAAGACATCCAGCTTAATGCCTTTGAACCCATCACAATCACAGAGATACAAAATGTATTAAAAAGAATGAAACCGTCATCACACCCATTTGATCAAATCCCTACCAAAATGCTTCTTCTTATCCCGGACACAATAGCAAAAACCCTAGCAGATATTATAAACTGCTCCTTATCACATGGCATCTACCCAGATGACCTAAAAACTGCCTCAATCAAGCCACTGCTAAAAAACCCAAATCTAAATGCATGTGATCCCAACAACTTCCGCCCTATTTCCAACCTACCATTTATAGCTAAAATCATGGAAAAACTGGTAAGCACCCAACTATCCAACTACCTAGAGGACCACAGTATTCTGTTCCCAAACCAATATGGTTTTCGCAAAGCCGCAAGCACCGAAAAGCTACTAATTTCACTCATGGACTACCTACTCTCTGGTATTGATAAAGGCCAAGCATATTTACTAATCCTCCTTGACTTCTCGGCAGCCTTTGACACCGTCAACCACGCCCTTCTTCTAAAACAGCTGGCAAACATTGGTTTAACAGGTGCCACACTAAACTGGTTCAAAACATTTCTAGAAAACAGAGGATACAGAGTCAAAATTCATAATAAAGAATCCCAATACCACCCTTCTAATAGAGGAGTGCCGCAAGGATCATCACTTTCACCCACCCTTTTCAATGTCTACCTGCTACCACTCTGCCAACTACTTACAAAATTAAGCCTGAAACATTTCCTTTTTGCAGACGACGTACAGATCGTAATCCCTATAAAAGAATCAATCTCAAAAACAATGGAATACTGGGACAGTTGCCTATTAGAAATTAAACTTCTCCTCAACAATCTAAACCTTGTACTCAATGCTTCGAAAACAGAATTCCTGCTCATATCACCGGAAAACAATAACACACTTCCTAAACCACCCACACTCCTTCAAACAACCCACGTAAGAGACTTAGGAGCCATCCTAGACAATCGTCTCAACCTCAAAACATTCATTAACCAAACCACCAAAGATTGCTTCTACAAATTACATATCCTGAAAAGAATAAAACCGCTGTTTCACACTCAGGACTTCAGAACAATCTTGCAAGCAATAATCTTTTCCAAACTCTTTGTCGGACTCCTGCACCCGCTTACCTCCTCCTCCTCTGTCGGGGCTCTCGAGGCCCAATCGGGGTAAGAGCCCGCTCGTTCCCTCCGCGAGCCGTGCAGAGGAGGCCACCGAATAAAACGAAACCGAAACCAAAAGCCGAACAGAAAACAGAAAAAAAAAGGCGAAGGAAGCTCCTGCTCAGAGCTCACCCGGTGAGTCAGCCGCGCCCCTCGAAAGGCATTAGGCCAATCAGAAGGCGCCAATAAGCCCTTTAAATCGCGGCGACTCCCGCCGGCAGCCCTTCTCTCTTCGTCGGACTCCTGCACCCGCTTACCTCCTCCTCCTCTGTCGGGGCTCTCGAGGCCCAATCGGGGTAAGAGCCCGCTCGTTCCCTCCGCGAGCCGTGCAGAGGAGGCCACCGAATAAAACGAAACCGAAACCAAAAGCCGAACAGAAAACAGAAAAAAAAAGGCGAAGGAAGCTCCTGCTCAGAGCTCACCCGGTGAGTCAGCCGCGCCCCTCGAAAGGCATTAGGCCAATCAGAAGGCGCCAATAAGCCCTTTAAATCGCGGCGACTCCCGCCGGCAGCCCTTCTCTCTTCGTCGGACTCCTGCACCCGCTTACCTCCTCCTCCTCTGTCGGGGCTCTCGAGGCCCAATCGGGGTAAGAGCCCGCTCGTTCCCTCCGCGAGCCGTGCAGAGGAGGCCACCGAATAAAACGAAACCGAAACCAAAAGCCGAACAGAAAACAGAAAAAAAAAGGCGAAGGAAGCTCCTGCTCAGAGCTCACCCGGTGAGTCAGCCGCGCCCCTCGAAAGGCATTAGGCCAATCAGAAGGCACCAATAAGCCCTTTAAATCGCGGCGACTCCCGCCGGCAGCCCTTCTCTCTTTGTCGGACTCCTGCACCCGCTTACCTCCTCCTCCTCTGTCGGGGCTCTCGAGGCCCAATCGGGGTAAGAGCCCGCTCGTTCCCTCCGCGAGCCGTGCAGAGGAGGCCACCGAATAAAACGAAACCGAAACCAAAAGCCGAACAGAAAACAGAAAAAAAAAGGCGAAGGAAGCTCCTGCTCAGAGCTCACCCGGTGAGTCAGCCGCGCCCCTCGAAAGGCATTAGGCCAATCAGAAGGCACCAATAAGCCCTTTAAATCGCGGCGACTCCCGCCAGCAGCCCTTCTCTCTTTGTCGGACTCCTGCACCCGCTTACCTCCTCCTCCTCTGTCGGGGCTCTCGAGGCCCAATCGGGGTAAGAGCCCGCTCGTTCCCTCCGCGAGCCGTGCAGAGGAGGCCACCGAATAAAACGAAACCGAAACCAAAAGCCGAACAGAAAACAGAAAAAAAAAGGCGAAGGAAGCTCCTGCTCAGAGCTCACCCGGTGAGTCAGCCGCGCCCCTCGAAAGGCATTAGGCCAATCAGAAGGCGCCAATAAGCCCTTTAAATCGCGGCGACTCCCGCCGGGCGTCGCGCTCCCGAAGGGGCGCGACCTAAGGGGCCTGCCCCTTAGCGAGCCCCTTGGAGAGACACTGGAACCAGATCCAAGGCCCCTCTAGTAGTTTACTTGCCACTACTTGGGCAGTTCACAGAAGCTTTCATCAACTCGCAATCAATTTACAGCAGCACTCAACCAGCACGCAGCCAAACTACAGCAGCATTCATCCAGCACGCAGCCAAACTACAGCAGCATTTATCCAGCACGCAGCCAAACCACAGCATCATTCAACCAGCACGCAGCTAAAATACAGCAGCATTTCACCAGCACGCAGCTAAAATACAGCAGCATTCAACCAGCACGCAGCTAAAATACAGCAGCATTCAACCAGCACGCAGCTAAAATACAGCAGCACTCAACCAGCACGCAGCTAAAATACAGCAGCATTCAACCAGCACGCAGCTAAAATACAGCAGCACTCAACCAGCACGCAGCTAAAATACAGCAGCATTCAAACAGCACGCAGCCAAACCACAGCAGCATTCAACCAGCACGCAGCTAAAATACAGCAGCATTCAACCAGCACGCAGCTAAAATACAGCAGCACTCAAACAGCACGCAGCTAAAATACAGCAGCATTCAAACAGCACGCAGCCAAACCACAGCAGCATTCAACCAGCACGCAGCTAAAATACAGCAGCATTCAAACAGCACGCAGCCAAACCACAGCAGCATTCAACCAGCACGCAGCTAAAATACAGCAGCACTCAACCAGCACGCAGCTAAAATACAGCAGCATTCAACCAGCACGCAGCTAAAATACAGCAGCACTCAACCAGCACGCAGCTAAAATACAGCAGCATTCAACCAGCACGCAGCTAAAATACAGCAGCACTCAACCAGCACGCAGCTAAAATACAGCAGCATTCAAACAGCACGCAGCCAAACCACAGCAGCATTCAACCAGCACGCAGCTAAAATACAGCAGCACTCAACCAGCACGCAGCTAAAATACAGCAGCATTCAAACAGCACGCAGCCAAACCACAGCAGCATTCAACCAGCACGCAGCTAAAATACAGCAGCATTCAAACAGCACGCAGCCAAACCACAGCAGCATTCAACCAGCACGCAGCTAAAATACAGCAGCATTCAACCAGCACGCAGCTAAAATACAGCAGCATTCAAACAGCACGCAGCTAAAATACAGCAGCATTCAAACAGCACGCAGCTAAAATACAGCAGCATTCAACCAGCACGCAGCTAAAATACAGCAGCACTCAACCAGTACGCAGCCAAACCACAGCAGCATTCAACCAGCACGCAGTCAAACTACAGCAGCATACAACCTGCACCAAACCAGCCCACTACAGCATTCATCCAACGCTTATCCGACCTTCAACAGCATTCATTCAGCACCCATCCAACCCACAGCAGCACTCATATTGCCATTCCTCTGGTACCTATAACAAGCCTTCATTCAACTGAAAATGCCCTACCGCCCACGCACCTACAAATCCCTTATACCAATCATGATTTCCCCTACCACACAGTTTTTAGGTCTCACCTTATTTACCATCTTCCTATTTAACGCACAATCACTGACCAACAAAACTTTAATACTAAACGACCTACTGCTGGACTCAACTCCGGATTTTTGTGCCATAACAGAAACATGGCTCAAACCCACCGACATGGCACTCATTAACCAACTTCCAACACAGATCTACGACTTCTTCTCTATCCCAAGACAAAAAAAAAGAGGAGGGGGTATTTTTCTAGCTGCCAAAAAATCCTTGAGGTTCACACCCTATCCTATCAACACAAATACCAAATTAGAATTAGGATTGTTCAAATCAGAAGATCTCCAAATCCTTCTAGTTTACGCCCCTCCAGGCCTGCTAGAGTCAGACACCTCTCCCATTCTAGAAACTATAACTTTACACCTTAACCTTGACTCCCCAGCTATAATCTTGGGCGACTTCAATTTACATGTTGACAAAGTTCCCCTTTCAACGAACTGCGAAGCCTTCCTCACCGCAATGTCCGCAATGGGTTTCAAACAACAAATCAACAAACCCACCCACAAAGGAGGACACACACTCGACCTCTTCTTTACAAATGCCGGCATATCCCAAACAAATCAACCTGACTGTCAACAAGTCCCATGGTCAGACCACTCCTTAATCACCACCAGTTTTTCCCTACCACAACCAGATTTTAAGCCTGACTCAAGACCCGCTTTCCTCTACAGAAAAACATGTAACTCTGAACTCCTCAGCAAAGCTATAGCCCCAGAACTACCATCCATTGATCTTTCTACACCTAATTCCGCTATCCAATCATGGTCCAAAATAACAAAAGAAGTAGCAAACACACTTTGCCCACTGACCACCAAAAAACAGTCTTCAAAGGCATCCAAAAGACAACCCTGGTTCAATGATGAACTGCGAAATCTCAAAAAACTACTTCGGCAGAAAGAAAGAAAATGGCGTAAAGCCCCCTCTCCGGCCTCACTTTCAGACTACAAACGCACACTCCACCAATACAAAATCAGTACACAGAAAACAAAAAGAGACTACTATGCCCGTCAGGTTCATCACATCATCTATGATTCGAAAGCGCTATTCGCCTTCGTTTCCAATCTCACTAAACCCATTACTCCTGATATACCACCTGATCTTTCTCAGACCAAAGCAGACGAACTGGCTCTTCATTTCAGCAAAAAAATCTCTGAACTCCTTAATCAATTGCCATCAACCACTAGCTCTCAAGACAACACATACATTCTCCCTAACAAAGATATCCAACTTAACGCATTCGAACCCATCACTGCCACAGAGATACAATCGGTGCTGAAGAAAATGAAACCTTCATCACACCCGTTTGATCAAATTCCCTCCAAAATGCTACTTCTCATTCCTGATATTATATCAAAATCACTTGCTGAAATTATAAACTGTTCCCTGTCCCAGGGTATCTACCCAGATGAGCTAAAAACAGCTTCAATCAAACCCCTCCTAAAAAAATCGAATCTAAATCCAAATGATCCCAACAACTTTCGCCCTATTTCCAACCTTCCATTCATAGCCAAAATAATGGAGAAATTGGTGAACACTCAACTTTCCAACTACTTGGAAGACCACGGAATTCTGTCTCCAAACCAATATGGCTTTCGAAAAGCTGCAAGCACAGAAACACTACTTCTTTCACTCTCAGACTTCCTCCTCTCCGGAATCGATAAAGGCAAAGCATTTTTACTAATCCTCCTTGACTTCTCGGCGGCCTTTGATACCGTCAACCATTACCTCCTGCTAAAACAACTGGCAAATATTGGAGTGACAGCTACTTCACTAACATGGTTCAAAACCTTCCTGGAAAACAGAGGTTACAGGGTTAAAATACATAATACAGAATCCCAATATCACCCCTCCACCAGAGGGGTGCCACAAGGTTCTTTTCCCTGTCACCCACCCTATTTAATATATACCTTCTACCACTTTGTCAATTACTCACAAAATTAAACCTGAAACACTTCCTCTTCGCTGACGACGTACAGATTGTGATCCCTTTAAAAGAATCAATCTCGATAACAATGGAATACTGGGACAATTGCCTACTAGAAATCAAACACCTCCTCAACAGCCTAAATTTAGTCCTCAATGCGTCGAAAACGGAATATCTCCTTATAGCACCTGAAAACAACAATACACTTTCAAAGCCTCCAACACTCCTACAAACCACCCATGTAAGAGATCTAGGAGCCTTCTTAGATAATCGTCTTAGCCTCAAACCATTCATTAACAGAACTACCAAAGACTGCTTCCACAAATTACATATCCTGAAAAGAATAAAGCCACTTTTCCACGCGCATGACTTTAGATCAATCCTGCAAGCAATAATCTTCTCCAAACTAGATTATTGCAATTCTCTTCTACTAGGCCTCCCAGCTTCCTACACCAAGCCTCTACAAATGGTACAGAACACAGCAGCCAGAATCCTCACAAACTCTAGAAAAATCGACCACATCTCTCCCATCCTCAAAGACCTTCATTGGTTACCGATCCACTTCAGAATTATGTATAAAACCATCATGATTATCTACAAGAACATCCATCAACACACTCAACTCGACCTACAAATCCCTTTTAAAAAACACACATCAGACAGACCCATCAGGGAACACTACAAAGAATCACTACAGGTTCCACATGCCAAAACCTACCATCATAAATCCTACAGCTCAAGAGCTCTCTCATCAGCAGGTCCAATCCTTTGGAACTCCATCCCACCGGACTTAAGACAAGAACCATGCGCTCCAACTTTTAGGAAAAGACTAAAAACTTGGCTTTTTAAAAAAGCTTTCCCAGATCTGGATTAAATTCCCCACTCATCATCAGCATAAACACAAAAGTTAGGAACTGTAAAAAAATAAATCCCACTAACTTCACACGCAGTCACACCAAATTTTTATTATACTTCACAACAATATCATATCTGATCATTTTTCTACACACCTATATTTTATATTTTATAATATTACACATATTTATTAATTGATACAGCTGGTTAAAATGCTAATAGTCGTTCTACAATTCCTTCCCTTTCATATCCAAGTTATTTTTCCATGTTTTTTGTAACTTTCTCACATCCAAAATATTGTTATAATATTTGTTAAGTTTCATACTATATTTGTTGTTGTATTGGGAAATGTTCTTTACTTTGTTACTCTCTGTCTTTACTCACATTGTTAATTGTAAACCGGGTTGATGTGATTCCGATCATGAAACTCGGTATAATAAAAATAATAAATAAATAAAATAAATAGATTATTGCAACTCATTACTATTAGGCCTCCCAGCTTCTTACACCAAACCTTTACAAATGGTTCAGAACTCTGCAGCCAGAGTCCTTACAAATTCCAGGAAAATTGACCACATTTCACCTATTCTCAAAAACTTCCATTGGCTTCCGATCCACTATAGAATCATGTACAAAACCATTAACATCATTTACAAAACTATCAACCAACACACGCAACTCGACCTACAAATACCACTTAAAAAATTCACCTCCGCCAGGCCTATCAGGGAACACTACAAAGAGTCACTCCAAATTCCAAAGGCCAAAACCTACCAACATAAATCCTTGAGTCTCAGAGCCTTCTCATCAGCAGGTCCAGCTCTCTGGAACTCGATCCCACCTGATTTGAGACAAGAGCCATGCTCTTTAACATTTAGGAAAAGACTAAAAACTTGGCTTTTCAAAAAAGCATTTCCAAGCCTTGAATAAAACCTCCTCTCACTAGCACTAACTCGTATGCAATAATGGAATGTAAACACGAATCAACCAACCTCAAACCCTCTCTCACTAATTCCTGCTGAATATTTATCATACTATTACCATTCACAACTGTGTCATATTTATTCATTTGTTTACCTATGTACCGTTTCATAGTCTTATTTTTTCACTTGCTATTCTAATGTATCAATAGGCTGAAATGTAAATATTGTGCTGTTCAATTTCTCCCCTTCCATCCCAAGTTTATTTTCCTTGTTTTTTGTAACTTTCCCTCTCCCTTTTTCTGATTCACTGTATTTAAAGTTCAAGGTTCTTATTGAAAATATTGTTTTTTACGTTACGTTATGCTTTACACTCCTTGTTATTTGTAAACCGGGTTGATGTGATGCCTATCATGAAACTCGGTATAACAAAAACAATAAATAAATAAATCTCTAGATCTGGATTATTAGATACTTGGAGGACCAGATATCCCAAGTCCAAAAGCTAAACTTTCTTTTCAAGAGTGCACCAGTCGCATTCATGATTGGATTTATTTTTTGTGGACAAGGGATGTATCAATATGATATCAAGCCCAACTATTGAATCTACAACATGGTCTGACCATGCCCCTATTAGAATGACTCTTAATATCTCACAGTATGACAAAGGACAATACTGGAGGCTAAATGATAGCTTACTTGAAGATCCAGGCTTTAGTATACAACTTAGAAAGGATATACAAGAGTATTTACAATTTAATGACACAAATAATTTCTCCCCAATGGTACTATGGGATTGCTTGAAATCAGTTTTTTGTGGTAAATTGATAGCTAGAGGAGCATATCTGAAAAAACAGCGGAATAGTGATAGTTTGAATATATTAACACAACTATGACGATTGGGGGACTTACACCAAAAAACTGGATCCCGTAAGATACTGGTACAAATGAACCAATATAAGTTGAAATTAGGGGAGTTGGATGCAGCCCAGATAGCCCATAAATTAAAGCTCAGCAAACAGGTCTATTACGAAGGAGGAATAAGGCTGGAAATAAATTAGCACGCAAATTAAAAACGAAACTAGTCCAAAATAATATAATTAAGCTCAAGGACAAGAAAGGCCTCATGCTGACAACTAACACAGATATGAGACAAAGATTCTTACAGTTTTACACGGAACTCTATCGTGCTGAGTCCAATATTGCCAAAGAGGAGATTAACTCATATCTTCAGGGCATCCCACTGCCCTATTTATCGATGTCAAATAAAGAGGCATTAGATAAAGAAATTTCGGGGCAGAAGTGGTGTGGGCTATCAAAAGTCTGAAATCAGGGAAGTCCCCTGGACTAGATGGATACACAGCGGTGTTTTATAAAAAAGTTTACAGACATCCTTACCCCTATACTAGTTAAACTGTTTAACTCACTATGTGGTCCCTCATCCCTATCTTCAACTGCCAACCTAGCAGGGATCATCTTAATAGCAAAACCAGGGAGAAACCCTACGAATTGTGGCTCATACAGGCCAATTTCACTAATCAACCTAGATATGAAACTACTAGCAAAAATCTTGGCTAACAGGCTCAACGCTATCCTACCGGATCTAGTACACCATGATCAATCTGGATTTATTCCCGGGAGAATGGCCTCCGATAATGTCCAGAAAACTGTGGACTCCATCTGGTGGGTGAGGACGCAGAAAATACCTTTGCTGCTTTGAGCCATAGAAGCCGAAAAGGCCTTTGATGTTCCAAGCAATGCGATCCATACAGTTTGGAGAGACATTTGTAGGCTGGATTCAAAAACTATATGAAGCCCCTCAAGCCTGTTTAAAGGTAGATAGAGGGTATTCTTCTCCCTTTTCAGTGGAAAGAGGCACTAGACAGGGTTGCCCTCTATCCCCTTTGCTCTTTGCCCTTTTTCTAGAACCCTTCATGCACCGAACCCGCAACAATGTCAATATTACAGGGGTAAAGATAGGGGATTTTTCTTCCAAATTATCGTTATTTGCGGACGATATCTTGTTAACTATCACTAACCCTGCTCAGTCTCTCCCGGCAGTAAGTGAAGAAATTTCAGCATTTAGTCAAGTATCGGGCTTTAAAATTAATTGGGAAAAGTCTGCGTTACTTAACATCTCCTCACCCATGGATCTTGCTGAGCAAATCAGACAATCCCATCCCTTCAAATGGGCCCCAAATAAAATAAAATATTTAGGAATCTATATTGGCAACACCGATGATTTATTTCATCTCAATTATCCCCCATTAATGGCCAAGATATATAAACATTTGGAAGAATGGGATCATTACCACATGTTCTGGCTTGGGCAATTAGCAGTAATAAAAATGAATATACTTCCTTGCGTATTATATCTTTTGCAAACACTGCCGATTGAAATCCCGACGAAACTTCTAGAAAAGTGGCAACAGAGATTGTTTAAATATCTTTGGAAAGAGAAGTGCCCCCGTGTGGCTAAAAAGGTCCTTTTCCTGCCTAAATCTCAGGGAGGCATGGGGATGCCGAATTTACATTATCAAGGCGTGGCCCAATTGAAGGCTGTCATTGACTGGCATAAACTTAAAAGGAAAAAACCCTGGGTGATGTTGGAACAAACTCTTCTGGGCATCCTGCCCTTAAGTGCTACCCCATGGCAACCATGGGCCACGTGGAGGCACCTGTTTACTATTCCCAAGACAGTTCAGGTCACCTTAAAAATCTGGGAGCGATGGAAAAAATCATTAGTGGGACATAGAACTTATTTCCATAGTACACATCTATTCAATAATGCTTCCTTCAATCCCTCAGAGAACATCTTGGCACTTAAAAGTTGGATCACACAAGGTATTATACAACTGGATCATGTTTGGGAACCAGGAGGGATGATTTCATTTAACTCTCTCCGTGACAGATATTGCTTACGGGAAATGGAAGTCTTTACCTATTTGCAGTTAAGATATTTCATAGCACGAAATGGAGTTGCGGCCAATTTCACCTTTCGAGAGCCTATGCAGACATGCTGACAAAACACAAACTCATCTCCCAGATTTATTCACTGCTAAATGATAGCCTCCAGATAGAAATGACACACAAAGCATGGGAGAGAGATTTACAAGGTGGATGGTTGGCGGAAGATTGGAAGCAGGTCTATACGCAATTGGTGAAAGGTCTGGTGTCCGCTAGCCATATAGAGAACGGATATAAACTGTTATACTGGTGGTATGTTACTCCAGAAAAACTGCAGCACATGTTCCTGGGGGCCTCCAATTCCTGTTGGAAACTATGTTCTGCCAAAGGCACTTTCTTTCACCTTTGGTGGTCATGTCCTAAAATACAGGATATAGGGCAGCAGATTTCAGAGTGGCTCGCCTCTATTTTAGGGAAACAACTGGTTCTTACTCCCGCTTAAACTCTTAAATCGAGAGGTATCAGATTGTGACAACGCTCAGATCAGATTTATTAAATATGTGGTCGCTGCATCTCGGTGTTCCATAGCAAAATACTGGAAAGACCCAGCAATCCCCACCTTGCAATATGTCCAAGCCCAGGTACTTACCCATGCACACCCTGGGGAAAATTACAGCATATAAACATAGGGCTATCTCCCGGTTCACTCAGAGGGCCTGCGACAGTCTCCACCAGTCCTGGTGCCAGTCGCTGATCCACCTCATGGGTCCAAAGAATATCTGGCCATGCCTCCATCCTCCCAGTCAGTGTTGGCATCAGCAATGTTTGAGGAGGAGCTGGAGCGCCTAGTCAAGCTAGCTGTGGATCGGGCCTGAGGCATTAAAGGCAGTGCTGCCCATTATCCTACCACTACTGGAGAAGCTCAGCATGCTCATCGGTGCATTACCGACCGAGCTAGTGCCCGGGATAGCACTGGTGCCCGGCGGGGCACTGAGGCCTCCCCCTACTGATGCGGTGGTCGTTGCTGGTTCCTTTGAGGTGCCTGCACCTCTGGATGAAGATCAAGCACCTAGGGCCACATCCTCTGTAGCATACAGTGAGGATGAGGGTCCTTATGATCTCTAGAGGGATGATCCAACTTTACTGATTGGAGATTGTAACAGCCCACTGGACCTCAATCAAACTGATAGGAGCCTCCAGCTGTTGCTGCTGCCTAGCATTAAGGGTCACAGCAGCTAAACCTTGTTCAAGAAGTCTTCGGTATATAAATTTTCATATCATTATTTAAGGGTTTCAGACATGGTGACATCTGTTGATCTAGTTTTAATTTTGCTCGATAACCGTTTCTGATATCACTTTTGAATCAGGCATGCCAATAATTTGCTAGCCTTATCACCATGCACATAACATTTTTGTTTAGAAAAACAAAGGCCCTCTGAACATCTTCTGTCTGCAAGGTTTTAAGTTCTTCTCTCAGATTACTTGAAGCAAGCCTTATAAATTCTGACTGAGCCTTTATGTTTGTGTTTCTCCTATAGGGCTTAGATTTTAGTCTTCAGCTTATCCTGCTTACAAATCTTTTTAATATGATTAGAATAGGAGATAACATGACCTCTGGCTACTACCTTAAACGTTTCTCAGAACAAAAGTGGAGAGTAATCCATGATAATGTAAGAAAAAAAAAAAAAGAAGATCTTCCATCAATTGGTTAAAATCCTCTCTACCCAGTAATGACAGATTAAGACTCCAGAATCTCCCAGGAGGTATATAACTGGAGGTGAAAACAATACCAGGACTGGGTGAGGGTCAGAGATGGCACTTGGCAATATATCACTGAGCCTCGGTTTAGGAAATGAGGGAGAACATAAGAAATAGTCTATTCCGCTGTAAGAATTAAAAAGCGAGCCAAATGAATGTAATGTCTCCCTGAAGGATAAGGACATCTCTAGACATCTTGTCTGCTCTATTTCAATATAATATGCAAAAGGGAAGGAGGGTGATAGTCCTGGGGGAATTCTGCGCTACTGTGGAGCGCAGAATTTGTGCAGAAAATAGCAGAGGAGACCCCGGCATACCGCGAACGGAGCGCCCGAAGACAAAGGCCCATGTATGCCGCGGGATGCGCTCCGCTCCAGCGAAGATGGAAGGCCCCTGTGTGCCATGAACAGAGTGTGCTCTGCTCACAGCGAAGATGAAGGCCCCAGTGAGAGAAAATGTGTGTGTGTGAGAGAGGAGAGGGAGAGGGGTGTGAGAGGGGAGAGTGAGAGAGAGCAGGGGGGGTGAGAGAGGGGGGGTGAGAGAGCAGGGGGGGTGAGAGAGCAGGGGGGGTGCTTGAGTGTGGGTTTCAGAGAGAGGGAGCCTATATGAGGAGATTGTGAAGGAGTGTGTATGTGTGAGAGAGATTGGGAGCTCATGTGTGTGAAAAAAAGATCGTGTGTATGTGAGGGTGCTAGCTTGTGTGAAGGGATTGTGTATGTGTGAGACAGAGCCTGTGTGAAGGGGTGCTTGAGAAGGAGACATAGGTAGCCTGAGTGAGGATGTATGTGTGAGAAAGAAAGGAGCTTGTGAGAGTGTGTATGCAAGAGAGAGGGCCCTGTATGAGGGGATGTGTGTGTGTGTTTGTGAGAGAGAGTGAGGGAGCCTGTGTGAGGGTGTGTGTATGTGTATTAGAGAGAGGGAGCATGTGTGTGAGAGAGGTAGGGGACAGAGGGAGCCTGTGTGAGGGGCAGAACTGAGAACAGGGTCAAACTCTGGGACTGGTGATACAGTGGAAGGGGTTGAGCCTAGAGGTGGAGGGGAGAGATACTGGCAGGTGGAGGAGTTGGGGCCTGAGAGGGCAAAGTGGCCAGGGGAGTAGGGAGAGCGAGTGAAAGGGACACTCTTTACAGTGAATTTCTAGTGAAATTCTGCTCAAAATATTTAAAATTCTGCATCTTCAAGTAATAACTTTTTTCTGTATTAATTTAAAATGTAATTACTTAAAGACTGTCATGTAAATTGTGTTATTTTGACCAATATAAAGTTTGCAGAATTAAAAATTTTTTTTGCACAGAATTCTCCCAGGAATAGGGCGATCCAGGGCCAGAGGAACCACTAGGCGAGCTAGGCCTGTGCCTAGGGCGCTAAGACTTAGGGGGCGTCACGGCAGGCGGCAGACTTTTGAAAGGGCAAAAAGTGCCCTTTCAAAATTATGCAGCCCCCGCCTCGCCCTGCCTCCACCCCCCCCCCCCCCAGAGTCACCCTCCCGACGCCTCCCTGGTGGTTCAGCGGAGCGCCCGGGAGCGATCTGCCACACCCGAGGCCTCGGCTGCCACTAATCAAAATGGCACTGGTGACCTTTAGCCCCTACCATGTGACAGGGGCCAACCAATGGCACTGGTAGCCCCCGTCACATGGTAGGGGCTGAAGGCCACCGGCGCCAGGGGCGGATTGGCCTATCGGGGGATCAGGCTTCCCCCGGTGGGCCGGTCTAGCGGATCACGTGGCCGAAGAAAAGAAGATCAGCACAGCCAGAGACCAGGTCGGAGAGGCCGAAGAAAAGAATATCGGTGCAGCGGCCCCGCCGGCATGGTCTCCGGCTGCGCCGATCTTCTTTCTGTGTGTGTGTGTGTGTGTGTGTGTGTGTGTATATGGTGTGTATAGACAGCTGTGAAATTACAAAGAGACCTTCATTGTTTTCCATAGAAAGGACTTTCTTTAGGTTATTCCCTGGGGATAGGAGTCAAGAAGTCTTTTGTTTGATCAGCAGCAATAAGTGATCCGCTGCAATTCAGTATTAGCTGCACGTGAAAACTACCCACACGCATAGAAAGTGACAAGACTAGGGCTGCTAAGATGCTCCAGGTCGCAAAGACGGGCTGAGCCAGTCATCGTTTTACTCCAGTGCATGCTGGGACTTGTTCCAGTTTCTATAAGGAATGCAAGGCTACAGTCCCCCGGCGAAATGGCTCAGCCTGCCTCTTATGATATGGAGCTTGTTAGACTAGAGCCTCAGGTGAAACAGCAGCAGCTGAAGGAGCTCTCCCGATGCCTGGAAGAGCTGGTGCTTAGGACAATTTTTGTTTCGAATTACTCTTTGAAGCAATGTCAGCCACGCCCCCTTCAGAACCAAAACCAGTCGTGATGCAATTGTTTTCTGTATGAAAGAGAGCATGGGAGTGAGAAGCCTGTGTGTGTATGTATGAAAGAAAGCATGTGGGTGCAAGAGACGGTTGGTGTGAGAGAGAGCATATGGGAGTGGAAGCCTGCATGTGGGAGAGAGCATGTAAGAGAACCTGTGTGTGTGGGAGTAGAAACCTTCGTGGGAACTTGTGTGTACCAGTGGGAGCGGGAACCTGCGAGTGACAGCCTGTGTGTATGTGAGAGAGAGAGCATGCAAAAGTGGGAGCCTGTGTGAGAGAAAGCATGTGTTTGAGAGAGAATCTGTGTGTGTGTGTGTAAGAAGGAGGAAGGAAAGAAGAAGAGGAGAGAGAAGAAACAAAGTATAAGAGAGACCTTGAAAAAGGAAAAGATAGACAAGGGGAACAAAGAGACTGGGACCAACCGATTAGAAAAAATAAGATCAGACAACAAAGGTAAAAAAATATATTTTGACTTTCAGCAATTGGAATATGCCATCTTTGGGGATGGACCTTTCTTATACATTTGTATTTTGCTGTTTCTTCAGTATTCCAGTGTTCACAGAGGCTGAGACTAGTTTCTTGGGCTTTCCATTTCAGTTTTATCTATTTGTAAGTTTGTTTCTAATTTGTAGTCTCCTTATTCTGTATTAGGTAAGGCTCTGTCTGTATGGCACATGTGTGACAGAAGTGCAGTATTTTGGCTAGTGTGTAGTTTCTCAGTAGGGATTTGTAGTAGTTCAGTTTATTCTGAATGCCCACTACGTAGTGTACTAGTGTTCTAGGGCCTGGTGTAATGTTTGCCTTTGCTGCCTTTTTTAAGATACGGTTGCTGCTGTTTTGAGTCCCGAGAGTTACTGCCATTATGGTATGGCATGGGAAGGTTCTAGGTGTTGGCATTGGAGAGAGTTTGTTTTGCTGTCACTGAAGTGACACCAGCATGTGAATATATTGTTCTTCTCCTGTTGCAAATTTTAAGTTCTTATGATGATTATTATGATTTATACTGTTTTATTGTAGTTATGATATTCTCTGCATTTTTGAAAGAGGATTCATGAAAGAAAACATTTATAATGGTTTTATAAATAATTGGATCTGATGTTTCTGTTAAACTTCTGTTACGTTTTACATGATTTGTATTTATAAACTGCAATAAATATAAAAGAAATTAATATAGATTAATAAGGTATTTTTAATGCTGGTAAATGCTTGAAATTATAGAATTTAAATATTTTAAAGCATCACTCATGATGAAATTACTTACAAATCCATCATCAGATGCACTCGAAGGCTGCAATTCTCAACTGGTGTGTCGCGGCACACTAGTGTGTTGCGAAGCACCGGCAGGTGTGTCACGCACCCGCTGCTCTTCCCCTCCCTTTCACCTCAGCGAGATGAACACTGCTGCCGTTCCTGCCCGGGCTATCAGCACCTTCAAGCCCCGAGGGGAACGGCAGCAGTGTTTTGTGGACGCCGGCAACAGGAAAATTAGTTTCTTACCTGATAATTTTCGTTCCTGTAGTACCACGGATCAGTCCAGACTCCTGGGTTTTGCCCCCCCTCCCCCTGTAGCAGATGGAGACAGAGATGCTTTTAAAACAAACTCCACCTTACATAGGATGGTGCCACCTACAGCCTGGCAGTATTACTCAATGTCAAAGCAGTATGACTTCAGAACTACTAGAACTATGGACAAGAACCTCTCAACTAGACAAAAAAAAATAAATACTCAGATCACCGAACCCCTCAAGGAAAGAACCTGTGGACCCACTGACACAAGGACAATCCAAAACAGAATAGTGTTTTCTGCAGATTTAACCACCAAAGAAATAGAGAATGAGCGAATTCTCTCTAACTGCCATATATCTTACAGGCGGGACTCTAGACTGATCCGTGGTACTACAGGAACGAAAATTAAAAGGTAAGAAACTAATTTTCCATTCCCGGTACGTACCCAGATCAGTCCAGACTCCTGGGATGTACCAGAGCTAACCTACGTGGGGTGGGATCTGGAGAGGCCCGCTCGCAGCACACCTGCTCCAAACTCCGCAGACCCCGGTGCCTGTACATCCAATCGGTAATGCCTCGCAAACGTATGAATGGTTGACCAAGTAGCCACCCGACAAATCTCCTGCGGCGACACCAAGTGACATTCCGCCCAAGACGCCGCCTAAGAACGAGTAAAGTGAGCACAAAGCTCCAGAGAAGAGGCTTACCATGCAATAAATAGGCCGAGTTAATGACCTCCTTCAACCAGCGAGCTATGGTAGTCTTAGATGCCATCCTACCACGCTTGGGACCACTCCACAGTATAAACAGATGGTCCGTCAGCCGAAAATCATTGGTGACCTCCAAATAACGTAATAACGGTCTGAGAACGTCCAGCCTCTGCAAGTCCCCAGACAACGGATCCGACCAATCTACGTCCGAGAAAGCTGGAAGCTCCACCGATTGGTTGACATGAAAGGCCAAGACCACTTTCGGTAGAAAGAAAGGCACCGTTTGTAAAGAAACCCCTGAATCCAAAATTCACAAGAACAGTTCCCTACAAGAAAGAGCTTGGAGCTCCGATACTCTACGAACTGACGTAATAGCAACCAGAAAGATAACCTTCAAAGTAAGGTCCTTCAGGGTGATCCTCTTCAAAGGCTCAAAGGGAGCTGAGACCAGAACTTTGAGCACCAAATTCAAATTCGGACAAGGATGTCTCACAGGAGGCCGCAAATGCTTGGCGCCCCGTAGAAAACGAACCACATCCGGATGCGCCGCCAAAGCCACATGGTGAATGGTACCACGCAAACAGCCAAGTGCCTTGAACCCTCAGGGAGCTACACGACAAGCGCTTGGCTAGCCCATTTTGAAGAAAACAGAGAATATCTGAAACAAACGCTCTAGTGGGAGACACCACGACTCAAAAATCCTCCATACTCTAACATACACTAAGTTGGTAGATGTCTTACACGAGTTCAGCAGAATCGCCACCACAGCCGGAGAATAACCTTTATGACTCAAGCGGCACCTTTCAAACGCCATGCCGCGAGACAAAAGCGCTCTACTTCCTCCAAACAGACGGGACCCTGATGCAGTAGATCGGGAAGATGTGGAAACCACAGGGGTCCCGTGCACGCTAGGTTGAGGAGATCCGCAAACCAAGGACGTCTCGGCCACTCCGGAGCTACCAAAATTACCTCTGTTGATGGAGCTCATTGTGCCGAAGAACCTTGCTGATCAGTGGCCAAGGCGGAAAGACGTAAAGCAGGATCCCCGAGGGCCAGGGAAGCACGAGTGCATCCACCCCTTCTGCCCCCGTCTCTTTGCGCCGTCTGTAGAACCGCGCGGCTTTGGCATTCCGAAATGTTGCCATGAGGTCCATGCTGGGAGTGCCCCATTCCTTGCAGATGATCTAAAAGGCCGTGTCCGCCAACTCCCACTCCCTGGGATTGAGGCGGTGTCGGCTGAGAAAGTCTGCCTGCACGTTGTCCATGCCGGCTATGTGGGACGCTGTGATGCTGACCACATGCTGCTCTGCCCAGTTGACTAGCTGATGAGCCTCTACCGCCACCAGTCAACTCTTGGTTCCCCCCCTGGCGGTTGATATATGCTACCGTGGTCGCATTGTCTGACAGGATTCTGACTGCCCTCCCCTGAATGAGAGGACAAAACGCCTGCAGCGCTAGCCGTACTGCTTGAGTCTCCAGCCGATTGATTGACCATCGGGACTCCTCGGGCGACCAGCATCCCTGAACAGACTTTCCCATGCAAACTGCCCCTCAACCGGAGAGGCTGGCATCCATTGTAACCACTGTCCAGTCCGGAACCTCCAGGGGAACTCCACGAGAGAGATTGTCCACGACCAGCCACCAATCGAGACTGGCCCACACTGCCTCCAGAAGTGGAAGCTGAAGGTGAAAAAGCTCCAAGACTGGATTCCAACGGGAGAGCAATGCAGATTGTAAGGGCTGCATATGAGCAAAAGTCCAAGGTACCAGTTCCAAGGTGGAAGTCATCGAGCCAAGCATCTGTAAGTAATCCCGAACTGTGGGAGGACTCTTGAGCAAGAATCCAGGGACTTGGGCTTGTAGAAGAAAATTATTCCTTACCTGCTAATTTTCGTTCCTGTAGTACCATGGATCAATCCAGACGGTGGGTTATGTCCCCCGTCCAGCAGATGGAGTCAGACAAGGCTTCGGAGGGTGCTGACATATAAACCAGTGCACCCTCTGCAAGTCCTCAGTGTAGAGAATATCAAAGCTAGTATAACAACCGAAAGAGGATGGATCAAGTGTACTAATCAGAAAGTTTATCAGTAAATAAGGTAACTGGCGCAACAACTTGAACTTGCAAAAACAACTGTAGAACAGCCTCAAAGAAGTGGAGGCAAACACAGAATAGAGAAGTTAGGAGATCAGATTAAGCAGGAAAAGACCCCAAACCCCAATATTATTAGGGAGGGTGTCTGGACTGATCCATGGTACTACAGGTACGAAAATTAGCAGATAAGGAATAATTTTCTTTTCCCTGTACGTACCAGGATCAGTCCAGACAGTGGGATGTACCAAAGCTTCCCTAAATAGGGTGGGCCCCTGAAAGCCCTGCTCGCCAAAATTCCCTGAGGTCGACGACTGGAGGTGTAGCAGATAATGTTTTGCAAAGGTATGCAAAGATTTCCAGGTCGCTGCCCTGCAGATCTCCTGAGGGAGGCTGACTGTCTTTCCGTCCAGGATGCCGCCTGAGAATGGAGAGAATGAACCTTGACACTCAAGGGAGGTGGGCGACCCGCTCCAATGTATGCCGCCACAATGGCTTCCTTGAGCCATCTGGCAATCGTTGTCTTCGTAGCCCTAGAGCCCTTCTTTGGTCCTGACCAGAGGACAAACAAGTGGTCCGAGACTCAAAAGTTGTTGGTAACCAAGTAGCGGATCAGGGTGCGCTTGACATCCAGATGACGGAGAGCCCGTGACTCGTCCGTGGAAAAGGACCGGAGTTCTACCGTCTGATTCAAATGAAATGCCAAGACCACCTTGGGTAGAAAGGAAGGCACTGTCTGTAAGGAGACCCCCGAGTCAGTAAAACGGAGATAAGGTTCCCTGCACGACAGCGCTTGCAGTTCCGAAACCCTGTGTGCAGAACAAATGGCCACCAGGAAGACCGTCTTCAGAGTGAGATTCTTGATGGTGGCGCCGCACAGCAGTTCAAAGGGAGGACCAGCCCGAATCTTGAGGACCAAGTTGAGGTTCCAGGACGGACAGGGTTCCTGGACCGGCGGCCGCAGATGTTTCGCCCCTTAAGGAAGCGGGCAATATCCGGGTGAGACAAAAGTGAAAGATGGTCAGGTGACTTAACCAGTGAGCTCAGAGCAGAGACCTGTACGCGCAAGGAGTTGTAGGTGAGACCCTTCTCTAGGCCGTCCTGGCGGAACGCGAGGATCTGGGGAACCAAGGCCGTTCTGGGCCGAGTGCCGTGAGAGGTGCACCAGCATTCAAACACCTTCCAGACCCTCACATAGGCGACTGAGATTGAAGGCTTCCAAGCCTTGAGGAGAGTCGTGACTACTGCATCAGGGTATCCTTTGTGTTGAAGCCGTTGCCTTTCAAAAGCCAGGCCGCAAGACAGAAGCATTCTGCCTGGTCGAAAAATACGGGCCCCTGGTGCAGGAGTCGCGGAAGATGGCTCAGGCACAGGGGTCCTTCTAGGGCGAGATTGACCAAGTCCACGAACCAAGGACGTTGTGGCCATTCCGGGGCTACCAGAATGACCAGCCCCTAGTGTAGTTGTATCCTCCGAAGTACCTTGCCCACTAGGGGCCACAGAGGAAACACGTATAGAAGAAGATGGCGTGGCCAGGGGAGCACCAGAGCGTCCACGCCTTCTGCACTGTGCTCCCGTCTGCCACTGAAGAAGCGCGGTGCCTTGGTGTTGTGGAGAGTGGCCATGAGGTCCAGACGAGGTGTCCCCCAGCGATGAATGAGGAGCTGCATCACCTCGTCGGAGAGTGCCCACTCCCCTGGGTGTAGTCGCTGTCGACTCAAGAAATCCGCCTGAACATTGTCCACGCCCGCAATGTGGGAGGCTGCCAGGCGTGTGAGATGCCTCTCCGCCCACATCAGGCGGGCCATTTCCAGCGAAACATGTCGACTCTTCGTGCCGCCCTAGCGTTGATGTATGCCACCATGGTTGCGTTGTCCGAGAGGATCCTGACTGCTCGATTTCGCATGAGTGGGAGAAAGTGTATGAGGGCCAGTCGTACTACCCTAGTTTCTAGGCGATTGATTGGCCACACTGCTTGGGTTTTGGTCCACTGCCTCTGCGCTGAACTCGTTTGGCACACGGCTCCCCACCAACCGGCCAAGCTGGCATCGGTGGTGACCACCACCCAATCCGGAATCTCTAATGACATGCCCTGTGCCAGATGAAGGGGATCCAGCCACCAGCTCAAGCTGGCTTTGGCGAGCTGAGGGAGATGGATGCCTCGCTGGTAGTCCTGCGAGACCGGTTTCCAGCGAGAGAATAGTGCCCCTTGTAACGGAAGGAAATGTGCAAACGCCCACGGTACTAGTAGATGCCATGGATCCCAGGACCTGTAGGTAATCCCAGGCTGTGGGAGAGGGAAGGCAAGCAAAGTGCTGGATCTGTTCCCGGAGAGACTGAGCCCGGTCCAGGTGCAAGAAGACCTTGCCCTGAGCTGTGTTGAAGCGGGCCCCCAGAAAATCCAATGACTGTGAGGGCTGGAGGCTGCTCTTGGCGAAGTTGAACACCCAGCCAAGGTACTGCAAGAGCTGAATTACCCGGGTGACCGCTGTTTGGCCCTGAGATAGCATCTTTGCCTGAATGAGACAGTTGTCCAGATACGGATGAACTAGGATCCCCTCCCGTCGAAGAGCTGCTGCCACAACCACCATGATCTTTGTGAACATCCGAGGGGCGGTCGCAAGGCCGAAGGGAAGGGCTTGAAATTCAAAATGCTGACCCAGTATCTTGAAGTGGAGGAACCGCTGATGCGCCTTGAGGATAGGGATGTGAAGATAAGCCTCCATCAGGTCGAGCGAGGTGAAGAATTCCTCCCGATGTACCGCCACAATCACCGAGCGCAGAGTCTCCATTCGAAAATGAAGAACCTTGAGGGACTTGTTGACCTCCTTGAGATCCAGAATCGGACGAAAGGACCCTTCCTTTTTGGGTACCACGAAGTAGACTGAATAATGCACCAAGCCCACCTCTTCGGAGGGGACAGGAAGGATAGCTCCTAGACGCAGGAGCCTGTCCAGAGTCTGTCGCACAGCGAGTTGCTTGGGCCCTGGACCGCAGGGGGAGAAGAAAAACCTGTCCCTTGGGGGCTGAACAAAATCCAATGTGTAACCGCGTCTTAGGATGTCTAGAACCCACTGATCTGAAGTGATACGAACCCACTCCTCGTAGAAGAGATATATCCGTCCCCCAATCCGGGGTGTCGAAGAGTGGGCAAGTCTGGCATCATTGAGATGACTTGGAGGAAGCCCCTTGGGCCGTCCCCTCCCTAGGTGGTCTGTGGCCTCGACTGCGATCTGGAAGAGGGAGTCCGAGGCGTCGACTGTCTGGGATTGTGATAGTGGCATTGGGTGTGGGACCGGCTTCTTGAAGGATTAAACGATCTTGAAGATCGCGGCCTGTCCTCTGGCAGGAAATGTACCGCATTTTCCCCCAGTGACTTAATGATCTGCTCCAGATCCTCCCTGAAAAGAAACTTACCCTTAAAGGGGAGAGATCCCAGACTGGACTTGGAGGAAGAATCAGCCGACCAGTTGCAAAGCCAGAGAAGACGTCTCGACGATACCACAGAAAACATAGATCTTGCCAGTATGTGGAGTAGATCATATTGAGCATCTGCTCCGTAGGCGATGATAGCCTCCAGGCGGTCCCACCTGGCTTGCTTCCTCCGGAGGCAGGTCCTGAGAAGTGAGAAGCTGCTGAACCCAGCGGAGACCCGCTCTCTGCGTTAGTGAGCTACAAATGGCAGCACGTACCCCCAAAGCCGAAACCTCAAACACCCTTTTGAGGTAAACTTCCAGCTTCCTGTCCTGTAGCTCACGCAAGGCCGTGCCACCTGTAACCGGGATAGTCGTCCGCTTGGTCACCGCCGACACCGCGGA
Source organism: Rhinatrema bivittatum (assembly GCF_901001135.1). NCBI lineage: Eukaryota > Metazoa > Chordata > Amphibia > Gymnophiona > Rhinatrematidae > Rhinatrema > Rhinatrema bivittatum. The sequence continues at coordinate 253,249,088 of NC_042622.1, read as the reverse complement.
GCTCAAGGAAATCCTCAGGAAGGGGATATGGCTTTTCCATTGCTCTGCTGACCTTGAGCGAGACCTCGGGAGTATCCCATTCCCTGGCCAGTAGCTGTAGGAAGGTGGGATGGGTGGGAAAGGCCCTGGACAGAGGACATAGACCCGCTAGGACTGGATCTCCCTTCTTGCTCGAGGACGAGATGATGGGTGTGGGGGGCCCCGTTGGATCAAGGGGGGGCTCGATGTCCAGTTCGTGCAGGATATGAGGGATGAGTGCGTCCAACTCATCTTTCTGAAAAATTCGGAGCACCCTTGGGTCATCGCCGTCCACCTGTGCTACGAGGAGGGGATCGTCCTGATGGGGATCCAGGGCTGGGCCCGCCCTCCCTGCAGGTGGAAGGACGAAACGCACCCTGGAGGCCCCATGGGTGGCCCCTGGGGCCCCCCCACTGGGTCCTGGCCCCCCGTAGGAGTATCTGCTATCCTGGGGACTTTGGGTGGCGGGGGTCCCGCCATGGGCTCCGTAGGCTGTTCCAGGCGCTGCAAATAGGCATTATGCATAAGCAAAATAAATTCTGCTTAGAAGGCAGGGGGGCCCGGGGGGGGGGGGTGTCTCCCGACTGCCCCCGGGGGCCCAGCGGAGGAGCCGGAGTGAGAATCGGTGGTGGGATCTCTAAAAAAATCCTCCCTGTCTTCTTCTGAGGGCTCCTGCCTGCAAATCTCTGATTCCAAGATGGCCGCCATTCCTGCGCAAAGCGGCAACGGGGCCGGCTCCTGCTCTCTGAGGCGCGCTGAATTGCACCCAGGACGACAGCCCGGCGGCTGAGAGGTGCCCTCCCCACCAGGGAGGCACTTGTGCACACCCCCTCGCGGGATAACCGCGATCCCGGTTCCCCGCACACCAAGCAATGCAACGACTTCGGCATGCTCGGCGGGGGAGAACGGAGCCACTGTGGATCCGGGAAGGAACGTGCCGCGGAGAGCGGAAAATGCGTCCACTACACCTCCAACCCAGCCAAATGACAGCAGAGGAATGTAACCTCTCTGCTGCAGTGGCCCTGGGGAATGCGCTTCTTGGGACCGCGGGTCGGACCACGGCGAGGGTGGGGAGAGGTTGAAACCTCCAACATCCACCACCCTAATCCAGGAACCTGAGGAGGAACTCTACAAACAGGGAACTGAAATTCACAATAAATTAAAACCAGAGAACTTACCCCTCAGAGAAAGCAACGAGAAAGGGAAAGGAGACAAGACAGCACTGCCTGCAAGTCAATAAAAAACTCCCAAACCCTTCTACTTTTTTTTTTTTTTTACAACTTGATCCAACCAAAAGAAGCCAAAGAAATAGCAAAGAGGAAAGAAAGGAGTCCTCTAGACAGGGGAAGCAAGATTCCCCTACTCCTATCTGCTGGAGTCAGAAAGATACTGAGGACTTGCAGAGGGTGCACTGGTTTATATGTCAGCACCCTCCGAAGCCTTGTCTGACCCCGGGGCGGATTGGGCTGTTCCCGCTCTTCTGAATCTTTGGCCATGAAAAGGCGGGGACCAGGCTTGCTGCTTCGGTTGTGCTGGCCGAAAGGAAGAGTTAGGTCTTTTAGCAGGTCAATATCGCAGATTTCCCCTGAATCTGGCTCTAGGAGAGAAGGAACCCCGAGACCGAGGCCTGTCCTCCGGCAAACGATGAACTTTATTTTCGCCCAAAGATTGAATCATATCCTCCAAGACCTTGCCAAACAGCAATTTTCCTTTAAATGGCAAAGAACACAGCTGGGCCTTGGAGGACACGTCCGCTGACCAATGCCTCAACCACAACAGTCTACGAGCCGAGACCGCCGACACCATGGATCTCGCCGATGTCCGCAACAAGTCGTGAAACGCATCAGCACAGTAGGCCACAGAGGATTCTAACTGACTCGCCTGAGCGGCTTCCTCCTGCGAAAAACCTGCATTGGCCTGTAATTGTTGCACCCAGCGGAGACTCGCTCTCATTGCGAAGTTGCTGAACATAGCTGTCCTGACTCCCAGGGCGGAGACTTCAAAAATTCTCTTAAGCTGGACCTCCAACTTCCGGTCCTGCAGGGCCTTAAGTGCGGTTACTCCCGTCACAGGAATCGTGGTCTTCTTGGTAACCGCGGAGACGGCTGTGTCTACCTTGGGCACCCGCAGCATCTCTAAAGCATTCTCTGGCAGAGGATAAAGCTTATCCATGGCCTTTCCCACTTTCAACCCCAGCTCCAGGGTATCCCACTCCCGAAACAGTAAATCTGTAGCTGAGAAATGAAAAGGGAAGGCAGTCGCTGGACCTTTCAGGCCCAACAAGACAGGATCCATCTTACTTAACTTAGCCTCCTCAGGAGGACTGTCAATGCCCAGCTCCCCTCAGGGTCATCCTCCGTAGTAGCAGGGGAATCAGGCTGCAAAGGCTCCCTATCAGCAGGGAAACTCCTCTGGGGAGAAAGGAGCGGTGGTAGCAACCCCTCCCCCATGGGTGCCTGAGTAGCAGATCTAAATGACTGTAAGATGGCTTCCGTTCCTGCGCTGAGTGGGAACTGATCAATTCCAGCCTGCACAGGATCAGCTGATGCTGCCAAAACGCGGGCAGACCTAGCATTCGCGATTGGCCTGCGGCATGAGGGGAGAGAGAGAGAAACGCAGCGGGCCCCAAACAGCCCAAAAATGACCCTCCCATACCCGAAATGTGGCGAAAACCCAGGGAGGTAGAGAGAGCCGACCCACTGAGGGAAAACGAAAGTAAAAATAAAACCAAGTCTTTTTTTTTTTCTTCAAACCATGCCCCGGCAGTGGTCCAAAGTGCTGATCCTCAGGGTGGAGTGAGCCGGGCTCCCCGGTATCGCACCCAAGCTGCCACAGAAGAATATGAGTGTCCTCAACTCTGGCTTGCAGCTGCCTCAAACCAGCAGGGGATGGCCCTCTCAGAGCCTACCGACCCCCTAGGAGGCTGACCACATCATTCGTATGTCGAAACTCTAAGCTTTACCTCTTTTTTTTTTTTCCCCAAGTAGCAAAGTTAAGGCAACCACTAACAAATAAATAGAAAAAAAATTCCCTAACTCTGACTAAATTTCCTCACAAAAACTATTCTCACAGAGCAGACTGTAGGTTTTGTACCCCTTCCATCTGCTGGAAACAGATGAATACTGCTGGACTGTAGGTGGCACCATCCTATGTAAGGCGGAGTTTGTTTTAAAAACATCTCTGTCGCCATCTGCTGGGGGAAGGGGGGGGGGGGGGGGGAACCCAGGAGTCTGGACTGATCCAGGTACGTACAGGGAACGTGACCTTTTCTTCTTCCCGCCCCTGTGGCCTGGAAGAGGAAGTGATGTCTACCGGGCACACGGGAAGAGGAAAAGGCCATGCCTGCATGCTGCTTCTGCAGAGGGAGCACGGCACCGCTGGCCTCCCCCCCCCCCCGACCTCCCCTTCTCTGGCCAATGTGACACCTGCAAGAAAATATAAAATTATAATAATCAAACTGCAAAAAAAAAAAAAAAAAAGGCTGGGGTGGGGAGAAAAGAATAAAATTACAATTTCAGCTGATTGCTCTGTGCCGCGATCAATCGCAGCACAAGCAAACAGCTGAGTGCTGCCTTCTTAGCACTGTGGAGCTGGGGAGGTCGCTCCTGCTGCAGTTTCCAGCCTTATGCTGTAGTAGCTATGTGCGCTGTGGGTGGGGGTGAGTGAGATAGAGAACGTGTATGAATGTGTGTGTAAGAGAAATGTGTGAGAGAAAGAGATTGGTCAGGCAGGTGACTGGTGTGTGTGTGTGTGTGTGTGTGAGCAAGAGAAATTGGTCAGGCAGGTGACTGGTGTGTGTGTGTGTGAGCGAGAGAAATTGGTCAGGCAGGTGACTGGTGTGTGTGTGTGTGTGTGAGCAAGAGAAATTGGTCAGGCAGGTGACTGGTGTGTGTGTGTGTGTGTGTGTGTGTGTGTGAGATAGACTAGTCATGGGCCCTAAGGAAGAAGAACGTGAGGACAGAGCTTCAGCAGCCCTTGCTGCTTCTGGTATGTGCTATTGGCCTACAATGGAAAGGAGTATGAGAGTTACTGGAGAGGATAAGTAAAGGTAGCTTTTTAAGTTTATCTTTCTTGATTGACTGCCATTTTAATTATTAGGTATTATCTGATGTGTCTGCTGTTAGAAATAGTTTATTGGTGTTTGGAGAATTTTTAATAATTTTGAAAATTTTTAATGATTGTATGTTCCATTTATCAGTTCTGAAACATTTATTATATTCTACTTTTAGATTATTTTATATTTCTCGGGGAATTGATAAATAGAAATGTGGAGACAAAAATTGAACTGGAAACAGCAAGAAGCCAAACTCTGTATGCAGAAAAACAATGCAAAAACAAAAACATTAGCTTTATGGTCACTTTATTCTGTAATTTATTTATTTATTTATAGGCTTTTCTTTGCCGACATTCGTGAAGCACATCATACCGGCTTACATTGAACTGAAAAAGGAGGAAATACAATGAACAATAACATATCATAGTTAAAGGCAAATGGTGTAAAATATGATCAACATAAAAACATTATAAGATTATATATAATAACATAAAAACTGAATAGGTAGGGTGGAAAGTAGAAAGAAAGAGAAACTTTGTACAAAAAAACAATTTTATCTTTAACATTGAGAACGTGATACAGGGGTTACAAAATGCAGAAATTCCATGGGGATAGGGTGAGGGTACATATGGAAAAGGAGAAAGCGGGGAGGGTGAGGGGGCACAAGAGGAGAGGGGAGGAGGTGAGGGCTGGCAGTGGGAGTCTTAGAGAGGTCCAATTGGGAGAGGGCTACATAGTGATTGAGTCGGGGTATGCCTGCTTAAAGAGCCATGTTTTGACTCCTTTTTTGAATTTGTTGAGAGACGGTTCTATTCGGAGGGAGGGGGGGAGGGAGTTCCAGAGGTAGGAGCTAGCTATGGAGAAGGCCCTTTCTCTGGTGAGGGACAGATGCGCAGCCTTCAGGGAAGGAATGTGTAGAGTACCTGCATATGCACTTCTTGTGGGGCGGTTGGAAGTGCGGAAACGAGGCATTTCTTCCATCCAGGTGTGGTTGAGTTTGTGTAGTGCGCAGTGAAGAATGGTCAGTGTTTTGTATTGTGAGCGGAAGGAGATGGGCAGCCAGTGCAGGTCTTAAAATTGGAGTAATGTGTTCTGTTTTGCGGGTGTTTGTTATGATTCTGGCCATGGAGTTTTGGAGGATCTGGAGTGGCTTGATAGTGGTAGCAGGGAGGCAGAGTAGGAGGGCGTTACAATAGTCCAGTTTTGAGAGCATAGTAGTCTGGACTACAGTTCGGAAATCGTTGGTGTGGAGCAGAGGTTTGAGTTTCCTGAGGACATTTAGTTTGTAGAAACCTCCCTTTATGAGGGATTTGATGTAAGGTTTAACATTTAGTTGATCGATAAGGATGCAGAGGTCTCTTACAGCCTGTAATTTGTGTTGTGGAGCAGTTGTGTTCTGTGGTGTGTCGTGGGGAGAGCAGTCAAGATGGGTGGAGATGAGTAGTTCTGTTTTTGCTGAGTTTAGAGCTAGGTGTAGGTTGGATAGCATTGAAGTTATTGAAGTGAGGCAAGATTCCCAGAAATGCATCGATTCCTCAAAGGATTTTTGGATTGGGATAAGAATCTAATTGGGATAAGAATCTAATTGGTGAGGGTCTGTCTGTGTTCTGCATGTGTGACCCAGCTAAGGGTATTCTGCATGCTTATAGTTTCTTGGTAGGGATCTATAGCAGCTTGGCTTGTTCTGTTTTTCTAATAGGAGGTGTATTGGTGTTTAGGGCCTGGTGTAATTTTTGCAGTGCTGCCCTTTCATAGGTAGGGTTGTTACTGTTTGAGTTCCATAATGCAGGTGTAACTTTGTGCATATTAGTTTGTGTACATTATTTCAGATCCTGGAAGTCTGATAAGTGCTATATTTTTGTTTTGAACAGAATGCAGAGTGGCTTTTTTGGGTTTCCATTCCAGTTTCTGTTTCCATATTTGTAATTTGTGGTCTTTCTGTACTTGGTGAAGGTTGATTCTATGTGTGTGACCGAGGTGAAGTATTTTACTAGCATGTAGGCATTTGTAGCAATATTATTTGTTGTGTTTTCTCAAAAGAACATGCATTGGTGGTAAATTACTGTTTTTTCATAAGGAAGGCTATTGTGCTTGGTAGGAGAGAGTGTTTATGTTGCTGTTATTGAGATGTCACCAGAAATATCTTTTTTTGTATGGTAAATTGAACAGGGAATGTCCTAGTTTTGCTCTGCACCCATTGTTGGTGGTCGAGGGGGTTCCTGTGGAATGGAGTGTTTGTTTACATTTAGCCTGGTGATGGTCACATGTTCAGTGTGTCACGCATGCGAGAACCAGCTGTGAGGTGTGTCCCGACCGAAATAAGGTTGAGAACCACTGCTTAAGGCATTATTTATTGATAAGAGTGCAAATAGTAGGGTCTAGAGTTATACGTCATCTGCCTACCCATGTTAACCTTGGGCCCCCCAAAAAATTCATTTCTGTCTATGCCACTGGTATGGAATAGAAGAGATGTGCCTGTAGGAGCTGATGCCTTTCCTCTGTAGTTTCTTTATCTACAACTGCATCAGAATAACCCAGAGGAGTACTGACAAGGACCTTGCAGGGTACCTCATGTTCTCGTTTTTCCATCTAGCTTGGAGAAGATTGGGCTGGGACCATTAGAAGCCCTAATTGTCATGCAAATGGATAAAGCAAAATTGCTTACCTTGTAATAGGTGTTATCCCAGGACAGCAGGATGTAGTCCTCACATATGGGTGACATCGGTAATGGAGCCCTGTGTATGGAAAAACTTCTTTAAAAGTTTCCATGAAACTTTTGACTGGCACCAGAGTGCCTACTGAGCATGCCCAGCATGCCATGATATTCCCTGCCACAGGGGTCTCCCTTCAGTCTTGTTTTGTAGCAGTTAGCGTTAGCCAAAAATAAAATAATAAAACGTATCTGACCCAACTCCGCGGGGTGGCGGGTGGGTTTCATGAGGACTACATCCTGCTGTCCTGGGATAACACCTATTACAAGGTAAGCAATTTTGCTTTATCCCAGGACAAGCAGGATGCTAGTCCTCACATATGGGTGATTAGCAAGCTAGAGGCTGAGTCATTTTGTAGTGAAGCAACAGTGAAGTATTGTTGATGAAATGAATCAGCCGAAGATCACAGCAGGTTGGATGTGGAAGGAGTTGGGATTATACTGGAAACAAGTTCTTTAAGACGGATTGTCCATAGGCTGAATCTTGTCTTCCTTCTTTGTCTAAACAGTAGTGAGCTGTAAAAGTGTGAAGAGAACTCCATGTTGCTGCTTTACAAATGTCCAGAATAGGCACAGAGCGAAGGTGTGCTACTGAGGTTGACATCGCTCTTACTGAGTGTGCTTTTACTCGCCCTTGAAGAGTAAGGCCTGCTTTTTCATAACAAAATTGTATGCAATCTGCTAACCAGTTTTTCAGAGTATGCTTACCCACTGCTTTACCTGGTTTGTTTGGATCGTAGGATACAAACAGCTGACTGGATTTCCTTTGGGCTGTTGTGCGGTTTAAATAGAAGGATAACGCACGCTTACAGTCCAAAGTGTGTAAGGCTCTTTCACCCTGATGGGAATGAGGCCTAGGAAAGAATGTTGGTAAAACTATTGATTGGTTCAAGTGAAATTCCGTGACAAGCTTAGGAAGGAATTTTGGATGTGTACGGAGGACTACTCTGTCATGTAGGAACTTTGTAAAAGGTTCGTATGTGACTAGCGCTTGTGGTTCGCTGACCCTTCTAGCTGATGTAATGGCTATGAGAAATACCGTTTTCCAAGTAAGGTATTTAAGGTCACAGGTATTTATGGGTTCAAATGGAGAACGCATAAGCCTGGTTAATACTACGTTCAGGTCCCATTGTATGCTTGGGGAATGAACTGGAGGTTTAATGTGAGTTAGGCCTCTCATGAATTTACTGACGAGAGGCTGTGTGGAGATAGGTGCGTCTCCCAGCTTGTTATGGTAAGCTGAGATTGCACTTAAGTGTACCCTTACAGATGACGTCTTAAGACCAGAGTCTGAGAGATGGTAAAGGTAATCTAGTAGCGAGGTAGTGGGGCAAGTGAAAGGATCTAAATCTTTCTGAGTGCACCACAGAGTAAACAGTTTCCATTTGTAGGAATAATTCTTTCTAGTGGAAGGTTTAGTGCAGCTATAAGTACTTGAGATATAGAGGATGGAAGGTTGAGAGGTTGTAAGATCAAGCTTTCAACATCCATGCTGTCAGGGACAGGGATTGAAGGTTGGGATGGCGCAACTGACCCTGTTCCTGAGTTATGAGATTGGGAGCTACTCCCAGGCGAATTGGATCCCTGACTGAGAGATCTAGCAGTGTGGGGAACCATACTTGTCGAGGCCAATATGGGGCTATGAGTATCATAGTCCCCTTGTCCTGTTGTAGCTTCACTAGTGTTTTGGTTATGAGTGGTATCGGTGGATACGCGTATAATAGGCCTGAATTCCAATGGCGAGCAAATGCGTCCTTTGGTAGGCCGTTCTGCTGTCGGAGTAGAGAGCAGTAATTGTTCACTTTGTAGTTGAGATGGGATGCAAAGAGATCCATTGTCGGTTGACCCCAGCATTGGAAGATCTTGGATGCTATTGCTGGATCCAAGGACCATTCGTGCGGTTGGAACTGACGACTGAGGCGATCTGCTACTATGTTGTGGATGCCTGCTAGGTAAGTGGCCCGTAGAAGAATTGAGTGCGTCAGGCCCAGTCCCAAATTTGTGCTGCTTCTTGACAAAGGAGGTAAGAACCTGTCCCCCCTTGTTTGTTGATGTACCACATGGCTACTGTGTTGTCCGTTTGGATCAGAACAGTCTTGTGTGATAGGCAGTCCTTGAACGCATGCAGCGCATAGCGTATAGCTCGAAGCTCCAGGAAGTTTATTTGAAAAGAGGCTTCGAGCTTTGTCCACTTGCCCTGTGTCTTTAGATGACCAATGTGTGCTCCCCACCCTAAGGTGGATGCATCTGTAGTCAAAGTTACTTGTGGAACTGGTTGCTGGAAAGGTAGGCCTTTGGAGCAGGTTGTTCATTGATGTCCACCAGATGAGTGCAGATCTGAGCTCTGGTGTGATATGAATGGGAGTGGACATTGGTTGAGTGGCTTGTATCCATTGTGCTTTGAGTGTCCATTGCAGTAGTCGCATGGTCAATCTGGACATGGGAGCTACGTGAACTGTGGAAGCCATATGCCCTAGCAGAATGAGGCACTGGTGAGCTGTTACCTGGAATTGATTTCGAAGAGTGTGAGTGTTTGAGCACGGTCTCTTGGAAGAAAAGCTTTTGCTATTGCAGTATTTAGCTCTGCACCTATGAACTGTATAAGATGAGTTGGTGACAGATAGGATTTCTGGTAGTTGATGAGAAATCCCAAGGAGTGAAGCACATGGATAGTGAGCTTGAGAGAAGTGAGAGCTCCTTCTTTTGTTTGACTCTTGATGAGCCAATCGTCCAGATAAGGGAACACGTGCACTCTCTGTTTGTGGAGGTGTGCCACTGCTACAGCCATGCACTTTGTGAATACTCGTGGGGCTGATGCAAGGCCGAATGGCAGCACTCTGTATTGAAAGTGTTGATCCTTTACCAGAAATCTCAGGTACTGTCGATGAGGAGGAAAGATGGGAATGTGAGCGTAAGCATCTTGAAGATCCAGAGAGCAGAGCCAATCTCCCCTTTGAAGAAGAGGTAGAATGGTGCCTAAGGACACCATCCTGAATTTTTCTTTTTTGAGAAATTTGTTGAGATTTCTGAGGTCTAGAATGGGTCGAAGGCCTCCTGTTTTCTTTGGAATTAGGAAATAGCGGGAGTAGAATCCTCTGCCCTTTTGAGGTCCAGGAACTGGTTCTATGGCCCTGGCTATCAGAAGGGTGGATAATTCTGTTTGAAGAATTATGGAATGTTGATTTACTGTCCAAGATGGAAGTGGTGGGTTTTCTTTTGGAACAGTAAGAAAATCTAGTCTGTAACCGTGAGTTGTGATCGATAACACCCACTGGTCGGTGGTTATGGAGGCCCAAATGCTTTGGAAGTATGTTATACGACCCCCTACTGGTATGTTTGGGAATGGGTTGATGAGGCTGCTGCTCTCTGAGTTGTTTCAAAAACCAGATGTAGTGGCAGTTTGTGGTGGTGGTTGTGCCCTTGCAGGCCTCTGCCTAGGTTGTTGGCGTTGAGGTGGGTGGGCTAGGCTAGGCTGGGTCTATTTGCTGGGGGATAATACCTGCGTGGACGGTAGTATGGACGTCTGGTATCACGCTTTGGAATTCTCCTTGTAGAAGGTTGAGTATCCTGAGGTATTAAGGATAATTGCTTCAGTGTTTCTGTGTGGTCTTTTATAGTCGCCACAGCTTCTTTGACCTTTTCTCCAAAAAGGTTGTCCCCCAAGCAAGGAAGATCAGCCAAACGTTCTTGGACCTCTGGACGGAGATCAGAGGCCTTTAGCCATGCCCATCTGCATGCAGCTATGCCTGAAGCAGAAAGTCGTGCTGCAGTCTCAAAGCAGTCATAAGTAGCTCTGACCTCGTGTTTTCCTGATTCGAGGCCTTTATGGACGATATTCTGGAATGGTTCTTGATACTGCTCAGGGAGAGACAGGGCTAGGTCTTGAACCTGCTTCCAAAGGTTCCTTTGATATTGGTTCATGTATAGCTGGTATGATGTTATCTTGGATACCAGCATGGAACCCTGAAAAACCTTGCGTCCTAGATTATCAAGAAATCTACTTTCCTTTCCAGGCGGTGTAGATGAATGAGATTTCAGTCGTTTCGCCTTCTTCTGGGTGGACTCTACCACGACTGACTGGTGTGGCAACTGTGATTTTTGAAAACCTGGTATAGGTTGTACCAAATAAGTTGCCTCTGATCTTTTATTGACACAGTAGCAACACAGTAGCAACAGAGTGGACACGCCGGAAGGAGTGGAGAGAATGAGACGGGATCTAAGGAAACTGGAAGAGTGGTCGAAGATATGGCAGCTGAGATTCAATGCCAAGAAGTGCAAAGTCATGCATATGGGGAGTGGAAACCCGAATGAACTGTATTTGATGGGGGGGGGGGGGGGGGGGGGGGGGCTGATGTGCACGGAGCAGGAGAGGGACCTTGGGGTGATAGTGTCTAATGATATGAAGTCTGCGAAACAATGCGACAAGGCTATAGCAAAAGCCAGAAGAATGCAGGGCTGCATAGAGAGAGGAATATCGAGAAAGAAAAGGGAAGTGATTATTCCCTTGTACAGGTCCTTGGTGAGGCCTCACCTGGAGTACTGTGTTCAGTTCTGGAGACCGTATCTACAAAAAGACAAAGACAAGATGGAAGCGGTACAGAGAAGGGCGACCAGGAAGGTGGAGGATCTTCATCGGATGACGTACGAGGAGAGATTGAAGAATCTAAATATGTACACCCTGGAGGAAAGGAGGAGCAGAGGCGATATGATACAGACTTTCAGATACTTGAAAGGTTTTAATGATCCAAAGACAACGACAAACCTTTTCCGTAAGAAAAAATCAGCAGAACCAGGGGTCACGATTTGAAGCTCCAGGGAGGAAGATTCAGAACCAATGTTAGGAAGTATTTCTTCACGGAGAGGGTGGTGGATGCCTGGAATGCCCTTCCGGAGGATGTGGTGAAGACCAGAACTGTGAAGGACTTCAAAGGGGCGTAGGATAAACACTGTGGATCCATAAAGTCAAGAGGCCGCCAATGAAGAGTGGGTGACTCGCCAGAATGATGGCTACTGCCTGGAGACAATACCCTTATTCAATAAACGTACACATGCTTACTGTGACTCCAACATCATTCTAGCTTCAACAGCAAGAGGAAATGTGGAATAAAGGATCTGCACTCACAAAGGGGGGAGTAGCTGGCTTGTTACGGCGGTTACTACCCCAAACCAAATAAGCCTGTTACTTCAATTTCTATGCATATACAGCATAGTTCTCTGCTTCAACGGCAGGGGAGAAGAAAAAACTGATACTACACACATCCAGCAGAGCTCTCTGCTTCAACAGCAGGGGAGAAGAAAAAAGGGTTCACACTCACAAAGCGGGGAGTAGCTGGCTTGTTACGGCGGTTACTACCCCAAACCAAATGTGCCTGATACTTCACTTTCGATGCATATCCAGCATGGCTCTCTGCTTCAACAGCATGGGAGAAGAATAAACTGATACTTCAAGCATATCCAGCATAGCTCCCTGCTTCAACGGCAGGGGAGAAGAAAAACAACCAATAAAGGCTGTATAACATAGTCTGAGTAAAACAAATAAGCATGGATGTAGCTTGCTTATTGCGGCGGTTACTACCCCTACTACCCCTAACTAATCAAGCTAGATATTTCACTTGGATGCAGCTCCATCACTGCTTTCTACATTAATGGTGGGGGTGGAAGTGAAATAGAACCAAGAGCTAAGAGAAACAGATAAGTATGAAAGAAAAAAGTGTGTGAAGCTTGCTGGGCAGACTGGATGGGCCGTTTGGTCTTCTTCTGCCGTCATTTCTATGTTTCTATGTTTCTATGACTGCTGAGACTGATCCTGGGTGTTCCCATATCCTGTACTGAAGGTCTTGAAAAACTTCATGGACTGGTACTGCTAACATTTCTTTAGGAGGATCTACAAATTGCAGAACCTCCAATGTTTTCTGCCTTGCATCCACCTCCATTTGTAGTTGAAAGGGGATGGTGTCAGCCATATCCTTTACAAAGTTTGTAAAGGAAAGGTCCTCAGGAGGTGACTTCCTGTGGTCGTCAGGTGGAGAGGGTTCAGAAAAAATATCCCCATCTGAAGAATATTCTGAGCTTGTGTCAGTAGCCATATCCCGTGGACTGTGGTGAGTGACTGGCACTAGCAAAGGCTCCTTAGGCCTTGATGGTAGAAGAGGAGAATGAGGCCTTGGAGGTTTTGGTATTCCAGAGGGTCCTGGAATAGGCTCTTCTGGTGTTTTGTTGGATAAAATATCCAGGAGAGTGTCTAATTTTGTCATGAATGGATGTAACATCGAGACATCCTCTGTTGGCACCGGTATAGTCCCCGGTGGCACCGGTGAGGGAACCGGGGTAGGCATCGGAAGCGGTTCCCGTGGCATCGTCGGTGCCGGCGGCATCAATGGCGATGGTTCTCTCGGCATCGGAATCGGCGTCGATGGCTGTGGCGGAATCGCATCGCACAGAGCCTGGTGCACCGCTTGACGTATATATGTGTCAAGTTCCACTCTCATAGCTGGTGATACCAGAGCAGCTATGGAGGGAGGCGGTGTTGGCAATGCCGATATCTCCTCAGAGCCCTGAGGAGGTACGGAGCCCGGCACCAATATCGGTGGGGATCGCCCTGGATCAGTAGGCCTCGAAGCCTCCACACTCGTCCGAGGTATCTTTGCGGGTGAGGCCGTACCTGTTGATGGATCTTCGGTCATCGGTGCTAGGCGACGTCGATGCCGGTGACGATGTTTTTCCTTCTGTTTTTCACTTCCAGAAGTGGACGCCTTCGACGATACTGGCGGTGAAGGCGTAGAAGCGTCTCCCGCTTCCGGACGACGTTTCTTCAGTAGTACCTGCCGGACGGATCCCGATGGCGATGACTGAACCGAAGTCGATGCCTTCAGGAGCAATTGTATGTTAAACAATTGCTCCATTTTTTCAATGCGGAGACGACGGCCTTTTGAGGTCATCTCCGCACATAAAGTACACGATTGTACATTGTGATCTTTGCCTAGGCAAAGAACACATTCTAAGTGCGGGTCTGTTATAGACATATTCCGCGCACAGTTCGGGCATTTTTTGAACCCGGAGGCCATTTTGCCGGACAGCCGTCGACTGCGATGACCAAAAAAATATCGGTACCGGCCGGAAACCGAAGGAAAAAAAGTTACCGCGGTGTAAACGAAGGGAAACCCTTGCGGTGGGATTGATTTTTTTCCCGAAAAGTTAAACTTTTCTAAAGTGGTGAATTCACCACAGGACTCCAATTATACCGCGATGCTACTTGCTTCGCGGAAAAAAGAAGACTGAAGGGAGACCCCTGTGGCAGGGAATATCATGGCATGCTGGGCATGCTCAGTAGGCACTCTGGTGCCAGTCAAAAGTTTCATGGAAACTTTTAAAGAAGTTTTTCCGTACATAGGGCTCCATTACCGATGTCACCCATATGTGAGGACTAGCATCCTGCTTGTCCTGGGATAACCCTGACTAACACATTGTGTAGGCCTTTTGAATACCAAGAGCTGTCTACAAGTTTATCAGGGCAAAATACATTAAAGAACGAGTAAGCAATGTACCAGCAGCCACCTGCATCATGGTTTTGGCAGTACATGACCACCTCATCCTGGAGACTGGTCAACCATCAGAAAAACATCACCATGGATGGCGCCTCCTCCAGGTATTGCCTGAGGGGCTGCACACAGGGCCGGCGCGTCCATTAGGCGAACTTCGGCGGTCGCCTAGGGCGCCAAGCTGTAGGGGGTGCCAAAGAGCAGCCACGTGGTGCCGCAAGCGGGGCTTATCACGCTCGTGGCAAACAGAAATAGAGACTGTGCGGCCCTGAGAAGCACACACTGTCGCCCCCCGTCCCACCTGTTTCAGCGCCTACTGTTTCTATTTCTCTTTGCTGCGAGCAGGATAGGCCCCGCTTGTGGCACCACGTGGCTGCTCTTCGGCGCCTTGAGAAGCACACAGTCGGCGCCGAAACAGGTAGGTGGGGCGCGACCGGGGGGGGGGGGGAGCGGCGGCAGCACAAGGGTCACCTAGGGTGCCCAATACCCTTGCACCGGCCCTGGGGTGATCATAAATATGCGACATCTCCAATGATCTGTCCTGTTTAGGGTTAAGGCAGGTGTTCCAGTCCTCCCCAAATATATCTGAGACCTTACCTAAACAAATCTCTAATTGTGTATAAAATGCAAACTGGCATGTATTCGGCCCATAAACATTAACAAGTACAAAGCTAGTATGACCAATTGACACCCCCCTCCTCTTGATCACTTATGGACTGACTCAAAGTAATGGATAATGCCTTATGAAACAGTACACACACACACACACACACACACACACTATTCTGCTTTTAGAATTAAAGGAATCAGAAAAAATTTGACCAACACAGTCAGATTTTAATTTTAAGTGTCCCTGAGCTGCATCTCCTGCAAAAGACTGATATGAGCTCTACCTTTCTTGAGGGTCTGAAAAATGCACTTCCTTTTTACAGGGAAAGCAATTCCTCTAACATTTAAGGAGATCACTTTCAGTTGTAAGGTACTCAAGACTATTCTTTGATCAGACTATAAATAAGGAGGCTCATACCTCCTCTAACCAATGGAAGAGAAAAAAGGTGCACAGTGAAAAATTATTTGCACAAGGCGGTAGCCAAATCCAGCTAAGACAGTAACAATGAACAGGAAATATATGTTCTTCCTGTGTGTTTTCATTGTTAATTAGGAGTAGCCTAGTGGTTAGAGCAGTGGGCTACAAATCAGGAGACCAGGGTTCGAGTCCCGCTGTTGCTCCTTGTGACCTTGGGCAAGTCACTTTACCCTCCATTGCCTCAGGTACAAACTTAGATTGTAAACCCTCTGGGGATAGGGAAATACCTATAGTACCTGAATGTAATCCACTTTGAAGCGCTGAAAAAAGTGTGAAAAGCAGAATATAAATAAAATAAATAAATAATCCCATCATAAACAAAACCCAAAACTACAACTTTAGACGAAACAGCTCTAAGGAAAAGATTAGATAGGGTACACTCTCAGTGACGCAATATCCAAAAAGTGCCCCCTAATGTATATAACTGTGAATAATACTGTAGCTTCCCCGTGTATACATCCACCATTTAACCAAACCCCATAAACCCAAAAAGGTACAGATAAAAAGGGTAGGAATTATCTCGGGACCCCCAATCCTGTACCCATTAAAACATCCAATAAAGCATAGAACCCAAATGAGACCAGAAACTCACTGTCACAAGTATTCACATCGAAGATACTGTTTACATTCAGCATGGTGAGCTGTGAGAATGCTCAAGTCCAGCCAACAGAAACTAAAGCTGAGAGAAAAAACATCCTTCAATGAAAAATTAAGCTGCGCTGCAAAAAAGCATCATAAATCTTCGCCTAGGGGTGTGCCCGCTGACGTCAGTAACAAGCCTATAAAGATCTGGTGAGACAGAATGAGGCAGTGGAATATCAGACTTACAGTTCAGAAAATAATCCGTCTCTTCAATTCAAAAACTAAGTTGATAGAGCATAACAACCAACCGTGTTCATTAGTACCCTTGTGACTGTGGGTGCATCATGCTTTGATGAAGCAAATAAAGAAAGGACTGCAGCGAGCTCTTTCCAAAGCGGTTCCCAGCGGAATCAAATCTCTCTTGACAACCATGTCTGAAATAGTGAAGACTTCATAAAAACAACTTCAAGACATAAAAGGAAAACAAATGACCCGGAGAATGCTTCAGGTCTAAAATGTGAAGGAAAACTAAAGTCATAAGTAAAAGGGGTAGTACTGGACCCCTGTGGACCCATTAATTGTAGCTCAAAACTCTTCCGCTCAAAAAAGAAAAAAGGTAGCAGCTCCTGCACCATCAGTGCTCTGTCCCATTGGGCTTAGATTTAAGATATTCCTCTTGCTTCTTTGACGGAGGCAAAAATCTTCACATGCCCCTCATCAATAACTTATAATTTTGCAAGGTATAATAAGACATATACCAAACCTCTCTTTTGGACCTCTATCTTGACCTCTATCTTGCCTCTGCAATAGCTCTGCCAAAAAGTCCTGGAAGATAAATGCCCGACTATCCCTGTAGTGAAGTGAGTCAACTTTTCCTGATGCAGCTAGTATGTGAGCCTTATCTCTAAAATAGTGTAGTTTCACAATTATGGCCCTTGGAGGTTCCCTTTCTTCAGGGTAGGGCCAAAGGCTCAGTTTGTTCTGTCTATGATAAGTTTCCCCATCACTGGCACAAAGTTAAGGAGCAGCAGCAGCCGCCATATTGTCAGGAAAGCCATCGGGTCTGTTCCTTCAGAGCTTTCTGGTAGGCCAATAATACGGAGATTATTACTGTGGCTCCAATTTTCCAAGTCATCTTGTTTTTCTAACAGAAGTTTGTAAGACCTCTCAAGCTTTTTGAGTTTCTGAGTCGAGAAAGTGAGGGAATTTCCCATCTCATCATTTTACATCTTTCAGGTCACTGACATGCATATTAGTCTCACTGACTCTAGAAACGAGTTGGGCGACTTTCTCGACAACTATACCTAATCAGATATCCATGCTGCTATGAATTTGAGAGGATACCCTGCTGCAGTACCTCTGATTGCTGTAGTCATCTTCATGGGTAAGGCAGCACATCCTCTGGTGCTATGTTGTCCTCTAGGCTTTATATTTTTGAAGACGTTTTTGAGGTTAGTTTCTTTGACTTAGTCGTCTGTTCTGACCAAAGTGTGGTGATAGAGCTATTAGAGCCTTCCTTAGCAGTGATTTTAAACATGTCGGAGTCAGGAAAGATTAAAGAAGCATATTATGAAAAGGTCCATGGGAGCCCTTCTCCTACACATCCTTTCCTCACAAGAGCATTATGTGACCCCCTAAGCCAGTGCATTTCTTTTTGTAGTTTACATGTGAACCCTGATAGAATTCTCTTTCTAAATCAGACTCCAGAGACCTTATTATCTCACTGGTTCATATTTATGTACCGTCACATTTAATCACTTAGGCTTATTTATTTAATCTGCTATACTATCACATTAACTGTATGAAATGTAAATATTGCATTGCTTAATCTCTCCCCTCTTCTAGTTCCAAGTTAATTTTCCCTGTTTTATTGTAACTTTCTCACACCCTTTAATTGTTTCACTGTATTTAAAGTTCACAGTTTTATTGGAATATTTATTACGTTACGCTATACTTTACACACATGGTTATTTGTAAACCGGGTTGATGTGATGCCCGTCATGAAACTCGGTATAACAAAAAGTAATAAATAAATAAATAAAATTATTACAACACAAACACATTGATATCAAGAAGTGCTCACCGTGATGCTCTCTGGGTACACATTATCACTGTATGAGCCATCATCAAAGTTTACTTCATAGAAGGTTTGTGTTGCCATTCCAATCACCTTGCACTTATAATAGAGACCATTTCGGTTCTTGCTGATCACCGTCTGACCTAAAGAAACCTCCTTCATTTGCTGAACCTGCAGAACAGAAGAAAAGGACAAGAATCAAAACTCCTGAAGGATTCAGCAAAAACAGAAAGCAGCAGAATAGCTAATGGAGAAATTACTTACCTGATAATTTCGTTTTCTTTAGTGTAGACAGATGGACTCAGGACCAGTGGTTATGTGCTCTTCTGCTGCAGATATACCCCTGCAGTAACCTTAGCTCTTCAGTATTCTCTTCAAAAAGCCATTGTGGATATATCTTTGCTTAATTAACTTGATTAAACTGATTCAATTGATTTCAAAACTGGAGACCGCCAGTGTACTCAACTAATTATCGTCGACACCAGACAAACTGTGGGTGTCTTGAACTAAGGGTAGGCAGCAGCTTACCCATATTTGCTTAGTCTTGAGGTTTGCTTTCCGAGGTTCTCCTTCTCTGGCACAGTCGTAGGTGAGATGCTGAGTCCATCTGGCTACACTAAGGAAAACAAAATTATCAGGTAAGTAATTTCTCCATTTCCTAGCGTGTAGCCAGATGGACTCAGGACCAGTGGGATGTACAACAGCTACTCCTGGACAGAGCGGGAGGCTGCCCATGGCCCACTTAATACTGCCCTTGCGAAGGCTGTGTCTTCTCGGGCCTGAACATCCAGGCGGTAGAACCTGGAGAAGGTGTGCATGGAGGATCACGTCGCCGCCCGACAGATCTCAGTGGGTGACAGCAGCTTGGTTTCTGCCCAAGAGACTGCATGGGCCCTCGTAGAATGAGCCTTAACCTGTAGTGGTAAGGGCTTTCCTGCCTCTATGTAGGCTGCCTTGATTACTACTTTGATCCAGCGGGCTATGGTTGCCCTCGAGGCCACTTCTCCTTGCTTCTTCCCGCTGTGAAGAATGAACAAGCAATCCGTTTTCCGTACCAGTTCCGATCTTTCCAGGTATCACACCAAAAGTCTGCAGACATTTAGGTGGCGAAGAAGCAGTGAGTCTTCCGAGTCCTTATGTTCATCTGGAGATGGCCTGGTTCAAATGGAACTCTGAGACCACTTTTGGTAGGAAGGAGGGGACTGTGCGCAGCTGTATGGTTCCAGGAGTGAACCTAAGGATAGTGCCTGTAGTTCAGAGATGCGACGAGCTGAACATATTGCCACCAGGAATACAGTCTTCAATGTTAAGAGGCGTAGTGACAGACCGCACGTTGGTCTGAAGGAAGTCCCTGCTAGGAAGTCTAATACTAGATTGAGATTCCATAAGGGCACCGGCCACTTTAGGAGTTGCCAGAGTTGTTTAATTCCTTTCAGGAAGCAGGACAAATCCGGATGAGTTGATAGTCTGATACTGTTCACTTCGGCTCTGAAGCAGGACAGTGCGACTACTTGGAGCTTGAGGGAGTTGAATGACAACCCCTTCTTCATACCGTCCTGTAGGAAGTCCAGAATCATGGGAATCTTGGCAGTCTGTGGGAGAATCCCGCAGTCCTCGCAACAGGCTTTTAATATTCTCCAGATCTGTATGTATGACAGGGATGTGGAGAACCTGGGCACTCGGAGCAGGGTGTCAATCAAGGCCTTTTAGTAACCTCGCTTCTTCAGGTGAGTCCTCTCAAGGGCCAGACAGTAAGAGAGAATCGAGATGGATCTTTGTGAAGAATTGGCCCTGCCGAAGCAGGTCCCTGTGTGGAGGTAGGCACAGAGGGTTCCCCACAAGGATTCTTTGCATGTCTGCGTACCATGGTCGCCTTGCCAATCCGGGGCCACTAGTAGAACTAGCCCCCTGTGATGCTCTATCTTGCGGATGATTTTTCCCAACAGCGGCCATGGGGGGAAGGCGTACAGTAAGTCTTCCTCTGGCCTAGTCTGGACGAGAGCGTTGATCCCTTGGGAGTGTGGCTCTCATCTGCGGCTGAAGAACCTGGGGACTTGGGCACTGAGGTAGATCCATGGCTGGGAGGCCCCAGCGATTTACTATCATTTGGAAGGCTGTGGTTGACAGCGTGCATTCCCCCGGGTCCAGGATCTCTCTGCTGACGAAGTCTGCTGAGATGTCTTTTCCTGCAATGTGGGAGGCCGAGATCCCTTGTAGGTTTATCTCTGCCCATGCCATGAGAGGGTCTATTTCCAGTGACACCTGCTGGCTCCTGGTGCCTCCCTGGTAGTTAATGTAAGCTACCGTTGTAGCGTTTTCCGACATTACTCGAATCACTTTGCTTCCGAGTCTGTGGCTGAATCGCAGGCACGCTAGTCTGATTGCTTGCGCTTCCAGGCAGTTTATGTTCCCATTCTGCTTCTTCCTTTTTCCATTGTCCCTGGGCCTTCAGCTCCTGACAGAGGGCTCCCCACCCTTGCAGGTTCGCATCCATTGTGAGCAAGATCCAGTTCAGTGGGGATAGGCTTACTCCTCTGCTTAGGTGGTCTGAGAACATACCTCTGCTGGTAGTTGCAGGCAAATTGAGTAGTCCTGGGACAGTGGGTTCCATCGTGACAGTAAGGAGCGTCAGAGCGGTCGCATATGGGCCCTTGCCCACGGGACGACCTCCAGGGTTGATGCCATGAGGCAGAGGACTTGAAGATAGTCCCATACCTTGGGGCGTGCACTGGTAATAGTTCCATCAGTTTCCTTCTCCTCGGGGGAGGAAGACTTTGTTTTTTTTGATGTCAAAACGGGCCCCCAGGTACTCCGGGGATTGAGAGGGCTGCAGACTGCTCTTGACTCTGCTGGTCACCTGCCGGCTCTCTTCCGAAGACTTTGCCCTGATCAGCCAGTCGTCCAGGTAAGGGTGTACCATAAGAAATTGCCACGCTGGGTCAGACCAAGGGTCCATCAAGCCCAGCATCCCGTCTCCAACAGAGGTCAAACCAGGCCACAAGAACCTTGCAATCATCCAAACACTAAGAAGATCCCATACCACTGATGCAATTAATAGCAGTGGCTATTCCCTAAGTAAACTTGATTAATAGCCGCTAATGGACTTCTCTTCCAAGAACCCATTCAAACCCCCTTTGAACCCAGCCACACTAACCACATCCTCTGGCAACAAATTCCAGAGCTTTATTGTGTGTTGAGTGAAAAAGAATTTTCTCCGATTAGTCTTAAATGTGCGCTACTTGCTAACTTCATGGAATGCCCCCTAGTCCTCCTATTATTCGAAAGTGTAAATAACCGAGTCACATCTACTCGTTCAAGACCTCTCATGATCTTAAAGACCTCTATCATATCCCCCCTCAGCCATCTCTTCTCCAAGCTGAACAGCCCTAACCTCTTCAGCCTTTCCTCATAGGGGAGCTGATCCATCTCCTTTATCATTTTGGTTGCCCTTCTCTGTACCTTCTCCATCTCAACTATATCTTTTTTGAGATGCGGCGACCAGAATTGTACACAGTATTCAAGGTGTGGTCTCACCATGGAGTGATATAGAAGCATTATGACATTTTCCGTTTTATTAACCATACCCTTCCTAATAATTCCTAACATTCTGTTTGCTTTTTTGACTGCTGCAGCACACTGAGCCAACGATTTTAAAGTATTATCCACTATGATGCCTAGATCTTTTTCCTGGGTGGTAGCTCCTAATATGGAACCTAACATCGTGTAACTACAGCAAGGGTTATTTTTCCCTATATGCAACACCTTGCACTTGTCCACATTAAATTTCAAGATCCCTTCCTTCCTCAGTGTTGCTGCCACGACCACCATAATTTTGGAGAATGTTCTGGTGGCGGTTGCTAGGCCGAAAGGTAGCATTTGGAACTGCTAATGGTGACCCAGTTTTGAAGGTAGGCTTCAGAGAGGTCCAGGGAGGTTAGAAACTCTCCTGGTTGTACTGCCATTATGACGGAACGAAGGGTCTCCATGCGTGTAGTTTCCGCACATGACTGTTTATGTTCTTGAGATCCAAGATGGGTCGGAATGATCCTTCCTTCTTGGGAACGATAAAATAGATGGAATAGAGCCCCGTATTTTGTTGGAGCGTGGAAACCGGAGTTATTGCTTTCAGACTGAGTAGTCTTGTCAGGGTGGTTTCTACTTCCAGTCTCTTGGTGTGGGAGTGGCAGGGTGACATCATAAATTTGTCTCGAGGGAAGTTGCAGAACTCCAGAGAGTAGCCTTCTTGAATGATGAACATAGAAACATAGAAATGACGGCAGAAGAAGACCGAATGGCCCATCCAGTCTGCCCAGCAAGCTTCACACATTTTTTCTCTCATACTTATCTGTTTCTCTTAGCTCTTTGTTCTATTCCCCTTCCACCCCCACCATTAATGTAGAGAGCAGTGATGGAGCTGCATCCAAGTGAAATATCTAGCTTGATTAGTTAGGGGTAGTAGGGGTAGTAACCGCTGCGATAACCATGCTTATTTGTTTTACCTAGACTATGTTGTACAGCCCTTGTTGGTTGTTTTTTCTTCTCCCCTGCCGTTGAAGCAGGGAGCTATGCTGGATATGCGTGAAGTATCAGTTTTTAGCAGAGAGAAAAAAACTGATACTTCACGCATATCCAGCATAGCTCCCTGCTTCAACGGCAGGGGAGAAGAAAAAACAACCAACAAGGGCTGTACAACATAGTCTAGGTAAAACAAATAAGCATGGTTATCGCGGCGGTTACTACCCCTACTACCCCTAACTAATCAAGCTAGATATTTCACTTGGATGCAGCTCCATCACTGCTCTCTACATTAATGGTGGGGGTGGAAGGGGAATAGAACAAAGAGCTAAGAGAAACAGATAAGTATGAGAGATAAAATGTGTGAAGCTTGCTGGGCAGACTGGATGGGCCATTCGGTCTTCTTCTGCCGTCATTTCTATGTTTCTATGTACCCATTTGTCGGACGTGATCTCAACCCAACTTTGGTAGAAGAGGGCAAGTCGACCCCCTATTTCCTCTTGCTATGGATGGGTCGGCCCATTCTCATTGTGGAGCACAGCTGGATCCTGCCTCCGGGCCTGCTCCTCTCTTGGTCTGTCGGTTCCAAAAGGGCTGGGACATTCCGGAGGGATGAGGTGTCTGGAACTGCGAGTTCTTGTAGGGCCTAAAGCATTGCGAGCCTCTGCCCTTGGTTCATCTGGGTGAGGGACGCTGAGATCTTTTATTCCTATCTTCCGGTAGCTGAGGCCCTGGGGATTTGCCCCATTTGCTGGCTAACTTCTCCAATTCATTTCTGAACAAGAGAGATCCTTTAAAGGGCATTCTTGTGAGATTCGCTTTAGATGTCGTGTCAGTAGACCAATTCCGTAGCCATAGTTGTCTTCTGGCTGCCACTACCGAGGCTACGTCTCTGGCTGAGGTACACACCAGGTCTGAGCTTGCATCCGTCAGGAAGGCTGCTGCAGGTTCCATCATCTCACCGGTATACGCTCCGGAGTTATTTGCCTCTCTCGAGAGGAGCAAGCAGGAACATGCCACCAGTGAGCAGCAGGAAGCAATCTGCAGTGTCATTGCTGATGCGTTGAAGGCCTGCTTAAGGATGGATTCCAATCGTCTATTCTGAGTATCCTTCAATGCAGCCCCTCCCTCAACGGGAATCGTTGTTCACTTTCAGACAGCACAGACCATGGCATCCACTTTCGGAAAATGCAGGCGTTCCTTGGTCGCTGGTTCTAGGGGCGATAGGGCTTCCAAGGCCCGACCCCCTTTGACGCTGGCCTTCGGGGCATCCCACTCCAGGTCAATCAGTTCCTGGATGGCTTCCATCATTGGGAAGTAGCATGAGGCTTTATGAAGGGACACCAGGATGGGGTGGTTCTTTGGTTCCGCCATCTGGTCCATGCCTGGAATACCCAGTCTCTTCAGAGTTTGGGAAACAAGGGCTGGTAGTTCATCACTGTGGAAGAAGCAAAGCATGATTTGATATGGTTCCAGGCCTGGAGGAATTTCTCCTTCTTCCAGTGCATCGCCATCATCATTTGAGGTGTCTGGGTGCCTGTCAGGGAAATTCTTGGTTAGGCGAGGCATGTCTTGAGGCATCCGAGTAGGGCCGGGAGGATCATGTGCTTCCAGCAGGGGTTGAGCCTGGGTCGCAGCCGGGGCTGATTGCGCCTGAACGAAGGCTTGCAGCCCTTGGAAAAACTCCAAACAGGAGAAGGTCCCTGGATCCGTGTTAATCCCAGGGGGAGTCGGCGTAGGAGCCCCTGAGGTGCCCTCTTGTGGAGAGGCCATCTCAGAAATGCATAGATCCGGGGAACTATCGACTGTAGTAGTTCCGGACCCATCCCCTGACAGTGAGGGACCAGGCTTTGGTTCCCCCTGGGCTTCCTCGCAATGCTGGCACAGGCAGGACTCCAGTTCAGGCTGCGCGGCTTTTATGTGGCAGGCTGTGTAAAGAGAGTGACTTCTGGCCTTCTTGGGAGCCGGTGCCATTGCCTCTAGCTTCAATGCACGCGTGTAGCTGTAAACGTAGCTGTGCGTGTAGTAGTGCGCGCGGGGTGCGCTCGGTTGTGCGTGTGTGACTGTATTGGATGCCCAAGTTAGGGGCATCGGCTGCCCGGCCTGCCCCGCGCGTATCGCCAGTCGAGAAGGGAAGATGGTGCAGACGCCCCCGAGGGTCTCCATGTGGATCCCTGCACTGGATTGGGGCCTAGCCTAATCAAGGCTGCTCAACCCGATCGATGCTCCCTTCTACCTCGCTGGGAAGTAAATCAAATTGGTACGGCAATCTGAGCCTCGGACACCTGATTTAAAGTTTTCTGCTTACCTGGTCTCGGCACTTACTGATTGAGTGCTAGGTCTGTCTCCAGCTGCGGGGGGAGAAGGCTTTACCTTCATCGCCGCACTCTGTTTTGCACCCGCTGCCTTTCAGCCACTCTGGGGGCTAAGTCCACGCCGGGAACCGGCTACTGGACCAAGGCACACCTCTGAGGGATATCGAAAATCACCTCAGGAATTCTCAACTGGGGGAGGGACCCTTAGGTTTCACAGCAGGAGAGTGGGGCTCGATCTTCTTTAAGATAAATTTTCTTTTTCTTTCTTCTTTGCTGTATTTGTTAACACTATTCTAGTGTGTGGGATAGTGTCTGCATCTGCTAGGAGACAGAGAGATACTGAAGAGCTGAAGTTACTTCAGGGGTATATCTAGAGTGACGTCAGCTTTGAAATCTGACTCCGTCTCCCATCTGCTAGCAGAAGAGCACATAACCTACTGGTCCTGAGTCCATCTGGCTACACGCTAGGAAATAAGGGATTTTTAACAAGAAAAGCACTGTACTTACATTCTGTCCAGCTGCCTTGTGCTTAAAGCAGGTGATGGATACAACATATGGCCAATCATCTGGCTCCATGGAGACTCCAGCAGCATGTGCACATGTGACATGAAAAGAAGTGGAGCAAAGCTCAACGGAACACTGGATGCAGGCACCAGACACCTTCTTCATTCGCTTCCGGCAGTATACACATTTCTAAGAGGAACAGAAGAACATAAACAAAGGAGCCTAGAGGCAGGCTACACTTTATCCTAGCCTTTTACCTGGCTCACTACCTTCTCTGAACCCCACCTCAAACAGTCACACTACATAAACCATAACTAGTAAAAAAAAAAAAAATTATAGGTGTGCGGTCATCGTTTTCCCTGGATTATCCATTCGCCTTAATACCCCGTTTCCGAAATGGACTGTGAAGACTTGGAGAGGGGATGGAGGAGAGGTGTGGGGGAATGTCTATGGACTGGCCACATCATAAGCCATGGGTGGTGGTGGGGGGGGGGGGGGGGAGATTTACTATTTGTTTAAATCGCTAACATGGTTGGCGGGTTCAGGACATTTAAACAGGGCCTCATTTATAATTTGGACAAGGGACCAAAAGAAACGGGTCACAGGCCTCTCTACATATTTTTTTCCTTAAAACAGACCTCTACTTAACCTCTACTTATCTTTGAAAATATCTGGTCAAGTTATCATCTGGCCACACAAAACCGGAAAACTTTAGAACTGCTCAGAAGCAGGTATATATACTCGATATTCGGCTAGGTTAGCTGGATATCTCAGCACCTCAAAGCCCAAGTAATAAGCCGATTATTAAATATCTCAGGTTTGCTACAAGGCACAAAGTCATGGACTCAGTAAGGGAAAGAGCCCAATAGCAGCAATGGTAAGCCTCTACCAGTCCACCCATCGTGGCATTTCTCATTCTACTGGCATGCAAACAAACTAAAATTCAATGACATTAGCACTACTAGCCTGGTAATTATAAATGGTTGGCATCTTAGGATGGAGACAGGGAACTGCAAGTGAGCTTGGTTGCCATAAATGTACTTGAACAAGATCAGTTATGTACTTGGAAAATGAGCCTTGATATTTTTTGCCTGTCATAACTGGCTTTTTTATGGTCAGTTTTGGCCTGGTAGTGCCACTTTGTCTTCTTCCAGTAAAAACCGATGTTATTTATTTATTTAACAGTTTTATATACCGAATTTCTTGTAACAGGTTACAAATCAAAACGGTTTACATAATAACAATAACAGTGCCTCAAATAGTGCAATTACATAAAACAGAGGAATACAGAACTAGGATCATGAATCTGTTGAAACAAACCAGGGTACATATATATCGAACTATGATACATGGCTGGTAGAGAATGGTTAGGTTAAGACCATGGTATTGGCAAAGGGCCTTGGGAATTGGGGCTAAAGTAGGACATATAGCAGTTGACTGAATCGAGAGAAAGCAGGCAAGAGTCAATGAGTTGCTGGTGATAGAGTTGATTTAAGATCATCTGGCGTATGATTCAGCAAAGGCATGCTTGAACAGCCAGGTTTTGAGTCTTTTCTTAAATGTGACCGGGCAATGTTCCAGCCTGAGGTCTGGTGGAAGAGAATTCCAATGTATTGGTCCAGAGGCTGAGATGGCTTTCTTAATTAATGAAGTTTTTAAAGGGGGGACCATGAGGGTGTCCTTATATGCTGCTCTTACCGGCCTGGATGGTAAGTGAGGTCGGAGAGGGATCATGAGTTCTAGTGGGGTGATATTGTGTAGAGCTTTGTAAGTAATGGTGAGAACTTTGTACCAGATTCTGTATTTGATCAGGAGCCTGTATTCTGTATTTGATGTTAGGATCCTGGCTGCATGAGTCTTCATTTTTAAACCACCAGGAAAGTTTTTGCCGGATTTTAACAGAACCCACTGCACTGTTCCTTGTTTGGTCACTGCAGCTATGGTCCTCAGACCAGAGGCCATGTACCAGAGCTCCTTCCAGGATGATGCATCATGGGCTCTAAATTCAGCCACCAAATATTGTCCCTATTGATGGCCTTTATCTTCCCATCCCCAGCGGCACTGTGAACCCAGGTGTAGAAGATCTGATTCAGAAATCATATTAGAAACCCTCTGCATGGCAGTGGTGCCACAGAACATAAGAACATAAGAAATTGCCATACTAGGTCAGATAAAAGGTCCATCAAGCCCAACCTTCAATCCAGGCTACAAGTACCTGGCAAATACCCAAACACTAAGTAGATCCCATGCTACTGATGCCAGTAATAGCAGTGGCTATTCTCTAAGTAAACTTAATTAATAGCAGTTAATGGACTTCTCCAAACCTTTTTTAAACCCAGCTACACTAACTGCACTAACCACATCCTCTGGCAACAAATTCCAGAGCTTAATTGTGCATTGAGTGAAAAAGAATTTTCTCCAATTAGTTTCAAATATATTACTTACTAACTTCATGGAGTGACCCCTAGTCCCTTCTATTATCCGAAAGAGTAAATAACAGATTAACATTTACCCGCTCTAGACCTCTCATTATTTTAAAGACCTCTATCATATTCCCCCCTCAGCTGTCTCTTCTGCCCCCAACAGGCTTTTTAAGTGCAAGTTCTACAGCAGAACTGAAAATGTTAAAATGAGAGGTATAACTTCAGTCCCATGTGCTTTCTGTGTTAAGATGATGTATATAACATAGTAAATGACAGCAGAAAATGACCAGATTAGCCCATCCAATTGAAATCCTTCCATATAGGATGGATGAGCATATAAATTCCCATATGCATCCCAAAATCAACTCTCCCAATCTTGGCTTCCATCTGACGTCTCCACCATCCCTCCCACCACCACCTCCATCCAGAGTCTGCTGACAAACTGGCCTCCACTATATCAGGCCATGCCGATCTTTCTCTATGATTCTTAAAAGATCAACACTAAATCCAGCACTCAGATATTCCCTTCAGTGTTTTATTACCAAGTTTGTTAATGATTCACACTGCCTCCAAAACTAGAGAAATTACTGTCCAAATCATCCAGCCTCCCCATGCTCAATGAAGTTTGCTTAACTATGGTCACTGCATGCAGGCTACACCCCAGTGCCTTTTCTGAAGTATATGGAAGTTTATTTATTTATTTATAAACTTTTAATATACCGACATTCATTGGACATATCACGTCGGTTTACAAAAAACGGAAGCAGGCAGAAAATACAAAAAACAGGGAGGGGATAGGGGGAGCAGGTAAGAAAGGGAGAGAGAGGGGCAGGGCAAGAACAGCGAGAAAGGATAGGGCAGGTAGCGAGAGAGTAGCAAAACAATAATTTAGCAATATAAGAAGAAACATAACTAACTGGGTTCTAAACTATAAAATACGACGGGGTACTTGTATATATTAAATCAATAGAAGAATTACTTGTTTGGGTTATAACTTTATCAAGGCTGCAAATTTTTTGGGAAGGCGGACAGGGGAGCAGGGGGGAGAGAAAGGAAGGGTAGAGGTGGGAGGGTGTGGGCTGGGGGGGAGAGGGAGGAGGGAGAGGGTGGGTGGGAGGGAACGGTGGCGGGAAAGTAGGGAGTGGGCTAAGTATGGTTGGTATCAGGGTAGGCTTGCCTGAACAGCCAAGTCTTGATGCCTTTTTTGAAGGTATGTAAGGAGGGCTCCAGTCGTAGGTGATAGGGAAGTGAATTCCAGAGGGTGGGGCCGGCTATGGTAAATGCTCTTTCTCTGGTATTGGAGAGGTGTGCAGTTTTGAGGGGTGGGGTACGCAAGGTGCCTGCGAGGGCATTTCTGGTGGGACGATTGGAGGTACAGAAATGTGGCATGTCTTTAAGCCAGGCGGAATTGTTTTTATGTAGGGCGTTGTGCAGGATGGTGAGGGTTTTATATTTGATACGGTATGGGATAGGTAGCCAGTGCAGGTCCTTAAGTATAGGGGTTATGTGTTCAGTCTTATGGGTATTAGTGGTAATTCTTGCCATCGCATTCTGAAGGATTTGTAGGGGTTTGATAGTAGATGCAGGGAGGCCTAGCAGAAGGGAGTTGCAGTAATCTAGTTTGGAAAGGATTGTAGACTGTAGGACTAAGCGGAAATCATGGGTATGGAGGAGAGGTTTCAGTTTTTTAAGAATGTGGAGTTTGTAGAAACCTCCTTTAATTAGGGATTTGATGTGTGGCTTAAAATTAAGGTGTTGATCAAGTAGGATTCCTAGGTCACTTACAGTGGGTGTAGTAGAGAGGGTTATAGTGGGTGTAGATTTATTTATTTATTTATTTAGGATTTTTATATACCGACCTTCTCAATACAAATATCAAATCAGGTCGGTTTACATAGAACAAAACTGTTGCGGTTGAGGCGTTACATTAAACAGAGTTTCTGAACATAAGAACATAATTATTAAATATTAAATAGACAACAATAACTCATCAAAATAACATGATGCGTGGGTTATAGTGGGGGTGGGAGCAGTGGGGCGGAGGGTGTACTCTGGTTGATTGGAAACTACGAGGATTTCAGTTTTATCTGCATTGAGTGCCAGGTGGAGGTTGGCCAATAGGGAGTTGATGGAGGAGAGGCAGGATTCCCAGTATTGTAGGGAGGCCTTGAGTGTTGTTTGAATGGGGATGAGGATTTGGACATCATCAGCATAGAGGAAGAAAGTCAGCCCTAGGTCGGAGAGAAGATGGCAGAGGGGGAGAAGATAGATATTGAAAAGTGTGGAGGATAGGGAGGATCCTTGGGGAATGCCTTGTGTGAGTGGGATGTGTGAAGAGGTACATTTATCGATTTGTACAAAGTATTCTCTGTGGTTAAGATAAGAGGAGAACCAGGATAGAGCAGTGCCAGTGATACCTATTTCTGCCAGCCTGGAAAGCAGGATTTGGTGGTTAACAGTGTCAAAGGCGGCAGAGATGTCTAGGATGGCCAGGAGGTATGATTTCCCTTGGTCCATGCCAATGAGGATGGTGTCAGAGATAACAAGGAGGAGATTTTCGGTATTACGACCTTTACGGAAGCCGAATTGTGAGGGGTGTAGGATATTGTGGTCCTCGAGGAAGTCAGTGAGTTGGATGTTGACTACCTTCTTGAGGATCTTGGAGATGAGAGGTAGGTTGGATATAGGTCTGTAGTTTGCAGGGGTCATGGGATCAAGGGAGGGTTTTTTTTAGGAGGGGTTTGACTACAGCTAGTTTGAGGGGGTCTGGGACTTTGCCCGAGGTTAGTGAGCACTTAATTATGTTTGCTATGGGTTTAGCAATGGTAGTGGGTATGGAGAGGAGGATTTTTGAGGGGATTGAGTCTGCTATGTGAGAGGCCGGTCTCATCTTTTTTAGGATAGATTCTATCTCTAGTATTTCCAGTGCATCATCTACTGTAGAAGCACCTTTTCTAGTAATTAAAGCAACCACGATGGAATGCAAAGCTGAAGATGTCTTTTTGGACTGTGTCAGGTTTTGAAAGAATCATCCAAGTTCAACAAAGAAACCATTTCCAGGGGCCACACACACACTTGAGTGTTCCAACAATTTTTACTCTGCAACCTTGGAATTTGCAAAAGATTTTTTCCCCCAGACCAGTAAGTGAACCAGAAATGGCCTGAACTTCAGAGGCACTATGCATAGGAAACTTTTAAGTTTTTTTTCCAGAGAAACGTCTAACAGAGCCCCTTTGGGCATTTGTTTGGTTCAGAATGTTAATATAAATGAATCCCATAACTTATGAGACTGCAATATTGGAAATAGTGTCTATTTCAAAAAAATGTGTTTGCATTTTTTTTTTTTAAACATTTCACTTGTATTGCGACAGCTAGAACTTTGCTTCAGGGGTCACTACAGGATGGCAAGTCCACAAAAGACATATAAATGTTACCACAGCAGGAATTTTATGATGCAGTAACATCAGAAACCCAGTTTGCAGTATCACAGTCCATTAAAAACAGATCTTTTCTTCATTAACAGATGGTGTTTCTAAAACTTAGAGGCTCATACCCTTTAAACCAGAGTTTACCATAGTCCACACAATTTTTACACCTGGGTAATTCCCATTCGCCTTAATAATCAAGACCAAATAAGACAAAAAGGGCAGCAGAATTTATTAGCAATTCTTTCCACCTGCTCCTTTGAGCATCCACTCAACTAAAAGGAAACAGTTCCTATAAAACCCACTGGTACAAGATTGAGTACTGGGTAAGGAGGTAAATGAAAGCTTTATCTGTCTGTAAGCCATGTTCAGCAGGCAGATAAGCCACACAGTAAACCAAGCATTGGAGAAGTGGCCCTGAGAGCATAGATAACAAGGACATCTCATTATTAAACTGTCAATACCTCATTTTCCAGCAGCAGGTAGCAGCCAGGCCTGATCTACAATGTGCTCAATATGGTTTCAAAATAAATTAACACATTCTCATTTAAATCCATTGAATGACAGAGAAACTGCGTGTAACGTAGAATGAGAAGAATGGAGAACAGGGAGTAAAATCAAGAGTGTGATAACCAGAGACAATTATTGGTGCACTTCCATTCAAGTTCAGGGGTCAGGTAAAGAAAAATATTTGAGCTGGGCCAGCCTAAGAGTTCAGCAGCAATGCATAAAGGAGACCTGGGGTCAATATCAAAGACTGGTTTCTGCTTCTCAACTCAGTGAGGGCTTCACAGCCCTCAGTGGGGGGGGGGGGGGGGGATGCACCAGACATCATGCAACAGTGACACCTATTGGCCATCTCAACTGCACGCTTGTGCCAGGTTCTGGAGGAACTGTGATGTCTCTCTCTCTCAGCCTATCACTGTGATGGATGACTAGACAGAAGGAAAAAATAGGGGTGGTGAGAACCCCAGGTAGCTGCAAATGAAAACTCATGGCACCATAATCCCAGTAGGGGTATTTTAATTAAACTGAAAGTCCAAAGGAAGAGGAAAAATCTGCTGGGCCAAAAAACAAATGTGAGCTGTCAAAAATATACTTTGCATGGGTTGATGAATAATGACATGGAGAACATGGCATGTCATGACAAACAGAGAAATAAAATCTGGGGGGGGGGGGGGGGGGGGGGGGTTTAAAAGTTGAGCACAGTGACAGATCTATAACCTAATGTGTGTATGGAAAGGACAAGAAAGCTTGCAAATATCTGAACTGGATGAAGTGAAGATGCTTACCTGTAATAGGTGTACTCTGTGGACAGCAAAACAGCCACACAAGATGGGTAATGTCATCCAACAGTTTGACTTTTCTTTCTGAACATGTCCCCGCATACAAGTCTCCTCAATCTTTTTCCAAGCCAGGTAAATTTCCCAAGGAGGAAAGGGGATTGTGTGGCTGTTTGTTTTGCTGTCCACGGCATACACTTGTTACAGGTAAGCAACATCACTCTCTCTGTAGACAGGTATAACAAATCGCTACACAAGATGGAACTCCCCAGCTGAGAGTTGCATTGTCTTAGACTTTCAATGGTTTCTTCTTGTGCCTTGCAGAAAGTTTGTTTTGATTATATGAAAATGTTCTTAAGTACTGCTTGTCCAAATAAACTATCATTATGTGAGTCCTTATCAAGACTGCATTACTTTGTAAAAGTATGCATAGTCGACCATGTAGCAGCCTTACAGTTATACTGGATTGATGTGGAGTTGTGATGTACGATTGATATAGCCATTGCTCGTAACTGATGAGCCTTTATTGTGCGTATTTTTGAATATTTGGTCAAATAACAATGTCAACAACCTTGTCTGTTTGACAACTGATTCTTTAATAGATGAGTTGTAAGATTCAAAAGTTGGGTTGATTTCCCGATTGCTTGTATTCTAAGTAGAACAAGTGGGCTCTTCTGTAGTTCAGGGTGTTTAATGCTTGCTCAGCAGTTGTGGTATGTGGCTTAAGGAAGAAAGTTAGTAGTATTTTGTGATTAAGATGGAACTGTGATATCACTTTCAGAAGACATTTTGGGTGAGTTCTGAGGAATACTCTGTTTTGGAATATCTGTGTATAGGTTACCAAAGCCTGCAATTTGCTTAATGTTTGGCTAATGTGACAACTATTAGAAATAAAGTTTTCTATGCCAAGAACTTCACTTCTGCAGTGGTCATTGGCTCTTATGGTGGTTTCATAAACTCTGTCAATACTGTATTTAAATCCTATTACATTGCTGGTTCTTTTAATGAGGGTTTAGGTTTTACAGACCCTTTATAACAGAGCTATTAATGTTTTTTGAACAACTGGTTTTCCATCAACGTTGTCATGTTAAGCGACTATTGCGCACAAATGTACTCTAATGGAGTTTTGATTTTAGTCCAGAGTAGGTATTGGAGTATTTTTGTAGTCAGACATTTGAAAGGGAGTTCTCGATGTGTGCACCAGTTAGTGAATCTTCTCCATTTGAAGTTACAGGACTTTGTAGAGGGTTTTCTGGATGCAAGCAAAACATTCACTCTTTATAGAAAATGTAGTTGCTTGATGATCCATGCTGTTAATTCTAAGGACTTGAGATTCTGAGATGACTGATCCCTTGAATTAAATTAATAGGTTTGGTATCATTGGCAACCTGATAGGTGTACCTGCCACCAATTTGATTAACCAAGGGAACCAACTCCGTTGAGGCCAGGAGGTAGCTATGAGGATCATCTTTCCCTTGTCCTTCCTAAGCTTTAGAATTTTTTTTTTTTACTTTACTAATAGCAGGAAAGTGTTTTTAGATAAATAAATCGGTAGAAAAGCATATAGCATCTTCTCATTCCATAGAATTAAAAAGGTGTCCTTCATTATTGCATCTTGTATTGGTCTTTTTGAAGAAATGCCATGGTAGTTTGAGACTGAATGGAAAAAGAATACTTCTATTCCTGGAATGCTCCAAATTGTGAAAAGGTCCGGTTGATTGAGATCGTTGATGTTGAAGCGCCGGGTGTGGTCGGTTGCTCAAAAGAGTGAGCGCTTGGATAATGGCACAACCTTAGGGCGGAGCTCCAAGGTACCCACCATGGGAGGCGAGCATATCCCAGCACGGGCAAGACTTGGAATGTAGCTTGGACTTGGAGCGAGCTCACTCAGACCTCCGCTGAACCTGTAAGCACAGAGTGAGACCCATCGCAATGCTAGTCTCAGGTGTAGCCCTTTCAGACCTGCCACTTGGAATGGCAAATGCGTCAGGACAGCTGAAGGCTGAGGATAGGACATGGCATAACGAGGAACATGGACGAAGACACTGAAAGCTTGGAACTTGGACAAAGACTTGGAACATGGACAAAGGCTATGGAGGCGAGGAACATGGATGAAGGCTCCAGTTCAGGCTAGAGTTCAGCTTCCACGGGCACTGCACTGCAGCGCGCCCTACACAGCCCACCGTGGGCTAGTCGCGGATGCTGTCCTGCTGCGCGCCCTACACAACCTGCCACAGGTTGGTCGTGGACAACGTCTGGAGCGACACAGGGTCAGGACTAAGACTCAGTTGAGGACAGGAGCCAAGACATCCCTTGGAACGAGGAACATGGAGATCCATTGGCTGAACATGCTCCATGAGCCCTGGAACTAGGAACTTGGAACTCTATAAACAAGGATGGTCTCTGAGGACTTGATCCAGGGAAAATGGACTTGGAGACCGGCCTTGTGCCAGGAGGTGCCCTACACCGCCCCCCATGGGTTGGTCGTGGACCAAGTCACTAGCATACCTGGAGGAGGGATGAGAGAGGATCTAGAAGGCAGACCTTGGACAAAGACATGGACATTGGGAACTTGACTGAAGACTTGGACGAGGCAAAGATTCAGAAGACTTGGACGAGGCACTGATGAAAGACCAGGAAACTGGAACATAGAATATGGAGGAGCTCCCATGAAGAACAAAGAACCAAGAAACATGAAGAACATGGAGATCAGGAATAACCAACGAGGAACATGAAGACCATCAAGACAAAAGCATGGCCATGGAAGACCTTGCAGGACGAAGAAACATGGATTACCATACGAGTCCCAACGAAGATCCTGAGGAACTAGCAGAGAGCTCTTTTATAGGGCTGCAGTGAAGTCATCAAATGGGGCTGCGGGGCTTTTCCCGCCATGGGCCCTTTCAATTGTGAAAAGAGGCATGCGCACTCCTAGAGACGTTGGGGCAGGAGCAGCAATGTCGGTGGCATCCCAGCCGCACCGAGGATCCAGCATTGGCGGCACCCAGGCCACGTTGGGTGGCAGGCAGCAGCTGGGCTCCATGCCGCAAGGAAAAACTGAGCCGGCATCTGCCAGCAGGAGGTGAGAGGCCGCTCGCAAGCTTGTCCTGTGGTGACATCGCAACAGTTGAGAGACCATTCATGTGGTTTTAGTTGACAGCTTAGTCTGTCAGTTATTATGTTGCTCTTCCCTGGTAGGTAGATTACTGAGATCTGCATTCTCCTTTTGGTTGCCCAGTCCTATATAGCTATGTTTTCCTTTGCAGAGCTGGTAGGATCCTGTCCTCCTTGTTTGTTTATATAAAACATGGCTACTTGATTGTCTATTTGTATTTGTAGAGCTCTGTTTTTAGCTTGAATGTCCTTAGAGCTTTGAAAATCGCTCTGAGTTCTAGAAGACTGATATGGAGCATGGCTGCTTCTTGCAACCATTCTCCTTGTGTTCAGATATTGAGATACATCTCATTATGAATGGGGAATATATCTGTCATCACTACAGTCTGTACCGGTGGGGGGTGAAAAAGTTCTGACTGCAAAGTATATTTGTCTTTACTGTCCACCATGTGAGTGAATTCTTTATTTCTTTGTTTAGTTGGACTTTGTAACTTAGCGGTTGAATATGCTGAGTCCACTTGCTTTTTGGATACCATTGTGAACGCCTCATTTTTAACCATACTATTAGCGTTACATGTATTGTTGATGCCAAATGTCCTATTAGTTTCATGTATTTTTTGGCTATTAACCATTTCTTTGCTTTCACTTCTTGAACTAAGCTGATCAATTTGTTCTGTTCCTTGAAAGATATACTTTCGCTTTGAGCATATTCAACTTCATGCCTAAGAACTCTAGATGTTGCTTCAGCCTGAGTGTGAATTTTTTGTAATTTACTAGGAATCCTAGCTAGTGCATTGTTCTTACAAGTAGGCCTGTATCATTCATTGAATCTTCAATCGATATTGGTCGGTCATCTAAGTATAGAAATACTAGTACATTCTGTTTTCTTATGTGAGCTGATACTTACTATTAGGCATTTGGTGAATATACTGGGAGCTGCTGCGAGCCTGAAAGGTAATGTTTTTCTAGATTGAGCCTTAGATATTTTCCATGAACTCTGTTGCTTGGGAAGTGCGCATAGGCATCTTTCAAGTGTAAAGATGTTAGCTAGTCCACTTTTTGCAGGAATGGCAATATTGTCTCTATTGAATTCATCTTGAATGTTTCTCTTTTTAGGCAGATGTTTAAATCTGAGATCTAGTATTGGCCGAAGTTCACCTGTTTTTTTTTAGAATCAGGAAGCATCTTGAATAGAAAACTGCTCCCCTTTGAGTTTGGAGTACTGGTTGAATTGCATTTGTTCAAAGAAGTGTTTGCAACTCTTTCTGCTGTACGATGAGTTAATCTGAATGTTAAAAAAAATGTGCTTTGTTTATTTTCAAAACCCATTTGTCTGTTATCTGGCTCCAATGTCTTTTGAAAAATTTTACTCTCCCACCTACTTCCAGGTCTGGAAATGGATTTTATTGATTTGTTTCTTTGAAATCAAAAAGATGAAGTAGATCTCAGTGGAGGCTGATTATTTTGCCTCTGTTGAGTTCAGTTATGATTATGGTGCCTGGATTGTGGCTGCTGGCTTTGCTGTTGTGGTTGGTGTTGCTGCTGTATGGTAATTGGCCTGTAGGAATAATAAGGATTATAATTTCTCCTTTGCAAGTAGAAATATGGACTTTTGTATGGTTCTTACTTGTACCATCATTATGAGATGTTTCTTGGTGAGAAGTGAGAGATTGAAAAGTTGCATTCTGGCTCTTTATTGCTTCTACTGTCGTCTTCACTTTATCTCCAAATAGTCTCCTGCACAAGGTGTATCCACCAGTTTTTCAAGGACACCCTTGTAGCAGTATTGAAACAGTCATAAATCGACGGTGTGATATGTTTGGCAAAATCTTTAATTGAAGGGTTCTAATTATTTATTAAACTTTATATACCACCTGTAAAAACAGGATTATCCAAGCAGTTCACAAATTATGTTCAGACGGTTTTTATTGGTTTCATTCTTACAACAGATAAACAATACAACTGTGGGTAGGTAATGCTCTGACCTTATTGCAATAGAATACAACCAGTTCATGACCAGGACAATCCCGGCCCGCCAAGGTATCCCCCCTACCACCCCCTAAGGAACTGCCAGTACCAATAACATCTTCTATCGTCCATGAAGCGAGAGGAATCCAATAAGAAAGTGAGTTCAGGAGGAGGTCCCCCGGTTTCCAGAGAGGAAATCAGTCATTCAAAACCAAGCTATGTGCTCGAGGAGGTAGATACTGCAAGAAGGAATTCCAAACGGAGAGGAATATGTGCCGCTGCCGAGGTGATTCCCGTGCTGTCAGACTCTCCATTGTCATCAATGCGTGTAATTGGTTTTTCCATGCCAAAAAAGACGGCGAGTCCGCTGAACGCCACAAGGATAGAATTATCTTTTTCCCCACTAAACCAGCTTTCTGCAGCAAAAGGTGGGAGCCAG
The DNA here is from genome assembly GCF_901001135.1 of Rhinatrema bivittatum. Taxonomy (NCBI): domain Eukaryota; kingdom Metazoa; phylum Chordata; class Amphibia; order Gymnophiona; family Rhinatrematidae; genus Rhinatrema; species Rhinatrema bivittatum. The sequence continues at coordinate 253,211,036 of NC_042622.1, read as the reverse complement.
GATCTCGAATCCGAATTGGGGAAATGCAACCAAATAATAGCCACATAGGAGATACCGGGAAAGCCACATCTAATATGTCTGACAGAAAGTCCGCCACCCGTTGCCAAAAATGTCGCACCGGGGGGCAAGACCAAAAGGCGTGGGATAAGGTACTGGTGGGAACAGCACAGCGGGTACAAGCGGCTGACTGTGATATGGTTAATTGACATGCCCTCTGAGAGGACACATATGCGCAGCATAAAAATTGAAATTGCATTTCCCTATAGTACATACTGGTAGAGATCCTGGCTATACGCCGAAAACACATTCACAAAATATGATGGGTTACCACAAAATCCCCATCCCGATTCCAACAGGCTTCCAAAATGGAATATGCATCTAAAGGAACCAAACAGCGAAGATACTTATGATATACAGACAAAGAGGGGACTTTGGAGCATTCAAAGTGAAATACCTTATCCAGGGCGGAAAACACAGAGGGTTGCCTAGAGATCCCAGGTAAGGCCTGAATATAGTGACGGATTTGTAAATATGGGAACGTTTGAGAAGCCCCCAAGCCATAAACCTGGTTCAATTCTCCAAAATCTATAATCGTCCCTTCTCGGGAAAGGAGGTTTCCCAGACTGGTTATACCTTTAGAGACCCACAATCGAAAATAACTCGATTGAGACCCTGGAAGGAAGTCCCCATTTCCCATGATGGGAAGGAAATGGGCGCACATCCTGGGAATCTGCAGTAGTTTGGTCAACCGCAGCCACGTTCGTCGAATTGGCTTGAGCAAGGCAGATTGTGTTAAGAAAGTGGGGAGACAAGAGGGTCGGGATTGCAATACATAGGTGGGAGCACAGGGATAGGTTACCCGCAATGTCTGCGATCAGGGGGACAAAGCGTGATTGATCTAATAATCCCGGATTACTCTGAGATTACAAACCAAATTATAGAGAGCTAAATTTGGGAGCCCAACACCCCCATGTCCCCAGCGAGTATGTAGCCAGGAGAAAAGTATCCGAGATTTCCCTCCCCGCCAAATAAAGCGTCGGATGGTACTGTTCAGTCGAGTTAAATCTTTCCGTGTCAACCATATGGGCACATTCTGCATAAAATATAACCATCTTGGCAAGATAGCCATTTTAAATAAGTTGACACGGCCACCTAAGGAAAGAGGCAAATTACCCCAAATCCGTAAGGATTCCTGTGTATCCCGTAGCATCCTTGGTATGTTCGCCTGATAGATAAAGTCAGGATCAGAGGGAATGAACACACCTAGATAACAAATTTGACCATCTGCCCATTGCAGTTCACAAATTAAAACATCTACCTTATAAATGGGCTCTGACCGACGGCCCGCAAATGCGCAGTAGAGAGCAGCTCTACCGCGCATGTGCGGGCCAGCACGTTGGTCAGAGCCGTGCGTGCCCGAAACAAAAAACATGGCGGTGGGGCCGCAGGAGCGGCGGCGGCCGCGAAGCAGGAGCGGGAGGAGGAGCAGAGGCGCCGCGCGCGAGTGACACCCCCCTCCGAGATCTGCCGGCAGGAGAAGCAGCGCCGCGCACGCACGTGGAAAGCAGCGGCGCCGCGCGCGAGTGACACCCCCCCCCCCCCCCCGAGATCTGCCGGCAGGAGCGGCAGGAGAAGCAACGCCGCGCGCGCGCGGAAAGCAGTGGCGCCGTGCGCGAGTGACACCCCCCCCCGAGATCTGCCGGCAGGAGCGGCAGGAGAAACAGCGCCGCGTGCGCGCGGGAGTGACACCCCCCCCCCCCCGAGATCTGCCGGCAGGAGTGGGAGGAGAAGGTGGTGAGAGGGAAGGTGAGAGAGAGAGAGGTGACAGAGGGAGGTGAGAGGGAGGGAGGGCGGAGAGAGGGAAGGTGAGAGAGAGGGAGGTGAGAGAGGGGGAGGGAGGTGTGAGAGAGAGGGAGGGAGGTGAGGGAGGGGGTGGGGGTGAGAGAGTGAAGGGGGAGGGAGTGGGAAGGAAACGGATCGAGCCCGTTGTTACGGGCTTAACGGCTAGTACATAATAAAATAAAGGAGAAATTACTACTTACCTGATAACTTCCTTTCCTCTAAGGAAGGCAGGCCAATCCCCACAAGTGGGTTATGCACCTCTACCAGCAGATGACGTGAAAGCTGATGTCATGGATATATAGTCCTGCCTTGACATCAGCATGCCAGTATTCTCTGGAAAATCCAAAGTGTGGACAAACTGATTATACTTGAAAATGATTAATAACAATCAACCATTCATGCTTCCAACCAATAGGGATCACTGAGCTCAGACAAAACAATGAATATTTACTAAACTGAGGGGCTGATTAAGTCACTTATCAGTCCTCCAACAAACAGCATCGTCCGCACCTAAAGGGCAAACCAAAAGCAAAAATAGGCAACTGAGTGTGGGTCGGGGGATTGTCCTGCCTTTCTTAGAGGAAAGGAAATTATCAGGTAAGTAGTAATTTCTCCTTCCTCTGCTCTCAGGCAGGCCAATCCCCACAAGCGGGATGTACCAAAGCTACTCCCGAACAGGGTGGGAGGTTGTCCATAATCCAGTCAACTTCACCCGTGTGAATGTCACATCCTCCCGAGCCTGAACATCCAATAGGTAATTTTTGGAAAAGGTGTGTAAGGTTACCATGTCTCCGCTCAGCAAATCTTGACAGGAGACAATCAAATCTCCATCCACAATACTGCCTGAGCCCTCGTGGAATGTGGTCCAATCTGCTTCAGCAAAGGAATATCGGCATCCACATAAGTGGCTGTGATGACTTTTTTAATCCAACGAGCTATAGTTGCCAGTGTCACTTGTTCACCTCCATCATGGAGCACAAACAACCGATCAGAATTCCAAACAGACTTAGTAACCTCCATGTACAGCATCAGATGCCGCTTGATATCCAAGGTACACAAAAGACGATACTCGCTTTCATCTCTGTCCCTGTCCAACATGGGCAGGGAAATAGACTGATTCAAATGAAAGTCCAAAACCACCTTTAGTAAAAAATAAAATAAGCACAGTCCGAAGCTGTACCGCTGCTAGAGTCACACATAGAAAAGGCTCATGACAAGAAAGAGCCTGCAGTTCGGAAACCTATGTGCAGAACAGATTGCCACATGAAAAACCATTTTCAAGGAAAGCAGCCACAGGGAGAGGCCATGTAGCGGCTGAAAGCTCAGACCCGCCAAGAAATTCAGGACCAGATTAAGGTCCCACAGAGGCACCAGCAGTTGCAAGGGAGGACAAAGGAAAAAGCTCATTGTGCTGGGGGACTCTGTGATCAGAGGCACTATTTTGGGAACTCTTCTAGAGGGAAACACTACAGTTAAATGCCTTCCAGGATCATCGGCCGGCAGTAATGCTATTCAGATAGTCAAAACAATCAAAGAAGAAAGCAAAGATTCTAAAGCTGATATTATCATCCATCTGGGAACCAATGACCTTGCTAGTAACAGCATCCAAGCACTACAGAGAGATTTCCAGTTTCTAGCAAAGCAGATTAGTCACATGGCGACAACCATTACCTTTTCAGAAGTGTTGCCTGTTCATGGAAAGGGGAAGGAGAGGCTAAGCCGTATTAATAACTTCAATGTATGGCTCAAATCCTGGTGTAAAGAAAAATGTTTTGGATATATTGGGGGCTGGGGCAGAGTATGGAACAGAAAAAAACTCTTTGCTAAAGATGGCGTACATCTGTCTGTGGAGGGAAAAAGGATCCTAAGAGATAAATTCAAATCCTATGTTATAAGGCATTTAAACTAGATGACGGGGGTGACAGTCGGACAGTAGAATGTCACCCCCCAAATACAAATGCAATGAAAAAAGGCAAAGTGGATAACAAAAGTCAGCTAAAGAAGTCACAAAGAAAGTCCAAGAAAAGCATTAACCTGTACCAGAATAGCTGGAAAGCTATGAGCACAAATGCGCGTAGTTTGGGCAATAAAATCCCAGACCTGCAGGCCCTAATGGTGGAAGCGGACTTGGACATTGTTGCTGTCACGGAGACGTGGTTCACGGATTCACATAATAGGGATACTACCATACCGGGATATTAAGGAAGGACAGAGAGGACAGAAAAGGGGGAGGAGTGGCTCTTTATGTCAAAAACAATATACAAGCATCCGAGCTGCAAGGAAGATGGGGCAAAGAAGCAGCTTTATGGGCCGTCCTAAAAAAAGATGATGGGGCATCCCTTTTTGTAGGAGTGGTTTACAGGCCTCCAAATCAAATGGAAGTACTAGACAGAGATCTGGTTGAAGACATCCAAAAGATGGGTAAGAAGGGAGAAGTGGTGACTGTTGGAGATTTTAATCTGCCAGACGTAGACTGGAGAATCCCTTCTGCGGAATCTAACAGTAGAGAGATAGTGGATGCCCTGCAAGGGGCTCTGTTCAAACAAATGGTAATGGAGCCTACGAAGGAGGGAGCTATACTCGATTTAGTGCTCTCCATTAGTGAGCACTGGTGCTCACTAATGGAGAGCACTGGTGCTCACTAATGATATGAGCAAACTGGTTGAAGGACAGAAGACAATGTGTTATGGTAAATGGAACTTACTTAGAAGAGAGAGTGGTGATAAGTGGAGTGCTGCAAGGCTCGGTGTTGGGACCGGTCCTGTTCAATATCTTTGTGAGCGACATCGAAGAAGGGATAGAAGGTAAGGTTTGCCTTTTTGTGGATGATACTAAGATCTACAACAAAGTGAACACGCCAGAAGGAGTGGAGAGAATGAGACGGGATTTAAAGAAGCTGGAAGAGTGGTCGAAGATATGGCAGCTGAGATTCAATGCCAAGAAGTGCAGAGTCATGCATATGTGTGTAGAAATCCGAAAGAAAGGTATTCGATGGGGGGTGAAGGGCTGATGTGCACGGAGCAGGAGAGAGACCTTGGGGTGATAGTGTTTAATGATCTGAAGTCGGCGAAACAATACGACAAGGTGATAGCTAAAGCCAGAAGAATGCTGGGCTGCATAGAGAGAAGAATATTGAGTAAGAAAATGGAAGTGATTATCCCCTTGTACAGGTCCTTGGTGAGGCCTCACCTGGAGTACTGTGCTCAGTTCTGGAGACCGTATTTCCAAAGGGACAGAGACAAGATGGAGGCGGTCCAGAGAAGGGCGATCAAAAAGGTGGAGGGTCTTCATCGAATGACTTATGAGGAGAGATTGAAGAACCTAAACATGTATACCCTGGAGGAAAGGCGGAGCAGGGGTGATATGATACAGACTTTCAGATACTTGAAAGGTTTTAATGATCCAAAGTCAATGACAAACCTTCTCTATCAGAAAAAAATCACAACCAGGGGTCACGATTTAAAACTCCAGGGAGGAAGACTCAGAACCAATGTCAGGAAGTATTTCTTCACGGAGAAGGTGGTAGACGCCTGGAACGCCCTTCCGGAGGAAGTAGTGAACACCAAAACTGTGAAGGATTTCAAAGGGTCGTGGGATAAACATTGTGGATCCATAAAATCTAGAGGACGTGAATGAGGAGAAGAGGCATGGGGGTGGCTTGCTGGAATGACGGCTACTACCGGGTGTTAATACCCTTATTCAATAAACATACATGTGGTTAATGCGACTCCAACATTGCTCTTTGCTTCAATGGCAAGAGGAAAATGTGGAAAAAAGGATTTGCATTCACAAATAAGCGGGGGAGTAGTTTGCTTGTTGCAGCGGTGACTACCCCAAACCAAATAAGCCTGTTACTTCACTTGGAATACATATCCAGCGCAGCTCACTGCTTCAACGGCAGGGGGAATGAAGAAAAGAGGATTTATATTCAGACAACAACCAACAAGGACTGAATTGCACAGGCTGGGTAAACAAATAAGAGTGGGAGTAGCTTGCTTATTGTGGCAGTTACTACCGCGAATCAGTTAAGCATGATACTTCTCTTGGAATAATATAGAAACATAGAAATGACGGCAGAAGAAGACCGAATGGCCCATCCAGTCTGCCCAGCAAGCTTTCGCTCTTGATTTTTTTTATCATACTTATCTGTTACTCTTGGCCCTTAGTAACCTTTTGGTTCTATTTCCCTTCCACCCAAGCCATTGATGTAGAGAGCAGTGCTGGAGCTGCATCTAAGTGAAGTATCAGGCTTAATTGATTCGGGGTAGTAACAGCCGTAACAAGCAAGCTACACCCATGCGTATTTGTTTACCCAGACTATGTAATTCAGTACTTGTTGGTTGTTGTCTGAATATAAATCATCTTTTCTTCATTCCCCTGCTGTTGAAGCAGAGAGCTACGCTGGATATGCATTGAAAGTGAAGTATCAGGCTTATTTGGTTTGGGGTAGTAACCGCCGTAAAAAGCAAGCTACTCCCCGCTTTTTTTTTTTTTTTTTTAAAGCAAATCCTTTTTTCCACATTTCCTCTTGCCGTTGAAGCATAGAGCAATGTTGGAGTCGCTTTAACTGTATGTATGTTTATTGAATAAGGGTATTATCTCCAGGTAGGAGCTGTCATTCCCGCAAGCCACCCTCTCTTCCTTCACATCCTCTAGACTTTATGGATCCACAGTGTTTATCCCACGCCCCTTTGAAGTCCTTCACAGTTCTGGTCTTCACCACTTCCTCCGGAAGGGCGTTCCAGGCATCCACCACTCTTCTCCGTGAAGAAATACTTCCTGACATTGGTTCTGAGTCTTCCTCCCTGGAGCTTCAAATCGTGACCCCTGGTTCTGCTGATTTTTTTCCAACGGAAAAGGTTTGTCATTGTCTTTGGATCATTAAAACCTTTCAAGTATCTGAAAGTCTTTATCATATCACCTCTGCTCCTCCTTTCCTCCAGGATGTACATATCCAGCGCAGCTCACTGCTTCAAAGGCAGGGGGGAATGAAGAAAAGAGGAATTATATTCAGACAACAACCAACAAGGACTGAATTGCACAGGCTGGGTAAACAAATAAGAGTGGGAGTAGCTTGCTTATTGCGGCGGTTACTATCCCTAACCAATTAAGTTGGATACTTTACTTTGATGGAGCTCCAGCACTGCTCTCTGCATCAATGACAGGAGGGAAGAAAATTAAAACCAAAAAGTTACCAATAAGGGCAAAGAGTAACAGAGAAGTATGAGAAAAATAAGTGTGAAAGATTGCTGGGCAGATTGGATGGGCCATTTGGTCTTCTTCTGCCATCATTTCTATGTTTTTATGTTTAATTCCCTTCAAAAATTGGGACACATTCAGATGGGAAGTCAAAGGCCCACCGCTGACTCGCCCCTTATAACATGCAAGAGCTGCCTCTTGAATCTTCAGGGTGTTAAGGGCCAACCTTTACGCAATCCATCTTGTAAAAATTCCAAAATTAATGGAATTTCCACTCAGAGACTGCGAACCTCGCTCCTCACACCAGGCCTCGAAAACTCTCCAAACTTTAACGTAAGCCAAAAACATAGAAAATGTCCTGGCCTGAAGCAAAGTGGAAATCACTTTAACAGAATAACTACGCTTCAACATCTGAGCCCTTCCAAAGGACAAACTGTAAGACAAAATCAAACCAGATCTTCATGTTGAACGGATCCCTGTTGCAACATATCCTTCCGAAGCGGCAATCTGAGGGGACTGCCCAGCAGGAGTCTCCTTAAGTTAGCATACCATGCCCTCCGGGGCCAATCCGGAGCCACCAAAAGTACTCTCTCTGCCTGATTCACAATCTTCCAAACAATCCTGCCTATCAGAGGCCAGAGTGGGAAGGCATACAACACCCTGCCTTGCAGCTACACCTGAATGAGAGCATTGATGCCCAGTACTTTTAGATCCCTTCTGCGACTGAAGAACCGCAGAACTTTTGTGTTGCTGGAGGTTGCCAGCAAGTCTAGGCACTGGTGTCCCCAGGCTTCATCCGCTAACTCCCACTTTCCTGGGCCCAAGCCCTTCCTGTTGAGAAATTCGTCCCTTACATTGTCCTTTCTGGCAAAGTAGGAGGCAGATGTGTCTATCAAATGTTGCTTTTTCCATACTTTCTCAGACACCTGCTGGCTTCTGGTTCTGCCCTACTGATTGATGTAGGCCACTGTTGTTGCATTGTCTGACATTATCCTGACTGCCCAAGCCTCCAGATACTCGAACTGTAAGCACATCAGCTGTACTGCCTCTGCTTCCAAACGATTGATGCTCCACTGCCGTTCCTCAGCATACCAGCATACCAGCTACCTTCCACTCTTGACAATGAGCCCCCCAATCCAGGAGGCTCACATCTGTCGTGAACCAATCCAGCATCTCCAAGAAAACTGCCTTCCTGAGACGATCCACCTGCAATTACCACTGCAATTGGACGCTCACTTCAGGTGGTATAGGTGGTGTAATGAAAGGTGTCTTTCAGATCTTCATCTGGACTTCATTAAAGATCATGCATTGGTAATTCACTGTATTGTTTCGGTGGCTGGATGAATCTTAGGACTACTTGTAGGTCGCTAATTTCCTCTGCATCCTCTTCTAAGCTGAACGGTATTGTTTATGACATTTTCTGCAGAAAATTTGAGTATGTGAAGTTCTCAAGTGGTGTTAAACTCCTGGGTTGTTCTGATGTTGAGTCAGATGGCAAATCTGGGATGGTACATCTAATTCTATTCATATGGAATTATATGAACTAAATGAATCATCAGATGTGGTCTGTATAAGTGACGTTTCTGATTTCTTTTTCTTCTCTTGATTTTCTCTCTTTTTTCTCAAAATAAGAAAGTGGGAATCTTGTCTATAGGTATCTTTTCAACTTCTCTAGTCTAGATTGTGTTAAAGACTTCTGTCGTTTAGACACTGGTTTCATGTATGTGCTTATGAATTCTGCCCATAAACGTCTGTATGAAGGTATGACATTCCTTTAGTGGCTGTTGTGGTAGCATATTTAGATTAAAAATGTTTGCCAAAACTCTGTTTGAGGCTCCAATATAGGAGGTGAAGATATACCATGTGTGGAATCTTGTTTTGTTTCTCTGGTTTTTAAGACTAATCGGAGAAAATTCTTTTTCACTCAACACACAATAAAACTCTGGCATTTGTTGCCAGAGGATGTGTTAGTGCAGTTGGGTTCAAAAAAGGTTTGGATAAGTTCTTGGAGGAGGAGTCCATTAACGGCTATTAATCAAGTTGACTTAGCGAATAGCCACTGCTATTAATTGCATAAGTAGCATGGGATCTTCTTAGTGTTTGGGTAATTGCCAGGTTCTTGTGGTCTAGTTTGGCCTCTGTTGGAAACAGGATGCTGGGCTTGATGGACCCTTGGTCTGACCCAGCATGGCATGTTCTTATGGTATGTTTCTTTCCTATTTTAAACCACTAACAATTAACTAGCTGTTAATCTTGAATATAATGTTTAAATTTGTCAAGAAAATTCTTTTAAAATATTTAAATCATTATTATATAATCAACTAAATAAAAAAATTTCACAAAGAGTTAAAAATAATTTAAGTAGAGAGACAAGACCTCAAAGCTGGAAAAGTGTCTGATCAACCCAGATACTTGTGGGCCAGTAATTTCAGTCACTGGTCTTATTCGTCTCTTTTCTTCTTTATTTTAAAACACTTAATTTTTCTTCATGTTGAAAAGATACTGCACTCTGTCTTTGTGACATAAGGTCGAGAGAGCAGTAATCCGCCCAGATGCAGCGTTTTTGCGAAACGTTAACGTTGGCGGTGACTGACTAAGATTGAATGAGTCCATGTCGGCACACACTTGTTTTGTAAAGAGCAAGCCTGAAACAAGTTGTCAGATAAGTGCCTTCCCCTCCTTTTTTAAGATGTCGGGAATGTTTCAGAATCTTTTCAAACATATGAGATAATTTAGTTCTGGAACTTGAACACACGGAGTACGCTCCATTTAAAGAACAAGTTGGGCTTGTGGTTGAATATAAGTTATTGAAATTACCATTAAGCTGTTCACAAAGAATTGTTGAAAATTGGACAGAGTAATGTCACAAAGACAGAGTGCAATATTTTTTCAACACGAAGAAAAATTAACAGTGTTTAAAAAAAAGAAAAAAAAGAGACTAATAAGACCAGTGACTGAAATTACTGGCCCACAAGTATCTGGGTTGATCAGACACTTTGCCAGCTCTGAGGTCTTGTCTCTCTACTTAAAAAAATTTCACAAAGGGTTAAAAATAATTTATTTAGTTGATTATATAAAAGATTTAAATATTTTAAAAGAATTTTCTTGACAAATTTAGACATAATCAAGATTAACAGCTAGTTAATTGTTAGTGGTTTAAATTGGAAACTATCTTTCCTATTTTAACCAGAACAGAGGACAAGCTCGGCACTGAAGACATTTTCTGTGGCATGAAAATGTCAATTTCGAGGTGAAAACTGTGAGCGCTCCTTGATACATTTTTCCTGTGCTGGTGATTCTTGATGCCGCTGTGTCCTTTTTGCATTGGTGAATCCCAGATCAAATGGATCATCATTGTGTTTCTTGTGCATCAATATTTTTCAGCTGCAACATTTTGACACTTGATGGTTTGGCGCTGTGTAGTCTCAGCCTCTGCATTCACAATCTGGTGAATCCGATGTTAAGTGGAATTTTAATTTACTCTGATTCAATGAGCCTGGTTGCTCATACTTGAGTCAGAGTTCCTTGTAGGCCAGTGCTCTTGGGAATATACATTTGCAGGGCTACAGTTAGTAGTATCATGATCTGACCCGAGGCATTTCAGGCAAAAGGAGTGTAAATCCAGGATGGGCATTTTGTCCATATTTCTTACATTTTTAAAAATAAGCTTTTTTCCTTTCTTCTCCAAAGACTTTTCCTTTAGACATTTGTAGATTTATGTGGTAATGCAGAGAGATAATTTTTCCCGATTGTTTGCTGGGCAGACAAAAATAGACTGAGGAGAGTGGCACACAAGGCCACTTGTGTGAGAAGGCTTGCACATGCTCAGAAAGAGAAGTCAAACGTTTTGAGCTTTGAGAGAAAAATGACCCGACTCAGCATTGATGGATGACATCTCCCACCTTGTGTGGTGGCTTGTTATGCTTGTCTAAGGAGAGAGAGAGAGAGCTGAAGGGATCTGAATACAGAACATTGGTAAAGGTAGACAAGAATGTGTTATTGAGAGTAGGTGAAATGTAGTTGGACATATCTGCTGAAAAAGAGCAACCTGCCAGCTCAGAAATAGGGCAGCATGCTACTATACAGTTAACCCATTAGATTTCCAACTATGCCTCCCGTTTGCCAGGCTAATCAGGACTGGGATACCTCTGAAGGCAGGATTCCCAGCCCATAGAAGTGTGGATATTTGGCTATTATTCCATGTCCTTTGTTAGCAGATGTAAGGATAATAATGGCTAGGTTCTATAAGGGGACCAGACCCATCTCCTCAGTTCAAGTAAACTGTAAAACAAGAAGATTAAATTCTCAAGAGTCACAAGTTGTGACCCCACAGCCCTTAAACATGATGCTAAAGACTTAAGCTCACTATGGCACCACAGAAACTGTCTGAGGGACAACAAAGGACATTGCTCTTAAAATATAGTGCAGAACAGCTTGAAAACAGCATGAGGGGCTAGTCTATGGTGTTCTCAGGTCAGACAGACCCATAGGTGCACTGTGTATTGGTGATTTTGTTGTGGGAGTATTTGTATGCGACAGGATTAAACATTCTTGCAGAGGAGAAAGAGTGGTGAAATAACACTGAAAGAGTATAACATCCAAGAGAAATGTAATTCAAACATAGGGTAAGAAATGGCCTGTCTCCTGAAGGATGTGTACTACAATTCATTTATTCCCCTGAAGGATGACAGCTAATTATTCTGAATTTCCATGTCATCAATAATTTACACAGCCAAGCTTGTAATAAACAATTAATCAGCACACACACACACACAAACAAGCAGGAAAGCATGAAGTAGGAATCAAAGTACCCACAGGTCTGGTATTTTCCAAGGGTCATAGCACCCCCAGAAAAACTATGGATCAATCAGACATACCATACCAGTAATTACAACACATACTGGTGGGAACCAGAGGCAAATGTATCAGTATCACTAATGTTAATGTGTCTGCTCTGACAAAACTGGTTAGCTGTGGTGCAAGTAAAAGCACACAAAAATTATGCACTTTAAAATCACAACTTTTGTTGGCGAGTTACAACACATATGAACACCCTCATGCACATGAAACAGACAACAGTCCCTACCCTCACTTTTCATTAATATCTATTCATATTTAAAACTTTTTTCATTAGAAAAAATAAGCTTTCCTTTTGATATTGGAGAAATTACTTACCTGATAATTTTGTTTTCCTTAGTGTAGACAGATGGACTCAGCACCAGTGGGTATAGTGTACTCCTGATAGCAGTTGGAGACTGAGTCAGATTTCAATCTGACGTCAGCACTACATACACCTATGCAAGAAGCTCTACTCTTCAGTATTCTCCTCGAAAAGCAATTGTGGATATACGTGTGTTTGAATAACTTGATTAACTTAAACTGGTTGACGTGATTTCCAGCTGGAAATCGCCAGTGCACTCAACCGAGAAACACAGACACCCGGCAACTATTGATGTCTTAACTAGGGGTAAAGTCTGGCTTACCCGTGCTTGTCTTGCTCTCGGGGACTGTGATTGTCCCCCGAGGTTTCCGTATTTTAGGGCAGCCGTGGGAGGGATGCTGAGTCCATCTGTCTACACTAAGGAAAACGAAATTATCAGGTAAGTAATTTCTCCATTTCCTAGCATGTAGCAGATGGACTCAGGACCAATGTGATGTACGAAAGCTACTCCCGAACCGGGTGGGAGGCTGCCTGTGGCCCATTTAGTACTGCCCTTGCGAATGCTGTGTCCTCCCGGGCCTGCACATCCAGGCGGTAGATCCTCGAGAAGGTGTGAATGGAGGACCACGTCGCCGCCCGACAGATCTCGGCAGGTGACAGCATCTTTGTTTCTGCCCAGGACACTGCCTGGGCCCTTGTGGAATGGGCCTTGACTTGTAGAGGTAGAGCTTTCCTGCCTCTACGTAGGCCGCCTTGATTACTTATTTGATCCAGCGGGCTATGGTTGCCTGCGAGGCCACTTCCCCTTGTTACTTCCCACTGTGAAGTACGAATAGGCGGTCAGTCTTTCGTACGGATTCCGATCTTTCCAGGTATCGGACTATGAGTCTGCTGACGTTCAGATGGCAAAGAAGGAGTCCTTATGCTCGTCTGGAGATGGCAGCAAGATGGTTTGGTTTAGATGGAAACGAGAAACCACCTTTGGAAGGAAGGAGGGGACCAGTGTGGAGCTGTATGGATCCCGGTGTGAATCTAAGGAACGGTTCCTGACAGGATAGTGCTTGAAGTTCGGAGATGCGACGGGCTGAACATATTGCTACTAGGAATGCAGTCTACAAGGTCAGGAGCCGTAGTGACAGACCGCGAGTAGGTCTGAAGGAAGCTCCCGCCAGAAAGTTTAGTACTAGATTGAGATTCCATAGCAGCACCGGCCACTTTAGTGGTGGCTGGATTTGTTTGACCCCTCTCAGGAAACAGAATACGTCTGAATGGGATGATAGCATGATGCCATCCACTTTGGCTCTGAAGCAGGCCAGCGCAGCCATCTCCTTGATGGAGTTGAGAGACAACCCCTTCTTCAAGCCGTCCTGCAGAAATTCCAGGATCATGGGGATTTTGACTGTCCGTGGGAGGATGTCGCTGTCCTCACACAAGGCTTCGAATATTCTCCATATTTATATGTAGGTTAGGGACGTGGAAAACCTGCGTGCTCGGAGTAAGGTATCAGTCACTGCCCCCGAGTATCTGCTCTTCTTTAGGCGAATCCTCTCAATGGCCAGACCGTAAGAGAGAATCAAGTTCGGTCTTCGTGGAGAATCGGTCTTTGCTTGAGCAGGTCCCTGTGTGGTGGTAGACACAGAGGGTTCTCCGCTAGAAGTCTTCGCATGTCTGTGTACCATGGCCTTCTTGGCCAGTCTGCGGTCACTAGAAGTACTAGCCCCCTGTGGTGTTCTATCTTGCGGATGATCCCGCCCAGTAGTGGCCATGGGGGAAATTCATACAGCAGGTCTTCCTGTGGCCAGGTCTGGATGAGGGCGTCTATTCCTAGGGATTGTGGTTCTCATCTGCGGCTGAAGAACTTGAGAACTAGGGCGCTGGACCGGGTTGCCAGAAGATCCATGGCTGGTGTTCCCCAGCGGTTTACTATCAACTGGAAGGCTGTGGTCGACAGCGTCCATTCCCCTGGGTCTAGACTCTCTCTGCTGAGGTAATCCGCAGTGACGTTGTCTTTTCCAGCGATGTGAGCAGCAGAGATCCCTTGTAGGTTTGCCTCCGCCCATGCCATTAGGGGGTCTATTTCCAGGGACACCTGTAGGCTTCTGGTTCCTCCCTGGTGGTTGATGTAGGCAACTGTTGCGGCGTTGTCCGACATGACTCTGACCGATTCGCCCCGGAGTCTGTGACTGAATTAGAGGCAGACTAGTCTGACTGCCTGGGCTTCCAGTCGGTTGATGTTCCATCCCGCCTCTTCCATGTCCCATTGCCCCTGGGCCGTCAGTTCCTGGCAGTGGGCTCCCCACCCTCGTAGGCTCGCATCCGTGGTGAGAAAAACCCAGGTCGGTGGGGATAGTCTTACTCTCTTGCTCAGATGGTCTTCTTGTAGCCACCATTGGAGCTGGGTCCGCACATCTGCCGGTAGCTGCAGGTGAACGGAGTAGTTCTAGGACAACGGGTTCCATCGCGACAGTAGGAAACGTAGTGGTTGCATGTGGGCCTTTGCCCATGGGACGACTTCTAGTGTTGATGTCATGAGGCCGAGTACCTGGAGGTAGTCCCATACCTTGGAGCGGAAACAGGTCAACAGTTTTCTCAACTGGTCCATCAGTTTCCTTCTCCTTGTAGGGGGAAGAACGACCTTGTCTTGTTTGGTGTCGAACTGGACTCCCAGGTACTCTAGTGATTGGGAGGGTTGCAGGCAGCTCTTGGTTGTGTTGACGACCCACCCGACATTCTGCAGTAGATTCTTGACTCTGGTGGTCACCTGGTGACTTTCCTCTGGAGATTTTTCCCTGATCAGCCAATCGTCCAGATATGGATGTAAGAGGATTCCTTCTTTCCTCAGTGTCGCCGCCACAACAACCATGATTTTGGTGATCGTCCGAGGAGCGGTAGCTAGTCCGAAGTGTAGCGCTCGGAACTGGTCGTGATGGTCCAGTATCGCGAATCGTAGAAAGCGCTGATGGTCGTGATGGACTGGGATGTGGAGATGGGCTTCTGACAGATCCAGAGAGATCAGGAATTCTCCCGGCTGTACTGCCCTTATGACCGAGCGTATGGTTTCCATGTGGAAGTGAGGAACCCTCAGGTAGTGATTGACGGACTTGAGGTCCAGGATGGGCCGGAACGTTCCCTCTTTCTTGGGGACGATAAAATAGATGGAATAGTGCCCAGTATTTTGTTGGTGCATGAGCACCGGTGTTATCGCCCTTAGGGTGAGTAGTTTTGTCAGTGTGTTTCCACTGCCGTCCTCTTGGAGGGGGCGTGGCACAGTGATTTCACAAATTTGTTTGTAGGGATACTGTGGAAGTCCAGGTAATATCCGTCTCAAATGATGGTTAGAACCCACTTGTCCGACGTTATCTCGACCCATCTTTGGTAGAATAGGGCAAGTCTGCCCCCCTATGGCTTCTTCCTGTGGATCGCTCTGTTGATTCTCATTGTGGGGTGCGGCTGGGGCTTGGACCTGAGCTGGCTCCCCTCTTGTTGTGTCTGTTCCGAAAAGACTGGCCCCTGCCTGCGGGGTGAGGTGCTTGGTATGTGTCTTTGTACGATCTGAAATGCTGGGATCCTCTACCCTTGGATCTTCGGGGAGAGGGGTGTTGGTTTCTTTTGTTCCTGTCCTCTGGTAACCGAGGTACTGGGGATTCGCCCCATTTGTCGGCTAGCTTCTCCAGTTCGCTTCCGAACAGGAGGCCACCTTTAAAAGGCATCCTCGTGAGTTTCGTCTTGGAAGTCGCATCGGCTGACAAACTTCGGAGCCAGAGTTGCCTTCTGGCTGCCACTATGGATGAGACGCCCCTGGCTGAGGTGCGCATCAGGTCGGAGGTCACATCCGTGAGGAAAGATATCGCCGGTTCTAATGTTTCGATGGACGTGGTTGCGTCTCTGGACAGTGACAAGCAGGCACGTGTCACCACGGCGCAGCAGGCAGCCATCTGCAGAGACATAGCTGCGACATCAAATGACTGTTTAAGGATGGATTCCTGACGTCAATCCAGGCCATAAGAACCTGGCAAGTACCCAAAAACTAAGTCTATTTCATGTTAATGTTGCTAGTAATTAATTAATAGCAGGTAATGGACTTCTCCTCCAAGAACTTATCCAATCCTTTTTTAAACACAGCTACACTAACTGCACTAACCACAATCTCTGGCAACAAATTCCAGAGTTTAATTGTGCATTGAGTGAAAAAGAACTTTCCCCGATTAGTTTTAAATGTGCCACATGCTAACTTCATGGCGTGCCCCCTAGTCTTTCTATTATCCGAAAAAGTAGATAATCAATTTACATTTACTTGTTTCTAGACCTCTCATGATTTTAAACACCTCTATTATATCCCCCCTCAGCTGTCTCTTCTCCAAGCTGAAAAGTCCTAACCTCTTTAGTCTTTCCTCACAGGGGAGCTGTTCCATTCTTTTATCATTTTGGTCGCTCTTCTCTGTACCTTCTCCATTGCAACTATTTTTTTTGAGATGCTGCGATCAGAATTGTATACAGTATTCAAGGTGCGGTCTCACCATGGAGCGATACAGAGGCATTATGGCATTTTCCGTTTTATTCACCATTCCCTTTCTAATAATTCCCAACATTCTGTTTGCTTTTTTGACTGCCACAGCACACTGAACCGATAATTTCAATGTGTTATCCACTATGGCGCCTAGATCTCTTTCTTGGGTGGTAACTCCTAATATGGAACCTAACATTGTGTAACTATAGCATGGGTTATTTTTCCCTATATGCATCACCTTGCACTTATCCACATTAAATTTCATCTGCCATTTGGATGCCCAATTTTCCAGTCTCACAAGGTCTTCCTGCAATTTATCACAATCTGCTTGTGATTTAACTACCCTGAACAATTTTGTATCATCTGTAAATTTGATTATCCCAGGACAAGCAGGATGCTAGTCCTCACATATGGGTGACGTCAGCAACGGAGCCCTAGGCGGGAAAGTTTTCTGTCATAATTTCTAGAAACTTTTTACTGGCACTGTGGTGCCACTGAGCATGCCCAGCATGCCATGATATTCTCTGCCACAGGTGTCACTCTTCGTCTTTCCGCGCTGCTGTAGGCATCGCAGGATAGGAGCCGTTGAGATTCTCTCAACACAATTTTTGACCGTAAAGTCAAAGTTTACTTGATATTCTCTCACACAAGTCTCTCGAAGTACTTTTTTCACCTGCCGGTGAGTACCTCTCTCTCTCATTTTCTTCCTTTGAAGAACATTTTTTTCTCGCGAATTCCCGTTTCTTTTCGTCGGCCGTCGACTAGAAATATGGCTACAGGTTTTAAAAAATGTCCTGTATATGCTCGAAAAATGTCGATTACCGACCCGCACACCGAATGTGTCTTATGCCTCGGGGAAAAACATGAGGTAAATAACTGCCCACAATGTGCCGAGATGACTCCGAAAAGTCGCAAAACTCGACTAGAAAAAATGGAGCATCTTTTCCAACTTCAACTTCTTCCATCTCCTTCGGCGTCATCGAAGTCATCTCCGGCTGGAACAACTAAGCGCTTGTTAATTAAAAAACTTCACCCGAGGCCGTCAGGGGATCCTTCATCGCAGTCATAGTCATACTCCATCGACCCTCAAAAGTTAAAACACAAGCATCAACATAGACGACCATCGATGCCCGAAACTGCTTCCCAGGAACCCTCGATGGCAAAGTGGCCACGGACTGAGGAAACATTGGCGCCTGGGCCTCATCCTCAGTCTCCGGTTCGTGATCCTTTGCAGGGCCCTGCATCGGATCCTATACCTCAACCTCCGCCACCGCTTACAACTGCTCTGGTACCATTAGTTGTAATGCTGGAATTGTCTGATATCATCAGACAAGCGGTATCGAAGGCTTTCATGGAAAAACAATTGATTCCGACGTGCTCGTCGATGCCGATGCTCCCTGCATCAATGCCGGCAACTTTGCCAATGCCGGTGAGACCACTGATGCCGGTGTCGACTTTCACACCGAGGACTAAAGGTGACTCGATATTGACGCCCAATTTAATAACGGCGTCGACATCGATATATGCACACCTGCCATCAACCTCTTCGACGTCGATACCAATAACTCCGCCGTCAGTTTTAACACCGAGACGACAGCCTTCGACGTCGACATCGATTCCGGCGGCTAATCCATCGACACAACCACCACAGGAAGAACCAGAAATTCAAGATCTAGCTTTCTTCCAGCATCTACTGCAACGGTATCAAGATGTCATCGACACTTTACCGAAGCAACCAGAAAAACAAACACTTGCTTTACATCCCATCAATGACCCATTACCAGGTCCATCAGGATTACATCTACCACCCAAGTCCATCACAAAACCACGCTATAGGGATGATGATGATGATTCTTGGGATAGCCACAAGACAAATACATCTTCTGAGGACTTTATGTCGGAACCTTCTCCACCAGAACCCAGAAAAAAGTCCCCCCCAGAAGACCTATCGTTCTCCAGTTTTATTCAAGACATGGCAGATACCATACCTTTTAAACTGTCAACAGAACAAGACACTAGACAACATACTCTAGAAGTCTTACAATTTGTAGATCCACCCAAACAGGTTTTAGCTATTCCAATTCATGAAGTGCTCTTAGACCTGCAACACTGGATCTGGGAGCACCCTTCTACAGTTCCAGCAGTAAACAAACGAGTGGATTCCACTTATCTGGTACAGACGGCACCTGGTTTTCAAAAAGCACAACTACCACATAATTCAGTGGTAGTTGAATCTGCCCAGAAAAAGTCAAGACGTGTCCGTCCTCACTCCTCAACTCCTCCAGGTAAGGATCACCGCTTCCTTGATTCATTGGGAAAAAAGGTGTATCAGGCAGCAATCCTAAATTCCAGAATCTCTGCATACCAGTTATATATGACACAGTATCAGAGAGATTTATGGAAGCAGATGGAACAATTCATAAACTCTTTACCTGCACAGTTTCAAGAACCAGCACAGGCCATAGTGAACAAAGGCCTTGAAGCAGGAAAACGAAGTGAGAGCAGCTTATGATAGTTTTGACACTGCCTCCAGATCTGCAGCTGCTGGGATTACTGCTCGCAGGTATGAGTGGCTCAAGGCCTCGGATCTCAGGCCTGAGGTCCAGGAAAAACTTGTGGATCTACCATGTTTGGGAGACAATTTATTCGGTGATAAAGTCCAAGAAGCAGTTCAACAGCTAAAGGACCACACTGAAACATTTCGTCAGCTATCCCAAATGCCTCAGGATACTTCAACACAATCACAACGACGCTTAGCCCGCAGGGAACCAAAGCGTTCTTCCTACAGGCAACATAGATACTACTCACAAACATCCAGGGGCAGATCTACTAGGCCTCAACAACAACGCTCCCAATCAAGACAACCTAGACCTCCTCGCACGCAACCTCCACCTCAGTCAGGTCCAGCGGCGGGATTTTGAGAGTCAGATCAGAGAACAAGCCATAATTTTAAATCCTCAAATACATCTGCCTGTGGGAGGAAGAGTATCACACTTTTACACACACTGGCAAACAATAACAACAGACCAATGGGTACTCTCTATAATCGCCCATGGTTACAAACTAAATTTTCTCTCCATTCCACCAGATTTCCCACTGATTTTCTGCCCACAGCAAAAATCTCAACTACATCAATTAAAGATAGAATTATCCACCCTTCTGAGAGCCAAGGCAATCCAGTTAGTACCTCGGACTCAGCAGGGCAGAGGATTCTATTCCCGTTACTTCCTCATTCCAAAGAAAACAGGAGGCCTACGTCCCATCCTCGACCTCAGAAATCTCAACAAATTTCTAAAGAAAGAGAAGTTCAGGCTGGTTTCTCTAGGCACCATGCTCCCACTTCTTCAAGAAGGAGACTGGCATTGTTCTCTGGATCTTCAAGACGCTTATACTCACATTCCAATATTCCCTCCTCACCGCAAGTATTTATTTATTTATTTATTTTAAGTTTTTTTATACCGATTTTCCTGCATAAAATGCATATCAAACCGGTTTACAATGAAACAGAATGAGCAGGAAGTAAAATTCCTTAGTCTAATACATTTAAACATCAATAATGAAATAATTTTAAACAAAGCAAAAAGCTAAATAACATTAATAAAAGTTAAATTATTAACATAAACATAATTATATTAGAAGGAGCACAAAGGTTAGCATGAAGGGGAGCACACCCGGCACGCGACGCCTGGTGTAATTGTGCCGTTAATCGGGTCGCCGCTGGCTGGTCGTCATGACGTGGGGGGGGGGGGGGGGGCAAGTCTTCACATCGCTGATTTTCTCTTTTAACATCTCAGTTCATTTTTACTATTTTTTTGTGTCTTTTTCTCACAAGATGTAGTTTTCTTTAAGTGCCCGATGGTAGTGGGCTGCCCCTCTGTAACAGCGCCTGGTGGAATCGTGCCATTAATCGGGTCGCCGCTGGCTGGTCGTCATGACGTCGGGGGGGGGGCGAGTCTTCACATCGCTGATTTTCTCTTTTAACATCTCAGTTCATTTTTACTATTTTTTTGTGTCTTTTTCTCACAAGATGTAGTTTTCTTTAAGTGCCCGATGGTAGTGGGCTGCCCCTCTGTAACAGCGCCTGGTGGAATCGTATGAGTATGTGCGCTTCATGGTGGGTCATCAACATTTCCAATACAGAGTACTGCCATTCGGACTTTCCTCTGCTCCCAGAGTATTCACAAAATGTCTGGCAGTAATAGCAGCACACTTGCACAAGCAAGGTGTTCATGTCTTCCCATACCTAGACGACTGGCTCATCAGGAGTCAATCTCAACAAGGAGCAATAACTTCTCTCAACCAGACAATTGCTCTACTTCAGTCCATGGGATTTTTCATCAATTATCAAAAATCCCATATCACACCGTCTCACCTGCTCCAATTCATAGGAGCAGAACTGAACACCGTCCCTGCAAAGGCCTTTCTACCAGAGGATCGAGCAGAAACATTGTCCTTGCTAGCAAACTCGATTCACTCAAAGACGCAAGCAACAGCTCATCAGTTTCTAACCTTACTAGGCCACATGGCCTCCACAGTTCATGTCACTCCTATGGCAAGACTAGCCATGAGGGTAACTCAATGGACTTTAAGATCTCAATGGATCCAAGCCATTCAACCATTGCATTCTCCAATTCAAGTAACCCACCAACTACGTTCCTCTTTACTTTGGTGGGTAAACAAGGACAATTTGTGCAAGGGCCTACCCTTCCAGCAACCAGTCCCACAGATAACGTTAACTACAGATGCATCCACCTTGGGTTGGGGAGCTCACAGACAATCTCCAAACCCAGGGAACTTGGACAAAACTCGAAGCAACTTTCCAAATCAATTTCCTGGAGCTTCGAGCTATACGTTATGCACTGCATGCGTTCAAGGACTGCCTTTCACACAAGACTGTTCTCATCCAAACAGACAACACAGTAGCCATGTGGTACATCAACAAACAGGGAGGTACGGGCTCGTATCTCCTTTGTCAAGAAGCTGCACAGATTTGGGCCTGGGCCCTAAACCACTCAATACGTCTCCGGGCCACTTATCTAGCAGGCATTCACAATGTAGTGGTGGATCGACTCGGTCTTCAGTTCCAACCACACGAATGGTCACTGGATCCCTCAGTAGCGACCAGGATATTTCAAAACTGGGGTCAACCCACCATAGAACTCTTTGCGTCACATCTAAATCACAAAGTGGACAACTTCTGTTCTCTACACAAACAGAAGAACCAGCCAGCCAAGGACGCCTTTGCTCGCCCTTGGAACTCAGGCCTACTATACGCGTATCCTCCGATACCGCTCATAACCAAAACTCTAGTGAAGCTACAACAGGACAAAAGGTCCATGATACTCATAGCCCCATACTGGCCTCGACAAGTATGGTTTCCCACACTTCTAGACCTCTCGATCAGGGATCCAATTCGCCTGGGAGTAGCTCCCACTCTCATAACCCAGGAACAGGGTCAGTTGCGCCATCCCAACCTTCAATCCCTATCCCTGACAGCATGGATGTTGAAAGCTTGATATTACAACCACTTAATCTTTCAGCCAATATATCCCAAGTACTTATAGCTTCACGTAAACCTTCCACAAGAAAGAACTATTCTTCAAAATGGAAAAGATTTACTTTGTGGTGCACGAAAAAGAACATTGACCCTTTCTCCTGCACAACAATTTCTCTACTAGACTATTTATATGATCTTTCAAACTCTAGCCTCCAGACTTCATCAGTAAGAGTTCATCTCAGTGCAATCTCAGCTTACCATGACAGGGTTAAAGATGCACCAATCTCCACTCAACCTCTAGTAAGTAGGTTTATGAAGGGATTAACTCACCTTAAACTACCAATTCGACCACCAGTCACAGAATGGGACCTGAATTTGGTTTTAACAAGACTCATGCGTTTTCCTTTCGAACCCATAGACTCCTGTGACCTAAACTTTCTCACATGGAAGACTATCTTCCTCATAGCCATTACATCAGCTAGAAGGGTTAGTGAGTTACAAGCACTAGTAACATACCCACCCTACACAAAATTCTTAAATGATAGGGTGGTTCTCCGTACACATCCCAAATTCCTTCCCAAGGTACTTACAGAATTCCACTTGAATCAATCTATAGTTTTACCCACTTTCTTTCCAAGGCCTCATTCTCACCAAGGAGAACAAGCTTTACATACCTTGGACTGTAAACGTGCTCTATCCTTCTATTTAAACCGCACTGCAGTCCACAGGAAGACCAATCAACTATTTGTTTCTTATGATCCAAACAAACCTGGTAAACCAGTGGGTAAACATACTCTATCCAACTGGCTAGCAGATTGCATACAGTTTTGCTATGAAAAAGCAGGCCTTCCCCTCCAAGGGCGAGTAAAGGCACATTCAGTAAGAGCAATGTCAACCTCAGTAGCACACTATCGTTCAGTACCAATCCTTGACATATGTAAAGCAGCAACATGGAGTTTTCTTCACACCTTTGCAGCTCATTACTGTTTGGACAAAGAAGGACGACAAGATTCAGCCTATGGACAATCTGTCTTAAAGAACTTGTTTCCAGTTTAAACCCAACTCTTTCTACAACCAACCTGCTGTGATCTTCGGCCGATTCATTTCAACTACAATACACAACTATTGCCTCAATACAAAATGACTCAGCCTCTAGCTTGCTAATCACCCATATGTGAGGACTAGCATCCTGCTTGTCCTGCGATAAAGCAAAATTACTTACCTTGTAATAGGTGTTATCCCAGGACAGCAGGATGTAGTCCTCACGAAACCCACCTGCCACCCCGCGGAGTTGGGCCTCATAATTTATTATTTTATTTTTGCTAAAGCTCATTGCTACAATACCAGACTGAAGAGTGACAACTGTGGCAGAGAATATCATGGCATGCTGGGCATGCTCAGTGGCACCACAGTGCCAGTCAAAAGTTTCTATAAACTTTGACAGAAAACTTTCCCGCCTAGGGCTCCGTTGCTGACGTCACCCATATGTGAGGACTACATCCTGCTGTCCTGGGATAACACCTATTACAAGGTAAGCAATTTTGCTTTATCTCACTCGTCGTATTTCTTTCCAGATTATTTATAAATATATTGAAAATTACGGGTCCCAATACAGATCCCTGAGGCACTCCACTGCCCACTCCTATCCACTGAGAAAATTGTCCATTTAATCCTACTCTGTTTCCTGTCTTTTAGCCAGTTTGTAATCCACGAAAGGACATTGCCACCATGACAGTGGGTATAGTGTACTTCTGAAAGCAGTTGGAGACTGAGTCAGATTTTAATCTGACGTCAGCCTACATATACCCGTGCAGGAAGCACTGCTCTTCAGTATTTCTCAGTCTCCTCAGCAGTTTGGGACTCTACACACGCTTGCACAGCAGTGGAATATCCAAACCGAAGAAGAAAGGAAAAAACCTTACCTCTACAAGACGAGCCCCGCTCTCCTGCGGTGATTCTTAAGGGTCCCTCCCCCAGTCGAGAATTCCTGAGGTGATTTCCGAGATCCCTCAGAGGTAAGCCTCGGTCCGGTAGCCGGTTCCCGGCATGGACTTAGCCCCCAGGAACGGGAGTGGCTGAGAGGCAGCGGTTGCAATACCGAGCACGGCGGTGAAGGTATGCCCCTCTCCCACCACAGCCGGAGACCGCCTGGCACGAGACCGGGAAGTGCCGAGACAAGATAAGGTAGAAAACTTTATTTAAGTCTCTGGTCTCCGAAGCTCGGTGAGCCACACAGATTGCCACCTGGCGTCTGTTCCATCGGGTTGAGCAGCCCCGTCCAGGCTAGGCCCTGATCCGGTGCGAGGGTCCTTCTACGTGGAGACCCTCCGGGGGGGGGGCGCCATCTTGTCCGCGTGGTCATCGGCGCCATTTCCCCCCCTTGGTCGCCGTATTTTCCGCACACCTGAGCTGTGCACACGGCGGCGAGCTGGGCGCACAAACTACATGTGCGTACAGCGGCGAGTGCATCTGTGCCGGGCGCACAAATAAATCTGTGCGCTCAGCGGCGCGCACATCTCCCTAAGGCCTGCACGCACATCTTCTGCATCAGTACATTGAACTGACGGAACTTTTATGTTTATAGTTATTTATATATATATATATATATATATATATATATATATATATATATATATATAGCAAAATTGCTTACCTTGTAATAGGTGTTATCCCAGGACAGCAGGATGTAGTCCTCACATATGGGATGACATCGGTAATGGAGCCCTATGTACGGCTCCATTACCGATGTCACCCCATATGTGAGGACTAGCATCCTGCTTGTCCTGGGATAAATATAGTTTATAGTCTGTAAATCAATATTTCTTCCCCTCCAGTGTATTGTTTTCCCTGGTTTTGTTAAGGGCTACGCCCCAAAGTTAATTATATATATCTGTTCTTTGTAAGGGCTCTGCCCAAAAGTTCTTGTTATCTGTGAACCGATGCGATGTGCGAACGGACATCGGTATAGAAGAGACGTTAAATAAATAAATAACATAAAATAAATCTTGCACGCACAGTGTCGACGCACCCGAAATGCACAAATTAGCCTCCCGGCATGCGCATAGATGCACACAAATCATGGCACTGCTGGCCAAGAAAGCCAAGAGACAAGCCCTCTGCCCAGCCTGCCACCTGAGAGCTGCGGAACATGAAGTGGCCTCTGCCCTGTGCCTACAGTGTGAAGAGGCTCTGGGGGAACAGAGGCAAGGCCCCCCTCAGCCAGTAGAGGAATCCAGCTCCACCAATGACAGTACACCGGACCTCTCTATCGCTGGCTCGGGCCCTCCTCAGATGGGCTCCTCGGGGAACACCACTGGATTCAATATGGACCCAGGGACCTTTTCCTGGGTGGAATTCTTCAAAGAGCTGGAAACCTTTGTCCAGGCGCAATCGGTGCCACTTGTGACACAGCCACAGTCTCCGCCAGAAGAGCAAAACATTCCAGGCCCCTCTCGACGTGCCTCCTCTGGACAAAAGCCTCCCCTTTGGGGATACAGACACCTCGGAGGAAGAGCCGGATTCCCTGGAGGAATGGGAAATCCCTCCTGGGACAAAACCATACCGAACCATGATGTGTTTCTTCTCCAAAGACGAGCTATCAGATCTCGTGTCTCTGAGCCTGAAGATGCTGGCCATCACAGGCACAAGCCTGCAGCGGAGCCAAAGACGAACCCGGTTCTGGTCAGGCTCTGTCAGGCCTCATGCCATTTCTCAATGCTGTAGACCGTACAACAACTGATTGACCTGGAATGGAATGCCTCCGAGGCCAGCTTCAAAGGAGGACGGGCCCTAGAAGCCCTATACCCCATGGAACCCTCAGCCAAAGAACTCCTGGGGTTCCCCAAAGTGGACGCCATGGTCTGCGCTGTCTCAAAGTGCGCCACCATTCCAGTCGAAGGAGGAGCTGCACTCAAAGATGCCCAGGACAGACGTCAGGAATCCATCCTTAAACAGTCATTTGATGTCGCAGCTATGTCCCTGCAGATCGCTGCCTGCTGCGCCGTGGTGACACGTGCCTGCTTGTTGCCGTCCAGGGACGCAACCACATCCGTCAAAACAGAACCGGCGATATCTTTCCTCCCGAATGCGACCTCCGACCTGGTGCGCACCTCAGCCAGGGGCGTCTCATACATAGTGGCAGCCAGAAGGCAACTCTGGTTTCAAAGTTGGTCAGCCGATGCTACTTCCAAGACGAAACTCACGAGAATGCCTTTTAAAGGAGCCCTCCTGTTCGGAAGTGAACTGGAGAAGTTAGCCAACATATGAGGCAAATCCCCAGTACCTCAGTTACCAGAGGACAAGAACAAAAGAAATCAACGCCCCTCTCCCCAAAGTTCCAAGGGCACAGGATCCCAGCGTTTCAGACCGAACAAACACACATACCAAGCACCTCGCCCCACAGGAAGGGGGCCAGTCCTTTCGGAACAGACACACAAGAGGGGAGCCAGCTCAGGTACAGGCCCCAGCCGCACCACACAATGAGAATCAACAGACTCATCCACAGGAAGAAGCCATAAGGGGCAGGCTTGCCCTATTCTACCAAAGATGGGTCGAGATAATGTCGGACAAGTAGGTCCTAACCATCATTCGAAAGGTATACTACTTGGACTTCCACAGTATCCCTCCAGACAAATTTGTGAAATCACCGTGCCACGCCCCTCCAAGAGGACAGCGGTGGAAACCACACTGACAAAACTACTCGCCCTAAGGGAATAGCACCGGTGTCCACGCACCAACAAAATACTGGGCACTATTCCATTTATTTTATCATCCCCAAGAAAGAGGGAACGTTCCGGCCCATCCTGGACCTCAAGTCCGTCAATCGCTATCTGAGGATATCACACTTCCGTATGGAAACACTACACTCGGTCATAAGGGCAATACAGCTGGGAGAATTTCTAACCTCTCTGGATCTGTCAGAAGCCTATCTCCACATCCCGGTCCATCACAAACATCAGCGCTTTCTACGCTTCACAATACTGGACCATCACTTAAGGGTGATGGTCCAGTATTGTGGTCCAGTTCCGGGCGCTACCCTTCGGACTAGCTACTACCCCTCGGACGTTCACCAAGATCATGGTTGTGTATGTTGGAGTCGCATTGACCGTGTGTATGTTTATTGAATTAGGGTGTTGTCGCTGGGTGGTGGCCGTCGTTCCTGTGGGCCGCCCGCTCTTCATTTCACATCCTGTGGATCCATAAAGTCTAGGGAATGGGATGTGAGGTGAGGAGTGGGTGGCTCACGGGAGCGACGGCTTATGCCTGGTGATGGTGCCCTTGTTCAATAAACATATACACGGTTAATGCGACTCCAACATTGCTCTAAGCTTCAGCGGCAATGAGGAAATGTGGAAAAAGGATTTGCATTCACAAAAAAGCAGGGAGTAGCTTGCTTGTTACGGCGGTTACTACCCCAAACCAAATAAGCCTGATACTTCACTTTCAATGCATATAAAGCATAGCTCTCTGCTTCAACAGCAAGGGAGAAAGTCTGACACTTCACACATATCCAGCATAGCTCTCTGCTTCAAGGCAGGGGGGAATGAAGTAACGTGGATCTATATTCAGGCAACAACCAACAAGGACTGAATTACATATTCTGGATAAACAGATAAGCATGGGTGTAACTTGCTTATTGCGGTGGTTAATATCCCTAACTAATTAAGCTATTTCACTTAGATGCAGTTCCAACACTGCTCTCTACATTAATGGTGGGGTGGAAGGGAAAAAGAATAAAAAAGGTTACTAAGAGCCAAGAGTAACAGATAAGTATGAGAGAAAAAAAAAAAGTGTGAAAGCTTGCTGGGCAGACTGGATGGGCCGTTTGGTCTTCTTCTGCCATCATTTCTATGTATGTTTCTATGTATGACTTTTTACTTTTCCTAGAAGCCTCTCATGAGGAACTTTGTCAAACGCCTTCTGAAAATCCAAATACACTACATCTACTGGTTCACCTTTATCTACATGTTTATTAACTCCTTCAAAAAAAGTGAAGCAGATTTGTGAGGCAAGACTTGCCATGGGTAAAGCCATGTTGACTTTGTTCCATTAAACCATGCCTTTCTATATTTTCTGTGATTTTGATGTTTAGAACACTTTCCACTATTTTTCCTGGCACTGAAGTCAGACTAACCGGTCTGTAGTTTCCCGGATCGCCCCTGGAGCCCTTTTTAAATATTGGGGTTACATTAGCCACCCTCCAGTCCTTAGGTATAATGGATAATTTTAATGATAGGTTACAAATTTTTACTAATTGGTCTGAAATTTCATTTTTGAATTCCTTCAGAACTCTGGGGTGTATACCATCCATTCCAGGTGATTTACTACTCTTCAGTTTGTCAATCAGGCCTACCACATCTTGTTGGTTCACCGTGATTTGGTTCAGTCCATCTGAATCATTACCCATGAACACCTTCTCCGGTTCGGGTACTTCCCTAACATCCTTTTCGGTAAACACCGAAGCAAAGAAATCATTTAATCTTTCCATGATGGCCTTATCTTCACAAATTGCCCCTTTAACTCCTCAATCATCTAACGGTCCAACTGACTCCCTCACAGGCTTTCTGCTTCGGATATATTTAAAAAGGTTTTTACTGTGCGTTTTTGCCTCTACGGCCAACTTCTTTTCAAATTCTCTCTTAGCCTGTTTTATCAATGTCTTACATTTAACTTGCCAAAGCTTATGCATTATCCTATTTTCTCCGGTTGGATCCTTCTTCCAATTTTCTTTAGGATAAAATAACTACTTTCACCTCCCCTTTTTTTTTTTATATTTAAAGTTTTTATTGATTTTTCAATATTAGACAACAAAAATAGGTATATAATTACACCATAATAATTCAAATTATAAATATAAGTCCAACTTTGTCTTTAAATAACATATGTTGGTCTAATTATGATCTAATCAAAGGATAACATTTCTAAATATCTGTATATAAACAGAGGCATAGCAAACTAAGGGAGCAAAATAAGAAATATTGATTTATTCAAAACTTGCATTGTATTCCTGCTATAATTTTTTTACTGGATTAAGCTTGGAGACATGGCTATTCTTTTTTGCTCAACAAAAGCTTTAAGATGCTCAGGGATAAAGAAAATATAAACATCTTGGTTTTTCTTAACAATACACTTACAGGGATATCTGAGGGTAAATGCATATCCCATTGTCAGCAATTCCTGTCTAAAGGTCAAAAACTCTCTTCTTCTAGTTTGTGTTAACACGGATAAATCTGGAAAGATTTTTACCCAACTTTCGTGATACATAATAGGGTATTTACTAAAATAACGTTTCATAACTTTATTTAAATCAAGCAAGGTTGAAAATGCAACTAGTAGTAATCCCCTATCAATTATCTGATTGTCAGTACTCTCAAGGAAATTTGTTAGATTGCCCTGAAAGGGCATCTCCTCTGTAATCAAGTTGGGATTTCTTTTTGGTAGGAAATAGCAATAGCTAATAGTAGGCAACTCATTTTCTAGAAAACATAGACTTTCCATAAAAAATAACCTTAAAGTTTCCATCGGGACCTGATCAGCTACCCTAGGGAAGTTAATCAGGCGCAGATTCAAACGCTTATTATTATTTTCAAATAATTCAAGTCTTCTAGATAGGTAATCTCTATCTTTTGCTACTATTGACTTAAATTGTAAATTATTTTCCTCTTTATCTTCTAAGGCCTTTATTCTTAATTCAGAATTTTTTACACTTTCTCAGATTTGCATTAATTCCTGCTGATTATTCCCTGTCGCTATTTCAACTTTTTTCTCTAGTCCTTTTATATCCATTGACATTTTAGCCATCATGTCCCAAAGCAATTCCAGTGTGACCACCGCAGGGCGCTTGAAAGTTTCATTCTGGTCATCCACCACCGTCTGTATTCCTCCCTCCGCTGTTAAACCATCTCCACTCCTAGACGGGGTTCCTATCTCAGATGTAATAGATCCTCCTTGTGACCCTCCCGTGAAACTATCCGCTGCCCTGCACATTGGGGGTACATCTAGGTTGGGACTCAGCGACGCTTCCTCCCTTAACATGGACTGTTCTCCCAATAAGCCCAAGTTAGCGGTATCCTTAGCTGCTGGAGAAGCAGGAGTAGATAAGAAATGAACTATTTGTTGCTGGATTGGCGATGGAGGGGGTAGTGAGGGAAAAACCCTTATCTTCCCCTTTCTTTTTGGAGGCATCTTATCAGTTCAGTCTTAACTTTCCAACAATCTAGTTATCCCTTATACCAATGCAGTAGTACTTGCCTCTGTGGGGAAGACTGGTGACAGAGTTCCACCTCGATCCTCGCTCTCCGAGCTAAGCCGAGCAAAGCCGCGCGCGCCGGCGGCAGTGGCGCGCCTAGAGGACGCTGATCTTATTGCGTCTCCTCGGCCCCTCCCGATGACGTCGGGGCTGGCAAGCAGGCAGTCAGGAACAGCTGAGCAGCTGAGCTGCTTCTAAGGTAATCTCGGGGCTCTCCAGGTGCTCCTTTCACCGGTCACGCACTCACTGTCTGCTGGACGCCGATCTTATTGCGTCTCCTCGGCCCCTCCCGATGACGTCGGGGCTGGCAAGCAGGCAGTCAGGAGCAGCTGAGCTGCTTCTAAGGTAATCTCGGGGCTCTCCAGGTGCTCCTTTCACCGGTCACGCACTCACTGTCTGCTGGACGCCGATCTTATTGCGTCTCCTCGGCCCCTCCCGATGACGTCGGGGCTGGCAAGCAGGCAGTCAGGAACAGCTGAGCAGCTGAGCTGCTTCTAAGGTAATCTCGGGGCTCTCCAGGTGCTCCTTTCACCGGTCACGCACTCACTGTCTGCTGGACGCCAATCTTATTGCGTCTCCTCGGCCCCTCCCGATGACGTCGGGGCTGGCAAGCAGGCAGTCAGGAACAGCTGAGCTGCTTCTAAGGTAATCTCAGGGCTCTCCAGGTGCTCCTTTCACCGGTCACGCACTCACTGTCTGCTGGACGCCGATCTTATTGCGTCTCCTCGGCCCCTCCCGATGACGTCGGGGCTGGCAAGCAGGCAATCAGGAACAGCTGAGCAGCTGAGCTGCTTCCAAGGTAATCTCGGGGCTCTCCAGGTGCTCCTTTCACCGGTCACGCCTCACCTCCCCTTTTAACCATGCCGGTAATCGTTTTGCCTTTCTTCCACCTTTCTTAATGTGTGGAATACATCTGGACTGTGCTTCTAGGATGTTTTGTTTTTTAAAACAGTGACCATGCCTCTTGCACACTTTTTACCTTTGTAGCTGCTCCTTTCAGTTTTTTTCTATTTTTCTCATTTTCTCAGTTTCCCTTTTGGAAGTTTAGCATGAGAGCTGTGGATTTGCTTACTGTCCCCCCTTGCAGTCATTAATTCAAATTTGATCATATTATGATCACTATTACCAAGCGGCCCATCACCATTACCTCTCTCACCAAATCCTGTGCTCCACTGAGAATTAGATCTAAAATTGCTCCCTCTCTCATCGGTTCCTGAACCAATTTCTCCATAAAAATGTAATTTATTCCATCCAAGAACTTTACCTCTCTAGCATGTCCCGATGATATATTTACCCAGTCAATATTGGGGTAACTGAAATCTCCCATTATTACTGCACTACCAATTTGGTTAGCTTCCCTAATTTCTCTTAGCATTTCACTGTCAGTCTCACCATCTTGACCAGGTGGACAGTAGTATACTCCTATCACTATAGTCTTCCCCAGCCTCCAAGGGATTTCTATCCATAAAAATTTGATTGTGCATTTAGTCTCATGCAGGATCTTTATCCTGTTGGACTCTATGCCATCCTGGACATAAAGCACTACACTGCTTCCCAGGTGCTCCCCTCTGTCATTGCGATATAATTTGTACCCCGGTATAGCACTGTCCCATTGGTTATCCTCCTCCTTCCACCATGTCTCTGAGATACCAATTAATTCTATGTCATCATTCACTGCTATACATTCTAATTCTCCTATCTTACTTCTTAGACTTCTGGCATTAGCATACAAACATTTCAAAGTTTGTTTTTTGTTTGTATTTTCATTCTGCTTTTTAATTGATAGGGATACGTTAGAATTTTGTAGTTCAGGTGAGTTTTTAGTTTTAGCACTTGGACTACTTTTCTTATTATTAGAACTTCACTTTCGGGATGCCCTAATTCTAATGCATCATTAGTATCCTTTGAAGATACCTCCCTCCGAACCATGGACTGCTGAGCGACTGTCGGCTTTCCCATTTGTTCTAGTTTAAAAGCTGCTCTATCTCCTTTTTAAAGGTTAGCGCCAGCAGTCTGGTTCCTCCCATCCCTTCGGAAGAGACTCCCCCCTTCCCCAAAAGGTTCCCCAGTTCCTTACAAAACTGAATCCCTCTTCCTTGCACCATCATCTCATCCACGCATTGAGACTCCAGTGCTCTGCCTGCTTCTGGGGACCTGCATGTGGAACAGGGAGCATTTCAGAGAATGCTACCCTGGAGGTTCTTGATTTAAGCTTTCAACCTAAGATCCTAAATTTGGCTTCCAGAACCTTCCTCCTACATTTTCCTATGTCGTTGGTGCCCACATATAAAACGACAGCCAGCTCTTCCCCAGCACTGTCTAAAATCCTATCTACGAGATGCGTGAGGTCCGCCACCTTCACACCAGGTAGGCATGTTACTAGGCGATCCTCACGCCCACCAGCTACCCAGCTGTCTACATTCCTAATAATCGAACCACCAACTATGACAAACAGTCTAACTTCAGTTAGTCAGCCAGAGTGACTCACTGCTCTCTTGATTAACAAATGTTGGTACCTAATCAAACCAAATCACACTACCTTAACACCTTTCCTAGGTGAGTAACTGATTCATGGTCTGTTTCACCACAACTCTTTCCACA
Source organism: Rhinatrema bivittatum (assembly GCF_901001135.1). Lineage (NCBI taxonomy): Eukaryota > Metazoa > Chordata > Amphibia > Gymnophiona > Rhinatrematidae > Rhinatrema > Rhinatrema bivittatum. The sequence continues at coordinate 253,177,981 of NC_042622.1, read as the reverse complement.
GTTCTGTTCTGTGGAGCTTAAGATGAAAAATACCCCCTTCCATTTAGACAGTGGTTTATTCCAGAAAACAGAGTGGTGCTGAGCCTCTACACAGAACACTTCTTCTGTATGATCTTTTGGGTCCAGAATTGTACTCTGAGGCCCCAAACCCAGGTATTTCTGTGGACACCTAATGCCAGAATCCACTAGGCTAGGTCTACCAGCGTATTCACAAAATTTTAACCGAGTGCACAACATGACCGATTACTCGCCAAACCATGGTAGAGAGCTTGTGCATACAAAAAAAATGTATAAATGTATCTCACGCAGAAGACAACAAAAACACTGATGCATTCCATACATAGTCAGGTATGCAGGGGGTTAATAAGCTCCCAATAGAAGGTCTCCATTCATGAGACCAAGCAAGCTTGGTGTAAAGTTTGATTTTTTTTTTAAATCCATCCTTACAATAGGCAGTAATAAAAAGCATGTAGGCTGCACAAGTCAGGTGATTCATAAAGTGATGCTGGCACTAGTAGATTTATCACCGGCATATCAGCATTTCATCACTTCACCTGAAAAATGGAAATCTCTTACAGCCACATTTGTGTACAGAATTAATTTACACTGGGAAGAATCATTCTAAGGACAGGCACTTGCTTATTTTTCGTCCAAAGTCTAGTGTAGCATGCTAGTCGCCACATCAGAAATGAAAAATGCTTTCTCCTTCCCTCTCCTTGCCACTTGCTTTCTCTTTTTGTAGGGACATAATTTGAAATGTCTTGTGGCAGTCGTCTCACAGGGTATTACACTGTGCATAAAGAATAAATGGCCATGCCCATCTGCATTCCCTGGAAAACCAATGATCTATTGTATAAATCAGCTTAATTTAAATGCTAACAGTATGGAAATATACCCTCTCCACTCATCTACCATACCAACCCTCTCACATCCTAAAAGTTAATGTGTCTAATACATTAGCTCCAGCCTTCCCAACAAGTTGTTTTTGTTCTCCATGTTCCAGCTCCTCTCCCTGTGGACAATGCATTCACTTGGATACCTACCAGCTTACATCTCTGTTCAGGAATGGTACTGATGTCCACAGGATGACGCTCAATAACATTAAGGAAATGGACCTCAGGGACAGCAATAGCACAGATGACATGGACCCACCTAGAGATGAGAAACAAATGAATCAACCAGCACACACATTTCGACAGTCAGCTTTTTACTATGTTGGTAGGTAACAGGAATCTTCGTTAACATAACAGTGTCTTGGCTATTAATACAAAGCAAGCAAGTTTGCTTACCATAAATGGTGTTTTCCATAAATAGCAGGATGACTTAGCCATTACATATGGGTGACATCATCCAATGGCACCAAATAGACCACTCTCTCATAGCTAGTAGAGGTTTTGCTTTTCTGAGCATGTGCCCCATGAGCTCCCTCATTCGATTTCAGAGCTAAGTAGTTGACTTTCCAGGCAGGCAAGCAGGTATTTAGTATGGCTAGTTCATCTTGCTATCTACGGATAACACTGTTTAGGGCAAGCAAACTTACTTTTTCCACTGATAAGCAGGGCTGAATTAGCCATTACACTTGGGTAGTACCAAGGTGACGGCTGCAGTGGGGCATTTACTGAAATAAGCAACCAATTCTCCACCGTGGAGAGTGGATTACTGGGTGAACAGGCTACACAAAACTGATTGTCCAAATCTACTGTCACTCAGAGTGAGTGATAGTAGACACAAAGATGTGTTCACAAAGATGGGACACAAAGATGTGTGCTGATGACCATGTTGCAACTTTGCAGAGTTCAAGTGGTACAGCTTACAGATGAAACACTGATGCACCTATGGCTCTAAGTTGATGAACCTTGATGGTTCCTATGATTTGAAGATCTCCTAGCTTATAGCATTGCATAATGCAGTCTGCAAGCCAGTTGGACAATGTACGTTTGGCCGCTGCTATGCCCAATCTGTTGGGACCATAGGAGATAAATAGTTGAGAAGCCTGATGACAAGGTAGAGTTCTCTTATAGTAAAGCCAAGGTCCTTTTACAGTTCAAGGTATGAAGGGCTTTCTAACCTCTATGTATATGTGGGCTCAGGAAAAATGACAGCTTGATTAATATGTGAAGGTGATACTACCTTAGTATAGCCCCATCCTATTATAAAATAATTGAGTATAAGTCAAATAATGAACGAAAATCTGAAGCTTGCTTCTGGCTGACGATACTGCTATCAGAAATATTACTTTCCGGGTTAGAAACTTGAGAGAAGCAGACTCCAGTAGTTCATAGGGTGGCTTCATCAGGTGTGCCAGAACCATGTTTAGATTCCAGCAAACAGGTGGTTTTACAACTGGAGGTTTTGTATATCATAAGCTTTTCATAATTTGGATACTAATGGATGAGTTGAGATAAGGTTTGCTCTTAATATGAACATATGGAACTGCTATGGAACTGAGATGTACTCTCACTGATGAGGTAAAGAGAACTGAATCAGAAAGAATGAACAAATAGTTCAGTAACTCTTAGGGTTCGCATGTAACCAGATCCAAGGTATTGCGTTGACCCTATGTAGATAATCTTCTCCATTTAAACTCATAGGCTCTTCTACATGATGGTTTTCTGGCAGACATTAGAATATCTTCAAATTTGTTTGGTAAAGACAATTCAGCAATTATTGAGCGCTCAATATTCAAACAGTTAAGCTGAGTTGAGGGAAGGTTCAGATAGAACAGGCTTCTCTCTTCTTGGTTTAACAATGATGAATCTGACCTGAGAAATCAGAGGACGTCTAGATAGCTCTACTAGATAAGTGAACCAAACATGTTTGGGCCATGCAAGAGTTATGAGGATCAGATGGGCCCAATCTTTTTTCAGCACCTTCTGCACCATTCTGGCTATCAGTGGAATCGGTGGAACAGCTTATATGAGATCTAGATTCCAATTGAGCAGAAAAGCATCCTGATCTGATCTGAGTTGGCTTGGAAGAACAGGGCAAAACTCTTCCAGTTTCCTGTTTGCTCTGACACATAACAGATCGATTACTGGGAGACCCCATAGACTGAATAATCTGTTGGCAGTTAAGTGTAGAGACCATTTGCGTGGTTGAGAACTCTGCTGAGGTGATCTGCTAACAATTATTTATTTTATTTATAACTTTTTTTATACCGAAGTTCAGGTAACAGAATTACTTATCACTCCGGTTTACATTATAACAAGTAGAAAACAATGACAACATATGTCTTACAATGAACAAGGGAGTGAACAACTTGGATAATATAACATAACATAACTAGGAACAGTAGCAGTATGCACTATTACAGCGAGACTAGCGCATGGGGAAGGAGGTTTGCTAATGGGGGGGGGGGGGAAGGAAGGTTGTTCGTGGAGGGGGGGAGGAGGGAGAAATTTCTTATTGATGAGTAAAAACATGAGCATAGGTTTATAACCAGTAATAACATGTTACTGGTACCTGGAAGACAAGTTGCTTGCAAGACAGCTTGACGTTTGCACACCTATTCCCAAATCTTTATCACTTCATGGCACAGAGTACAAGGCCCTGTGCCTCCTTGTTTGTTCACATAGAACATGGCTACTTGGTTATCAGTTTGGATAATAATACTCTTCCCCTGAAGGAAATGAGTGAATGTTGTTAGAGAATACTTGATCACTCTCTGCCTCCCTCCAGTCATCCCCCTCCCCCACCCCAGCTTATACCCATCCGTTACCTCCAAAAATAGCCCCTCTTTTGTGTGCTGAGATTGCTGTTGTCAGTGATCCTGGCCACTTACAGTACAACTTAGTCTATTACCTATGTAACATTTCCAGCAACAGCAGCAATTCCGGCACGCCAGCAGCTCCTTGGACGCCGGGTCCAGAGGGTACATGCCTGACAAGGCCCGACCCCCTTTAAATGCGGCCTCCGGTGCAGTCCATTCCAGATCGATTAGCTGCTGTGCTGCTTGTAGGAGGGGAAAATGGTGAGCCGTTTGGCACAGGCCCTCTAACTGGGGGTTCATTTTAGGGTCCCCTGGGGTGTCCTGGCCCGGAATATCCAGTTCTGATAGGCATTGTGAGACCAGGCCTGGAAGATCCTCTTTCTGAAAGAAGCGTCTCATGGTCAGATAGGGTTCTATCTCCGAGGGAAGTTCTCCCTCCTCGGGGAGCTCCTCATCTTCCTTGGAGCAATCCGAATCCCCATAAGTGGGGCTTCCGGGTGGCGAGTGGCCGTGCCTAGGTCTCGAGGGTCCAGGGGCCGGATCATCCGGAACAGAAAAGGCCATTCGAGGAGCAGATTGCATCTGGACAAAGGCATGGATCCCCTTGAATAATTCCACCCAGGAGAGTGAGGCCGGATCTGGCCTTAGGGGCACCAGGTCTCTCGGGTTCCCTGGCTGCTCACCGCGGCCTGCTAAGTCCGGAGTGTTCCCTGAGGAACCGCTGGGCTGGGATCGGTCCTGTCCTGGAACTCCCATGGCCTCCTCACATTGGGCACATAGTGAGTCTGCTTCCTCGCTCTGTGTGGCTCTGAGGTTGCATGCTGAGCAGAGGCTTAGAGCTCTTATGCCTGATTCTGGAGGTGCCGGCTCTGCGGGCGTATGGGCTCTCTTATGCTCCATATGCTTTGCAATACGTATCGCCTACTAATATGCGCTTGTCTTATGAGTGTGCGCTTATCAACCTGCGCTTAGCTGCATGGCCTATGAACGGGTGTCTTATGAACGTGTGCCTATGAACGTGCGCCTACCAACGGCGTCTTATGAACATGCGCCTATGAAAGTGCGCCTACCAACGGCGTCTTATGAACGTGCGCCTATGAACGTGCGCCTACCAACAGGCGTCTTATGAACGTGCGTCTATGAACGGGCGTCTTATGAACGTGCGCCTACAAACGGCGTCTTATGAGCGTGCGCCTACCAACGGCGTCTTATGAACGTGCGCCTATGAACGTGCGCCTACCAACGGCGTCTTAGGAACGTGCGCCTATGAACGTGCGCCTATGAACGTGAACGGCGTCTTATGAACGTGCGCCTATGAACATGCGCCTATGAACGGCGTCTTATGAACGTGCGCTTATGAACGTAGTGGCGTGCTTAGCCAGCCTGCGCCTATCCGCATGCACTTAGCGACGGGCGCCTATCTCAGCGTGCGTACAGCAACGTGCGTCTAGGTGGCGAAGGCGAGTAGGCAGGTAAAATGGCGACCTCCTTGGCGGGCTGCCACGTAGGCAGGCCCCGCAAATCCTCACTTCCTCGGAGACCACAGTAAAGATGTACGCCTTACTTTGTCTTCGGCGCTTCCCGGCTGCGATCCGGGCGGTCTCCGGCTGCGGGGGGAGAGGGTAAGTACCTTCACTGCTGCGCTCGAGGAAGTGCACCTGCTGCCTCTAGGCCGCGCCTGAACTAGTCTCGCTCGGGGGCCAAGTCCTCACCGGGACCGAGGCTGCCTCTATGCCACGCCCGAGCCCTTCTCACTCGGGGGCTAGGTCCCTGCCGCGAGTCGGCCACCGGACCGAGGCTCCTACCTCCAAGGGACCACGGAAGTCAGCTCGGGAAACTCAACTGGAGGAGGGACCGATTGGTATCACCGCAGGAGTGCGGGGCTCGTCTTCAGTAGGTTTCTTCTAGGAATTTAGTCGTTTAGAATTTGGAAACACGCTCAGCGAGCGCAAGGTAGCTCCAAACTGCTTTGGAGACGGAAATTACTGAATTGCTGCACTTCCTGTGGAGGTATATGTACCCGTGCTGACGTCAGATCTGTCTCCAACTGCTAGCACGAGCACACTATACCCACTTGTTTTGAGTCCATCTGCTACACGCTAGGAAAGTACTTTTAGTACTCGATGGGCACTTTACACTGAAGAAATTTATCAACAACATACTAAAGGATGGCTTCTTTAAACTCCATACCCTAAAAAAACTTAAACCCTTACTACATCCCCCTGATTTCCGGACAGTCCTTCAAACTACTATCTTCGCCAAAACCGACTACTGCAACTCCCTCCTCCTCGGCCTTCCCAACAACGCCATTCGCCCCATTCAAATTTTGCAAAACACAACAGCCCGGATCTTGACCAACTTACGCAGACATGACCATATTACACCTGTTCTAAAAGATCTTCATTGGCTCCCAATAGCATCCCGTATACAATACAAGGCGCTCTCTCTCATCCACAAGGCATTATACAACCCTGAAATGAACTGGTTTAACGAATCCTTCCGCTTACACCAGTCTAATAAGCCTACCAGACTTGCACATCTCGCAACCATGCCTATCCCCTCTCCTAAACTCTACAAACTAACCTCCACGAGAGCCCGTGCACTATCCATCGCCGGGCCGACCCTTTGGAACACAATGCCAGTTGAATTAAGGCAAGAGGAATGCCTTAAATCTTTCAAGCGGAAACTCAAGACCTGGCTCTTTGCCAAAGCATACACCTAATTCCCCCTCTTCCTCTCCACGGCCTCACCACGGCCCTCCTTCTGTCCCCATCTCGCCCCTTCCTTCTTCTTTCCCCCCCCTCCTCTCTTGTTCTCCCCCCCTGCTCTCCACCCCCCCTCCCTTCCTAGTATTCTTATATCCCTTTTCTCTCAGTCTCCCCATTTTGTACATATGTATATAATTGCAAATCTTGTCTATTATTTAATGCAATTTCTCCCATGTTTTCTTACCCCCTTATTCCCGCGTTAACATGTTTTATTTGTTCTATGTAAAGCGCCATGCATGGCGTCTGTTTGCATTACACCGTGAACCGATGTGATATCCTGGATGAATGTTGGTATATAAAAATTTTTAAATAAATAAATAAATAAATAGCGTGGGGGGTGCTGAGCCGGTGGCGATGTCTTTTGAAAGTTGTAAAGTTTACGGCAGCTTGCTGGGACCGCGGCAGGGGGAGGAGGATAGATTCATCTAGTGGTGGGGAGAGAATCGAGCTGGGAGGCTCGTGGCGATTTTTTTTTTTTCAAAGATGCGCTACCTACTCGGATACCTCTGAACAAATCCAGTAAAGCAAGCTATCCGGTCACATGAGACCAGGTAACTTTGGTCTGTTGTGAAGCCAGATATACGAGATACTTTGAAAGTTGTAAACTTTCGGGCAGCTTGCTGGGACTGCAGAGGGGGTAGGGGTATAGATTTATGTGGTGGTGGTGGGTGTCCTTGGGCTGGGAAGCCTGCGGGTTTTTTTTTTTTTCAAAGATGTGCTACTTATCCAGATATCTCTGAACAAATCTAGGTACGTAGCGATTTATCCAGCCACACGAAGCCGGGTAACTCTAGACCTATCCAGTCATATTCAGTCAATGGCCAGTTAGGGTTAAAGTTATCTGGCTATATGCAGCCAGATAACTTGTCCTCTAAATGGCCATTCAATATTGGAGAAATTACTTACCTGATAATTTCATTTTCCTTACTGTAGATAGATGGACTCAGGACTAATGGGTATAGTGTACTCCTGATAGCAGATGGGAGACGGAGTCAGATTTCAAAGCGGACGTCAGCCTACATATACCCGTGCAGGAAGCTCTGCTCTTCAGTATTCTCCTCGAAAAGCAATTGTGGATATATGTGTGCTTTAATAACTTGATTAACTAGGACTGGTTCAACCGATTTTCAAATGGAGACCGCCAGTGCACTCAACCGGATAACGCCGACACCCGGCAACTATGGGTGTCTTGAACTAGGGGTAATACTTGGCTTACCCGTGCTTGTCTTGTTCTTCTTGTCACCTGAGGTTCCCGGATTCCGGGGCAGCCGTGTGCGGGGTGCTGAATCCATCTGTCTACACTAAGGAAAATGAAATTATCAGGTAAGTAATTTCTCCATTTCCTAGCATGTAGCCAGATGGACTCAGGACCAATGGGATGTACAAAAGCTACTCTCGAACAGGGCGGGAGGCTGCCCGTGGCCCACTTAGTACTGCCCTTGCAAAGGTTGTGTCCTCCCGGGCCTGGACATCCAGGCGGTAGAACCTGAAGAAGGTGTATATGGAGGACCATGTCGCCGCCCAACAGATCTCAGCGGGCGACAGCATCTTGGTTTCCGCCCACGACACTGCCTGGGCCCTTGTTGAATGGGCCTTGACTCGCAGAGGTGGAGGCTTCCCTGCCTCTACGTAGGCAGCCTTGATTACTACTTTGATCCAGCGGGCAATGGTTGCCCGCGAGGCCGCTTCCCCCTGTTTCTTCCCACTGTGAAGGACGAATAGGTAGTCCGTCTTTCGCACAGATTCCGATCTTTCCAGGTTTCGAACTAGGAGTTTGCAGACGTTTAGATGGCGAAGAAGGCGAGAGTCTTCCGAGTCTTTATGTTCATCTGGAGCTGGCAGCGAGATGGTTTGGTTTAGATGAAATTGAGAAACCACCTTCGGTAGAAAGGAGGGGACAGTGCGTAGCTGTATGGCTCCCTGTGTGAACCTGAGGAACGGTTCCCGACAGGATAGCGCTCGAAACTCGGAGATGCGACGGGCTGAACATATTGCCACTAGGAATGCAGTCTTCAAGGTCAGGAGACTTAGCGACAGACCGTGTGTTGGTCTGAAGGAAGTTCCCGCTAGGAGGTCTAGTACTAGATTGAGATTCCATAGGGGCACCGGCAACCTTAATGATGGTTGGATTTGTTTGACCCCTCTCAGGAAGCGGGAAAAGTCTGGATGAGTTGATAGGCTGATATCGTCCACTTTGGCTCCGAAGCAGGCCACTGCGGCCACCTGAACCTTGAGGGACAGCCCCTTCTTCAAGCCGTCCTGCAGAAATTCCAGGATTATGGGAATTTTGACTGTCCGCAGAAGGATCTCGCGTCTTCACATGAGAACATAAGAAATTGCCACGCTGGATCAGACCAAGGGTCCATCAAGCCCAGCATCCTGTTTCCAACAGAGGCCAAAAGAACCTGGCAATTATCCAAACACTAAGAAGATCCCATGCTACTGATGCAATTAATAGCAGTGGCTATTCCCTAAGGGGCGGATTTTCAGAGCCCTGCTCGCGTAAATCCACCCAAAACCGGGCGGATTTACGCGAGCAGGGCCCTGCGCGCCGGTGAGCCTATTTTACATAGGCTCACCGGCGCGCGCAGAACCCCGGGACTCGCGTAAGTCCCGGGGTTTTCGGAGTGGGCGAGTCGGGAGGCGTGTCGGGGGGCGGGGCCGGAGCGCGCGGCGTTGCGGGGGCGTGTCGGCAGCGTTTTGGGGGCGGGTACGGGGGCGTGGCTATGGCCCGGGGGCGGGGCCGCGCCCTCCGTACCCGCCCCCAGGTCGCGGCCGGGCGCGCAGGAGGCCCGCTGGCGCGCGGGGATTTACGCCTCCCTCTGGGAGGCGTAAATCCCCCGACAAAGGTAGGATGGGGGTTTAGACAGGGCCGGGCGGGTGGGTTAGGTAGGGGAAGGTGAGGGGAGGGCAAAGGAAAGTTCCCTTCTAGGCCGCTTCGATTTTGGAGCGGCCTAGGAGGGAACGGGGGTAGGCTGCGCGGCTCGGCGCGCGCAGGCTATACGAAATCGATAGCCTTGCGCGCGCCGATCCAGGATTTTAGCCGATACGCGCGACTACGCGCGTATCTACTAAAATCCAGCGTACTTTTGTTTGCGCCTGGAGCGCAAACAAAAGTAGGCTATTCGCGCTCGTCTGAAAATCTACCCCTAAGTAAACTTTATTAATAACCGTTAATGGACTTCTCCTCCAAGAACTTATCCAAACCTTTTTTGAATCCAGCTATACTAACTGCACTAACACATCCTCTGGCAACAAATTCCAGAGCTTTACTGTGCGTTGAGTGAAAAAGAATTTTCTCCGATTAGTCTTAGATGTGCTACTTGCTAACTTCATTGAATGCCCCCTAGTCCTTCTATTATTCAAAAGTGTAAATAACCGATTCACATCTACTCGTTCAAGGCCTCTCATGATCTTAAAGACCTCTATCATATCCCCGCTCATCCGTCTCTTCTCCAAGTTGAACACAGCCCTAGCCTCTTCAGCCTTTCCTCATAGGGGAGCTGTTCCATCCCCTTTATCATTTTGGTTGCCCTTCTCTGTACCTTCTTCATTACAACTATATCTTTTTTGAGATATACCAGGCTTCGAATATTCTCCATATTCGTATGTAAGCTAGAGATGTGGAGAACTTGCGTGCTCGGAGCAAGGTGTCAATCACTGCCTTAGAGTACTCGCTTTTCTTCAGGCGAGTCCTCTCAAGGGCCAGACCTTAAGAGAGAATCAAGTCGGGTCTTCATGGAGGATCGGTCCTTGCCGGAGAAGGTCCCTGTGTGGTGGTAGGCACAGAGGGTTCCCCGCAAGAAGTCTTCGCATGTCTGCATACCATGGCCTCCTTGGCCAGTCCGGGACCACTAGAAGTACTAACCCCCTGTGATGTTCTATCTTGCGGATGATCCTGCCCAGTAGTGGCCATGGGGGAAAAGCGTACAGCAGGTCTTCCTGTGGCCAGGTCTGGACGAGGGTGTTGATTCCCGGGATTGCAGTTCTTGTCTGCGGCTGAAGAACTTGGGAACTTGGGTGTTGGACCGGGTTGCTAATAGATCCATGGCTGGTGTTCCCCAGCGGTTTACTATCAACTGGAAAGCTGTGCTCGACAGCATCCATTCCCCTGGGTCTAGACTCTCTCTGCTGAGGTAGTCCACAGAGACATTGTCTTTTCCCACGATGTGTGAGGCTGAGATGGCTTGCAGATTTGTTTCCACCCATGCCACGAGGGGGTCTATCTCCAGGGACACCTGTTGGCTTCTAGTTCCTCCCTCGCAGTTGATGTAGGCAACTGTAGTGGCGTTGTCCGACATGACTGACAGACTCGCCCCAGAGTCTATGGCTGAATTACAGACAGGCTAGTCTGACTGCTCAGGCTTCCAGCCGGTTTCCCGCCTCTTCCTTGTCCCATAGTCCCTGGGCCGAAAGTTCCTGACAATGGGCTCCCCACCCTCGCAGGCTCGCATCAGTGGTGAGCAAAATCCAGTTTGCTGGGAATAGTTTTACTCCCTTGCTCAGATGGTCTTCCTGTAGCCACCAATGGAGCTGGGTCCGAACCTCTGCTGGTAGCTGGAGGTGAATGGAGTAGTTCTGGGACGTCTGGTTCCATCGTGACAGTAGGGAATGTTATAGTGGGCGCATGTGGGCCCTTGCCCATGGAACAACTTCCAGGGTGGATGTCATGAGACCGAGGACTTGGAGGTAGTCCCATAGCTAGGGGCGAGCATAGTTCAACAGTTTTGGCAGCTGACCCATCAGTTTCCTTCTCCTTGGAGGGGGAAGGACAACCTTGTCTTGCTTGGTGTTGAACCGGACTCCCAGGTACTCTAGCGATTGGGAGGGCTGCAGGCAGCTCTTGGCTGTGTTGATGACCCACTCGAGATTCTGCTGCAGATTCTTGACTCTGGTGATTGCCTGTTGACTTTCCCCTGGAGATTTTGCCCTGATCAGTCAATCGTCCAGGTAAGGGTGAACAAGGATTCCTTTTTTCCTAAGTGTTGCCGCCACTACCAACATGATTTTGGTGAAGGTCCGAGGGGCGGTAGCTAGTCTGAAGGGTAGCGCCCGGAACTGGTAATGATGGCCCAGTATCGCAAAGCGTAGGAAGTACTGATGGTCGTGATGGACTGGGATGTGGAGATGGGCTTCGTATAGATCCAGTGAAGTCAGGAATTCTCCCGGCTGAACTGCCCTTATGACTGAGCGCAGGGTTTCCATGCGGAAGTGTGGTACCCTCAGGTAATGACTGACGGTCTTGAGGTCCAGGATGGGCCGGAACGTTCCTTCCTTCTTGGGCAAGGTAAAATAGATGGAATAGTGACCAGTATTTTGTTGGTACGTGGGCACCGGGGTTATCGCCTTTAGGTGAGTAGTTTTGTCAGTGTGGTTTCCACTGCCGTCCTCTTGGAGAGGGAGTGGCACAGTGATCTCACAAATTTGTCTGGAGGGATGCTGTGGAAGTCCAGATAGTATCCCTCTCGAATGATGGTTAGGACCCACTTGTCCGACGTTATCTCGACCCATCTTTGGTAGAAGAGGGTAAATCTGCCCCTATGACTTCTTCCTGTGGATGGGTCTGCTGATTCTCATTGAGGGGTGCAGCTGGATCCTGTACCTGTCTGCAGGGTGAGGTACTTGGTAATATGTGTTCTTGTACGGTCTAAAAAACTTGGCTCATCTGCCCTTGGTTCTTCGGGGGGGGGGGGGGGGGGGAGGAGGAGCGCTGGTTCTTTTGTTCCTGTCCTCCGGTAGACGAGGTACTGGAGATTCGCCTCATTTGTTGGCTAACTTCTCCAATTTGCTTCCGAACAAGAGGGATCCTTTAAAAGGCATTTTCGTGAGGTTCGCTTTGGAGGTTGCGTCGGCCGACCAATTTCGGAGCCATAGTTGTCTTCTGGCTGCCACTATGGAGGAGACGCCCCTGGCTGAGGTGCGCACTAGGTCTGAGGTTGCATCCGTGAGGAAGGATATCGCCGGTTCTAATGTTTCACCGGATGTAGTTGCGTCTCTGGAGAGAAGCAAGCAGGCACGTATTACTACGGCGCAGCAGGACGCGATTTGCAGGGTCATTGCTGCTATAAAGGACTGCTTAAAGATTTATTTTATTTTATTTTTTTAAATTTTTTTTCTATACCGGCATTCGTGAGGGTATCACATCATGCCGGTTTACAATAAACAGTGGGGTGATAAACGGAAAACAGTGAACGGTGCTAACACAATAATAAAGTTACAGTTACAATAAAACAGGGAGGCGTAAAACTAGGAGCGAGAAAAAATAATAGGAACTTTAACATCGAGTATTAACCTGAAGTATGACAGGGTACAAAATAAAGCATTTTGTGATTTGCAATGACATGTTCATTTGAGGTAATTGCAGTTTTAAACATAAGGGTGGAAAATAGAAAGGTAGAGTTTTTTACATAGGGGACGAGACTGACTCCTTGGAGGAAGTAATGGTTTTCTGGATATTGGTAGTGCTTGAAGGTAGGTTGTTAGGTGAGTAAAGAATTTAATCTGAGTCTGGGAAGGCTTGTTTGAAAAGCCACGTTTTGAGTCTTTTCCTGAATGTTGGGAGGCAAGGTTCCTGCCTTAGCTCTGTTGGGATAGAGTTCCAAAGAGGAGGTCCTGCTGTGAAGAATGCTCTGTCTCTGAACGTTATGTGATGGGTGGTTTTGGACTGAGGTACCTGAAGAGAATCTTTATAGTGCTCTCTTATGGGTCTGGAGGATGTGAGTTTTTTGAAAGGGATTTGAAGGTTGAGCGGAGCTACTTGTTGGATGGCTTTGAATATTGTGGTGATGGACTTATATAGTATTCTACAATGAATGGCTTCCTGACTATAGCCCTGGGCATCCTTGAGTGCTGCTCCTCCTTTGACCGGGATGGTTGTGCGCTTAGAGATTGCGCAGACCATGGCATCCACTTTTGGAAACCGTAGGAGTTCCTTGGCCGTGGGTTCCAGGGAGTATAGGGCTTCTAAGGCCTGTCCTCCTTTGAAGCTGGCCTCCGGTGCATTCCATTCCATGTCAATCAGTTGTTGCCCGGCCTGCAACATTGGGAAATTGCATGAGGCCTGACGGAGGGACACCAAAACGGGATTAGTCTTTGGCTCCGCTGTGGTACTCGTGCCTGGAATGGCCAGTGTCTTCAGGGTCAGAGACATGAGCGCTGGTAACTCGTCTTTGGAAAAGAATTGCAACATGGTTCGGTATTGTTCCATCCCTGGTGGGATTTCCCCTTCCTCCAAGGCGTCAGTCTCGTCCCCCGAGGTGTCTGTATCCCCTATAGGGAGGGGTTCGTGTCTAGGTGGGGCACGTCTCGAAAGGTCTGAGAGGTGCTTGGAAGATCTTTTGCTTCTGGTGGAGACTGGGCCTGTATTGCCAGCGGTACCGATTGCGCTTGGACAAAGGTTTGCAGCCCTTTGAAGAATTCCACCCAGGAAAAGGTCCCTGGGTCCATATTGAATCCCGGCGGGTTTATGGTGGAGGCTCCTGAGGTGCTTTCCTATGTAGGTGCCGAGTCGGAGATACAGAGGTCTGGGGTATTATCGTTAGTGGATTCGGAACTCTCTACTGGCTGTGGGGAGCCTTGCTTAGGTTCCCCCTGAGTCTCTTCGCACTGCTGGCATAGGGCAGAGGCCACTTCAGGTTGCGCAGCTCTCAGGTGGCAGGCTGGGCAGACGACTTGTCCCTTGGTCTTTTTGGCCAGCGGTGCCAGTGATTTGTGCATGTGGAGTGAATCAAAACTCATCTGTGTGCGTTGGAAAGCATGTCAGGAGGCTTAGTTGTGCACTCTGGGTGCGCAGACGATGTGCGTACGTGCGGGATGCGCGTGCAGGATACAAGTTTGTGCGCCTGACGGAGATGTGTGCACCGCTGTGCGCACGGTGCTATTTGTGCGCTCAGGCCATTTATGTGGGCCGCTGTGTGCCCGGCACAGATATGCGTGCTGCAATGCACACGGCACAGATGTGCATGCCGCTGTGCGCACAAGCCGGTTGTGCACACGGCTCAGTTGAGCGGGCAACACGGCGATCAAGGGGGGGGGGGGGAGAAATGGTGCCGATGACCACGCGGACAAGATGGTGACCCCTTCCCAGAGGGTCTCCACATGTGTGGACCCTTGCCCGGATCAGGGTCTAGCTTGGAGGGAGCTGCTGAACCCGATTTAACAGATGCCGGAAGGGATGCTCAGTGCGGCTATTTGAGCCTCGAAGACCGGAGACTTAGAAGAGGTTTCTACCTTACCTGGTCTCGACATTTCCCGGTCTCCTGCAGAGCGGTCTCCGGCTGCGGGGGGAGAGGAAATTACCTTCACTGCTGCGCTCAATTCTGCACCCGCTGCCTCTCAGCCACTCTGGGGCTAAGTCCACACCGGGAACCAGCTACCGGACCGAGGCTTACTTCTGAGGGATCTCGGAAATCACATCAGGAATTTTCAACTGGGGAAGGGACCCTTAGGTATCTTTCTTCTTTGTTTTAGAATTGCTAACACTATTTTAGTGTGTGGATGTGTCCCTATCTGCTTTAGGAGACGGAGAAATACTGAAGAGCAGAGTTTCCTGCATGGGTATATGTAGGCTGACGTCAGCTTTGAAATCTGACTCCGTCTCCCATCTGCTATCAGGAATACACTATATCCACTGGTCCTGAATCCATCTGGCTTAACGCTAGGAAATGGCCTCTTTGCTTTTCCAAATCCTGGATATTTTGTGCCCTATACTTGAGGTCTAGTTTCCTTGCCATTGGGATTCATGAAACGATTTTTCCACATTCTGGTTTGCAATCTTGTAGGATACTATGGATTGGGTTTACTGCTGCTTCTGCTGGTGTTTTTAGAATCTGGAGGAGGCCAAAGATGTTTGTGCAAGGATCTTTGCCCCTATATATATATATAAACTCCCAAGTGCTTTTCCCAGCTTATCTAGAAATCTGGAGTAGGGAAGATCTTCTGGTGGAGAAAAGTGTTCTGGAAACTCTGGAAGGGGGTTGGAAGGGATCCCTGCCAACTCCTCTTCAAAGCCTAAAAGTAAATGGACACTAATTCAAGACCCCAACTCTATCATCTTTTAGGGGTGTACTCCAGGTGGACATCCTTTGATTAGCTGGACTCCGTTGCAAGCCAATGCTGTGGACTTGAACCACTTTGCAGGGGTTCTGTGAGTATTTCCCCAAACTGGAATACCAGAACTCCTCTTTTTCTTGGAAAGGAGACTGGAGAATACAATTATCTTTTGAGACTCAAACAGGTTTTCTTCTGGGGACAGTTTCCGAGGGATGCAGGAAGGATTTTCTCTAGAATCATCATAGTCCAACCTAATTGCTGCCCCTGACCATCTCACTTGTCCAAGTGCAGACCCAGGGGCTTGAAGCTTTGATTGCCCTTTGTTGATTTTGTTTCAGAATGTCATACACTGGACTTTGCTTCAACACTAGACTTTTGCTTCAACACTGGACTTTTGCTCTGCGTTAGAACACCAGAATTGCATCAACAGTGCTAGAGTTGGCTCTACTGCACCAGAACACTGGACTTGCATTGCATCAATGGTGCCTGAGTACCAGTCTGTACTGGTCGGGGCCAGATGCTTCATCGGCTCCAGGAATTCCAGATCCAGAGGCTGGCTGTAAATCTTAGGAACCTCAAAGCCCCCTGCAGGGAACGAGACTAGGGAATGCAAAATGGAACCCTCAGGCTCCGATGCCCCATGCTTCAGCGTCTTGCTCAGCCTCAAATTAGTAGAGGATCTGCTGATCTCATTGCAAAGGGAGACTAGAAAAAGGAGTGCGCTAGATCTTTCCCGATTTTTTTTTTTTTTAAATACTGAAATGTTATTGAGGAGCTGTCAAGAAAGTAAAACAGAAAAACAGAAAAAGGAATATTCTTAAACTCAGTGTGTTTTTTTTTGTTAAATTTTCTTTTCTTAAGAAAGTAGCACTAAAAAAGTGCCGTTCTTTAAAGAAAATTATAACGATATTCACAGAAAAAAGAGAGAGAGTTAGAAGTATATGTCCGTTCTGATGTTCAGATGAAAAAAAGACAGGGAACTCACATGGCAACCAGAGTGGGAATTCCCGCACATGCTCAGTAGAGCAAAGACTCTACCAACTAGGAGAGAGTGGTCTGTTCATTGCCTCTGGATGCTGTCACCCACATGTAGTGGCTAATTCAGCCCTGCTTATTGATGGAAAAAATGTATTCTCAAGTTATTTACCTAAAGTTATTGCATTTCTTTAAGCAGGCTCCAACGCAGTCAGTCCAATGGGGTCAGAAACAGAGTAAAACTTGTACAATGGCACAGACCTTGGAAAGAGAGATTACTCTGTGTGCATACCTATGCGCTAGGTATGCCTGTGTGACAAAATCTGATCAATGAATACATAGCAGATTTACTTTTCTAGATGAGTAGCACCTACCTTCTGTCTGTGGTCATCTGCAGTGCTCCTCCTCTCAGATTACAAAGGCAACAGTCCTACAGCAAAAAAAAACCAAAACAAAACAAAACCCTTTCATCAGAATCTCCTGCAAGTACAACACAACCACCGTTCCCCAATTCACCATGAACAATATTCCCACTCTCTTAATTTGCCCATGTGATTCCAACAAGGAAGAGTTTTGTATAGGGGGTTGTATTCCCTATTGCTTAGGTTAGATTTAATGAGTATCTACTATCTTGGACCCATCCAAACCTTCAAAGAGCAGCACCAAGGGAAAATTATTGCTTTCCTAGCACAGTTATTTCTTCCTTCTGTAGTGTGCTGACCCTGACTCTCACTATACTACAACTAATCGCTTCTACAGTGCTACTTGATGTATGCAGCACTACAACAATGTGTAAGTGTTGCGTCCGTTGGTCTCAGATGGCTTCAACCCTTGTGCCTCACCTTTTTCTCTGCTCTCCCTGCTAGCCTTGGGAAGATGGCTGCCACGTCTGCAAGCCGCGTCCTCCGGCGACCCTGGAACAGCTATGGCAAAGCCTCACGCTATGTTTCTCTCCTAAGGGCCTCCTAGGGTGCACACGCACGCCTCCCACGTCTTTATCCACGTCAGGGCGAGAACCTCGGGGGCGTCCCCCTTGAGTGTCGTCACGCCATCCGGGTATTTAGCCTACGCTTGTTTGCTAGCTTGTAGAGTTAGCAAGGATTGGACTCGTCCAGTCTAAGCTACTCTGCCGCTTCCTTGCTGCTACTGGAAGCCCTCTCTGCCCTTCGGGGTATACTCTAACCTGGGTACCCGCTCCTCGGGGGCCCTCTGCTTTCTTTCAGGTGCCTTACTGGGATCAGGTACTCGCTCCTTGAGGACCTGCTTTCCGTGCCTCGGTGTCTGTTACCATCGACGTCTGCCTGGTGGAATCATCAACTTTACAGCTACCATCTAGTGAGTAATCTATTCTCAGTCTGTCTCATCTACAGCTCTGCCGTGCTGGGAAACCAATACCTGGATATCCCTATACCATCTTGGTGAGACGGGTTCCCTCTGCCGAGGGTCCCTGGACTGATACCTCTGGATCAACTCACTACTGCCACCTCTGGTGGTATACAACAGCTGTACAATAAAAGACAAAACTCTGTGTTTGTGCCAGTGGCGTAGCCAGAATTGATTTTTTGGGTGGGCACAAGGTTAACATGGGTGGGCTGTAGGCATGCAGGTCTACTAGTTTTTTTTTTTTTTTACTGATAAATAATGCCATATACTGCACCCTAGAATGGCTTTCTAGGTAATTTGCAACAGCCATTATGCATCATGTATGAAACTTTAAAATAATTTACTTCAATTATTTCTAGCACTTACCAGCATTAAAAATTCCTTATTAATCAATTTATGTTATATTTATTGCAGTTTATAAATGCAGAAGTATAGAAAACAATCAGATCCAATCATGTAATAAAACAAAAATTAATGTATTCTTTCATGAACCATCTTTGCAGAAAACCAGAAATCTTCATAAATACAATAAAATATAATTAATCAGAACAGGTGCAGCACAGAGCTAGGGCAATTCACATTACAACTAACATGGAAAACAAAATTCAAATTCTGGCATCACCTCAGCAAAAAATAACCCTCCACTGCTATTTTGTGAAGTAACAAACTCTTGCAAAGAAAGTGGCATATAGAACCTTGCCATCCAGTCACAGCACTGACTCTCAGGATTCAAATAACAGCAACCTTATGAAAAAGCAGCAATGCAAATACTATACCAGGCCCTAGAACATTAATACATCACCTACGGGAATAACAGAACAAGCTGGACTACTACTACAGAGAAACTACACACTAGCAGAAATATTGCATTTCTGTCACACACAGGCAAAACTGAGACTGACCCTTACCTAATATAGAAATAAGAGACTATAAATTAGAAACAGAAACATGCAGATAAAACCAAAATAGAAAGCCTGAGAAACTAAAATTTCTGAACAGTGGAATACTTAAGAAAGAGCAAAATACAAAAATATAAGAAATACACATTCCCAAAGATGACATTTTAAATTGCTCGTAAAAATAAGGCTAAAGTACAACAGATTATCAACAAAACAAATCACAGTGAATTACGTTTTTTGTATCATTAAGTAAACCTCATACATAGGCGTAGATGTGAATGCTATTCAGCTTAACGTTTTACACCAGTAGTATAATCATGGGTCAGAAATTAATTTTATATGCTTAGTGAGTCCAAAGTGAAAAGAATTCAAAGTTGACGTAGCATGACATTTCTCATTGTTGCAGAATTTCTTAATGCATCATAGTAATGACAACATTCAATTTCTTAAGATAATGTAGGAATGTGAGGAAACATTACTTCCATGTTGTTGAAAATGCCACGAAAATCATCTCACATACATTCGGCTCCTTGATGAAGGCAGATGCCGAAACACGGTCTGTGTCGGGGCTAGTACACCTTGAGCCTTGTAACATCTTTAACCCTCAGGCATTTCTTCACATGCAAAAAAAGCTAAGTAGCTACATTATCTTAAGAAACTGAATGTTGTCAATACTATGATGAGTTAAGAAATTCTGCAACAATGAATACAATGGGAAATATCATGCTACATCAACTTTGAATTCTTTTCACTTTGGACTCACTAAGCATATAAAATTCTTTTCTGACCCATGATTATACTACTGGTGTAAAACGTTATGCAGAATAGCATTCACGTCTACGCCCAAGTATGAGGTCTACGTTAGACCCCAAGTATGAGGTCTAACGTTATGCAGAATAGCATTCACATCTACGCCCAAGTATGAGGTCTACTGAAGACCAGAACTGTGAAGGACTTCAAAGGGGCGTGGGATAAACACTGTGGATCCATAAAGTCAAGAGGCTGCCAATGAAGAGTGGGTGACTCGCCAGAATGATGGCTACTGCCTGGAGTCAATACCCTTATTAAATAAACATACACATGCTTACTGTGACTCCATCATCGCTCTAAGCTTCAACAGCAAGAGGAAATGTGGAAAAAAGGATTCACACTCACAAAGAGGGGAGTAGCTGGCTTGTTACGGCGGTTACTACCCCAAATCAAATAAGCCTGATACTTCACTTTCAATGCATATACAGCATAGTTCTCTGATTCAACGGCAGGGGAGAAGAAAAACTGATACTTCACACATCCAGCAGAGCTCTCTGCTTCAACGGCAGGGGAGAAGAAAAGAGGGTTCGCACTCACAAAGCGGGGAGTAGCTGGCTTGTTACGGCGGTTACTACCCCAAACCAAATGTGCCTGATACTTCACTTTCGATGCACATCCAGCATGGCTCTCTGCTTCAACAGCAAGGGAGAAGACTGATACTTCACGCATATCCAGCATAGCTCCCTGCTTCAACGGCAGGGGAGAAGAAAAACAACCAATAAGGGCTGTATAACATAGTCTGGGTAAAACAAATAAGCATGGGTGTAGCTTGCTTATTGCGGCGGCTACTACCCCTAACTAATCAAGCTAGATATTTCACTTGGATGTAGCTCCATCACTGCTCTCTACATTAAAGGTGGGGGTGGAAGGGAAATAGAACCAAGAGCTAAGAGAAACAGATAAGTATGAGAGAAAAAATGTGTGAAGCTTGCTGGGCAGACTGGATGGGCCATTTGGTCTTCTTCTGCCGTCATTTCTATGTTTCTATGTTTCTATATGTTACTTAATGATACAAACATAATTCACGGTGATTTGTGGTACTTTAGCCTTATTATAATTACGATTTTATACATGGCTACTACCTGTCCATAAATTTTGAGAGAGCGGTTGTGTTGCTTATATTTAAATTGCTAACATATCAAAATATATTTTTTTTTAACCTTTGTTGTCTGATCTTTGTATTTTTCTAATCAGTTGGTCCTGGTCTCTTTTTCCCATTTTTTCCCTCGTCGCTCATTTCCTAATTCCTTTTCAGTGTCTTTCTTCTATTACTGTCTTCTTCCCTTCCACACACACACACACATACACGCTTTCTCTCACAGACTCCCCCCTTCACACACTCATACTCTCACTCTCACATGCTCTCCCCCCACCACACACAAGCTCACATTCTCTGCAGACACACATACAAGCTCTCACTTTCTCACCCCTCCCCAGGCTTATATTCTTATGCACACACAGACGCACATCCAGGCACCCATTCTCACCCACACACATAAACCCAGACTCCCATTCTCACCCACAAACCCATGCTCCCAGTCTCACCTACACACCCATGCTCCCAATCTCACCCACACATACCCACATATTCAAGCTCCCATTCTCACCCATACATACACACATTTAAGGTCCCATTCTCACCCACCCACACAAACCCAGACTCCCATTCTCACCCACACACAAACCCAGGCTCCCATTCTCACCCACAAATACACACATTCAAGCTCCCATTCACCCACATATTCAAGCACCCATTCTCACCCACACACAAACCCAGGCTCCCATTCTCATCCACAAATACACACATTCAAGCTCCCATTCACCCACATATTCAAGCTTCCATTCTCATCCAGACTCCCATTCTCATCCATACATACACATTCAAGCATGTGCACAGCTTCCGCTTCTTCCCCCCAAAGCAGGAAGATCAGCTGGCCTCTCCTGCTGCCACCGGCCTCCTGCTATCTTCGGGGTCGGGCCGTATGGCCCGCCGATCTTCCTGCTTGGTGGGGGGAGGGGGAGGAAGCGGAAGTTGTGCGCTGCGCTTCCGCTGCCCCCCCCAAACAGGAAGTTCGGCGGGCCGTATGGCCCGAAGATAGCAGGAGGCCGGTGGCAGCAGGAGAGGCCAGCTTATCTTCCTGCTTTGGGGGGAGGAAGCGGAAGCTGTGCGCGGCGCTTCCGCTCCCCCCCCCCCCAACAGGAAGATTGGTTGGCCATACGGCTGCAGCAGCGCTTCCCCCTGTGTGCAGTGATGGTGCGCGAGGCGAGGGTTCTTTGGTTCGCTGTCGCAGGGATGAGATCCCGCGACAGCCTTGCAGCTCCGGTGCCAGTTGGCTATGCCACTGGTTTGTGCATCCTGAGTCTAGTCCAGTACTGTGACTCCCCAAGGGGCTCCTCCCTGTGGGCGTAGTCATCTCCCACAGTACCCGAGAATCCACTCAAACACCTCAAAACCATAACAGTAAGACAGTCCCTTCTCGGTAGAGGTTATAATTTAATCAAGACAAACAGAGGGTCCCTGCCATGCTGTCTGGTCACTAGTTTAGCTGTGCGTACTTACTGCTGTCCATGCACTGGCTGTACACCGTGAGCACCTCCAGCCTTCATTCACCAGGTCAGGTCGAATCCCATAGCAACCTGAAACAGACAAGAAACAAAACACAGGATTTGTGTAACTAGAAGAAGACTGCCCCTCCCAATTAGAATATTACATTCCTTCAATCACCACCTTTCTGCCAGTGCATACAGTAATAAATAGTTCTATCACTTGCAAGCCAGTCTTTGGGATATAGCTAAATGTTCAAGTTATCATCTATGACCTAGAAGAGAAAATATATAACCTACACTTCATTTTCTCCACTATCCCATCTTTTTCACCCTCACAAAAGACAGACTCAAGAAAGCACCTGAATATAAAGTTAGGCATGTCTTTTCCCCATAAAATGCTCTGCCTCAGCATACAACAAAATGAACATGCATACAATGAACATTCTCTAGTACTGTAACTAGAAACTCAAAGAATGGAAAATTGGTTCTTACCTGCTAATTTTCGTTCCTGTAGTACCACGGATCAGATCAAACTTCTGGGTTATGCATCCCTGCCAGCAGATGGAGACAGAGAAAGTTTCACTGACACTGCTTGATAAACCCTAGTGCCACCTGCAGTTCCTCAGTATTGCTCTGTACCCAAGCAATAAAAAACAGTTGCAAAAACCAAACTAATGAAAACCTTCTTAAACTACACCAATAAAATGGCCTTCCATAATAAAAAAAACCCAACTGGGCGGGTGACTCTCCACCTCCTTAAATAGGGCGGGTTCTGGACTGATCCATGGTACTACAGGAACGAAAATTAGCAGGTAAGAACCAATTTTCCTTTCCCTGTATGTACTCGGATCAGTCCAGACTCCTGGGATGTACCAAAGCCCCCTACTTAGGGTGGGACCTGGAGAGTCCCGCTCTCAGAACTCTCTCACCAAAGGAAGGAGAACCTGGATCTCCCACATCTAAAACAATAGTGTCGCGCAAAGGTATGTAGCAACTTCCAAGTCACTGCCCTTCAAATCTCCTGAGGAGACACCAGCTGCATTTCTGCCCAGGAGGCCGCCTGCGAATGTGTAAAATGAGCCCATAAGCCCTCCGGAATTTCATGACCTCCTGTAATTTAAGTGGACCCAATCGCCTTTTTCAACCAACGCGCAATAATAGCCTTAAAAGCTTTGAAACCTCGGAGCTCCTGAAATCATTCATCACATTGAGCTCGCCGAACATCTAATCGCTTGAACTCCTTCGCACGTGGAATGGATGCATCTACTGATGGAAAGGCTGGAAGATCCACTGTCTGGTTCACATGAAAAGCAAATGTTGCTTACCTTTAACAGGTGTTCTCACAGGACAGCAGGATGTTAGTCCTCACATATGGGTGACATCACAGGATGGAGCCCAATCACGGAAAACGTCTGTCAAAATTTCCAGAACTTTGACTGGCCCCTACTGGGCATGCCCAGCATGGCACTAACCCTGCAGGCAGCAGGGGTCTCCCTTCAGTCTTATTTGAAAGCTACAGGCAGTGCCGAAAAATAAAATAACAAAACGTTACAAACACCGCAGGGCGGTGGGCGGGTTTCGTGAGGACTAACATCCTGCTGTCCTGTGAGAACACCTGTTACAGGTGAGCAATATTTGCTTTCTCACAGGACAATTAGGATGGTTGTCCTCACATATGGGTGAGGATGTCCGAATTTGCACCAAATGTACCCAAGGCGTGCAACAGGCACAACAACTGGGGGGGAATTTGGCAGAGGGCATCCTGAACCCCACCAAGCAGGCAGAAGGGTGTTGGTACATCACATTGTAAATAGGTTACGAAGGACAGACTGGCCGAAGATGGAATCTGGTCTTCCGGCTTTGTCCAAGCAATAGTGGGCTGCAAAGGTGTGGAGAGAACTCCAGGTTGCAGCCCTGCAAATGTCAGGAAGCGGCACCGATTGCAGGTGTGCTACTGAAGTCGCCATGGCCCTCACAGAGTGTGCTTTAACACGGTCTTGAAATGGAATGCCCGCTTGCTGATAGCAAAAGGATATGCAGTCTGCCAACCAGGAGGAGAGAGCCTGCTTACCCACAGGCTTCCCTAACTTGTTAGGGTGGAAAGAGACAAACAATTGAGTGTTTTCCCTGTGGACCGCTGTACGGTCTAGGTAAAACGCTAGAGCCCGTTTACAGTCAAGGGTATACAAAGCCTGTTCTCCTGGGTTGGCATGGGGCCTGGGAAAAAAGGTAGGTAGTATGATGGATTGATTAAGATGAAAATCCGAAACTACCTTAGGTAAGAATTTTGGGTGAGTGCGGAGTACCGCCCAGTCCTGCAGAAGTTTAGTGTAAGGCGGATAGGTAACTAGAGCCTGCAATTCGCTAAATCTGCGAGCTGAAGTGATAGCCAAAAGGAAAATCACTTTCCATGTGAGATATCGAAGTTCACAAGTATGAAGAGGCTCGAATGGTGGTTTCATAAGCCGACCCAAAACTAGATTAAGGTCCCAAGAAGGGGCCGGAGGACGTAGCAGAGGCTTGATGTGGAGCAAGCCCTTCAAAAAACGTGTTACTAATATAGAGACATCCCCGACACCTTTATAGAAGGCGGCTACCGCACTGACATGCATTCTAATGGAGGAAGTCTTAAGACCTGACTCTGATAGATGCCAGAGATAGTCCAGAAATTTCAGGACTGAGAAGAGCACCATGACGTGAACCTTTTCCATTTGTAAGAGTAAGCTTTTCTCGTGGAAGACTTCCGTGAAGCAATCAAGACACGGGAAACTGGCTCAGAAAGGTTAAGTGGTTGAAGGATTAACCTTTCAACATCCATTTTGTCAGGGACAAGGCTTGAAGATTGGGATATCATAGGCACCCGTCATATTAAGTGATCAGAAGTGGGTCCTTTCCCAAAGGAATGTGCCTGCGGATGGAGAGGTCCTGAAGTACTGGAAACCACACTTGGCGTGGCCAGTGAGGTGCTATCAGGATCATGGTTCCCTTGTCCTGACGTAATTTCACGAGAGTCTTAGAGAGAAGAGGAAGTGGAGGAAATGCATAGAGCAGACCGGTTGCCCAAGAGAGGGAGAAAGCGTCTCTGGGTTGAGAGTGTTTGCTGCGAATGAGAGAGCAGTAGTTCTCCACTTTGCGGTTTTGTGGGGACGCAAAGAGGTCTATCCGAGGATATCCCCATTGTTGGAAGATGAAGTTCGCTACCGAGGGGTTGAGAGACCACTCGTGCGGTTGAAAGATGCGACTCAGCTTGTCTGCCAGTACATTGTCCACTCCCGGCAACCAGGTGGCCCTGAGGTACATTGAATGGGAGAAAGCTTCCTCCCAAATCTGCACAGCTTTCTAACACAGAAGGTAGGAGCCTGTGCCTCCCTGTTTGCTGATGTACCACATTGCCACCTGGTTGTCCGTCTGAATCAGGATGACTTGATTTGAGAGGCAATCCTGAAAGGCTCTGAGAGCATATCTGATTGCTCGAAGCTCCAGGAAATTTATTTGGTGTTTTGCTTCCTCTAGAGACCAAGAGCCTTGTATCTGCTGATTGGCTACATGGGCTCCCCACCGAGGTTGGAAGAGTCGGTGGTGAGAATGATTTGAGGATTTGGAACCTGGAAGGGCAATCCCTGGAGGAGATTGGTCTGATGTTTCCACCAGGCGAGAGACAGACGGAGTGAGCCAGTTATGAGGACAATGGCCGACAGAGGCTGAATAGCTTGAGTCCATTGAGACCTCAGAGTCCAGTGCATGAGTCTCATGGCCAAGCGGGCCATTGGTGTGACATGGACTGAAGACGCCATGTGTCCGAGGAGGACGAGAAATTGGCGTGCAGTTGCGGAGTGCTGAGACTGCAGCTGGTGAGCAAGGGACGCAAGAGTCAGTGCTCGTTGTCGAGGTAGGAAAGCTTTTGCCTGTAAGGTGTCCAAGTCTGCCCCAATGAGGTTTGAGATGGGACTAAGTAGGATTTGTCGTAGTTGACGAGAAATCCTAGCGAAACTAGAGTGTGTAAGGTTAGATTGAGGGACGACAGAGCAGCTTGCTGAGTGGGAGCCCTGATTAACCAGTCGTCCAGATAGGGGTAGACGTGAACACCTTGTGTCCTGAGGAAGGCTGCGACGACCACAAGGCATTTTGTAAAGACTCGTGGTGCAGACGCTAGGCCAAATGGGAGCACTCGATATTGATAGTGCTTGGGGCCTACTAGAAATCTCAGGTACTTGCGATGAGCTGGAGTTATCGCAATGTGGGTGTATACGTCCTGGAGGTCCAGAGAGCAGAGCCAGTCTCCTCTTTGTAGAAGAGGTAGAAGCGATCCCAAGGTGACCATCTTGAACTTTTCACGTTGGAGGTACTTGTTGAGGGCCCGTAGGTCTAGAATAGGATGAAAAACCTCCCGATTTTTGGGGATTAGGAAGTACCGGGAATAGAACCCTAGGCCTTGCTGAGAGTATGGAACGGGTTCTATTGCTCTTGACTGGAGAAGGAGGGAAACCTCTTGATCCAGAAGAATGGAGTGTTCGGATGTTCCCCACGTCAGTAGAGGTGAGGAGTCCGGTGGCAGGGCGAGAAACTTCAGATGGTAACCCTGAGCAATGATTGCCAATACCCATTTGTCGGATGTGATTGAATGCCACAAGTTGTGGAAGTGGCACAATCGACCTCCCACTGGTATGTGCAACAGAGGAATCTGGCTGCTGCTCTCTAAGTGGAAGTCAAAAACCTGAAGCAGGTCCTGGTTGAGGAGCTGCTTGTGGTTTTTGCTTTCGGGCTTGATGAGACTGCGGTTTTTGATAAGGTCTCGTCTCACGGGATCTGGATGGTGACGGGTAAGACTTCTTCGGGCAGAAGAATGACTTCTTAGAGTCCTTTCTGAAAGGCTGTTTTGAGGAGAAGTCAGAAGGCATCAAAGAGAGCTGTCTTAGGGTCTCATGATGGTCTTTTAAATCTGCTACCTTCCGTTGAATCTGCTCACCAAACAGATTATCTCTGACACAAGGCAGGTCGAATAACCGGTCCTGTACTTCTGGGCGAAGGTCAGAAGACTTGAGCCAGGCCCACCGCCTCGCCGAGATGGCAGCTGCAGACACCCTGGTAGAAGTGTCAAAAATGTCATAAGAGGTTCTAATCTCATGCTTGCCTGCTTCGAAACCCTTGTTGACTAGGGTTTGTAATTGTTCTTGAAATTGCTGAGGCAGGGAGTCTGAGAAGTCCTGTATCTGCTTAAAAATGACCCTGTTATATTGGGTCATATAAAGCTGATAGGCAGCAATTCAGGAGATGAGCATGGCCCCTTGGAATACTCAGCGACCAATGTTATCTAGGAACTTCTGTTCCTTTCCAGGAGGAACAGCTGAGTGAGGCTTTGACCTCTTTGCCCTTTTTTGTGCAGACTCTACCATGACCGAGTGGTGATCTAGTTGTGATTTTTGAAATCCTGGGGCTGACTGCATCAAATAGGTAGTGTCAGCTTTCCTGTGTATTGGAGCAATGGAGCCAGGATGTTCCCAGTTCTTCTTGAGGAGATCGAGAAGGACCTGATGGATGGGAATAGAGGTAATTACCTTAGGAGCATCCAGGAATTGGAGCAACTCCATCATCTGCTGCCTATCATCCTGTTCCGTCTGTAATTGAAAGGGAACTAATTCAGACATTTCCTTCACAAAGTTTATAAAGGAGAGGTCCTCTGGAGGAGAACGCTTCCTACTCTCAGTGGGTGAAGGTAAATCATCGGTGTCTGTTGAAGTATCATCACCCCAGGTATCATAAGGATCAGCACCTGTTCCTCTAGGAACTAAAGGGGGACAGGGTGGTTGGATACCTGAAGGTCCTGGTCTAGGCTCCGAAGGAATCGGAGGAATTACCGGAGGCACCGATGATGGCATCGAAGGCGCCGGTGCAGGCATCGAGGGCATCGATGGATGACTTGGTGGCGCCGATGGATGTATCGGCACCGATGGACGTATTGGCATTGATGGCTGAGGCAGAACTCCCAATGGAGGGATGCGGAACGGTGTTTCTCCTCCCGATGATGCTGTCAGTGGGGAGGGCATTGGAGCCATCAGAGACCCGGGATCCATTGGTGGAAAAGCGGCCATAAGCGCTTCCATTCTGGATAGCAGCGGAGACAGCGCTGCCAGAATCAAGTCGATGACCGGTTCCAAAGCGGTACCGGTGTCAGAGGAACCTGAAGATGTTGCATCGCCTTGTCGATGGCCTCCTGAACCATCTGGTCCAGTTCTTCTCGGAGACCTGGGGCAAGCAGCCCCAGTTCCGGAACAGAAGGAGGCAGAGGCATAGCCGGAGGGACCACCGTTAAAGGCAGAGTCGTGGCTCCCCGATCCCCGAATGGGTGAGGGTTGCCTCGGTGACCTGGTCGCAGGAATGGTCGGTGCCTTTCCTGGATGGGGTCTCTTCGACAGCGGCTCAGACGATGGCGAGGTCGATGATTTCGCTCCCTCGATGGTCCGAGTCTTACAGTGTCGATGGCGATGTTTCTCCCTGCAATCTCCTCGATCCTGAGGGGGAGTAGAGGGTGTCGATAGCCAAGAAGTCGTTGATGCCGGTTGGTCACCGGTCGGTGGTCGATGCTGGCGTGAAGTTGACGGTGCCGGTTCCGACGACATCGATGCAATGGACGAAGTCGGGGTTTGAGCACGGAGGAGAAGCTCCATCTTCTCCATTCTAGCCTTGCGACCCTTCGGTGTCATTAAGGCACATTTGGTGCAGGTCAAGACATCGTGCTCGCGTCCTAGGCACATTACACAGACTTTATGGGGGGTCTGTGATAGACATGGTGCGGATACAGTCCGGGCACCAACAAAACCCAGACGCCATGGAAAAAAATCGAGTCGCGGTACGATTGACGGCCAGTAGGCCGCGAGGGCCAAACTCGATGGTAATCGATGGGAAACGGGTAAAAACTTACCGGAGTACCGCGGACTGAGAAAAATTAGAGGAGGGACCCCTGTGGGGCAACTTAACTTTAAGTAATTCCGTGAGGAAAATTCCTGTCAGGAATCTCTTCAGAGCTCCTTTACCGCGAGGCTACTGCTGCGTGGAAAAAAGAAGACTGAAGGGGGACCCCTGCTGGCTGCAGGGTTAGTGCCATGCTGGGCATGCCCCGTAGGGGCCAGTCAAAATTTCTGGAAACTTTGACAGAAGTTTTCCGTGACTGGGCTCCATCCTGTGATGTCACCCATATGTGAGGACTACCATCCTGCTTGTCCTGTGAGAATGCGGAAACTGCTTTCAGCAAAAAAGAAAGCACAGTCCTCAACGAAACCCCTGTCATCTTGCCGCCACCACTTAGTCCACTCCTCTGGCCGAGTACAGACTAGGTCCGAGTCCACATCAGCTAAAAAGGCGGCAGCAGGTTCCATAACCGCTCTGGAATTCGCCCCCGAGTCATCCACCTCCTGAGAGAGGAGTGGGCACAATAAGCAGCAGTCTGTAAAGTCATTGCTATTGCATCAAAGGCCTGTTTAAGGATGGACTCCATATGTCTATCGTGCGCATCCTTTAAGGCCGCTCCTCCCTCCACTGGGATAAGTGCTCGCTTAGAGACGGCACAGACCAGCGCATCCACTTTAAGGAAACGCAAATGTTCTCTCGCAACCAGATCCATTAAGTATAGAGCTTCTAACGCTGGTTCACCTTTAAAACTTGTTCTGGGGCGTCCCATTCCACGTCAATCAACTCCTGGATGGCTTCCAGTACTGGAAAGTAGCAAGAGGCTTTCTGTAGAGAAATCAGAAAGGGATTCTTCTTTGGTTCCATCAGAGTCCACCCCAGGAACTCCCAGTATCTTCAGGGTCTGGGAAACCAGGGCCGGCAATTCGTCTCTATGGAAAAACTAACTTGGTTCGATACAGTTCTAAACCAGGGGGAATTTCCCCATCTTCCAAGGAATCTGTATCTTCCTTTGCATCCGTGCCGAGTGGGTCCCTGCCAGGGACACCCTTTGTGAAGGAGGTCTGCCGACAGGACTGTGAGAGGGAGGGCTTACCAGCTGAGGTTTCATCCGGACAGGGGCAAGTGAAATAGCAGACTGCTCCTGTACGAAGGTTTGAAGGCCTTGAAAAAATTCCACCCAAGAGAAGGCAGCTGGATCCATGCTTAGCCCAGGAGGTATTGGGTTAGGTTCCGCTGAATTTCCCTCTCCCATAGATGACCCAGCCCCAGAGGTGCTCAGGTCCAGGGTACTTCCAGTTAAGGCTGTGGCTGACCCATCTTCTGAATGGGAGGAGCTAGGCTTAGCAAAGTCCAGGGAGGCCAATTCTCCCTGGGCTTCCTCAAAGTGCTGACATAAGCAAGGATCCAGGTAAGACTGTGCAGCTCTAATATGAAAGGCAGTGCAAACAGAAAGGCACTTATGGTTTCTTTGCTGCCGGAGCCACTGGCGATAACTATGTTTTCAGTCGGCTGTCACTTAAAATTTTATGTGCACAGATTTCGGGCACCTACACGAGCTGCGGTGAGGCGTACGCACAGCCTGTACACATAAGAACATAAGAAAATGCCATACTGGGTCAGACCAAGGGTCCATCAAGCCCAGCATCCTGTTTCCAACAGTGGCCAATCCAGGCCATAAGAACCTGGCAAGTACCCAAAAACTAAGTCTATTCCATGTAACCACTGCTTTACTTGTATTCTGCGCCTAGTAAGTTGTGCGTGTATGTATTCGCGCAGTGTTATGTGCACAACGCATGAACAGAGCAGACATGAACTGCCCCTACCGACGGTCTATGGTGGGCAATACAGAACGCACAAAGATGATTGAGATGGCACTGCCACGGCCTAACACGTGTTGTGCTGACCAAGCCTAAAGTGGGGCCTAGCCCACCGGGAGGCCGCTCAACCCGCTCAGAAGCCTACTTCCCCTTACCCCAATGGGATTGGGAATGACATTGGTACGGCGCAAGGAGACCGGAGGAAGTCTTACCGAAACCCTTCCAAAAAGTCTCTGAATCGGGAGGTAAATAGGAAAATTAGGTTCTTACCTTTGCTAATTTTCGTTCCTGTAGTACCATGGATCAGTCCAGACAGCTGGGTTATGCCTCCCCTCCAGCAGATGAGAGAAAACTGAAAGCACCCCCTAGATATACTGGTGTGCCACCTGCGATCCTTCAGTATATGAGATATCAAAGCAGAACAAAGAATCCAACCAACACAAATGCCACCCCCAAAATTTCCAAACTCAACTGAGAGTAGCGTATCATAGAGGTCAGATCAAACAGTAACCTTCAGAAAAAACAGACAAACAAACAGAACAACAAGTGGTATAGGCAACAAACCACAAAACAAAGGTAGAGCAAAGAAACACTGCAACTGTGGCGTAGAGACCTGAAAGAAGAGAATAATAGCCGAGCGTACTCCCAGAAAGAAACGGGCGGGCGTCTGGACTGACCCATGGTACTATAGGAACGAAAATTAGCAAAGGTAAGAACCTAATTTTCCTTTCCCTGTACGTACCAGGATCAGTCCAGACAGCTGGGATGTACCCAAGTCGCCTTAACTGGGGTGGGACCCTAAGAGTCCCGCTCGAAGCACGCTGCTACCAAACGACTGTGAGGACGGACCCCTGACATCCAGGCGATAATGCCTGGCAAAGGTATGCCAAGATTTCCAAGTGGCCGCCCTACATATCTCTTGGGAAGAGACCAATCGATTCTCCGCCCACGAAGTCGCCTGAGCACGCAACGAATGAGCCTTAAGCACATCCGGAACAGATTTACCGCAGCCAATGTATGTGGACGCGATGGCCCCCTTCAACCACTGTGCAATCGTAGCCTTAGATGCCGGCAGCCCCTTCTTGGGCCCATTCCACAACACGAAGAGATGATCCGACTTTCGAAATTCGTTGGTAACCTCCAAATATCGCAGGAGAACTCGCCGGACGTCCAGACGTCGCAAGTCCTTACCTGGAGGAGACCGCAAGTCCTCCGCCGAGAAGGAGGGTAGCTCAACCGTCTGGTTGACATGAAACGCCGAGACCACCTTAGGTAAAAAGGACGGCACGGTTCGCAAGGAAACACCCGAATCAGAAATACGCAAGAACGGTTCCCTGCAAGAAAGAGCCTGAAGCTCTGACACTCTCCGAGCCGAGGAAATAGCCACAAGAAAAACCGTCTTGAGGGTCAGATCCTTCAACGAAGACGAGTGTAGAGGCTCAAACGGAGCCACACACAAACCACGTAGTACCAAATTCAAGTTCCAGGAAGGACAGGGAAGCCGAAGAGGAGGACGCAAGTTCCTAACCCCTAGCAAGAACCGAGCTACATCTGGATGACACGCAAGGGAAGACCCGTCCAACTGACCTCTTAAGCATCCCAGAGCCGCCACCTGGACACGAAGCGAATTATACACCAACCCTTTTGTCAGGCCCTCCTGCAAGAACATGAGGATCTGAGGAACCGTCGAACGCTTAGGCGTGATACCCAAACCGGCGCACCAAGCATGGAAGACCTTCCAAACCCTAGCGTAAGCAAGAGTAGTAGAAGACCGACGCGCTCGAAGCAGGGTAGACACCACCGCATCCGAGTAACCTCGTTTCCTCAACTGTTTCCGCTCATAAGCCAGGCCGCCAGACAAAATCGATCCGCCAGCTCGAAAACCACTGGACCCTGACTCAGGAGGTTGGGAAGATGACCTAACCGTAGAGGGCCGTCCACCGCCAGGTTGACGAGATCCGCGAACCATGGACGACGTGGCCATTCCGGAGCCACGAGAATCACCGGACCTTGATGGGACTCTATGCGGCGTAACACCTTCCCCACCAGGGGCCACGGTGGAAACACGTACAGAAGGATGTGATGGGGCCACGGCAGTACCAGCGCATCCACTCCTTCCGACGCGTGCTCTCTTCTTCGACTGAAAAACCGCGCCGCCTTCGCATTCGCCCGAGTTGCCATAAGATCGAGGTGTGGAATCCCCCACCGCCGAACGATGAGCATCATCGCCTCCGGCGAAAGCTCCCATTCGCCGGGATCCAGATGTCGTCGACTGAGGTAGTCCGCCTGCACATTGTCTACGCCGGCAATGTGGGAGGCCGCTAGCCGCGATAGGTGGCGTTCCGCCCAGGCCATCAGCAGCGAGGCCTCCATTGCTACCGCACGACTTTTCGTGCCTCCCTGCCGATTTATGTACGCCACTGTAGTTGCGTTGTCTGACAGAATTCGTACCGCCCGGCCGCTTACCAGGGGAAGGAGGCGACGCAAGGCTAGACGCACCGCCCTGGTTTCCAGGCGGTTGATGGACCACGCGGACTGGCGTGCTGTCCAGGTGCCCTGAACAGCTCGGGATTGGCAGACCGCCCCCCAACCAGAAAGACTGGCATCCGTAGTCACCACCAGCCAAGATGGGGGTTCTAGGGTCACTCCTTGGAGCAGGTTGTTCGGATTGAGCCACCAGGCGAAACTGGAGCGGGCCTCCTCCAGTAGAGGGAGTTCCAGACTGTAATCCTCTGATCTGGGATCCCATCGAGAAAGCAGAGATCTCTGTAAGGGCCGCATATGCGCGAAGGCCCATTGCACCATCTCCATAGTAGATACCATATGACCAATAAGCTGTAAATGATCCCACACCGTGGGAGATGTGAGGTCCAGCAAACGTCGGACCAGGGCCATGAGATTGAACATGCGCTGATGAGGAAGAAAAACCTTGCCCACCGAGGTATCGAAGCGCGCGCCCAAAAACTCCAGTTGTTGAGTCGGTTCGAGTCTGCTTTTCGCGAAGTTGACTACCCAACCCAACGACTGAAGTTGACTCACTACCAGGGAAACTGCTCGTTTGCAAGCCGCGTGCGACTTTGCTCTGATGAGCCAATCGTCGAGGTAAGGGTGCACAAGTACCCCCTGCCGACGAAGAGAAGCCGCGACCACGACGAGCACCTTGGTGAACACGCGCGGCGCGGTGGCCAGACCGAAAGGGAGGGCACAGAACTGGTAATGGGACCCTAGCACCATGAAGCGTAGAAACCATTGATGACGCTCTCGGATACCGATATGGAGATAAGCCTCCGTCAAGTCCAAAGAAGCCAAATATTCTCCCTTGTGGACGGCCGCAATAACAGACCGTAGAGTCTCCATCCGAAAGCGAGGCACTCGCAGGGCCTTGTTTACCCCTTTGAGATCCAGCATGGGTCGGAAAGTACCCTCCTTTTTGGGAACCAGAAAATAAATGGAATACCGACCTGTTCGCAACTGGTCCGGCGGAACCGGAGTCACCACCCCCAGAGCCTGTAAGTGATCGAGCGTCTGAGCTATAGCCAGCCTCTTTTCCATCGGACCGCACGGCGATACCAGAAAAAGATCCCGGAGGGGACGTACAAAATCCAACTCGTAGCCGTACCGGACCACGTCGAGGACCCATTGATCCGAAGTTATTTTGACCCATTCCTCCCAAAACCGGGACAGCCGTCCTCCGATAACGGGAACGGAGGAATGGGCCTGCGCACCTTCATTGCGCGGGCTTAATGGCAGGAAAGCTTTGTGAGGAGCCTCCACGTTGAGGCCTCCTGCCCCGAAAGGAAGGAGACCAAGACTGGGTTCTTGTAGCCTGTTGTCTCTGGGAAAAGGCACCTCCTCGTCCCGCACGAAAACGCCGTTGACCCCGAAAACGAGCCCTAGCATTCCCAAACGTCCGTGATTGACGCGGCTTATCCTCCGGCAACTTATACACCTTGTTGTCGCCCAGGTCCTTAATAAGCTGATCCAACTCCTCCCCAATAAGCAACTTGCCCTTAAACGGAAAGGAGCCTAATCTCGCCTTTGAGGTGGCATCCGCCGCCCAACGACGGAGCCACAGCAACCTCCGAGCCGAAACAGCCGAGGACATGATGCGGGCCGAAGTACGCAGTAAATCATATAATGCATCCGCGGTATAAGCGACCGCAGCCTCCACACAATTGGCCTGCTCAGCCTCCCCCGGAGGAAGCTCCTGCGTGGTCAGCAACTGCTGGACCCATCGCAGGTTTGCCCTCTGCACGAGGCTGCTGCACGCCGCCGCCCGGACACCAAGGGCCGCCACATCAAAAATACGCTTCAGCAAGATCTCCAGCTTACGGTCTTGAAGATCTTTCAAGGCTATCCCACCAGTAACAGGGATAGTCGTATGTTTAACCACTGCCGTGACCGCCGAATCCACCGCCGGTGTCTTTAGGAGTTCCAAAGAATCCTTAGGTAAGGGATATAGCTTTTCCATAGCCCGAGTGACCCTCAGAGAAGACTTGGGCAGCTCCCACTCCTTGGAAATGATTTGTAAGACCTTATGATGGAACGGGAAGGTTTGAGGAGGGGCCTTAATCCCCGCCATAGCGATATCCCCCGTCGAGGTGTCAGCGTCCTGAGGGGGCGCCGTGAGCTCAAGCTCCTGGAGGACGTGAAGAATAAGGGAGCTTAATTCCTCCTTGCCAAATAGACGCAGGACCTGGGGATCATCCCCCTCCACGGGCAACTGTTCGCCCGCCGCAAGCAAGTCTGGCGGATCCAGGGGAGTCAAAGCCGGATCCGCGGCCTCTGTGTCCTCAAGCTCTCCCCTTGGGCGGGGAACACTGGTCCCTGCGGACCCCCCGCCCCTCGGCTTTCCCTGGGGCACGGAAGGTTTAGGAACCTTAGGGGGAGGAGGGACCTCTGCCTCCCAACCGGCTTCAGCCTGCAAAAAGGCTTTGTGCATCAGCAGCACAAAATCAGAAGAAAAAGGAACCGACCTTTTTAAATTTTTTTGCAGAGATCCCGAGGGAGTAGGGGCCTGAGGGCTACCCAAATCGGCCAGGGACCGCGCGTTTCGCTCGCTAGGAGAGGGGGGGAGGGAAGTATCATCTCCCGAAGCCTCCGGGTCCGACTGCCGCGTGTTCAAAATGGCCGCCGCACTGCTCCCCGAGGGAGGAGGGGCCGGAAAACGGCTTGCAGAAGCACCGCGATGCCGCGGCGAAAAAGGCAGCCCCGAATCGCTGCGGTCAGCGCTCGGCCCCCGGGAGGGTCCCTCGTCCCTGGGAAGACATCGGGGACAAAGGCCTTCCCGCGAGAGTCGCGCCCCCGTACCCGCACAGGCCACACAGGCCGAAGATCGAGGCATCGCAGGACCAACACGAGCAGCAAAAAAGAATGGCGCCAAAACTGAGGTGAGCAAACGTCTCACCCGCACAGCTCGTCGGGTGGCTCAACCACCCCCTCCGGGGTCCGAAGAGGCTCTGGCAGGCCGGGGTAACGAAAAACCAATCCACTGCCCGTGTTCAACAAACCAAAGTGGCAGAAAGGAAAGGCTTTTACAATTCTTTATTTTTATTTTTTTTTTAAATGAGACCCCCTTCAGGGTTGGGACCCCTGGAATCGGAGGGGGAGGGTGACCGGCCCACCGGTAAGCTCTCCCCCAGCCTCAAGGACAGCTAACCCGGGAACTGTCACAGGGCAGAGCCCTATGTGCCTGCCCCACACTGAGCTGAAACCGCGCTGCGCTGCAAGAAACAACAGCTACACGAACAGACAGGAGAACAGAAAGATACCAAATGATCTTGTCCCTCTAACAAAATTTCCCCTGTCTTTTCTTTTTTTTCTACAGTACCACAAACTGACCAGACCAGGACCGCAGGTTATGCCTCTCAATCTGCTGGAGTCAGAGAATATACTGAAGGATCGCAGGTGGCACACCAGTATATCTAGAGGGTGCTTTCAGTTTTCTCTCATCTGCTGGAGGGGAGGCATAACCCAGCTGTCTGGACTGATCCTGGTACGTACAGGGAACATCTTGTTTTTTTTTACTTACCTGGGTTCACGCTTACCTGCTGAGTACAGACACGGTCTTCAGCTGTGGGGGGAGAGGGCGTAGGCCATCACCGCCAAGCTCGGCTTCCTGCACCCACTGCCTTTCAGCTGCTTAAGCATCTAAGTCCATGCTGGGAACTGGCTACCGTACTAAGGCACACCTCAGAGATCACGGAAATCACCTCAGGAATTCTCAACCGGAGGAGGGGACCAGGAGAGCGGGGCTCAATCTTTTCTCCAATTTAAAAGTAGAATTTTTTCTTCCAAAAACTACAGCGATCCCCATAGGGAAAGCACGTCCTCTATCTGCTTGAGATGAAGAAATACTGAAGGGCTGCAGTCACTGCTGGGGTGTATGTAGGGTGATGTCAGCTTTGAAACTTGACTGTCTTCATCTGCTGGTAGGGGAGCATAACTCATTGGTCCTGATTCCATCTGGCTACACGCTAGGAAATAAGAAGATGGTGCTCTCACAACTTCTCTAGTATGGCTTGAGTTGAAGATTTCTGTTGATTAGGCACCTGCTTCATGTATGTGTTTACAAAGTGTTTATATAATCTGTCGAAGGTGTGATGTTACTCTACAGCTTGATGTTTCTGTATGGTGGTTTTTTGTTTTTTTTTTACTTCAATAGGATCTGAAGAAGAGCTTGATAATGAAGATCTACCTTATAGTGCTTAAGTACATTGGTGCCGAGATTTCAGCTCTGAATCGGAACATTTTTCCTGTACTGTGTCAATAGTTCCATGCAGGGGCAGTTCTATAATGAGACAGGATGAGTCGGCTGCTTCAGGCAGCAAACAATCAGGTCGATACAGTAACGTGCGGTTGAAGATTTCCCGTCTGTAATGTGCTGGGAGCGCACAATACAGACGAGTAAGGCCATCCAGCAATACAGTCTCCAGTTTCACGCGTCCTTAGCGCTTCCTAAAATAGACACATAACCCTTTCCGCACCCAGCATGTAGATGATGTGTAAATGAACGAATTAGCTGTATAATGAAGGAATTAGCTATTCCCCTCCGATACTGTAACGGGCGCTGATATTATCTCCTTAGTAACCCGCTGTTTTGCCGCGGCCTTAACGTGTTAGTTTACCGCCTCCCCCTAGTAGGTGTTAGGACTGTGAGTCTTGTAGCAAACCCATCGACACCACTTAAAATACTGAAACACAATAAAACACAATAAAAAAAAAGCGATACAGAGATGATCGAGAAAATGTAATGCTGTGGGACACATAAAAACCTGTCAGAAAAAAAAATAAAAATTTTTAAATACCTGTCGGAGGGCCGCGTGGGTCCAGGCGGGCGGCGGCGGGAGCCGGGGAGCGAGTGGTCGCGTGTAAAATCTAGGCCGCGGGCGGGTGGGCGCCTGTTCCAAGCGGCGGCGGCGGGTGGACGCGCGATAGTCTCAGACGGGCGGCGGGATCCGGGCAGAGGGAGCCAGCGGCGAAAACAGCCTCCGGCTCCCTCTGCCTGGATGAATGCACGTGACTGTCACGTGACTACTGAAATCGCACAGGCATTCATTCCGGCGGGGGCCGTGCATTCAACCAGGCAGAGGCTCCCTCTGCCTGGATGAATGGCCGTGCATTCATCCAGGCAGGCCGGCTCCCTCTGCCTGGATGAATGGCCGTGCATTCATCCAGGCAGGCCGGCTCCCTCTGCCTGGATGAATGGCCGTGCATTCATCCAGGCAGGCCGGCTCCCTCTGCCTGGATGAATGGCCGTGCGATTTCAGCGCTCAAGGCAGTCACGGCATGTGACTGCCTTGAGCGCTGAAATCGCACGGAGAGGAGAGGGGAGAAGGGACGGAGGGGAGAATCGCACGGAAAGGAGAATCGCACGGAGAGGAGGGGAGGGGAGGATCGCACGGAGAGGAGGGGAGGGGAGGATCGCACGGAGAGGAGAATCGCACGGAGAGGAGGGGAGGATCGCACGGAGGAGAATCGCACGGAGAGGAGAAGGGACTACCGTAGCAGGCCCGAGCCTTGCTACTTTTTCGGTTTTTTGGTTTTTTTTTTGCTTCGGGAGGAGGGGACTGGACGGGGCTGCAGGAGACCGGACGGGCTGCACCGGAGACTGGACGGGCTGGACCGGAGACCGGACGGGGCCAGGGAGGTAAGCGGGGGCTGGGGGAAAGTTTGCTGAGCATCGGGGAACATCTGGTACCTGTCATTTCAAATGTCATTTGAAATGACATTTGAAATAACAGATACCAGCGAGGCCGTGAAGCATTAGGCCCGCGAACCCAGGATACTGTATAGGCGCTCTATACAGTAAAATGGGTTGCGCGGTCCTAACGCTTGCCTAAGGCTTTGCAGCCGCGGCATGCATTTGCATGCAATTAGAAGAGAGTATCGGGCGCTAAGTGAAGAGAACTGTGCGTGCGGGGAGGAAGGGTGCGCCTGACACTGCCGCACTGTTTCTACCGCGGCCTTACAGTATCGAGCTGTTTGGAAGCAGCAAAAACCCCCCCCCCCCCCCAACTCCTCTAGTGGCCGCCTCACTCGGCCGCCAAAACAAAGAACTGGTGCAGAATTCCCCCCCCCCCCCCCCCACTGCGCAGCCACAGTCTCCTCTCTCTGCTCAGAAAATGGCAATGATGGAGGAAATCCCCGCTCGCGAAGATCAAGGCCTGGTGTCCCACACAGCGAAGATCAAGGCCCTGGCTCGCCCAAGGGGCATGGAAGATCTCCCGGTATACCACACAGCAAAGATCCAGGCCCTGGCGTGCTGTGCAGTGAAGATCAAGCCCCGGTAAGAGTGAGTGTTGTGAGAGAGATTGCAAGCCTGGGGTTGTGAAAGAGATCATGTGTGAGGGCGAGCATGTGTGAGGGTATTTGGAGGGGTGTGAGAGAGAGCATGTGCAGGAGTGCGCTTTCTCATCCCTCACCTCAGGCGGCGGATTGCCTTGAGCCACCCCTGGGTCCATGCCATGTTCTTTTAGAACCAGTGCCTCATGGTTCTCTGAATTTATACTGTACCTCTTTTGCATGGACGGTTCTTGGCTACGACTTTGTTTGGCATTGCACCTTTTAGGCATAGATGAGCCTCTATTTTTTGGTGCTTCTGACGACTCCTGGCTTCCCTGGAGTTGTTTTTGAACTGGTTTTCGATTTACTCTGTTTCGATGAGCTTGGGTACTCATATCAGAGTCGGAGCTCTCAGCAAACTAGTGCCCTCAGGGACAAATGTCTGCAAGGGCCATAGCTAGAAGAGTTATGATCTGATCTTGGGCATTTCAGACAAAGGGAAAATAAATCTAGCATGGACATTTTGCATCCACATTGTTGACAGTTTTTGAATGGGCTTTTCCCGTTCTCTCTTTCAGCGTCACTGCAAAATTTAAGAATGCCTATGGAGAAGAGACTGTTTCCGACCATTCACTGTAGTGGATGAAAATAGACTGAGGACACTCGTGCGTGGGGGATGCTAGTGCAGGAAGGCCCACACATGCTCGGAAAAGTAAAGTCAAACTTTCTGGGTTTTGAGAGAAAATAACCTGACTCTGTGCTATCAGATGATGTCACCAAACTTGTCTGGCAATTTGTTATGCTTGCCCACAGAGAATATGTTTAGTGACCCTATCTGCTTTGTGTTTTTATTTTGTGATCAAATCATGGAGAAATCTGTGAAACTCATTTACACAGTCTTTTCAATGACAATAGCAGAGGAGTAAGTCCAGACTTATTCATGATCTTTGGTAATTTGCACCTAACAGTGATTTTGTATTCCTATATTTTTAAATTTGTGTGTTCTTTTGGTGTGTCAACATATATGTTAGCCTGCAGGGTTAACATATATACAAGTCGCAAGGTTGCTGATACCTATTTTCCAGTCTAGGAATGCATCAATGATTCTCTTCAGAGAAAGTAATAAGAACCTCTCATTGGATTTACAGAGACAAAAATCGCTCCCCATATCCCCTCAAAACACACTTTTCCCAACCCCCAGCCGTCTCTTCTCCAAGCTGAAAAGTCCTAACCTCTTTAGTCTTTCCTCATAGGGGAGCTGTTCCATTCCCCTTATCATTTTGGTAGCCCTTCTCTGTACCTTCTCCATCGCAATTATATCTTTTTTGAGATGCGGCGACCAGAATTGTACACAGTATTCAAGGTGCAGTCTCACCATGGAGCAATACAGAGGCATTATGACAAGCATTATGACCAAGCCACAGGACTAGCCTATTTATGAGCCCATCTTTAAGGGTTTACAATATATGCAGATAATTTTATTTATTTATTTAAAAAAATTTTCTATACCGTCGCTAAGTTATATACCATCGCAACGGTTTACAAATAGGCACATACACTAAGATTAGTAAATCTAACAGGTGCCAATAAAGTTCGGTTACAATTTCATAAATAAAATCATTATTTGAGTAATGTTGGTCTAGTCCAGGTATATTATTGAGTTACTATCTCTTTGAGATATTACTTCTTAAATGTAGGATTGAGTAAATTCATTCTATCTGCATTACTCTGTACTTTCATTCTCTACCCTCCACACTCTTTAGAGAAGGCTTTTTTAAAGAGCCATGTTTTTAGATTTTTCTTAAAAGTTTTGAGATTATTCTGTAATCTGAGTTCAGGGGGCATCGTGTTCCATAGTATGGGCTCAGCTAATGATATAGCCCTTTCTCTCACTTGGATTAATTTTGCTGGCTTTACTGAAGGGATTGTTAGTAGTGCTTTGTTTGCTGAGCGGAGGTTTCTTTGTGGAACGTGTACTCGTAAGGCTGTGTTTAGCCAGTCTGCTTCTTTATCATATATTAGTTTGTGTATGGTACATAAGGCCTTGTATTTTATCCTGTTTTCGATGGGTAACCAATGTAAGTCTGCTAGAGTTTCGGTTATATGGTCCCTCCTCTTTTTTCCCGTCATTATTCTGGCTGCAGTATTTTGAAGTATCTGGAGTGGTCTTATCGATGTGCTTGGGAGTCCTAGTAAGAGTGCATTGCAGTAGTCAGTGCTGGAAAAGATAAGTGTTTGCAATACTGTTCTGAAGTGGGCGGGTGTGAGTAATGGTTTCAATCTTCTGAGGGCCAAAAGTTTTGCGTAGCCTTCTCTTACTTTTATAGATATGTGTTGCTTCAGGTTGATTTCTGGGTCCATTATTACTCCCAGATTCCTTACTTTTCGGCTAGCTCAATTTTTTGGTTATTTCTTAGGGTTATTGGTGTTTGAATGATTTCAGTATGTTTTCTCTCTAGGTGAAGGAATTCAGTTTTGTCAATGTTGATGACCAGTTCCATTTAGTTTAGTAGTTGTTTAATTATGTCTAGGTACATGTTGGCTAGACTTAATGTTTTTTCAATTGTGTCGTCTATTGGTAGAATTAATTGAATGTCGTCTGTGTAAATGTAATGTATTATCCCTAGGGCTGCCAGCAGATGACATAAGGGTAGCATATATATGTTAAAGAGGGTAGCAGACAGCGCTGAACCCTGAGGTACTCCTGTTTCAAGTTTAAATTTTTCTGATAATGAGTTTTTTATCTGGACTTGAAAGAACCTGTTTAGGTAGGATCTGAACCAGTTTATTGTTTTGTCACATAATCCAATTTCTTCAAGTCTTTTTAGTAGTATTCTGTGGTTTACTGTATCAAAGGCTGCAGATAAGTTGAGCATTATAAGGATGTAATGTTTACTGTTATCAAAACCTCTTAGTATGTTGTCTGTTAGAGAGAGAAGTAATGTCTCAGTGCTGTAGTGTTTTCGGAAGCCGTGTTGTGACACGTACAGTATATTATTATTGTCTAGGTGTTCAGCTAGCTGTTTCTGTACTGATTTCTCTATTAATTTTGTTAATAATGGGAGGTTTGAGACTGGGCGGTAGTTAATGAGGATTAGTGGGTCACTGTTTTTCTTTTTGATGATTGGTTTAATGATTGCCCCTTTTAGTGTATCTGGCATTAATCCTTCAGTTAGGGATAGGTTTATGATATTAGTTAGTGTTGGGGTTACTACATTGGTAATCTTTTTTATCTCATTTGTTGGTATTGTATCGATTTTATGTGGAGCAGGGTTTATATTTTTTATCATTGATTCAACTTCTTGTTCTGATATTTCTATAAATGAGGACCATATGTTAACATCTCTCTTTTGCATTACAATTGCTTGTTTGCTATTTTTTGGGAGTTTGTTTCTTAGGTTTAATATTTTGTCACTAAAAAATTTAGCTAATTCATTGCATTTTGATTCAGGAAGACTTTGAGGTGATTCTTGTTTGTCATTTGTGAGATTTGTTACTATGGAGAATAAGGTTCTTGGGTTATTGGCAAACTTTTCTATTTTATTGGAATAGTATTCTTTTTTAGTATTAAGGATCAGTTGTTTGTAGGAGGCTAGATGTTTCCTGAATTTGGTTAGGTTTTCAATTGTTTTGTGTTTTCTCCAGTTTTTTTCAAATTTTCTGAGCTTTCTTTTTGCATCTTTTATTTTTGAATTATGCCAGTGGTTATTTTGTTGTGTTTCTTTGATAGTTATTGTTTTGATGGGGTTTATTTCATTGGCTATTTTCTTGGTTGAGTCTAACCAGAGTTCCGTAGCTGAGTTACAATCATTAAGTGTTATGTCTTTTAGTTCTTCTTCTAATTTGTCCTTTAGTTCATCGTTGTTATAGGGTGGTCGATATTTAATTTCTATGGGATTATGAGTTTGTATGGTCTGGGGATTGAGAATATTAATATTGGACTGAATAAGGAGGTGGTCAGACCAAGGAATTTGTGTGTAGCTTGTTGCTAAGTGTTCTAGATAGTTGCTATTTATGAATGTTAGATCAAGTGAGTGTCCGGCTCTGTGTGTTGGTTTATCGGTTATTAGTGAAAATCCTAGTGCTGTCATGGCATCCATTAGTGTCTACTAGAAAACTGTTTAGATATGATGTAATCCTAATGAAAACTTCTAAATAACATCATATAAACCAGGGGTTTTTTTTGCCATTGCCGTCTTATAGTTAATGAGACCTCATATACTGTGGCGGGCTTTTCATACAGAAGCCCCGTAAAGCCACTATAAAGGGTGTGCGGTGATGTAATGACTGTTACACCATCTTGATTTTATAATCATCGGTCTCTCGGAAGGTTTGTATTTGTAACAACAACTTGTGTCAGTTTACAATTTGAAGGCAGTAAAATTTTGCACTTATCGTAGCGAGGTGTTGCAGCTGGGATATAACGCTGGCGATGGCCCGACACGGCTCGTGTTTCTGTGAACCTTCTTCAGGGGCCGCGCTATGCCAATGCTATAATGTAATGAAAAGAAATTATAGAAGCCAAATAGGTAATGACATAGACATAAACATTTGCTGCATGATACCTACGATTCCCGATACTGCCAACAGGTTCCGCTACTAGGCTGCAGCTATTCTCGGGCAGCAGGATCCGCCATCTTAACGCTGTTAGTTATGTACCTACCGCAATGGGCGGGATCGGTAAGTAGTGACGTCAAAGATACTGATTTGAAACATTTGGAGCACTAAATGAGCGACGACCACTCAACAGAATCATTGAGACCTGAAAGAAATTGTGAAGCCAAAGTGTAAATCCACCACTGTTCACGAAGGTTCAAAAAATGATTGGAGTCACCTCTGTGAAGATTAGGGGATATCTGTTCTAAGATTGTCCATCGGAGCTGACCGAAACTGTGTCCAAATTGTATACAATGATTCAGCATAGGTGCCTCCAAATTG
Source organism: Rhinatrema bivittatum (assembly GCF_901001135.1). NCBI lineage: Eukaryota > Metazoa > Chordata > Amphibia > Gymnophiona > Rhinatrematidae > Rhinatrema > Rhinatrema bivittatum. Next base: position 253,133,394 of record NC_042622.1, on the reverse strand, counting down.
ACAGTGTTGAGGCGGCTACGATGCTCAAACAGCCGTGTTTTAATTTTTCTACTAGTGCGTCCAACATATACGAGCTGACAAGGGCATTGTATAAGATAAACCACCCATGAAGAGTTGCAGGTCGTCATGGATCTTTTATGATATACGTGTTCCATCTGGGGATGTTGCCAGAAAGATCCCTCCATGGTGATGGAACACATATCACACTTGCCGCAGCAGGTGTGACTGCCTTGCAGTCTAGCATTGGTATGTTGGATAACTGAAGCACGCACTACATAATCTCTCAGATTTTTGCTCCGTTGATATGCAAACATGGGTGATTCAGAGAATATAGGGTGTAGTTCTTCAACTACACCCTATATTCTCTGAATCACCCATGTTTGCATCACCATGGAGGGATCTTTCTGGCAACATCCCCAGACGGGACACGTATATCATAAAAGATCCATGACGACCTGCAACTCTTCATGGGTGGTTTATCTTATTCAATGCCCTTGTCAGCTCGTATATGTTGGACGCACTAGTAGAAAAATTAAAACACGGCTGTTTGAGCATCGTAGCCGCCTCAACACTGTCAATTTGGAGGCACCTATGCTGAATCATTGTATACAATTTGGACACAGTTTCGGTCAGCTCCGATGGACAATCTTAGAACAGATATCCCCTAATCTTCGCAGAGGTGACTCCAATCATTTTTTGAACCTTCGTGAACAGTGGTGGATTTACACTTTGGCTTCACAATTTCCTTCAGGTCTCAATGATTCTGTTGAGTGGTCGTCGCTCATTTAGTGCTCCAAATGTTTCAAATCAGTATCTTTGACGTCACTACTTACCGATCCCGCCCATTGCGGTAGGTACATAACAGCGTTAAGATGGCGGATCCTGCTGCCCGAGAATAGCTGCAGCCTAGTAGCGGAACCTGTTGGCAGTATCGGGAATCGTAGGTATCATGCAGCAAATGTTTATGTCTATGTCATTACCTATTTGGCTTCTATAATTTCTTTTCATTACATTATAGCACTGGCATAGCGCGGCCCCTGAAGAAGGTTCACAGAAACACGAGCCGTGTCGGGCCATCGCCAGCGTTATATCCCAGCTGCAACACCTCGCTACGATAAGTGCAAAATTTTACTGCCTTCAAATTGTAAACTGACACAAGTTGTTGTTACAAATACAAACCTTCCGAGAGACCGATGATTATAAAATCAAGACGGTGTAACAGTCATTACATCACCGCACACCCTTTATAGTGGCTTTACGGGGCTTCTGTATGAAAAGCCCGCCACAGTAAATGAGGTCTCATTAACTATAAGACTACAATGGCAATGGCAAAAAAAACCCTGGTTTATATGATGTTATTTAGAAGTATCCATTAGTGTCTGGCATGTGTTAGAAAGGGGTTGGATGTCCTCTCATTGGATTTACAGATAATTCTTCACACTGTATCTAATCCTGCAATGAATTTTGCCTCCCTATAGATCTCTATACTACTGTATATAAGCTGATGCTTGCGGTCTTTGATATGATTCGACTAATCCTCTCAAATATACACCTCAACACAGAGCCTGGTCAACCCAGAAAAAGTATAATATAGAGGCAGGAAAATCAATTTGAAAAGCCTGCAGCTGTCTCCTGCATTTGAAGTTTTCTACAAATGAATGAGAGATGACAAAAGCAGAGCCAAAACAGGGCTGCTCTCTGTGGAACAGCAATTGGAAGCAGGGAAAAGTGATCAGGAAATGAGCTTGAAATGGAAACTGACATCTTTAATTGTAGTGTTTATGGAGCTGAAAGATGTGTGGAACAGATTGTGAAATATCAGCATTGATTTCTTGCTCTCAAGTCTGCAAAGCTTTACAGAACCGACTTGTAATGTATGGCGAATGTGGCACAACACTACACCAAGGGAAGCAGTGTATAAATGGGGGGAGCTTTTGCATGCCAGAAATGTGCACCTTCACTCTGCAGTTTTCACCTGCAAACACATTCCTATGGTAAGCATACCTGAATCAATGCATATCATAACAAACTGACCTGATTTTGTGCACCCAAAACTAAGCAACTATCAAACAGGCCAATTCACTACGGTGTGCTCAGGCCAAGCGCACAGTTAGCCCCTGTTTGGACACGTGTTTTCGACAAGCTATTATTACCCCTTATACAGTAAGGGGTAGTAATAGTGTGTGGAAAACGCACATCCAACCCCCCTCCCCCCCGAAACTAATAGCGCCCTCAACATGCAAATGCATGTTGATGAGCCTATTAGTTAATCCCGCACGATACAAAAAGTAAAATGTGCAGCCAAGCCGCACATTTTACTCTCAGAAATTAACGCCTGCCCTTAATTTCATATTAAGTCAGAGGGTGTACAGAAAAAACTGCTTTTCTGTACACCCTCCGACTTAATATCGCTATATTAAGTCGCTATGATATTAAGTCGGAGGCCCCAAAAATAAAAAAAAAATAAAAAAATCTGTCCACGGCCCGCGGGTTGGAAAACAGACGCTCAATTTTGCTGGCGTCCGTTTTCCGAACCTGTGGCTGTCAGCGGATTCGACAACCGACACCAGTAAAATTGAGCGTTGGCTGTCAAATCCGCTGACAGCCACCGCTTCTGCCAATAAGGAGGCGCTAGTGTCCCTAGCGCCTCCTTATTGGCAGAAGCGGGTAGCTGCCCAGGCCTCTCTCCTAGGCACGCAATTCAAGAATCGCATGCCTAGGAGAGAGGCCTGGGCGCATGTTGGGAGAGTGGGCGCTCGCCTCAAAGCGCTGGCTCTCCCGCATATTTTACTGAATCAGCCCAATAGTTTCCAAATGCAAACAAAAGGGATACAAAGACTGCATATGCAAAATTGTAAAACTGCTGAAGAGAGACAAGGGAGGAAAATGGACTAGGTAGTGCCTGTTGTGCAACTCCAGATGAGGCTGTTAGGCTACTCGCAATCATAGATCATCAGATATTGCTTGTGTGTCAAAAAAGTGACACAATATGCAGCATACAAGTGTCTGTAAAATATGCTTGCATAAGTGTATATAAATGCCTATGTATGCATACAAATATGTTAAAATGTACATATACTGCCTTAACTATTAAGGATGAGCATTAGGGAGAAACAAAACAGGAAATGAGACAAAATTTTCTATTTCATTTCCGGTCGTTTTCAAAACGGAACAAGTTAAATTCTGACAAAGTTTCATCCAAATCTCGTTTCGTTTTGAAAACTGATTAAAAGTAAAAAGTAGCTGGACAGGCATAGGCACGAAGCCTGGGCCTAACCTAGGCAATAGGCCAAGACCCAAAGCAGGGATCCTGGCCTATGTCGAGTGCAACTCCAGCGCCTCGGCCTAGGCTTGAAGCCTGGGCCTATGCCCAAGTGCAACACCGGTGTCTTGGCCTAGGCCCTGGCCTGATGCCGGGTCCTCAGTCGAGACCCGAGCAAAGGCCCAGGCCTGGGAAATTTCCTATCCCTCTCCCTCTAATTACTGATTCTGACATCTCATCCTGACCCGGAGACCGGGTCCAGACATCAGGGCCTCAGAACAAGGCTCTGTCCCAACCCTCGATGACAGGGCTCAACCTAGAAGCTGGGTCCCAACACCTCAGAGATCCTCTTCATAGGTCTTTCTTTGATCTTCGTACTTCAAATGGTGGGGTCCGCTAGAGGACACACTGGTGTTAATTAACACCAGCACATCCTTGCCAGTGGATGCATGTAATGCATGGCAGTACGGTTAATTCCTGTGCATCCCCGAGCGGATGCCGCCATTTGAAGTACGAAAATCTAAGAAAGATGACTTACGAAGAGGACCTCTGAGGCCTGGGCTCCCATCCTGGACCTGACCCTGGGCCAGGCCCTCGAGTCAGGACCAGGCTCTGGCCTAGGTCCAGGCCTTCAAAGCCTGGGCCTTGCATAGGGACTAGGCTGAGGTCACGGCAACTTACTGTGGTCTAGGCTTACGCAAGATTCTAGGCCCTAAGTACGGCCCAGGTCTAGGTCTAGGTCAGTGGATATCCCCCAGACTGGGTAAGTGGGGGCTGGGGAGGATCCTTGACCTGGCATTTTTCAGGGTGGGATGGATAAGGGGGTACAGGAGGCCTCGGGATCCACATTTTTTTTCCTGTTTCTGAGGGGGGGAGGGGGGGTTAATTTAATTTTTTTAAAAACTAAAGAAATGAAACAAACATTACACGAAATCAAATTCATGGAGAACCTCCCCACCCCTAAAAAAAACACAAAAAAAATGAAAACGTTTCTACTTCCCTCCCCTATTAACCATTATTATTAAAGGAGTTCATACCTGTGGTAAGTGGACTTTGATTCTGCACATACAAAATGTGCATAACAGATTATGCACTTCAGTTCTGTTTATCTTCCGTAGTAGTGGCAGGTTATCTGTTGCTTAACAGGATCTCACTGCACTTCTTATGCTTTGACTGGGTGAAGGCATAAGAATATGTGAAAGAAATGCACATCTTCTCCTATCAAAGTCTGTTTGCAGCTGATCCAACACTGTTGGATTGTTGAAAAATGCTGTGGGCAAGTCCTATGCTCTCAGATTTTAAAGGAGAGGTCAATGTAGGCAGCTAAGCCCCAGGGACTACCCCCTCACCAAGAGATAGACCTACAATGCAACTTCAGTCCAAGGGTCCATACAAAGACATTCGTTCTGGCCAGTGTGGCAACCTCTTTTTGATGAAGCCATGACAATAAAAGCAATTTCATTTCACTAGCGCCAGACACAAATCTCAGCTTACTGAGGCCAAGCAGCACAATATTAATCTGCTGCACCCAAAACCTGTTGCGACCGTCGCTGCCCAACGTCTCCACTATGCCACCTTACCTCTTTGGTGACTCCCTTTTTGCCTGTTGGAAGTTTGGCTGCCGCGGTGTCTTCTTGCCGTTCTCCTCTGGCGACCCCGGACTGGCTGGACGCTGCACATGGCTATGTTTCCCAGCAGCCTAAGGGTGCGCGTGCGGCATGGCCCCGACTCAAGTACCAGCAGTGGCGCGAACCTCAGGGGCGTCCCCCTGAGGTGACGTCATCCTCTCCGGATATTTAAGGTCTCAGAAATCGCTAACGTATTGAATTAGCAAGGTCTACTACGGGCTTTCCTCCAGGTATCAGCGGATGGGATTCGCTCTCCGCATACCTTGCTACTCTGCCTCCTCGGACTTACCAGGGGTACTCCCTCCTCGAGGGCCCTCGTTCCCAGACTTGCTACTGAATATCACTTCTGCCAGGAAGTCATCGCTGTCTACAACACCAGTGAGTTACCATTGCTCTCTCAGAGCGTTCCCTGGAACCAGGTACTCGCTCCTCGAGGGCCTACTTCATTCCAGCTCCTGGGCTGCTTCTAAGAGACTACTGTGAGAGTATTACCATCAAGGTTCTGTTCCTGAACTCTGCATACTCTGCCTACTCACTATATTCAGTTTCTCTACAGCTCAGTTATCCAGGATCGCTGTTCCAGTATCTGAGGGACTATAGCCCAGCCGGGCACTTCCAGCTCACTACTGCCACCTCTGGTGGTTCCATATACTGTTTAATAAAAGAACTAGTGTGTGTCTGTCTCCATACTCTGAGCCTGACCGGTGGTCCCTCTTGGGATCTTCCCCAGAGGGCATGGTCATCTGCCACCAGCCCAAGGATCCACCCACAACTACCACGAACACTAACAAAACCTAAAGTGCGTGAGTGGGAAACAAACCCCTGTCCTGCAGAACTGGCTGTCCCATCATCTTTCATGTAGTGGTAAGAACTTGTAGGCAGCAGGTGACCTAAGTTATTATTAAATGATAGGAGTCGGGTGCCACCAGACTAACAGTTATCCTTCTGATTATTATTATATGTATATTCTTCTTTTATTGCTATTGTTTTTATGATTATGTGTTTTTGTTTCTCTATTTTTGTTTATGTACTGATTGTGATATTGTTTTTTAATCTAATTATGCAATTTACTGTAAACCGCTTTTATTGTATTAACCAATTATGTGATACACAAGTTTTTAAAATAAACTGAATTTAGACCATTTATAATCAGGAGAATCCAAGTGGTTCACATACAAAAATACAAAACGAAAAAAAGGTGATACTCACTGGCATGGACTTGCATGCAGCACTTGGCACAAGATATGAGAAGGCTGGTTCCATCCTCCCCAATATAGGAGTTAGCAGGAAGAGGTTCAGTGTTCACCCCACTGGATGTGAAGCACATCTCTGGGATCAGTGGCTTCGTCTTCTGTCCACACTTGGATACTGGGATCATGGAACTGGTCTCTCCCAGAGAGGGAGAGTCCTGAGTGGTTTCCTTACCCACCTATCAGGGAACGTGAAAGGAAGGAGAACAAAAACCTATATAAAACCCTCCTTTATCTAACCACAAGCCTATCACGCTTTCTAGTAGCAAATAAAGAAAATAGTAAATTAAAAAATGTACATGACTACCAAATACACACAAAAAAAATGTCTCTGTCACTCTCACTACAGAATGGTAACAGGAAAGCCTAAAGAAATATTTTGATCAACTAAACAATTCTCCAAGATAGTTTTTTTCCAACACTTGACGACTATAGGAAGGAAGGTCCAGATCTTTCACATATCTTTAGATTCAGATGCACATCCCACTAAGATTGCAGAACCCTATAAAAGCACAGATGATGAAAACTAGAAAGACCAAAAAAAAACCCCACACCATAATTCAACTCATCTTCATAGGAACCCACTTCCTGGCCATGGCTATCAGGCTCTGCTCCCCCACTTCAATCCTACTCCAAGCACTGACAGTCCACTTGCTGACTTTGGACATGTAGCAAAATTGCTTACCTTGTAATAAGTGTTATCCCAGGACAGCAGGATGTAGTCCTCACATATAGGTGACATCATTGATGGAGCCCTATTGCGGAAAACTTTCTGTCAAAGTTTCTAGAAACTTTTGACTGGCCCTGTGAGGCCACCGAGTATGCCCAGCATGCCATGATATTCTCTGCCACAGGGGTCTCTCTTCAGTCTCGTATGTAGCAATAAGCTTTAGCAAAAATAAAATAATAAAACATATCGGACCCAACTCCACGGTGTGGTGGGTGGGTTTCTTGAGGACTACATCCTGCTGTCCTGGGATAACACCTATTACAAGGTAAGCAATTTTGCCCTATCCCAGGACAAGCAGGATGCTAGTCCTCACATATGGGTGATTAGCAAGCTAGAGGCCGAGTCATTTTGTAGTGAAGCAACAGTGAAGTATTGTTGTTGAAAATGAGGCAGCCGAAGATCACAGCAGATTGGATGTAGAAGGAGTTGGGATTAAACTGGAAACAAGTTCTTTAAGGACAAATTGTCCATATGCTGAATCTTGTTGTCCTTACAGTAAGGAGCTGCAAAGGTGTGAAGAGAACTCCATGTTGCTGCTTTACATATGTCAAGAATTGGTACTGAACGATAGTGTGCTACTGAGGTTGACATTGCTCTTACTGAATGCACCTTTACTCGTCCTTGGAGAGGAAGGCCTGCTTTTTCATAGCAAAACTATATGCAATCTGCTATCCAATTGCTTTACCCGGTTTGTTTGGATCATGAGATACAAAGATTTGAGTGAATTTCCTGTGGACTGCAGTGCGGTCTAAGTAAAAGGCTAGCGCACGCTTACAGTCCAAGGTATGTAATGCCCGTTCTTGGTGAGAATGAGGCCTTGGAAAGAATGTGGGTAAAACTATAGATTGGTTCAAGTGGAATTCCGTAACTACTTTGGGAAGGAATTTTGGATGTGTATGGAGAACCACTCTGTCATGTAGGAATTTTGTATAGGGTGAGTACGTGACAAGTGCTTGTAACTCACTAACCCTTCTAGCGGATGTAATGGCTATAAGGAAGATAGTCTTCCATGTGAGAAATTTAAGATCAAAGGAATTCATGGGTTCAAAAGGAGAACGCATGAGTTTTGTTAAGACCAAATTCAGGTCCCATTCTGTGACCAGTGGCCGAATTGGTGGTTTAAGGTGAATTAAACCTCTCATAAATCTACTGACAAGAGGAGGTATAGATATTGGTGCATCTCCCATCTTGTTATGGTAAGCTGAGATTGCACTTAAATGTACTCTTACAGATGATGTCTGTAGACCAGAATCTGAGAGATGGTATAAGTAGTCTAGTAGAGAGGTTGTGGGGCAGGAGAAAGGGTCAATACTCTTTTGCATGCAACACACAGCAAACCTTTTCCATTTCGAAGAATAATTCTTTCGTGTTGAAGGTTTACGTGAAGCTATAAGCACTTGAGATACATTGGTTGAAAGATTGAGTGGTTGTAAAATCAAGCTTTCAACATCCATGCTGTCAGGGATAGGGATTGAAGGTTGGGATGGCGCAACCGACCCTGATCCTGAGTTATGAGATTGGGAGCTACACCCAGGCGAATTGGTTCTCTGATCGAGAGGTCTAGAAGTGTGGGAAACCATACTTGTCGAGGCCAATACGGGGCTATGAGTATCATGGACCCCTTGTCCTGTTGTAGCTTCACTAGAGTTTTGGTTATGAGTGGTATCAGAGGATACGCTTATAGAAGGCCTGCGTTCCAAGGGCAAGCAAAGGCGTCCTTGGCTAGTTGGTGATTCTGTCTGTGCAGAGCGCAGAATTTGTCCACTTTGTGATTCAGGCATGACGCAAAGAGGTCTATTGTTGGTTGTCCCCAACGTTGAAATATCCTGGTCGCTATTTAGGGATCCAGGGACCATTTTTGTGGTTGGAACTGACGACTGAGTCGATCTGCCACTACGTTGTGAATGCCTGCCAGATAAGTGGCCCGGAGAAACACTGAGTGTGTCAGGGCCCAGTCCCAAATCTGTGCAGCTTCTTGATACAAGCCCGTACCTCCCTGTTTGTTGATGTACCACATGGCTACTGTGTTGTCCGTTTGGATCAGAAAAGTCTTGTGTGAAAGACAGTCCTTGAACGCATGCAGTGCAAAACGTATAGCTCGAAGTTCTAGCAAATTGATTTGAAATATTGCTTCGAGTGTTGTCCAAGTACCCTGGGTTTGGAGATTGTTTATGTGAGCTCCCCAACCCAAGGTGGATGCATCTGTAGTTAAAATTATCTGTGGGACTGGTTGCTGGAAGGGTAGGCCCTTGCGCAAGTTTTCCTTGTTCGCCCACCAAAGTAGAAATGAACGTAGCTGGTGGGTTACTTGAATTGGAGAGTACAGTGGTTGAATGGCTTGGATCCATTGTGCTCTTAAAGTCCATTGAGTTACCCTCAGGGTTAACCTTGCCATAGGAGTGACATGAACTGTGGAAGCCATGTGGCCTAACAAGGTTAGAAACTGATGAGCTGTTGCTTGTTGCTTTGAGTGAATAGAGTTTGCCAGTAGGGAAAGTGTGTCTGCCTGATCCCCGGGTAGAAAAGCTTTTGAAAGTATGGTGTTCAATTCTGCTCCTATGAGTTGAAGCAGGTGAGACGGAATGAGATGGGATTTTTGATAATTGATGAGAAAGCCCATGGAGTAAAGTAGAGTAATTGTTTGGTTGAGAGAAGTTAGTGCTCCTTGTTGAGATTGAGAAAACTCACAAGGCTCCTGCTCCGCGATGCCTACAGCAGTGCGGAAAAACAAAGACCAAAGAGAGACCCCTGTGGCAGAGAATATCATGGCATGCTGGGCATGCTCAGTGGCCTCACAGGGCCAGTCAAAAGTTTCTAGAAACTTTGACAGAAAGGTTTCCGCAATAGGGCTCCATCAATGATGTCACCCATATGTGAGGACTAGCATCCTGTTTGTCCTGGGATAAATTTGAGTTATGAAGCAGGTGTAACTGGTCATGGAGAATGAGGAACAAAATTATGTATATAAAATCACCAACATTTCCTTAATCTAGGGCTAAACAGCTAGAACTCTAAATGAACCATTTGAGCAACCTGTTTGAACTATCCAACTTGTTTCTCAGATCACATTCACTTCCACAGGGAGGGGTGCACAGCAGAGGACTTCACCAAAACATTCATGAATAAGATCCTAAGGATACGTTCCTCCTTTGACAACTCTCTCTCCTTCACACCCCCCTTAATAACCATGTCCTCTCTAATCACAGGAACATCTTAATTCCTTCCAGACAATACCACGCTAGCTGACTTCAGAACCATCACCCCAAAAAGAGGTGGAACATATACAGAAAATGAATCAGTCTCAGCCCACTAGACCCAATTCCCCCAGGCGTCATTTGCAACCTTAAGCAGGAATTAGCCCCATGGCTCTCCAATATAAGAACATAAGAAATTGCCATGCTGGGTCAGACCAAGGGTCCATCAAGCCCAGCATCCTGTTTCCAACAGAGGCCAAACCAGGCCACAAGAACCTGGCAATTATCCAAACACTAAGAAGATCCCATGCCACTGATGCAATTAATAGCAGTGGCTATTCCCTAAGTAAATTTGATTAATAGCCGTTAATGGACTTCTCCTCCAAGATCTTATCCAAACCTTTTTTGAACCCAGCTACACTAACTGCACTAACCACATCCTCTGGCAACAAATTCCAGAGCTTTGTGCGTTGAGTGAAAAAGAATTTTCTCCGATTAGTCTTAAATGTGCTACTTGCTAACTTCATTGAATGCCCCCTAGTCCTTCTATTATTCGAAAGTGTAAATAACCGATTCACATCTATTTGTTCAAAACCTCTCATGATCTTAAAGACCTCTATCATATCCCCCCCCCTCAGCCGTCTCTTCTCCAAGCTGAACAGCCTTAACCTCTTCAAGCCTCTCCTCATAGGGAAGCTGTTCTATCTCCTTTATCATTTTGGTTGCCCTTCTCTGTACCTTCTCTATCGCAACTATATCTTTTTTGAGATGTGGCGACCAGAATTGTACACAGTATTCCAATGGCTTTCTATCTCAAGGCTTGCTTCCCAACTTGCTTAAGGAAGCAGTAATTAAAACAATCATGAAGAAACCAAACTCTGACCCCCAAATAATCGATAACCACCGCCCAGTCTCCAGTCTACTATTCTTATCCAAACTAATGAAAAAAGGTAGTCTACGTCCACTTGATTATCTCGAAAAGAGAAACATCTTGCACTCCTACCAATCTGGTTTTAGGAAAAGGTCACAGCACTGAATCTGCAATTAAATCCATCTAAATGCAGATCATCCTAGTGTTATTAGATCTTTCTGCAGCCTTTAACTCTGTTGATCACAGCCTCTTGATTCAGCACCTAGAGAATATTGGTCTTGAAGGTACTGCCCTTAGGTTCCAATCTTTTCTGTTCAACAGAATTCTGTCATGTTGGCCAACAAATAGTCCACTCCTAAAAACCTCATTTGTGGAGTATCTCAGAACTCTGTTCTCTCCATGTTTCTCTTCACCATCTGTCCTATCTGCGATCTTGATTCTATCCTTCAACACTGAATATCATCTGTATGCAGATGATATCTGACTTTGCATTAAACTGTGATCTGACTAATCCTCTCCTATCGCCAATCTCAACAACTGTGACAGTAATAGCCCAATGGCTCAACAACCATAACTCAAACTTAATCCCTCCATATCTGAACTTCTCTGGTTAAGCTGGCAAGGTCAACCCCTACAGTCCATTTCTTCCCTGTCAGACACCCCTTCTCCATCTCAAAGCCTCTACAAAGCCTAGGAGTTCAACTTGATCCTATCCTTACTATGGAAGCCCATATCTCTAAAGTAGTGAGAGCTTTTTTAAATACCTTTGCTAGATCTGGTGACTACACTATTACTTCAATCAGCACAACCTAGCATTGGTTATCCATTCACTAATTACTAGTCGTTTAGATTACTGTAACTCTCTTAACATGATCTCCCAGACCTGCTTGAACAAACTACAATTTTTGCAAAACATAGTAGCCAGAAGTCTAGTAGGGAAGAAACCTAGGAGCTTCTATTTATTAGCGGTCTGTAAATAAACTGTAAGACAACAAAGCACCCATCTTCTACAGACTACATTGGTTACTGATTGAAACTAGGATTAAATTCAAAACCCTCTGTTTCATTTTTAAATGTCTGAACAAACTGATCCTGGATTATCTCACCCATCTCCTTGCCTTCTACCCTCGGCTAGAGAGCTCTGATCCTCACAAAAGGCCCTTTCTTTACTCCCCCCATCCATGACTTCTACCAAACTGAACTGCATAAGCCTAAAAACCTTCAGTTTTTACGCTCCCAAGATCTGGAATGAGGTTCCTTTACCCATTTGCCAAGAACCAAATTACCTCGCTTTCCAGAAAAAAAGCCAAGGCATGGCTATTTAACTTTCCCCAGCTGGCTCATTAGGAATATTATTATTCTTAAGGTCCTTATGCCATACAATTGCACTCATTAACTAAATTAACTATGTTATACCTGTCTAATTCTTAATTTCTGTAATCTGCTTTGAGACCAAACCTGGCAACAAGTGTAATATCAAACATTTGTAAATAAATAGCTTAAAAAAGGATAAAGAAAATTGGTGGAAAGCAGAAGAACTGTCATCTAATAGATAGACTGTTGTGTTATAATGTAAGTTTCAGTTATCAGTTTTTCTTGGATTTATTCCAAAGGTGTGCTTTTTGAAAAATTTAGATTACTCCATACATATCAAGTGAAGTCACATCCTGCCCGGAGCTGGAGAGAAGGAGCTTTGAAAAAGCTCTTGTCATTTGTGAACCCAGGGATGGGGAACAAACTGAAAATACTGCCTCTAAAAAAAAACCAGAATGTGTTTTGTCTGTTCTCACACAGTATAAATGAATTCTCAAAGAGAACCGTATATTCTTACAGTGGGTCATGGAAAACACCAGTTTTTGGGTGATCTTTATGTACAATCAATATAACAAAAAAACCTGACATACTTCCCACAAATATTTTGGTATGCAAAATTAACTTTGCTGGAGCCCTACATGTTTGCCACTAAGACTCCAGGACCAATTTTCACCCTGTTAATTCTGCATTGTCTGTAGTCCATCAGGAATTCGGTGCAGAACTCATTTCCTCATCAGATTGTCAGCCTGGTTTTTTTTTTTTTTTTAAAGCTTCTGCACACAAACTGAAAAATGTTCCAGCAAAATCTCTCTTTCCTTCTGCATACAAAAAAAAATGTATTTGCATTTTTTTCAGAAAATATGCAGAGGACCTGATTTTCAAAAGTATTTACACACTTAAAACTGTTTTGTATATGTAAATGCATTTTACCCCATGTAAGTGAGCTTTTTAAAATTGCTACAATATATGCCATTGAATTTTCAATAGGTTTTACCCATGTTAAGTGCATTTAACGCTGGTAAATAACTTTTGAAAATTGCTACGATAGTATGTTTCATTTACATATAATTGCTTTGAAAATTCACTTGAGAGAGTGCAGTACATTAACATTTTAGCTAAAACTGCAATATTCATACAGCAGCAACAGACGCTTCTCATTAATTACACGCTAAACCTGCCCCCAAACAAAACACTTTATCCATTATAGGCCCGATTTTAAAAGGGCCAAGGAACGTAAATCTTGGGGTTACGTGAGAAGTGCTGGACCTGCTGAAAGGAGCTGCCCAGGGGGCATGGTCTGGGCAGGGAGGGGCACGACAGCGCCATTAGCCACTGTCCCAGGGAAGCGCGTGCTGGCAGCTAGCTGGCACGTGGAAGATAGTGCTTCTCTAGAGCAAAGTTAAGTATTAAAATTAAAAATTAGATTAGGGATTGGAAAAGGTAGGAAAGGTAGGGTTAGAGAAGTTCCCCTCCAGTCTGCTCCTTAATTGGAGTGAACTGGGAGGAACTGGGGAAGGCCTAGTCTCGTTTCGACATGTACTTCATAAAATCCCCCACCCCCCCACCCCGTGCGAGTTGTGGTTCACCCGCACATGCACACGTGGATGTTAAAATCCTGTGCGCATGTGCGTGCAGATATCATATTTTATAACACGCGCAGCGACGCATGCATGTTATAAAATCGGCGTGTCCATATGCGCATGCTAGGAACCGTGCGCACATGGCTTTGAAAATGGTGAGATTTAAAGCAGCAACTGAGTCATCGCTCTTGATATGCTTTTAGTAGGAATTATCACAGAATATTGAAATTATTATTGTACCTTTTCTATTTAAGGAACATTGGGATCAGTTCTTGCTACTCTGACATCTTATCAGAGAGTAGGTTCAAAATATGTGAACCTGGCAGAGACTGGCTAAGAAACATTTTGGGGTTATTGCAAATCCAGATGCTGCCAAGCTTAAATTAAATTAATCTTTACTTCCTGTGGATGTTGGGCACTATATAATTGCATTTAAAAATAAGATGTACTGAAGGAAATAGGTGTGGACTTTCCAGGTGACAAAGGACAGCTGGTGCTTTGCTGGGTGTAAATGGTCTGCAATAAAATTTCCCTGCTACAGACTAGGAGAGTTTCTGAAATGTGTTCTGTGTTGATTTATGATGCATATTTGATGCCTATTGCAGGATTAGATTTGATCTGCATTGTTTCACTTAGCAACTGTTGCCAGGAAAATCTGCATCTCAAACCAGGCCTTCAAGCACTCTGTGTCCTGGCAGTCAGCTATGGCTTGATGCGTTTAGTGAGACGGATCTGTTACTGTCAGCTGCCCAAGCCTGGATGTGTCTAGAGCCATTTACTTTTTCATTTAATGAGAAAATTAATCATAAAAAAGCCACAGATGTGACTGATAAAACCTATTCTGTATAGTTTTCTACATATTCTATAAGATAAAATAACATTTTTTTGTAAACAAAAATGAGAATTTATATGATATTTTTTTTTGCTAAGGGTACAGAACCAGGGCAAGTTTAAATGTGTGTGGTGCCTAGAATTTCCAAGGAAGCAGGATTGGGAAAAGATACCTGCAGGCACCGATACCATTGAAGAAGGTGGTAGCTGGAACCAACCTGTGCCAAAAGCCAGATTTGTCAATTGTAGTGAAAAAATACAATACACTGTAAACACAAGGCTACACTTAACTATGTGGCAACCTACCCCCTCTTTTCACCCCAACAATCCAGTTTCTGCTTTTCATCCTTGTTACAGAGGGACTAGGGAGAACTTAAAACCTACACCCAGAGACACAAACACCTATGTATTCCTCAAAAAGTATAGCATAAAAATACTCTCTACCAAACACATATAGAACAGGAATGTGCACTTTCATATCGTCACAAACACATTCCTGTAACAGATCTCTCAATGGCCGAATAGCATTCTCATAATTCATACAACTATAAACATTCACAATCATGATCCTGCATGCATATAAAGAGCCAATTAATCCTAGCAGCTATGAAATGAAGCAATGGAATACCTCTTGATAAATGAATTGTCACACCCCTTTTTTCTTCAAATGCCAAGACAATGATCCATTTTATAATAGCTTGACTGTAAGCTTAGGAACAGAGCTGGTGCTGTGAATACTCACTTCCTCCAGTCAAGCTTCTTTGGGACATTCAGTTTCAGCCAGGCATTGCCTGGCTGTAAAACAGAAAACACAGTGCAGATGGCATAGTCAGCCATTACCTGATTATAGGGGCAGAAGAGGGTACAGATAGCACAGTAAGGCTCAATCAGGGCAACTGCTGAATTGAATCTCCTCTCGGTCATGAAGTTCGGTGTTTTGTTCTTCCAGAGGTGAGAAAGTAATGATTTTAGAGTCTCTGGATCACTCACGTCATCCTCACCAGAAAATGGAAGGGCTTCTAGGAGGCAGAAAGAGCTCCGTGTGAACAGGAAATATAAAATTTAAGCTTTAAACTACATATTTACCAATGATAACAATGAATTGCAGCTAGCAAATAAAAAGTAAAAGCTTGGAAGTCATAGGACAGTCATACAGAGGCAAGCTGGAGGTTGTATTTTTATACACGGACTTGTCATCAGAAGGACAGTGGAATCGTGCTGCCTATGGCATTAACAGTCCTAGCCTATGCTATACAGTGTAAGAGCCTGATTAGGCACCACAGTCTCACTCCATTAACACTTTACACATTGAATCTATGACAGGCTGTATGTCATCAGGGGAAATGATAAGAATGCTATATCCACGAGGGTGAGGGGACCCTGGACACCTGAGATATTCACCCCAGACAAAGTGACAGGTTTAGTTGGGCGGTTAAAAGTGACTTACTTGGTAGGTAATTGGAAGTCATGATCTGCAAATCGATCAATCTCTTTTGGAGTAAAACCACAGGGAGCCTGTAACTCCTACCCTGACAGTCTGTTTCAAAACTACACTTTAATTGCTTTGATTACAAAAGCATTTCCTCCAATTCCCCAGTGCCCTGTCTGTATACCTCCGCTAGTCTCCAAAACAAAGGTTAGAAGAAAAATGAGAATTTATGCGAGAGAGAGGAAAAAAAAACATGTGTTTGATATATCATTCATAGTAGCTTGTATACAAAAGGACAAATTAATCTTAATAAGCAGAACCACAAACACCAATGGATAAAACTGCAATTTGAAATTAAGTTTGGTCAGTCCATGTCTATCCAAAGCATTTGAAGTCACAAACTGTAATTTGCAAACGTATCATCAGTCTTCTTGAATCACTGTAGAGCGTATAGCTTATATCACAGTTTTTCTACACAAATTACCTTTATTAACATCACATCTTGTACCACCATACTATGGCATGCCAGAGGCCACACAGAGCACAGAAAACCTAGGTTAAGTTTCCACTGGTACCAGAATACTCCAAATATCTGAAAGCTAATAGCTATCCACCACATTGTTTTCCAATTTATGAACTTTTTGGTCTATAACTAAGATTATTCTTTTACTTTTCGGTTCTTGAAATATCTGGTGTGCTACATCTGGCAAATATTTTAAAATATTTCTCAAATAACTTTCTACAACCATTACATCTGAGCAACCTTCAAAGGAACATTGGAGTACGTATTCATCTCTGTGCAACTAATTGATCCTTACCATCCTCATTTTAAAAAATGCCTGCTGAAGCCCACTATTCTGAACTACTAAGAACATAAGAAAATAAGAAAATGCCATACTGGGTCAGACCAAGGGTCCATCAAGCCCAGCATCCTGTTTCCAACAGTGGCCAATCCAGGCCATAAGAACCTGGCAAGTACCCAAAAACTAAGTCTATTCCATGTTACCATTGCTAATGCAGTGGCAATTCTCTAAGTGAACTTAATAGCAGGTAATGGACTTCCACTCACTCTTCCAAACTACCTGCTCAGAACAAAAGAACTGCGTATGAGTTCCCTCATGCTTGATACCACCTAACCTCCCTCTTCACCATGACAACACACATGCTTCTTCTCCCGAGGGCTCGCCCCAGATGACTTGTACACTAACCCTCATCACTTGAGGCCTCCTGCTTGACAACTGATAGTGGGGAGCGAGTCGGAGGTCTTCCCAGCGGGTGGCGACGAGACTTCTTTATCTCCATCTTCATCTTTGAAAATGTGGTCGGTGTCTGCAAGAACACACACACACACACACAAATGCATTTCTGGAAGGCTGCAGAAAGTGTGGCTACCCCAGCCATACAGAGGGGGAAACAGTGTTACTAATCAAGGCTACTCCCAGCTGAGTCATCCAGCTTGACCATTAACTAAGACCTTGGGCATCCTAATATGAAGTCACTTAATGCTAAAACACTATGAGAGAAATACTGCTCACCAAAGGCATGGTGGCTTAGAGAGGGCCTCAGTTAGAAATAGCATCCAATCAAAGGAAAATGAGGATGATGACCATGGACGTCTAAAGGAGAATGTCCTGCTGTATAAACATGACCACAAGGACTTCCCTTGATAGAAAACACTTTTGATGTTCTGTTTATTATCATTGGATTTCAAGAAGGCAACCCCTTCTCTATAGGGAATCAAATTTACTACTACTTATTTCTCATTCACAATGCTACTGCCAAGTAGGATGGAAGGAACATATGTCAGGATAAATTATCTCGAACCAATAATCTTTTTTTCACAGGTTTCAAACAGACTGGGGGAAAACTCTTGAGTTAGTGAATCTATAGATATGGATTTTCTTGGCAGAATGACTGTGTGGATTATAAAACAGCACAACACATTAAAACCACCCACCCTAACCCTTTGACAATTCATCCTGTACAGAACTAATCGCTGTGTTTCCTGACTTGCGCACCTGTACTTCACCGGCTCCTGTGCCAACGTCTGCACTGTTTACCTCCCCACCATCTTCTTGCTTCAATGAGAGCTCTGACAGCATAGGAAGCTCTCTCCACAACTGTTCTTTGTAGCTGGCAAACTTCTCAAATGCCTGCTGACAGGACATGCGCTCCTTGTCAAACACAACTTTTTTTGTTTGCGGGACTACGTAAAGCATAGGAATAATTGGCCGGGGCTTATATTCTTCTTCCTCACTTGGTCCTTCTGAAGGGATTATGTTGAGAAGAGAGGCGGCAGTACTCTCTCCTAAAGTTGCTGCTGCTGTTGCTGCCACTTCTGTTGCTGCCAGTTGTGTAGCTGCATCTGTTGCTAGCTCCAGGTGTGTCGTCACTGCTGATGTTGCTGGTGCAGGAACATTTATTTCTCTGTGATGTTGCTGTTCCTGTTCCTTTTTTTTTTTCCTTTCACTTTTCAGTTTTGGAGGTCGGCCTCTAGCTTTGACACGTCCTGGTTGAGGGAAAAGGGCTTTGGAAGTAGTTGGAGCATTTCCTGTTTCAAGACAGCCAAACATTAACTATAGAAACGCAATATGTTCATGCAGAAAATATAACAGAGAGCACCCACTCCTCACCTCTAACATAAACCAACAAACAAACAGATGAGGAAATTCAACTACTGGTTATGTATGAAGCATAATCGTGGTTAGCTGGCACTGTTCACACCTAATAAAGAGGTTTTTTTCTGGTTAATTGTTTGATTTTGTTGTGAGGTGGACATGTAAAATATAGGTACCTGATGTGCCATCTCCTGTAACTGCTATGAAACTGTATGCTTGTAGCACTGTTAGATGGGTGTATTTAATATAGTTAAGTTCAGTTATTTTCAGGGTTTGAATTATTGACCCCTGAAGCGGGCAGTGATTTGCTGAAACACCATAGAATCAGGTTGCTAATTTGCCTGTTTAACTGAATCAATAACTTGTTCTTCTGCAAGATCTGGATCAGGTGGCTTTGACAATTGTTACCCTTTTGACTGACAGCTCACTTTCTGCACTTCATTGGATTTCAAGGTGCAGAGATAAGTACCATTTTTTCTGTGATTATGAGAAAGTATATTTTGGAAGTTTTTATACATACATATTTATAGTTGTTGAATATTTTAAATGATAAAATAAGTCACAGAAAAATGTACCACGGTAATTGTTTTAAAGAACAGTAGATAACTGAATATCGACTGCCTGCTCATTATCAGGTCTATAGCTCACTGAGGGGCCGATGCAATAATTGTGCGCTGAAAGCAGAAGCTGAACAATCAGCGCCCACTTTCCCAACATGCCCCCGGCGCCCCCCTGAGGGCGCCATGAAATATTCAAATTAGGGATCGCATTGTCAAGGAGGCCGTGAGTGTTGGCCATTCGCTGGTTAGGAAAAGAGACTATGAATTTATCAGCATCAGTTTTCATGAACAGCGGATAGCTAGGGGTTCAGGAAATGGACACTTGTTAACTGAGCATCCATTTCCTGCACTAGACTACTGGTGCTTTTTTTTTTTTTTTTTTTTTAAAGATTTTCTCCTCCTATTTAATATCACAACGATATTAAGTAGGAGACAGTACAGAAAAGCAGTTTTTTCTGCTCTTCTGTACTACTTTTAGGAGCGCTCAGCAATTAACACTGTTTCAGGCAGGCGTTAATTTCTGAGCGCAAAAAATGTGCATCGTAGACGCAGATTTTTCTTGCATGAGGAGTGAATAGCTAATAGCCTCATTCACATGAATTTGCATGTGATGAGCACTATTAGTTTCACTCCGCATTGGACGCACGTTGTGGAGGTGCTAATCCCCTTATTGTATAAGGGAATTACGTAGCACCTATACAACCCGTGTCCAACTGCGGGTTATGCAGTGCGCTCAACTGAGCAAACTGTATTGCATCAGCCCCTGAGGGCATAAGACAGGCGATTCAATCTGATACCATTCTTTAAAACATACGAAGAGTATATCACATGTGCTGAATTTCCTCATCTATTTGTTTATTGGTTTAATCACTCAGAAAATATACCAATCACTTCCAAAATGTCTTTGTATTATTTTTTAGGAATTGATTTATAAGATAAACAAATACAGGTTAAGTATTAAAATGTATATTGCAATCAGTATTTTTAACTTCACAATAGCCCCACAATATGCAAAGATCATATCCTGTCCTAGGGAAGATGCATTAATAGACTGCTTTTCAACCCAAAATGATGCTCCCTGACCCTAAGGGCATCAGAGAAGAGGGGAATAAAATTAAATAAAAAAGGGGGACGTGATGACAAGAGTGAGAGGTGTAAATGACATAGAAAAACCCAAATGCTTGGAACATTGCACAAAGATGTGTTTCAGGCATAGCCCTGTTCTTCGTGGACAGATTTGAATGAAATCTGAGAGGAAAGTACTAAGCATCTTTCCTACCATATTTCAGCCAGATCTATCTAAGGAGCAGGCATACAGACATGGCAATGGCCGCAGGCACTTCCACTGATGACATGCCCAAAAAGAATGGCAAGAAAAAGGTAAATGTTTATACTGTGCTATTGTTTTCTAGAGTAAATGCCACTGTATGATCAAGTCTGCTTTAGACTTTTTACTTCTGTTTGAATTATTCTATATTAAAAGAAGCAGGTAGGCGCACGGTAGTGGATTCCCTCATCTTTCCAAAGGGGAAAACAAATTGTCTGCTATTATCTTCCACACTGCAGAAATGAAGTCTATTCATGCATGCCACCATAAAAACCATGCTCACCATTAAAACTCCTTGATGACATTCCCAAAAAATCTCAAATCAAATGCTTCAGCATATTCAACACAGGACATTTCTTAGAACAATTTGTTTCAGAAGTCTTATTAAACATTTTTTTTTATTTTTTTACAAAAACCCAAAACAAGGTGAACACAAATGGTTCTCAGAGTATTTGTGCAAACAGCACTTCACAAACTGTTTTGAGGCGTCATGGAGAAGGGAATATTGGATTTCCTCAAAGAAACAAAACATGCTGAATGAAAGTCAAATTGGATTTCTCTCCAGTCACACAACAACAGATCACATTTACACTTGCTTCATACAGCAAACACTCTGCAAAACCAGCAAGAAGAGACACAGGTCTTTTTAGTGACTTCTAAAGGGCCATCTGACTCCATCTGCAATGCAACACTTTAATACCTCTACCAAGTGATAAAAGGACAGTGGGAGTTGCATTCAAGATGACCATTGCTGAACAAAAGTCTAACCAAAAATATAATGACAAAAGCCATAACATGGCTGCCAAATCCTAATGGTTACCCTATTTAAAGACTCTGGGTTTTCAGTTCATACCTTCAAGAATATGAAACTCCACTGTATACAATTAGATAAATTGAAGGGTGTTCTCTAGAAATGTGAAGAGGATGAGAGTCCCTATTATGTTTAGGAAACTAGTTTCAGGTCACCAGAGGCAGATCAAACTAGTTCTAGGTCTGTACACCTCCATCCTCTCACTCAACCGCAGAAAGGGACTTCCCCTTTTTCAGGGTAAACTGGGAATTAAACATCCCACTCTTCTGACAGTTTTATTAAAAAGGGAGATGGACTGACTAGTATAACAATTCCCTAGCATGTGAGCCTTCAATGCCACATCCTCACTACTTTCCCTTTGGGAAAGAGCAGATCAAGAAATGACTTTGTAATTCAAATATATAAAGCACAGCCATGAAGAGGATGGTGATCAGCTATTCATCTCCACTGGGGACAGAATAGTAGTAGAAGGTTTAAATTACAGTAGGGAAGATTTAGACTAGAAATTAGGAAGAATTCTCTAACTTTAAAGGACAGTACAACACTAGAATCCACTATCCATCATCCAGAGGTTTTTAAAGGCGACTAAACATATCTACAATAGTTTAGGTAAACTAAATCCTACCTTGAGGCAGAACCTTGAACTACATTACCACCCTGATGTTTCTTCTAGCCATAGCTATCCCAGAATGTAATAAAATTGAGAGGAAGGACTTCCGGCGATGACGTGTGGGAGCAGGAAGTGAAAGGGGAAAGCTCCGTGGCTCCGCTCCCCTGTATCGGCAAAGTTACCCTTTCATAGCCGCCCGTTTCGCCGCCCTGACCGCTGGATCGGCTGCTGGTAGTGCTCCCGTGCAGCTGAGACCGGGTGGACCCACGGGTGATGCGTAGGTCGTCCACTCGGAGCAAGATCGAACGCCGACCGCACCGACCGCGTGGAGCCAAGATGGCCGCGGCAGCCCCTTCTGGTGAGCCCCTGCTTGCTACGGTCACGGAGGAGGCCCTGCAAAAAATCTCACAGCGCGTAACAGAAGCACTGGATGGCCGCCTCTATAAATTGCAGACGGCGATGGAGGATATTAAGTCGGCGGTGGAGGGCCATGCTAAGCAGCTAGACACCGCGGAGGGCCTTATCTCTGACCTGGGGGACAGGATGGCTACGACGGAGCAACGTTTGGAGGGTTTGCAGGGCCGACAGCGAGAGCTCCTGGCTAAAATGGGAGGAACAAGAGGACAGGGGCCGCTGGAACAACTTGAAAATCATAGGCCTCCCGGAGGAAGTGAAGGAAGTGGACCTGAAAGACATCGTGGAGCAGTGGCTTCCGCAGCAAGTGGGCCTCCGGCTGCCTGGAGACGGGCTCCAGTGTGAGCGGGTACACCGCGTGGGGCCCATGCGGGAGGGTCTGGGATGCCCGAGACCGGTAATGGCTAGGATCCTGAACTGGGATCACAAGACCCGCCTGATGCGGTCCTATCGCCAAAAGAAGGAGGTGGACTATAATGGCCACAGACTGCTGTTTAATGATTTTTCAACCGCCATGGCAGCGCTGAGGAAGGAGATGGCTCTGTATCAGCGAGGTATTCGCTTCGCTCTCTTATACCCAGCTAAATTGCGGGTCCAGCATGACAATAAAACCCTTTTCTTTCACTCTAAGGCGGAGGCTGAGGGATTCGTGGCGAGCCTACCTCCTGCGGCTGGACAGTGAGAGGCCCATCCTTTGATGCCCACTTAACACTGGGCTGATTTGCTCCTTGCTTCTCTTCATTGAACATAGTTTTTTTTATTTCTTATTTCCTCTTTTTTGGGATTCTGATGATTGGACTATCACTATCTAAGGCCTAGGGGTCCTGGTTCTCTGGCCTCAGTGCTGAGGCTTGATGCCTTCTGTCCCGGACAGTTTTGAGCATGTGGCTGAGGGAGGTTTTATCCTACTGAGTTTTCATTTTTGCGGACTCCTGGACAATCGCTTGGGTGCCTCCGCGCTTACTATTTTGGGACCTACTCTACGGCCTTTGTCTAACTCCCACCGGATGGCCCCACACTTGTATCTGCTGTGTGGAGGTGGGGGCTCTAGGCTCCTTGGGGGGGGTTCCATAATACTGGTCAGAGGCGGTGGATGATGGGGAGCGGGGCCGGAGTTGGTAGTAGCAGGGAATAGGGGTGTTCCTACGGAGCTCAGTGGGTTGAGCCCTATGGAACACCGGGGGAAATTTCTGTTGCAGGTATGGATGTGTTGTATGTGTGTGGATATGAGTGTACAGGGACTGAGGGGGGATGGGAAGGGGAGCCAGGGTTTTTGGTCTCTAAGTGTTCTATTAGCGGCACGAGTATGGATGGCAGCTTCCCCTCAAGGCCTAGGCTGGGAGGCCGGGAGGGGCTTCAACAAACCAGACGGGGGGATTGGGTGGCTTCGGCTATCCTCTCCCCCCTTTCCTTATGATTATCTTCCTGCTGTCACGTGATGGCACCTGTTAAAATAGTCACTATGAATGTGGACGGTATCCACTCCCCAATTAAGCGGACTAAATTATTTGCTTTATTCAAACGTATGAAAACGCAGGTGGCGCTCTTACAAGAGACGCATTTGGAGGACGCGGAACATGCCGGTATAATAAAAATAATAAATAAATAAATAAATAAATGCCAAATTAAAAAGGGATTGGGTGGGACAAGCATACTATTCCTCTTATAATTGACGTCAAAGGGGAGTTGCCATCCTTATTCACAAAACCTTGCCGTTTCAGCTGGAGCGTATCTGCCAGGATGAGGAGGGCCGATACGTTCTGGTGGCGGGTACTTTGTTTCAACATCATATTGTTTTCTGTGCTGTATACGCCCCTAATGTATACTCCCACGGGTTTTTTGTATCCCTCATCAATCTATTAACTGAGTTTTCGGATTACAGTCTCGTAGTGGGCGGTGATTTTAATATCGTGGCGAACCGCCAGCTGGATCATGCACCCCCCAAGCTCACTTCCAGAGGGGAGGGTACGGAGGGTGTCAACTTACTGTGTCAGGAGCTCCAATTGTTAGACATTTGGCGCGTATTGCACCCATACGAGTGGGACTTTACCCACTTTTCTCATCCACATAATGTATATTCTAGGCTGGATTATTTGCTTGTCTCGGATCAGTGTTTTGCTAAAATATCGGAAGCCAATATAGGGACTATCTCGTTATCTGACCATGCCCCAGTGACTATGACCCTTCATTGGGGGGGTAACGGTTTGACCCCCACACTCTTGGCGCATGCGGCCCGACCTTTATCTGGACAAGGAGTTTCATGGGTATCTGCAGGCTAGTTGGAAGGATTATGTCGCCAATAATCAGACTCCGGAGGTTACCCCGTCGGTTGTGTGGGAGGCTGGGAAGGTGGTCATGCGAGGGGCTATTATTGCGTATGTGGCTAAGAAAAATAGGCGGTGCAATGCTGAAATCTTGAGGCTTACGGGCGTTCTTAAAGCGGCGCAAAGTGCCCATATGGGGGCTTTGTCTGAGGACACTAAAGCCCAATTGGATCGGGCGCGGGAAGCCTTAAATAACCTGCTACATCTGCGGGCTTCTAAATCCTTGCGATATTACCGTTACCAGCTGTATAAATACGGTAACCGAGCCAGTCAGCTTATGTCCCATCTGGTTAGGCCTCGCGGCCAGCGTACCTCGATTGTGGGAATTAAAGATGGGAACGGGGTGCACCAGTCGACTCCCCAGGGCATAGCTAGCAGGTTTTTGGAATATTTCACGGCGCTATATGCCTCAAAGCCAATGGATAAGGGTCTTGCGGCTCAGATGTTTGCAGACTTACCTTGGCCGCAGTTAACTCTAGACCACCTAGAGAGGCTGAATAGCCCGATCACTACTTCAGAAATTTATGCGGTTATCAAACAACTTCAGCTGGGTAAGGCGGCGGGCCTCGATGGGCTGGGGTCTGAGTACTATAAAATTCTTAGTTTCGGGGTGCTTACGCCTATTAATTTTGATACCAGCAACCAGGTGGAACCGATCAAATAACTGAATAATAGCTGGTACACTCGTACGCGGTTTCCCCACAAATAGTAAAAGATCATCGGCAAACATGGCCAACTTCAGGGGATGCCCATCCAGACTGATACCACTAATAGCTTTGGCCCGCCGTATGCAAATAGCCAAGGGCTCCAGCGCCAGGACAAATAGCACAGGAGATAGTGGACACCCCTGTCGCACCCCCCTGGAAATCGGGAAAACCTCAGTAGGCAGGCCATTTATTAGGATAGTGGCACTAGGGTGTTGGTAAAGTACCCGTATCCAGTTGAGATAGGCCCCCGAGAAACCATAATTTTGCAGCACCCAGAACAGGTACTCCCAGGAGAGCGAGTCAAACGCTTTTTCCGCATCCAGGCTCAGGATCAACGCCTCTGCCTCAGCCTGGTAACTTAACGCGGCTGGTAAACGCCGCACATTCCTCACCCCTTGACGGCCCTGGATAAACCCAGTTTGGTCCTCCTGAATGATACTTGGCAATACGTGAGATACCCGGGCAGCTAAAACGGAAGCCAATATTTTAACATCCACATTGAGCAACGAGATTGGGCGATAAGAGCCCACCTCCGCCGGATCTTTCCCAGGCTTAGGGAGTACTACAATAACGGATTGATTGGAGGCCGGCGATGCCGGGATGCTGGGATGTATGTCTACCCCTGGGTCCCCGCTGAACCTCATTCAAATGAGGGTGGATCAGCGTAGGGTGGCCACTTATCCTACAGTCCTCCTAACCCCCTGTATTAAAGCGTGGAGATGGATGAGGAGAAAGCATAACCTATCGGGGGGGCACTCTCTCCTGCTTCCCTTTTTGCATAATGTGGAATTTCTCCCTGGGCGTGACTGCAGTCCAGTCTTTCGTCACTGGGCCGCGCAGGGGGTGATGTTTGCCTTTCACATGTATGATCCTGTTTCAGGTACTTTGTTGGACTTTGCTACTTTGGCGCGGACCTTCCAACTGCCTGCCAAGCAATTTTTTGCCTTTCTCCAGGCCCGCCACTATCTGCAGGCCTTTGCTTGGACACGTCTGGAGCTCGACGCAGAATTGCAGTTCGCCAATAGCATTTTTGACACAGCGTATCTCCGGAACACCATCACCAGTTGGAAGAGACTGGGGCAGAAGCTCGGTGATGCTGCTCCGCTCCGCCGTATGGCTGTTCGGTGGTCTACAGTTTTGGACTCCCCAATCACTGAGCGACATATGTCCAGCTGGTGCCGGGACCTGTATCGGTTGTTACCCGATATCAGTCTTCGGGAGCTTCAGTTCAAACTTCTTCATTCTCTTTATTACGATGATGTTCGAAGGTTCAGGATGAAGCTGACTACCTCACCTACCTGTATTAAGTGTGGCACTGCTGATGGTACCTTGGTGCACCGATTGATTACCTGCCCGTTACTCCTGCCCTTTTGGCACGAAGTGCTGGAGGTGGTGGGGAAAAGCATAGCTGTGCCTCTGCGGCTCACTGCCCGGATGTTACTTTCGAGTATGTCTCCCCGCAATCTCCCTGGCAGCTGTGCTAAGGCCCGATTTGAGCGGGTAGCCGTTTTGATGACTTGTCGCACTATCTTGGCTGGATGGACTGAGCCAACTGCTTGTGCCTACGGACCGCCGCCTGGTTTGGGAGAATGGCCAGCTCTAGCGCAAATGGAATGACTGGACTACGTGGCGGGCAGGAGGCGGCCAGACCCTATGTACTGTGCTTGTTGGGACATTTGTTTTAATACTTTTCCTAAATCGTTGCAGGAGGAACTGTGCCGCAATGGGTATACTTTAAATTGGTCCTGTAAAGGGCAGGGGGGCAGTTAGGTATGTATGCTGGATGGATGAGTGGTGTTTGCAGTGTGGGGATTGGGTTATGGGAGAAAGGGGACTTGGGAAAGGGATTTGGGGGGAGGGGGGAGAAAATGAAAAATTGGGGATGGGCAGTCAGCTGCACTTGTTAGTTTTCTACTGTTTGCACTGTTGCCATTGTGACTACGTACTGAGTTGTTTACACGTTGTCATGGTGTCTTTGTTGAGTGTTTCTGCCACCCCTGTTAATAAAAATTATTTTGGGAAAAAAAAAAAATTGAGGGGAAAAAACCCCCACCCCAAACTCATAGGTTTGGCAATCATTTTACATCCTGTGAGCTGAATACATTTAATTCTCCATTGACAAGCGGTCACAGAACAATGGGGAAAATGGGAGAAACACATTAAAAGGATGGCCAAAGTCCATAAACAACAACTCAATGACAATATATGTAACATGACCTCTTTTGCACTTAAATTCTCCAAAACTGTAGCAAGCAAGATTCTTAAATAAAAGGTCATCTCAGTCACTGCCAATACTAAAACACCTACATACAAAAGGGAGTTGGGTTGGATCACTGCAATAAGATAATTTGGTAACATTTTACTATATGAAACCATTATGTAGTTGGCATAAAGTTGCAGACAGAACAGTGACAAATCCAGAAGATTCATGAATATCTAGCATTAGGATGCCTGCTTGGTAGACCACCACAGTACCCAGTCCCCCCCATTCACCAGCTCGTCAGCTACTTACACTGCACCATATTCTTGGGCATCATTGGAAGTCTGAAGCAAAACTCAAAACCATTAAAAACTTTTAATGTCAGTGAACACAAGTCATTTCTCTCTTGAATACAGGCATAAAATATATGATTCATTATCTTAAGATTTTTTTTTTTTAATATAAATTCCTTCCATAATGTACATTTTTACAGGAGCATAATAGTTTGGCAAAATGTCTAGAACTCATGCCAAGAATACAAGTGGAACAGAATTCTTAAAGAGAAAAAAAATCAATTCATGCAGTAAAGTGATAGAAATGCAGACTTAATATTGCATTCTTCTCTTCCACAGTAACACGCTGTGGAACAGTATAAAGGCTTCCTCACCCATATTTGTTTAACAAATCTACACACAGCCCCCTCTTCCATCCAAAATCATTGTCTTTTCAGGCATCTACATGATGCATCTCAAAAATATTATCCTTACTTCTTTTAATTGAGCATCATGCTATCACCCACAAAATCTGCTGTCCACCCCAACCTTATTCTTCCCTTCCCATTTCTTACTCTCTGTTCCAAGTTTTTTTTTTTTCAATTACCTTTACAGCAGTTGAGTCGCTTGTCTCGTTCTTCCTCCATGTCCACTCCCCTTCTAGGCTCTTCTTTTACCTTCACATCTTCCAGACCTGATGCCATGGCCATGACCTCCTTCAGTGACTTCTGGTCCTCTGTTTTATGCCTCCTGGGTTGGGTGCGTTTCCTGTGAGACCTGCAGCACCAGAGTACCAAAGGTTTCACCAGAAACACAAGATCAGCTTTGCTAAACAGAAGTACTCGGCACTAAACTAGCTCCATCACTGTTTGGGTTTACAGCAACACATTAGTTATGCAAGTAGAAAGTGGGAAAGGGAAGGAAGGGAGGGAGGAATGATTCTTAAGAGGAAGTTAGGAGGGGTTGCCACAATCTTTTCATTTTTGGTTCTCTTCTTTCTCCTGAAGGGCATGTTTTCAGGATAATCACCTCATAACTCAATCTAAATCAAGAAATGGACAGTCTGTTTCATTAACAACTAGTAAGTATAAGGAAAGGAAAAGGTGAGAATCCAAAGCTCACACAGATCACCAGAGCTTAGATCTTGAGTGTGGAAATGGTCTATTGCAGAGGTAACATGCCCAGTCTCAGGAAGGAGAGGCAAGCAAATGAACTGAATATATTCCTTTACCTTTGCTAAGCCAATATCTTCTGCTGAATAGTTCATACAAAAATAACATACTAGACCAAGCAATGAGTTAACCGTGCAGAAAGCAAAACAGGGAGAAAATCTGGCTTGTATTTACAGTGCAGTTGCCAAAAAAGGACTTGCCACCAATGAGTAAATCATCAATTGGATGCTTCTTAATTATAAAAGTTTCTTCACTAAAACTAGCTGATACATCCTACAATGCACCCTGAGCACAGCGGAGTCAGAGCATGCTAGTAGTGACATGACCTTTGGATCTATATAACTTCCAGGGGGTAACTGTTAGTTTGTAGTAGTAAAAATGACACAGAGGCTGGTGGCATCTTATAAACTAACTGATTTATTAGTTAATCTATTAGTCTATAAAATGTCACTCGCCTTTGTATTGTCTTTGAATCTAAGGAGACATTGTTTCTTAGTTGATGTGTCACAAACATTCTTGAGTGCTCAAATTGTTACAAATTATTATTAAACCTAGAAGTCAATCACTGCAGTTTTGTTAGAACAGGGAAAGAGTAACATGTGGAGGGAGATGGCAGAGACAGCGTGTGTGATTCAGGAAGAAGAAGCAGAATGACAATGAAGACAGACTGAGGAGAAACAGAGGCAGAAAAGGAAAAAGGGACTGGCAGGTAATAAGAGAAAATTACAGACAGGGAGAAAGAGTGAGAGAAGAATGGAAGAGATGATAGTGCAGGACCAGAAAATGAAAAACCAAAAAAGCTACAATTTTGCCAAGAACATAAATGCTCTCAGCCAATTTAATTTCCTTCTTATAAAGCTTTTTATTCTTAAAGCAAGTATGAGAGAGAGAGAGAGAGCACAAGAGAGAAAACAGTTTTTGCTGAAGCTCTCATTTGCTACTCTTATTGGCAGGCCATTTATAAAATCTTCTAATCCAATTATACCTTTCAGAATACTGCTGACGTTTATTGGCAATCTCCTCTGCTGACCAATTAGCTTTATCCACAATCAATTAAATGTTATACAAACACCTAGGCAGAGAATCATCCCACAGGATCCCCTCCCCCCAGTGTTATTGGGCACATCAGCCACTGACTCCAGGTACAAAAATTGCTGGAAATTCTCATTTTTGTTCCATTATTGCACATCAATAAAAGTTCCAATTCACTCAATTTCAGTTGACCAATTGCAACAAACAAAAATTGCTGGAGATTTAGCTCTCTTGCCCATGACGACAAATTTTATTGATCCCAGGTAGTCTTAAATGTGGCTTATGCAGCTTAATCAGTAAGATATAGTGGTAAGAATTTGGCACACTGAAAAAGCCATAACGAAGATTTTACCTGACAACACTATGCACAGCTTCAGATGTTTCTGCAGTCAGCCAGTGAAAAATCAAAAAGTGCAGTGTAGTGTGAAGACAAGATTGTAGTATCAGGGAAGCCTTGCTCACTGGAAGTCTCCAACAGAAACCAGCAGTAAAGCACATCTAACACACAACCAGAGAAAAGAGTTAATTTTACCTTCGAATGAGCTTGGCTTTTAGCAAAGCTTTAGTCTCGTTCCAAGCCTCCAGCTCTGGGCAGCTCAGTGCGGTGGGTTTCAGGTGGTCCAGTAGTGTGATGTCTCTGCCTTGTTTCCAGAGCTCATAGCGCTCTGGTTGAAGAACTTTCACAAAGACATCCATCGAAATCTTGACCATATCCTTCCGACAAGTGCACTGCAAAAAAGGCCAAGAAACATCAAACCATGCCCACCTGCCAATCAAATCTTTACTGCTTACCTGCATCATGTTATGCATGTTCAAATGGGAACTATTTTCAACTAGGACTCACCAGGGCCAAAATGTACTTACAATAAACTCTCACTACTGCCATACCCACCCCAAACAATTTGCGGGGGGGGGGGGGGGGGGTGTTTGATATGGGGCTACTTACCTAATGCCTTACCCTAATCCAAAAGCAGTCCCCCCCCCTACCCCTCACTCTCCCCTCTTCCCCTCTACTCCTGTGCCTACTCCAACTCTCTTGTCTATTCTCCCAGGCCATACCTGAGGCAGGAGGCACCACTACTTCACTGCCAGAAAAATCCACTCATCCCAGGGATTTTTCAACCCTGTATTTCCACTATACTTAATTTAAGAAATTTATAGGCTGCACTATCCCATGACCCTAGGCTGCTTCTAAAAAATACATTCATAACAAGATCATAATTAAAACAACAAATGTTTTCATAAAACCAAGTTAATAAAAACACAAATAATGGTTGGTCAGAAAAATATACTAGCTGTTATCTAAAAAGTGGTTTAAGCACCTTCTTAATGATTTAATAAAATGACTGTTTAAACAAATGCATCTTTAGCGGTTTCTTGAAGGTTTTTTTGCATGCTCATCTATGTAAAATGTTTTCTCATTAGGACATGAATTGGTAGTGCACTGCTGCCTTTTCAGGTGTAGAATTATTGCTGTTTGAGTCCTCGGAGTTAGTGCCTTTATGTTATGGCAGGTTTGCTACACATGTGCTGAGTGTATTTTACAATGTACCTGGTAATAGAGGGAGTTTGTGTTGCTGCTGCTAAGATGACACCAGAATCAGAATATCTTTTTTTGTATGGTGAGTTGTACAGGGAAATGGCTTAGTTCTGCCCTGCACCTATTGCAGGGGATCAAGGGGGTTCCTGAGGATGCAGCATGTTTTTACATTTAAGCTCTGAGAAGGTCATGTGTTTATTGTGTCACACATGTGAGCATCCTCTGACAGATGTGTCCTGATCAGGACCAGTGCAAGGGTATTAGGCACCCTAGGCAAACCTTACAGTCTGGCGCCCCCTCCCCATACACAATTTTAAATTATGCATTTATAACATATTTTACATGAAAAATGACATTCTAAGGTAAAATTAATATACAAGTTGTTGTGATGCCAACAAGAAAACTTTGCATCTTGGAATTCATATGGCATCATACCTATTATGATATATTTCGGCACGGTCCTCCCGTATCAACACAATACTATCTGCCAACACTCAAAGAATAACAACCCTACCTATGAAAAAGAATACCAAAATTATTACACCAGAATCTAAAATATCAATATACCTCCTATCAGGAAAACAGAACAGGCTAAGCTACTACAGATCCCTACAGAGAAACCACATGCTAAAAGAATGCTTCATCTCAGTTTTTGCATGCAGAACACAAACCCTCACCAAATACAGAATAAAGCCACAAAGTATAAATAGAAATGTGCAGACAAAAACTGAACTGTAAAACGCATCACGCCAGACTCTATACAGTGTAACAATGGAAAAACAAAAATTTCATCATTCCTCATGAAACAAATCAATAAAATAAAGATATATAAATCATTAATCATAATTATAAAATCATACAAATAAAATAATTTCAAAACAGCTGATGAATAGAATATCCAATAATTAAAGACTCATGCAAATTTTGAAAGCTTTACCAAACACCAATAAAATATTTCAAACAGCAGACACATCACATACTACCCAATAATTAAAATGATAGTCAATCAAGAAAAATGAACTTAAAAAGTCACCTTTACTTACCCTCTTCCAGCAGTTCTCCTACTTCTTTCCCTTGCAGGCCATACCAGAAGCAGCAGTAGCTGCTGAAGCTGTCCTCATAGACCTCTTCCTTAGGGACCACAACCAGTCCTCTGCAGCTCTCTTCTCACACACAACACCAGTCACACACCCTCAGGACCAGTTTATGTCTCTCACACACCAATCTCTTCCCAACCAGTCTCTCTCTCTCTCTCTCACCACATACACATACACCAGTTCATCTCCCTGATCAGCCTCTTCACATCACATACACACGTCACCTCTCTGGCCAGTCTCTCTCAATCACACATGCTCTCGCTCTCTCTTACTTACACACAGGCTTTTCAATCACACACATGTTCTATCTCACTTACAAACAGGTTCAATCACACCACCATGGCCCTCTCTTTGCAGCCATAAGCCAGCCAAAAACATGCTCCATTCTCCTCTCGCGCACACACATTGACGCATAGAAGCACCCCTCCCTGACTCACATATACACCACACACATACAGAAGCACCCTCCCTGTTCCTCACATACATATTACACTCTCACAGAAGCAACCATATCCTTTCAGTCTTGCAGCATTTTTCACTTTTACTAAAAGTGAAAGTGATGCTCCCAACCTTTAAATAAGAAAACCACATTCTTATCAAAAGGCGAAATGACACCCTTCCTTCAGTTCTGTCCTCCCAAGGGACAGCCACCCACACAGTACAGCTTCTCTTGTTTTACGCTTCCCAGGCAATAAAGCATGTGTCTTTCTTCTTCGAACTATCAGTCCGTATGATTATTCATGTGGGAGATATGGAACAGAAAGACATCCTTGGTTGGCTTCCCTTTTAAATGGGAAGATTCCAGTCTTAGTCATTTAAAAATATACATTTTCTAAAGGCTTAAAAAAAAAAAAAGACAAAACCATTTCAGATTCTATTCTAGTCTTCATTCTTAAATTATGCTTCAAATAAAAAAAAAAACCCAAAACCCACCTGGCATCAGTATCTTAAATTTGTGATTTTGCTGAGATGAACATTTTAAATACTTTAATTTTTTTTGCTTTAGTATTTGTCTCTACCCACTTTAAGTTAAATTTTATTTTCCAGAAGAGGGATGCTTAAAATTTAGTAATTTTAACTTTCATCCAACTTTTCAAAAGTTCAGGTATATGCATTATCATATTTCATTTTTTTTAAACTGGCAGATTCCTCTCTCACATACACACATACTCACAGAAAGACGATTGGCGCCGAGACTTAGGGGGTGCCGCGGCAGGCAGGCAGCTCCCGACTCGCCCTGCCTCCCCGCCAGTGCCACCCTTCCGACACCCCCCTAGTGGTCCAGCGGAGGTCCCTGGAGTGGCATGATCGCTCCCGGGGCCTCGGCTGCCACTAAGCAAAATGACGCCGGTGTGGCCTTCAGCCCCTACCATGTGACAGGGGCTACACCGGTGCCATTTGGTTACCCCTGTCACATGATAGGGGCTGAAGGTAACCGGCACCATTTTGCTTAGTGGCAGCCGAGCCCCGGGAAGTGGCAGATCGCTCCCGGGACCTCCGCTGGACCACGGGGGGGGGGGGGGGGGTGTGTGTGTGTGTGTGTGTCAGGAGGGTGGCACTCGAGGGGGAGGCAGGGCGAGTTGGGAGCTGGCTGCCTGCTGTGGTGCCCCCTATATCTCGGCGCTTGGTCTCCATCTAGGCGAGTCGAAGGCTGGCAGAATTTTGAAAGGGCACTTTTTGCCCTTTCAAAATTCTGCTGCCTGCCGCGGCGCCCCCTAGGTCTCGGCGCCCTAGGCACAGGCCTAGCGGTTCCACCGGCCCTGGTCCTGATACAAAAAAGATTGAGAACCACTGCTCTAAGGTATACTTTTTCAGATCTTTGTCTGTCCCCACATGCTGTATAGCATGAAGACCACTGCCCTCTGATTCTATTTGGTTAATATCCTTTTGAAAATGTGGTCCTCAGAATTGTAAACAGTACCCCAAATTCACCAAACTTCACCTACTATATTGTTCTGCTCTCTAGGGTTTTTGGAACCCAAATGCATGACTCTGCATTTTTTTTAGTCATTAAATCTTAGTTGCCAGACTCTACAAAATTGCTCGAGCTTTACCAGATCCCTCCTCATGTCTTTCATACCTTCCGGTGTGTCTACCCTGTGCAGATTTTGGTATCATCCACAAAAAAGGTAAACCTTTCCCAATAGCCCTTCTGCAATATCGCTTGCAAAAATGTTAAACAGAATCAGACATGGCACATAACATTTATTTATTTATTTAATGAGTTTTCTATACCGTTATTCGGTAGAGCCATCATAATGGTTTACAAAGTGAACATTTTTAGCAGTTTTGAAACATTATAACAATGTGAGCATTTACAGAGATAAACATATCAAGTCCAGTAAGCATTATTAGGTTGGATGATGTGGGCAAGCATGTTTAGTTGGAGATTATAGCTGAGAGTTCATTTGAGAGTTGGTATGGTCAGATGAATGAGGGTCAGTGTAGTATTTGCGAAACAATAGTGTTTTTAGGTCTTTTTTGAATGTTTTTATGTTGAGCTGGGTTCTCAGGTCTTCAGGTAGTGTGTTCCAAAGTTTGGGGGAGGCGATGGAGAAGGCTCTCTCTCTTGTTGTTGCCAGATGCGCATCTTTGATGGTGGGGATGTTTAAGTAATTTGAGTTATTGAAGCGTAAGTTTCTTGAGGGGTTTTGAGGAGTTATGTTAAGGGTGTTTAGACCTTGATGATCATTGGTTAGAATTTTGTGAATGATGGTCATTGATCTGTAGGCAATACGTGCAGTAATAGGGAGCCAGTGAAGTGAGGTCAATATGGGCGTTATATGGTCACTTCTTTTTGTTCCTGTTAGGACTCTGGCAGCTGAGTTCTGCAGTATTTGAAGTGGTTTGAGTGTTGAAAAGGGTATTCCCATTAGTAAGGAGTTGCAATAGTCGATGGTGGAGAAGATAAGTAATTGTAGGACAGTTCTGAAATCTTCAGGGTTGAGAAATGGTTTCAGATGTCTTAGGGTTAGGAGTCTGTGGTATCCTTCTTTGGTTTTATTTGATATGTGGTTCTTAAAAGAAAGATCTTTATCAATGATAATTCCGAGGTTCCTGGTGTGGGTGGTAGGGAGTATAGATATCGAATGTTTGTCTGGAATTGTCAGGGGTGGTGGAGCTGGATTATGTTTTTGTCCATGAGAATTATTTCAGTTTTGTCAAAATTGATTATGAGTTTCAGAGAATTTAGGAGATGTTTGATTGAAATCAGTAGATCTGAGGTTTTCTTGTAGGTGTCTTCAATTGAATTTTGTATGGGAATTAGAAGTTGAATGTCATCAGCGTATAGGAAGTGTGTAATTCTGTGTTCTTTTAGTAGTTAACCATTTCCTTGGAGTGAATTCTACCTACCACTACCTTTTGTTGCCTCCTACTCAATCAGTTTCTAACTCATACCTAGGGCACTTGGTTTATAAGTCATCTATGTGGAACCATATCAAAGGCCTTGCTGAAATACAAGGACACTAAACCTTGCACTCTTCCCAGATCTAACTGTGGTCACCCAGTCAAAGATGCAGATGACAGAATTTTTAAAGCAAGAAAGATTGGATCTATCTAACAAGATTTACCTCTGGTAAAACCATACTGCCTCTAATTCTGTAATCTATTCTATTCCAGAACTGTGCTATCCTGTTTTAGCAGAGATTCAATTAAGTTTACTCACTACAGAGGTCAGATTAGCAGGCTTGTAATTCCCAGACTCTTCCTTACTACTACCACTTTTGTGAAAAGGAACCATTCCTGCCTGTCTCCAGTCCTTTGGAATGACTCCAGAATCTAAAGCAGCATTGAACATATCAGCCAGCAAAGCTGCCAGAACTTCACTACCATCCTCAGATGTATCCCACCTGGCCCCATTGCTTTATTTAGTTTTTCTAGCTCCTCACAAACAGAGTGTTCTGAAAATTGTTTGATGTCTAACTCACTTCCATTTCCATATAGGGTAGTTTTCTGTGGTCCTAATCTAAGCCTTTCCTCACTGAAACAAATGGAGAAATTACTTACCTGATAATTTTGTTTTCTTTAGTGTAGACAGATGGACTCAGGACCAATGGATATTGTGCTCTCCTGATAGCAGATGGGAGACGGAGTCAGATTTCAATGATGATGTCAGCCTACATATACCCGTGCAGCATGCTTAGTTCTTCTGTATTCTCTTTGAAAAGCCAGTGTGGATATATGTTGCTTAATACTGGATTACACTTGAACTGGTGTGTGTATATATATATATATATATATATATATATATATATATATATATATATATAAATTTTGGACTGGAGACCGCCAGTGCACTCAAACAAACTCTGACACCTGGGTAACTGCGGGTGTCTTGAACTAGAGGTAGGCCGTGGCTTATCCGTTCTTGCTCAGTCTCGAGATTTGATATCTGAGGTTCTTGGTTTCTGGAGCAGTCGTGGGCGGGATGCTGAGTCCATCTGTCTACACTAAGGAAAACAAAATTATCAGGTAAGTAATTTCTTCATTTCCTAGCGTGTAGCCAGATGAACTCAGGACCAATGGGATGTAGAAAAGCTACTCCCCTACTGGGTGGAAGGCTGCCCATGGCCCACTTAGTGCTGGCCCTTGCGAAGGCTGTATTCTCCCTGGCCTGAACATCCAGGCGGTAAAACCTGGAGAAGGTGCGTAAGGAGGACCATGTTGCCGCCTGACAGATCTCAGCTGGCGACAGCATCTTGGTTTCAGCCCAGGAGACTGCCTGGGCCCTTGTAGAATGAGCCTTGACCTGTAGAGGTAATGGTTTTCCTGCCTCTATGTAGGCAGCATTAATTACTTCTTTGATCCAGCGGGCTATGGTGGCCCGCGATGCCGCTTCCCCTTGTTTCTTCCCGCTGTGAGGAACGAACAGGTGGTCAGTTTTGCACAAGGATTCCGATCTCTTCAGGTATCGGACTAGGATTCTGCCGACATTCAGGTGGTGGAGGAGGCGTGAGTCTTCCGAATCCCTGTGCTCATCTGGTGATGGTAAGGATATGGTCTGGTTCATATGGAACTGGGAAACCACTTTCGGAAGGAAGGATGGTACCGTACACGTAGCTGTATGGTGCTTGGGGTGAACCTGTGGAACGGTTCCCGACAGGATAATGCTTGAAGTTTGGAGATGCGCCTGGCTAAGCATACTGCGATCAAGAACACTGTCTTTAAGATCAAGAGACGTAGAGACAGAGCGCTTGTTGGTCTGAAGGATTCCCTTGCTAGGAAGTCTAGTACTAGGTTGAGGTTCCATAGAGGCACTGGCCACTTTAGTGGTGGTTGGAATTGTTTGACTCCTTTCAGGAAGCGGGACACATCAGGATGGGTTGATAGTCTGATGCAGTCTACTTCGGACTTGAAACAGGCCAGTGCTGCGACTTGGACTTTGAGGGAGTTGAGGGACAACCCCTTCTGCATGCCATCCTGTAGGAATTCTAGGATTGAGGGAATCTTGGTTGTCCTCGGGAGGAGACCGCGGTCTTCGCACCAAGCTTCGAATACTCTTCAGATCCGTATGAAAGACAGAGATGTGGAGAACCTGTGTGCCTGAAGCAGGGTGTCAATCACGGCTTTAGAGTAGCCACGCTTCTTTAGGCTAGTCCTCTCAAGGGCCATACCGTAAGAGAGAATCCAGCTGGGTCTTCGTGGGAGATCAGTTCCTGCCAAAGAAGGTCCCTGTATGGCGGTAGACGTAGAGGATTCCCCAACAGTATTCGCATGTCCGCGTTCCACGGTCTTCTTGGCCAGTCCGGGGTGACTAGTAGGACTAGTCCCCTGTGGTGTTCTATCTTGTGGATGACCTGCCCAATAGTGGCCAGGGTGGGAAGGCGTACAGGAGGCTTTCCTCTGGCCAGTTCTGGACGAGAGCATCGATTCCCTGAGATTGCGGTTCTAGTCTGTGGCTGAAGAATCTGGGGACCCGGGCATTGCGACAAGTTGCTAGTAGGTCCACGGCTGGGAGACCCCTTTGATTTACTATCAGCTGGAAGGCTGTGTCCGCCAGCGACCATTCCCCTGGGTCTAGGCTTTCTCTGCTAAGGTAGTCCACAGAGATGTTGTCTTTTGCTGCGATGTGGGAGCCGAAATCCCTTGTAGATTTATTTCCACCCACTCCATGAGGGGATCTATTTTTAGAGACATCTGCTGGCTCTTGGTTCCTCCCTGGCGGTTGATATAGACAACGGTCGTTGCTTTGTCAGACATGACTGACGGACTCGCCTTGGAGTCTGTGGCTGAATCGCAGGCAGGCTAGTCTGACCACTCGAGCTTCCAGGCGGTTTATGTTCCATTCCGCCTCTTCTTTGTTCCATTGTCCCTGGGCTGTTAGCTCCTGACAGTGGGCTCCACACCCTCTCGTCCATGGTGAGCAAGATCCAGTTCGGTGGGAATAGGTTTATGTCTCTGCTTAGGTATTCTTCCTGTAGCCACCATTGAAGCTGATGCCGAACCTCTGTCAGTAGCTGTAGGCGAATTGAGTAGTTCTGGGACACTGGATTCCCTTACGACAGTAGGGAATGTTGTAGTGGTCGCATATGGGTCCCTTGCCCACAGAACAACTTCCAGAGTTGATGTCATGAGGCCGAGGACTTGAAGGTAGTCCCATACCTTGGGGCGAGCTGAGTTCAACAGGTTTTGCAATTGACCCATCAGTTTCCTCTCCTTGGAGGGGGA
This sequence comes from Rhinatrema bivittatum, assembly GCF_901001135.1. Taxonomy (NCBI): domain Eukaryota; kingdom Metazoa; phylum Chordata; class Amphibia; order Gymnophiona; family Rhinatrematidae; genus Rhinatrema; species Rhinatrema bivittatum. The sequence continues at coordinate 253,093,952 of NC_042622.1, read as the reverse complement.
AGGTAGACCTTGTCGTGCTTGGTATCGAACCGGACTCCCAGGTATTTTAGTGACTGGCAGGCTTTAGGCAGCTCTTGGCTGTGTTCATGACCCACCCGAGCTCTTGTAGTAGGTTCTTGACTCTGGTGGTCGCGGTGACGACTCTCTTCCGGAGACTTCGCTCTGATCAGCCAATCGTCCAAGTAAGGATGTACCAGGATGTCTTCTTTCCTCAGTGCCGCCGCTACTACCACCATAATTTTGGTGAAGGTTTTGGGAGCGGTAGCTAGTCCGACAGGTAGCACTCGAAATTGGTAATGATTGCCCAGTATCGCAAAGAGCAGGAAGTGCTGGTGGTCCTGATGGACCGGGATGTGAAGTTAGGCTTCGGATAGGTCCAGGGAGGTTAAGAATTCTCCCGGTTGTACTGCCATTATAACGGAGTGTAGGGTTTCCATGTGGAAGTGTGGTACCTTCAGGTAACAGTTGACGGCCTTGAGGTCCAGGATGGGCCGGAATGTTCCTCCTTTCTAGGGAACAATAAAATAGATGGAATAGTGGCCAGTATTTTGTTGAGACTTGCGCACCGGAGCTATTGCCTTCAGGCTGAGTAGTCTTGCTAGTGTGGTTTCCACTGCCAGTCTCTTGGAGTGGGAGTGGCACGGTGATGTCATAAATTTGTCTGGAGGGATGCTTTGGAATTCCAGGGAGTATCCCTCTTGAATGACAGTTAGGACCCACTTGTCAGATGTTACCTCGACCCATCTTTGGTAGAAGAGGATAAGTCTGTCCCCTATGTCTGTCCCCTTGTCTAACCAGTTATTCTTTCCTATCTCTTCCTTCTTCTCCAAGTTCTGTGACCCTTGTTAATTGTAACTGTTTCCTTCGATCACCACAGTTTTAGTTTGATGTATTTAATGCACCCCGTTTCATGTAAACCAGCAAGATATGTCCTCATGATTGCCGGTATATAAAAACCTTAAATAAATAAATAAAAAAAAAATAATGTCTTCTTCCTGTGGATGGGTCTACATCTTCTCATTGTGGGGTACGGCCGGAGCCTGCCCCTGCACGTGCTCCTCTCTTAATGTGCCTGTTCCAAAAGGACTGAGACCTTCCTGAAGATCGAGGTGCTTGGGACTGTGTGTTCTTGTAAGGTTTAAAACTCTGCAATCCTCTACCCTTGGTTCTTCTGGGGGAGGAGCACTTATTTGCTCTTTTGTTCCTGTCTTCAGGTAATCGGGGTACTGGGGATTCACCCCATTTGTTGGCTAACTTCTCCAGTTCGCTCCCGAATAGGAGAGATCCTTTAAAAGGCATTTTTGTGAGGTTTGCTTTGGAAGTCATGTCAGCTGACCAATTTTGGAGCCATAATTGTCTTCTGGCCACCACTGCGGCGGCGAAACCCCTGGATGATGTGTGCAAGAGGTCTGCGGTAGCATCGGTGAGAAAGGAGACCGCAGGTTCCATCGCTTCTCCGTGCGTGGTAGCGTCTCTGGAGAGGATCAAACAGGAATGTGCGCAGCAGGAGGCAATTTGTAGCATCATTGCTGAAACATCAAAGGACTGTTTAAGGATAGCCTCCAGTCTTCTGTCTTCGGCATCCTTCAGTGCCATTTCTCCCTCCACAAGGATCGTGGTGCGTTTTGAGACAGCACAGATCATAGTGTCCACTTTAGGGACGCGCAGAAGTTCCTTGGCCGTGGGTTCCAGTGGGTATAGGGCTTCTAGTGCCCATCCCCCTTTAAAACTGGCCTCTGGAGCATTCCATTCCAGGTCAATCAGTTCCTTGATGGGCTCCAACATAGGAAAATAGCATGAGGCTTTACACCAACATGGGATTCTTTTTCGGTTCTGATGTAGGCTCCGTGCCTGGGAGACCCAGTGTCTTCATAGTTTGGGATACGAGGGCTGGTAATTCATCCTTGTGAAAGAATTGGAGCATGGTCCGGTATGGCTCCATCCCTGAGGGGATTTCCCCTTCTTCCAGGGAATCTGTTTCCTCATCTGAGGTGTCTGGATCCCCATCCGGGATGCTCTTGGTTAGGAGAGGCATCTCTCGAGAGCCTCGGGAGGTGCTGGGAAGGGCTTGTGCTTCCGGCAGAGTTTGAGGACAAGTGGACAGCCGGGGCTGGTTGCGCCTGGACAAAGGTTTGCAGCCCTTTGAAAAATTCCACCCAGGAGAAGGTTCCTGGGTCCATGATACTAGGAGGGATTGTAGTGGAAGCCCAGGAGGAACTTTCCTGTGGGGGGCGCCGAGTTGGACATAGTTAGGTCTGGGGTGCCATCATCAGTGGCTCCAGATCCCTCTCCTGGCTGTGGGAGGTCTTGATTTGGTTCTCCCTGGTTCAGTTCGCACTGCTGGCGTGGGAGGGATTCTAATTCAGGCTGCGCAGCTCTCAAGTGGCAGGCTGGGCAAAGTAAGGGTCCCTTGGCCTTCTTGGATGGCGGTGCCATTGTTTGTGCGCGTGTAGAGCTTAAAAACTCGTCCGTGTGAGAGTTATGTATGCGGATGCTCTTAGTTGTGCACGTCGAGGGCACAGAAGTTATGTGCAGGTCGTGCGCACAAGTTGTTCGTGCAGGCGGCGGGCTTTGTGCGCGTGGCGCAGTTATGTGTGTGGCCTAGTTGTGGGCGCCGCTGTGCGCATAACTCAGATGTGCATGCAGTTAAGCGTGTATTCCTACGGATGCGCTCAAGTTAGGCGCCTCTGACTTCTGGCCAACTCTGCATGTACCGACGGCGAGGGGGGGAGGATGGCGCCGACGACCCTGGTGATAAGATGGCGAACCCCCACCCCCTGGAGGGTGTCCACGTGTGTGGACCCTCGTACCAGATTGGGGCCTAGCCAGAGGAAGGCTGCTCAACCTGATTTAAACCTCGGAGGAAGGTCGGTACGGCCGTTCAAGCCTCGGAGACCGGAGACTTAGAAGTAAAGGTTTCTACCTTACCTGGTCTTGGCGCTTACCAGTCGCTTGCCGGGCGGTCTCCAGCTGTGGGGGGAGAGGGAATTACCTTCACCACCACACTCGAATCTGTACCCGCTGCTTTTCAGCCACCCTGGGGGCTACGTCCATGCCGGGAATCGGCCGGTGGACTAAGGCTCACCTCTGAGGGATATCGAATCAACCTCAGGAAAGTCTCGACTGGGAAGAGGACCGTTAGGTTTCACCGCAGGAGAAGCGGGGCTCTCTTCTTAAAGGTAAATTTTCTTTTCTTCTTTTTTGTAAATGTTACACTATTCTCTTTTGGATAGTGTCCGCATCTGCTATGGGAGACGGAGAAATACTGACGAGCTTAGTAGGCTGACGTCAGCTTTGAAATCTGACTCTGTCTCCCATCTGCTATCAGGAGAGCACAATACCCATTGGTCCTGAGTCCATCTGGCTACACACTAGGAAAATACTTGTTAAGCACTTCTGCTTTCTCGTTGCCAGCTTCCAGTTTCCCTCTTCACTTTTTCAGTCTTACAATCCCATTTTTGCATTTTCTCCTGTCATTAATATATCTTTTTTTTAAAAAGGGTCTTGTCCTCTGGTTTTACTTTATTAGCTATCTTTTCTGTCTCCCACCTGCAATGGGCCTCAGACAGTATCAGTTGAATTACGCCATAGATTTAAATCATGTACCACAAACCTCAAATTTGCAAAAACACCAGAGATCAATTGGTATATTCTGAATTTCGTGATGTTACTACTTCTTCTGATAATGAGATAATTAAGACCGGCCATTATCTGTGTAATAAATGCTCTGTTTGTCAGCAATCTTTGTCAGGGGATACCTTACCTTTTTTGACAAAGGAATTTTTCACTTGCGTTCCTTGACTGACTGTGGTTCTATTGGTATCATTGACTGCATTTGGTGCTCTTGTAACCTTTTATATAGAGGTAAAACCCAATGGTGTTTGCGTGTATGCATGACAGAACATCGCAGTGCCATAAATCGTGGACACATTGAAGCCCCATTAGTACAGCACTGTTTAATCCAAGGACATGGTTTTTCCAATCTCATGTTTGCAGAAATAGAGCAACCTAAACCCTCACTGAAGGGAAGGGATGGGATTTTGATAGAAAGGAACAAAAGTGGATTTATTATTTTGGCACTGTGGAACCAGAAGGACTGAGCAAGGAAATTGATTGGTTGGTTTTTCAGGATTGACAGGGTGGCCTTTAGTCCTTCCAATAGGCTTCTTCATAATGATTGGCATTATTTCATTATATGACATCATTTCCTTTACTTGGATAGTTCGAGTGGTATTAGCCCTGTAAACAGGAAGGGATTTCCCTTCACTGTGAATGTGTCTGCTGTATAAGCATCTGGCTAACTAACTTAGAATTATATTTTTTTATATAATACAAAGATGTTTGATTATATGTTTTGTTTTTATTTTTAAATGATAATATAAAACCCCTGAACAAGGCTTTGTTTGTCTTTTACTGTTACCAGTTTATGTCGCCCTCTTCTTTGCATTTCTAATGTTTTTGAAACAAGGACCATGTTGGGTTTTTCTAATATATATTTATGATCGGATATTAAGCTAAGTATTCAGTGTTATTTTTTTAAAAAGTGGTATATGGTGCCTTAGTTATTTTTATGATTAGTATTTACAATATAAGTGAGACTTTTGTTAAATACAATAAAATAAAAGATTTCTGTAGTTTTTGTAAATTTGAGGTTTGCGGTACATGATTTAAATCTATGGTGTAAATTCAACTGATACTGCCTGAGGCTCATTGCAGGAGGGAGACAGTGGATTAAACTTGGTACACCGTTTTCCTCATTTAGTTTTTTAGCTTTTATATTTTTGAAAGATTTTGTAATTGTATTTTGTATACTCTCTCTTTTGTGATTTGTGTTTCATTTTGAGAGGTGTGGCTCTGTTTTTGACACATTAGCTATCTTTTCTCCCATTTGCACCTTTTCTCATCCGACCACTTTCCTAAATTATTTTAGCTTTTTTAGATATTACCACCTGCCTTCCTTTTTCTGCAATCTCAAGTAGTTTATGAGTTCTGACCTTTTCAACCACCTCTTTACAAACCTCCAGTGACTTGTTTTTAGTCTTACTTTTATTTATGTTATCTCAGGTCTGAATTTGTAGACAAAAAGGAAGTGGAACTGTGGAAAGGGGTGATGAGGAGGCCAGGGCAGGATGTGACCAATATGTATGTGAAGGGAAGAACCAAGGACCATGGACCAGGGCCTTGGTCATGAACTCTGTCTCTCAAACACTCTCTCTCTCATATTCTTCTTCCTTATCCCAGGGATCCTTCATCCCCAGTCCACACCAGTGCTTAACCACCAGCCATTTTTTGCCCACAGTACTCAGGAAGCACTGGTGGGTAGGTGAAGGAGAAATCAGAGTTGCTTACCTGTAACAGGTGTTCTTACAGGACAGCAAGATGTTAGTCCTCACATATGGGTGACATCACAGGATGGAGCCCAATCACGGAACACTTTTGTCTAAGTTTCTAGAACTTTGACTGGCACCAACTGGGCATGCCCAGCATGGCACTAACCCTGCATCCACCAGGGGTCCCCCCCTTTAGTCTCATCATAGTAAAAACATATGTGCGAAAAATAAAATAAGAAAAACGTAAGCGAACTCAACTCCGCGGGGTGGTGGGCGGGTTTCGTGAGGACTAACATCCTGCTGTCCTGTGAGAACACCTGTTACAGGTAAGCAACTCTGCTTTCTCACAGGCAAACAGGATGGTAGTCCTCACATATGGGTGAGTACCGAGCTGAGGATGCCCAAGCAATGCACCAAATGCACCCAAAGACGTGCAACAGGCACAACAGGGGTGGAATTTGGTAAGGAGGGCATCCTGAAACCCTGAACGGGTTGGAGGAAGGATGTTGGGTAGTTAAACTGAAAACAAGTTGCATAGAACAGATTGGCCAAAGATGAAATCTTGTCTGCCAGCCTTATCTAAGCAATAATGGGCTGCAGAGGTATGGAGAGAACTCCAGGTAGCAGCCTTACAAATATCAGCAAGTGTGCTTTCACACGGTCTTGCAGCGAAATGCCTGCTTGCTGGTAGCAAAAAGAAATACAGTCTGCTAACCAGGAGGAAAGGGTCTGCTTTCCCACAGGATTTCCCAATTTGATGGTGTCGAAAGAAACAAACAATTGAGTGGATTTCCTATGGGCCAACGTGCAGTCTAGATAGAAGGCTAGGGCAAGTTTGCGGTCCAAGGAATGCAGAGCCTGTTCTCCAGGGTTTGAATAGGGCCTGGGAAAAGAGGTAGGTAGGATAATGAATTGATTAATATGAAATTCCAATACTACCTTTGGTAAAAACTTAGGGTGAGTGCGGAGCACTAGCCTGTCATGCAGAATTTTAGTGTAAGACGGGTAGGTAACTAAAGCCTGCAACTCATTAACTCTGTGAGCGGAGGCGATAGCGAGAGCGAGAAGAAAAACTACTTTCCAGGTGAGATAGTGGAGATCACAAGAGTGGAGAGGCTCAAACGGAGGTTGCATGAGCCGCCCCAAAACCACATTAAGGTCCCAAACAGGGGCCAGAGGGCGCAGTAGAGGTTTTAAGTGGAGCAAGCCTCTCATGAAGCGTATTTCTAAAGGTTGTGTTGAAATAGTGACATCCCCCATGCTCTTATGAAACGCGCCTACCGCACTGACATGCACCCTGATGGAGGAAGTTTTCAGGCCTGACTGACAGGTGCCAGAGATAGTCCAGAAACTTCGCCGTGGAACAAGTGAAGGGGTCTATGGACATGGAAGTGCACCAGATCATAAACCTCTTCCATTTAGAACGGTAAGACCTTCTCGTGGAAGGCTTTCGTGAAGCTATCAGGACTCAGGACACAGACTATGAAAGGATAAGAGGTTGGAGTATTAACCTTTCAACATCCAGGCAGTCAGAGATAGGACCTGGTGGTTGGGGTGGCGCAGGTATCCATCGTTCTGAGTTATCAGAAGCGGAACCTTCCCCAGAGGAATGTGCCGGTGTACTGATAGGTCCTGGAGGATTGGGAACCACATGTGGCGTGGCCAGTGAGGGGTTATCAGAATCATTATGCCCTTGTCCCTCCGTAACGTCACGAGAGTCTTCAATATGAGTGGAAGTGGAGGGTACGCATAGAGGATACCGCTGGCCCAAGAGAGGGCGAAAGCGTCCCTTGGTTGCGAGTTGTGGCTGTGAGTTAGATAGCAGACGTTTTCTACTTTGCGGTTGTGGACTGACGCAAAGAGGTCTATGTGAGGGTAACCCCAACGTTGGAATATTGTGTCCGCTACCATGGGTTTGAGAGACCATTCGTGCGACTCAACTTGTCCGTCAACACATTGTCCACGCCTGGCAAGTAGGTGGCTGTGAGGCACATCAAGTGGGAAAGGGCCCACACCCATATCTGTGCAGCTTCCTGACACAGGAGGTAGGAGCCCCTTCCCCCCCTTGCTTGTTGATGTACCACATCGCCACCTGATTGTCAGTTTGTATCAGGATGGCCTTGTTCGAAAGGCAATCCTGAAAAACCTTGAGGGCATATCTGATCGCTTGAAGCTCCAGGAAATTTATCTGATGTTTGGCTTCCTCTGGAGACCAGGTTCCCTGAGTCTGTAGGTCGCCGACATGAGCACCCCACCCTAGGTTGGAGGCGTCTGTTGTCAAGGTAATTTGAGGTACTGGAGTCTGCAATGGAAGGCCTTGAAGTAGATTGGAGTGTTGTATCCACCAGGTGAGCGACAGGAGGAGCTGTGTGGTAAAATGAACAATGCTGGGCATTGGTTGACAAGCTTGAACCCACTGGGATTTTAGGGTCCACTGCATTACTCTCATGGCTAGGCAGGCCATCGGAGTGACATGCACCGCAGATGCCATGTGACCCAGCAGTATGAGGAAGTGACGAGCAGTTGAGGATACTCGAGTATGTAGATGATGCGCCAGAGAGGCCAGGGTTAAAGCCCGATCCTGAGGGAGGAAGGCTTTCGCCTGTACAGTGTTTAGGTCGGCCCCTATAAAAGGCAAGGGTTTGGGATGGAACTATCTTGGATTTGTGATAGTTGATTAGAAACCCTAGGGAAATCAGGGTATGGAGAGTGAGACGCAAGGACGCCAATATGGCTTGTTGAGTCAGAGCTCTTATCAGCCATCGATATCGACACCCTGACTCCTGAGGAAGGCTGCGACCACCAAGAGGCACTTGGTAAAGACTCGTGGAGCGGACACTAGGCCGAATGGTAGTACACGGTACTGGAAGTGACGGGCCAACCAGGAATCGCAGAAATTTGCGATGAGATGGAATGATTGAGATGTGTGTGTATGTGTCTTGGAGATCCAGAGAGCATAGCCAATCTTCTCTTTGTAGAAGAGGAAGTAGAGAGCCCAATTTTACCATCTTGAACTTTTCCCTTTGTAGATACTTGTTTAGGGAGTGAAGGTCCAGGATTGGACGAACGCCACCTGACTTTTTTGGGATGAGAAAATACCGGGAATAGAACCCCTGCCCCTGTTGGGAGAGGGGCACTGGTTCTATTGCCTGGGACTGGAGGAGGGTTGAAACCTCCTGTTCCATAAGGGGAGAGTGGTCGGGTCTTTCATGGATCAGCCGAGGTGGGGAGTCCGCTGGTACAGTCAGGCAGTTGAGGTGGTAACCCTGAGTGACTACCGCAAGCACCCACTGATCGGTGGTGATTGTGTGCCAAATGTTGGTGAAGTGGCACAATCGACCGCCAACCGGTACAGATGGAAGAGAAGGTTGGCATATGCTCTCCAGGGAGGAGTCAAAACCCTGACGCTGGTCCCAGCTGAAGAGCTGGCTGGGTCTTCTGAGGTCGGGATTGCCTGGACTGACCTTTTTGATAAGGCTTGGAAGGGTGACCTCGGGAAGCCAGAGGATAATACCTTCTTAGTTTGTAGGCCGGCTGCTTAGAGTCTTGCCTGAATGTCCTCTTGGAGGTGGACGAGAAATCAGCAGGCACTGAAGAAAGTTGATGCAGCGTTTCATGGTGTTTCTTTAGCTGCGCCACAGTCTCCTGGATTTTGTCTCCAAAGAGATTATCACCAGCACAGGGCAGGTCAGCCAACCTGTCCTGTACCTCTGGTCTTAGGTCGGAGGATTTCAACCAAGCCCACCTTCTTGCACTAGTCCCCGCTGTGGACACCCTAGAGGCAGTGTCAAATATGTCGTACGCAGCGCGGACCTCTTGCTTGCCTGCATCCAGGCCTTTTTGAGCCAGAGCATTAAGCTCATCCTAGAATTGGTCAGGTAAAGATTCAGAGAAATCTTGGCTCTTCCTAAAAATGTTTCTGTTATACTAGGTCATGTATAAATGGTAGGAAGCAATGCGAGATATAAGCATTGATCCATGAAAGACCCGTCTGCCAAAAGCATCTAGGAGTTTCTGCTCCTTCCCTGGAGATATGGAGGAATGAGGTTTGGAACGCCGTGCCTTTTTCTGGGGTGATTCCACAACCACAGAGTGATGATCCAGTTGTGATCTTTGAAACCCAGGAGCTGACTGTATAAGATCTTTGAAACCCAGGAGCTGACTGTATAAGAGTGGCATCTGTCTTATGGTTGACAGGCAGAACCGAACCTGGGTGCTCCCAATTCCTCTTTAGAAGATCAATTAGGATTTCATGAAAAGGAATAGACATGATTTCCTTAGGAGCATCAAGAAATTGGAGTACTTCCAGCATCTTGTGCCGTGAATACTCTTCTGTCTGAAGCTGAAATGGAATTGTCTCAGACATTTCTTTAACGAAGTTAATAAAGGACAGATCCTCTGGAGGAGAATGCCTTCTCTCTTCAGGAGGAGAGGGCTCTGAAGGGAGATCATCTGTATCCTGGGAAGAATCATCAGTCCAAGGATCATAAGATTGATCACCAGCTCCCTGAGGATCTTCAGAGGGGAGAAATGGCATTATTCCCGAAGGGCCAGGCCTAGGCATCGACGGCATTGGAAGAGGCACTGATGGCATCGATGGAGGCACAGACGGAACTGGCGACATCGATGGATGAGTCGGTGGCAGAATTCCAGTCGGTGGAATGGGTAACTGTGTTTCTTCGCCTTCCGATGACAAAGGTATCGGCGTCGATGGAAGAGGACATACCGGTGTCCTTGGTTCCAGTGGTGGAAGGGCATCGATCAACGCATCCAGTCTACCCAGTAGCGGTGCGAGTGCCATGGGAATCGGATCGGTGACCGGCTCGGGCATCGGTACCGGTGTCGATGGAGGCTGGAAGCCCTGCAGTGCTTTACAGATGGCCTCTTGGATCATCCGATCCAATTCCTCACGGAAGCCTGGGGCATGTAACACCGGCTCCGGAGTAGGAGGCAATAGAGGCGTAGCCGGAGGGTCCACCAGTAGAAGTGGAGTCGTGGCTCCCTGCACCGATGAAGGTGGGGAAAGCATCGGTGACCCAGTCACAGAGGAGGATGGGGCCTTCTCTGGATGGGATTTCTTTATCAGTGGCTCTGACGCCGCCGATGCCGGGGGCTTGCCGGGATCAGCGGACTGAGCCTTCCGAAGCCGGTGTCAACGCTTTTCACGATGTTCTCCTCTGTCCTTTTCCTGAGGCGATGAGGAAGAAGTCGACACCTTCGGAGTAGTCTATGCCGGTCGGGCAGCACCGGTGTCCCGCTGCTGGCGAGAGGTCGGTGGCACTGGCTCAGATGAAGTGGTCGATGGAGTTAGGGGTTTTGAATGAAAAAGAAACTCCATCTTCTCTAAGCGGGCTTTACGGCCCTTCGGCGCCATTTGGGTACATTTGGTGCAAGTTAGGGTATCATGGCCGGACCCCAAGCACAATACACAAACTCTATGCGGGTCTGTGATGGACATTGTCTGAGGACAATCGGGGCACAGACGAAATCCAGACGCCATGGCTTCGACAAAAATTTAGCCGCGGTGTGGTCGATGGCCCCGAAGGAAAAACTCAACGGAAATCGACCGCAAATGAGGGTAAAGCCTTACCTTTCTACTGCAGAGTACGGATATAGATAGGGGGACCCCTATGGGGTAGAAATTTTTGAAAATTTTTAAAGAAGTTCCGCGAGGAAAATTCCTGTCAGGAATCTCTAGAGAGCTCCTTAACCCACGTGGCTACTGCTGCCGGAAAAAAAAAAAAAGAGACTAAAGGGGGGGCCCCTGCTGGATGCAGGGTTAGTGCCATGCTGGGCATGCCCAGTAGGTGCCAGTCAAAGTTCTAGAAACTTTTACAAAAGTGTTCCGCGATTGGGCTCCATTCTGCGATGTCACCCATATGTGAGGACTACCATCCTGCTTGTCCTGTGAGAATGGGTTATTCAACACTGTTGGGGGCTGCAGATGGAGGATCATTGAGGTAAGAGGAGGGTAAAGAGAATGGGGCCCTTTCTCTCAACCCTGGTGATCCTAGTTCTTCATCCCCAGTCCCCACCATTCCTCCAGTAGTCCTCATCTCCCCTCAGTGATCTGAGAGCTTCCACCCTCTATGATGGTCACTAATTCCCCCTTTCTGGAAAATTATCCTCTCTAGCAACTCTGCTTCTCTCCCTATTTGGCCAGTAAAGTACAGGCTTCCTCTCTGAACTGGACTTAGCTGGCTATCTTCTGGGTGTGGGGAAAAACTGGCATGCAACACCCACTCTCCTGAGATAGGGTGGGAGAGGATATGGAATTGAAAAGAGCATCCTGTTCTTTGCCTCATTGGGAGAGAAGTAAATGAGCAACCCCGAGTTCTCATAACTCACTCGCTTCCCTCCCCCACCATACCCCCTCCTATCCCCCCTCCCCTCCCCTCATTCATTCTTCCTTTCTCACTCCAATCATCTCATTCACAAATTGCCCCCCACTCGCATTTCATTCATACCTCACAGACCCTCTGATCCCCTCACTCACACTCCACAACTTTGTTCACCTTACTCATTCTCTCCCTCCTACACACAACCTACAGCCCCACCATTCCCCTCACTCACTTGCACTTCCCTCCCTCACTCCAATCTCCTCATTCACTCTTGCCCTTTCTCCACCGTCACTCTGCCTTCCTCAGATTCCTTTGTTCATGCTCCTGCAGTCCTCACCACCATCCCCTTAACTCACTCTCTTGCCCCTTCCCCCTCCTCTAGTGTGGTCACCAGTGGCAGAGGCAGCCAGAAGTCAGCATGGTAAGCAGTGACCTGGCCAGCAAAATAAAACACCCAGTAGTGGCAGAAGCAATGGGACTGACAGGCATTCACTTCATGTCTCTTTGAACTTGGCCTTTATCCCAGAAAGATTCCTCAATTAAGTCATGAAATTACATCAAAATCAAGGCCATGTGGCTGCCTCATCGATAAGCAGCTCCACCACACTCTGCTTTGCTTCCATGGGACCTGGGAGGCTAGAAATGATATGTGTCACCACTGGCTCTGTTCCGCTAATGTAGGGGAGTTGGAACCGATTTAGTACTGTCAGCTCTACTCAGTTTCTGTGGGGGAACCAGAACTGATTTACACCATCAGCTCTATTCTGCTTCCTTGGGTCCCGGAAAAAGGCGACAGGTTGCTCCACCAGAATGTAAGCCTTGGGTAACAGACACAAAAAGGGGGTGAATTAGCATAAGTTGAAACTTGTGAGCTGTAGTGCCAAACATAAAGGCCAGGGCTGAAGTCTAGATATCTGGCACTATTGTTCATAAGTTTGAAACGTGTGCTAATTCAAATCTTTTTTGTGTCTGTTTTTTGCTCTGCAGTTTCTGTTTCAGATACACCCCTTCTTCTACTATTCCCTTTAGAACATGAGAGGAAAGATTGGCCTAGAGAGCAGAGTGGCTATTCAGATTGCTCCAGCTCACCCTATCTTGAAGGGGAGGGACTAAAGCAAAATACCTCTGCTGCTCTACCTCTTAAATCTGAAAAGAAGTGCTGGAACCATGTTCCAGCCATTCCCCCACAAGTTAAGCCTTGCCTTTTCTAACAAAGATTTGTTGCCCTTGCAATAATATATCCTTTTAGTTTTGCCACTGGTCAGTATCCCCACCATATATCCTAATATCCATTATGGGACAAGTTATTGTTCCAAGATTAAAACAGATTTCAGTGTGCAACACCCCCCCCTCCCGAGCATCATGTCAAGAAGACAGAGTTCAGATTCTCTGCTCACCACAGTCTCAGTACATTTTTCCTTTCCTGCAGATTCCTATATGTATGTCTCACGGCAGAGGCTTTACTAGAGGTTACCATGTTTCCCAGACCATAGAATCCAAGGTTTATTCTCCATTTTTATTACCTTCTGAAGCTTAGCAGTGCACTGCTTTATGTTACCACCTAGACTCTAAATCAGATTTTCATAACACCTTCCTCATTACATTTGTTTTGCTTCAAATCAATTTTTCAAAAACTATTCTTAAGTTCGTTTTAAATATTCAATGCAAATATACAAACAGAACATTAACATGTCTTTCTGTTTCTCAGCAACAAGAAAAAAAATTGATATGTATTATTATATAAATAAAAACACAGCCCACCATCACCTTATCTACTTGTTTACAATAAGTTTTGAATTTTTGTGGACTGGGGGTACATTAGATATAAAAAGACCAAGCTTGCTGCTATGCCCTCTAATCCCCCTTTTGCAATATCAGACATTTCCTGCAAAATACATTAAAATATTTATGGCCCTACATCTGCAGCATGTGAAACATTGGGAACAGCTCCCTGCTGTCCCTGCAACGGTATTTGTTCACTCCTGTTTTTTCATTTTATAAGCCATGGAAGCACTGAGACTACCTTCTGTTAGTTTCTGAGGCACTGACTTGGGGAGCCATAATAACCCAACGGCAACGGGACAGAGCAAGTATTTATGGCTGAGCAATATCTAACAAACTCAATTCATTTAATGAAAAATAGCTGAGGAAAGAAGAAAGCCTGGGAATGTAATTTGGCGAGGGAGCTGCCAGAACACAGATGGTGCCCGGGCTGCAGGCTCCTGGCTGGGCAGACGCTTTCCCCAGCACCACCATGAAATACTGGCTTAAGGGATTTGTATCGAGCAGATTTTCAATTGCTTTTCCTTAAGTAATTAGAAAGCGCACCTGTGAGCTCCTCTGAAAGATGTGTAGGCATGCTTTACTGAGCACAGTACCAGTTGGTCCTGCATACTGGTTTCATTCCCCTTTGCAGGCAGCCAGAAGAGACAATTAAAAGCCACACAGAGAAGAGAGTACATTCTAACCCTCCTTGGCATCCATTCTCTTTCAACAGCAGCCACCCACTCTCAGCAAGTCAATAAGGGAGCAGCCAGATCAAGAAACAAACCATAACTCAGGAAACTATTCACAAAGTTCCCACCTTCCCCACAAATGGTCTAAGGAGGATGATCAGAAATAAACAGCACAGTCTATTACCATCCCCAAAATATACAGCAGAGCTAAAAAAAAAACACAAAACATATCCCTTTCCCCCATCTGTTAGATGTTATTCTGAGTCATTTTCTTCTCCTAATCCCCTTCAATAAACAGAGGCAACAGCCCCTAAACTGTCTTTATCCACAAATCTAAAATGGATTTGTGTTTATATTTTAATATTGTTTTCACATATACTAATATGAATTTACATCCAGTTGCCTCCTTTGAGGCCCACTGCTATTCCCTCTGTACAATGTTCGCAGTCATTCTAATCTCTGTCCCCATCACTACACATACTGAGCGATTACTGGCTCTGCCCTAGTTTTTAAAAAAATGTACCTCCACTAACCAGGGGATAAAATACTGCACTAGGAGGAAACCTTCTCAGATGATGATATGCAGGAAGTATAGTACAACAAAGCTTTAGCTCAGGGGTAGAATAGCAAACGTTCCCTCTCATCAATGCTTGGCTTTTTATTTTTGGTGGGGTAAAAGAGGCAGAAGGAAAAGCGAAAATCAAAAGATTCTTTGCCAGCTCTCCAAAACCAAGATGTGAAGCTCCCTTCAAGCCTCTCTGGGTAGCTGAGTTAACTATAGACAAGACAAGAAGTTAGGCATGAAAGATTACTTCAAGTATTGATAAAGATGGGCTATCAAAGCAGTGTGATGCTTGTCTACCAAATTAAATAACCAGATCAAGTTACAGCTTGACATTCATTTCAATTCATTTCCATGAGTCCATCAGTAGACAGACAGAGGTATATCACTATTGCTCTGGGACATGTCTGTGTTCCTTTTAATCAGACCGATAAAACTGTATCCCTGCCAGATCACTTAGGCAAAGGAATGAAAGAGGATGGCAGAAAAACTATTGCTGGGCAATAAACATGACTTCATGATTAGAGGGATGAGAACTTTACAAAGGAGAAAAAAAAAGTTCTTGTAGGTCGAGTTCTTGCAGCTTGATAGACTTGCAAGAAATTTCATGACCTGTCAAATTAGTTTGGCAAACATTTTACCAAACAATAATAAAAAAAGAAAAAAAAAAGGTGGCAGAGTCCTCAAATCAGCATTAGGAGTTGAAAGAAGCTTGTTATCTGTGTTCATTTTATATAAGTCAGCCAAGTTAAGAAAGATCAGCTATTCTTGGAGTAGCTAAATTAAAAAGTAATTTTTCTGGCTTGAATTCAACTGCTGAGACCTTAGGGGGATATTTTTTCTCAATAGCATTTTTTTTAAAGATAAAAAAGTAATGCAAAATTGTTTGTTTGGATTATTACTGTTTAGGTTTATAAAGGAAGAGTAAAATGGAAAGGGCTCCCTCCCCTCCCCCTATTCTAACTTTATAGACAAACCCAATAATTAGGTGGTTGGATTACACAGAATAATTTGACATTGGTTGCCTGAGAAACACGAGGTAATTTAGATAAATGTAATCATTTGTGAAATAAAAATAATGAAGTAAAGTTCAAGGGGAGCTTAATTAGTAAATACCATTAAATACGTCAGGTAATTTATTTTTAGTTGGTCTGATCTTTAGTGGTAAGGCAACAAGATTCTTTATAGAATACACAGAGACAAAAATATATTTTATAAACTAAAAAGGGGTTTTGGAAAATTGTTTATAAATATACCTATTACTGACCTTAAATAAATTAGTGCAAAATTTACCTAATCAAAATAAGAAATAATAGGTCAATTAGAGATCATAGGTAAACAGAGTAATATCATAGATTAGAATAAATTATTAGTCATCACTTGGAGAAAAGTACTACTTTGTACCTGGAAGGGGAGTGATGGCAAGCGATTTAGGTCATTTTATGTCTTCTGCAAATGGAAGACATCAAGTAAATTTCTTGTGAGCTTGACTGGTAGTACCATATTTGACCTTTGTGGTAATTTCCTAGTTGCTCTGGTTTACTTTTATACCCTTAGCAACAAGAGTATACAAAGGGGAGAAATAAAAAACTACATACTTCAAATATTTATAAATATATTTTGTAGTCTGAAAGAATAAGTTAAGACACTTCATACTTTCAAGCATCAAGCAGGAAGAAAAAGAGGACCAGAAGCAAGGATTCTGAGTGTGGAACTGGAAACTAGATTCTACAGGCTAGCTAATTTTACTTGCAAAACAGCTGAGAAAAAGGTAGGTCTCTTTTTTTGACAGGTACCAGAAGCTCCAAACAACTGAAAGATGGCTGGGAAACATATCACCAAAGTTGTCGACACTGTTCCACTTCTGCTGCTGTCCAGAGAGATGTCATAATTCACAGTGAGGAACCAATTTAGCATGAACGATATCAGCAGGCAGACCTCCTCAGGAAAC
The DNA here is from genome assembly GCF_901001135.1 of Rhinatrema bivittatum. NCBI lineage: Eukaryota > Metazoa > Chordata > Amphibia > Gymnophiona > Rhinatrematidae > Rhinatrema > Rhinatrema bivittatum. The sequence continues at coordinate 253,077,312 of NC_042622.1, read as the reverse complement.
AGGTGTCAGAATTCAGAGAGGAGGCAGCGAGACTGATAAGCATCCAGGAGAATGAGGACTACATTGATAAAATGCTTACAGAGGCATCTAAGATGGGAAAATCAGCAGAGGTGAAGGTGAAACTGGATCACAAGATGACAGCTGGACCCAAATTACTACAGCTACTAGACTAGGGGTGGTTAACTCCAGTCTTCAAGAGCTACAAACAGGTCTGGTTTTCAGGATATCCACAATGAATATGAATGAAATATATTTGCATACAGTGGAGTCAGTGCAAGCCTAGTCTATCTCATGCATATTCATTATGGATATCCTGAAAGCTAGGACTGTTTGTGGCTCTTGAGGACTGAAGTTGGCTACCCTTGTACTAGATCCTACACTACAGCTTGGACTTCTCTCAAGCTGAAGAGCTAATATGCAGCTTTGGAAACAGTAGAAGAAACTATTCTAGGATGAGGAGGAAACAAAACGTGCAGATCTGAAAGCTGCAGGCTCAACAACCATTGCACCTAGGTGGAGGAGAGTAGCGGCGACTGAAGACTTGCTTCTGAGGGGCTTGGAGGCAACCATCTGCTGACCAGATATGTTTGTCCTGGGAGATGAGCTATCTGCTGGATGCCAAAAATCAAGAGATTGCCAAAAATTCTCAAGCTACTGACTACTATTTGATGCTGCTCATCCATGTTGGTATCAATGATACTGCTAGGTACCACACAGATTGTATCAAAATTTTCTTCATGGTTCTGGGAGAGAGAGTAAAGAAGAGGTGCACAGATGGTATTCTCCTCCATCCTCCCAGTCAAGGATAAAGGCCCAGACAGGGAAGCTCATATTTTGGAGATAAATAAATAGCTGCATAGATGGTGTCGAGAAGAGCGTTCTCTCTTGACCAAGGGATAATGTTTTAAGAACTGCTGAACAGAGATGAGGTCCACCTGTCGAAGAAGGAATGCATCTTCCAACAGACTGGCAAACCTACTGAGGGCTTTAAACTAGGATCATCAAGATGGGTGTACAAAACCCTAAGGTAAGTAAAACATTAAATACTTGTGTAAAAATGGAGAAAAAAGGGCAACTTCAGGAAAGCTGTGCACACTAATGCTCAGAGTATGGCATATAAAGTCCAGGATCTAAAGGCAATCATGAAAGCTGATTTGGACGTAGTGGCTGTCACTGAGATGTGATACATGGAAAAGCATGACTGAGATATGGTTATACTAGGCTACAATCTATTCAGGTACATTATGGTTACAGGACTTTAAGCTCTTGTTGCATTCAGTTTACATTTTTTACTCACATGAGGCACTCAATGTAGCTTAAAGTCAAGACTTTTAGCTGTACTGAGAGAAGGCATTCACAGAGATGGGGTGGGGGAGGAGATGTATATGGGAAGAGGGAACAAAAATACATAGACTGCATTTTCAATTCCACACAGAAGTAGGTGCAGATGTCTGCAGGGACTCTGTGTGCCTGCAACAAGTTTCAAAACATGGGTACATTGGCTTTGAAAATTGGTGCAAAGTTCATGGGTTAAAAGTACCCAGACCTTTTCCCCAATATAGACAGTTTGAAATTTCCCCTAATCTCCTTGTACCTCATTTTATCCATCTTGTCAGAAAACGACTCCCTCTCTATTGCAGGAGTCAACACCAAAAAGTTATGCTGCTTGGTTCCGTCCCCTGAAGCTGCAGGTTTTTAAATTACTATTCTTGTAAGGTGCATTGGGATCTTGTCTGAATGAAAGGCATTATATAAATTCAAATTATAATAAAAAAAGGAAAAGAAATACAAAGTTCTATCCGACACAGGCTGTTGCTTCCTCATTACACACTTCCGTTCCTGCTCCCTCACTGGAATTCCTCCTACTCTGAAAATCTGGAATAATATGCCACCAGAAGCATGTAGCATGACTAAATGGAAACAAGAAGGCTGCACTTGTCGCATCAAAGTGACAGATTAAAAAAATTGCACTTTTGTAGAGTTAAGGGGCTTGAGGATGTATTATAAAGTCTCTCTCTCATTTGGTCCCCACTCTGCCAATTCCAAATGCTAAGGAATAGCATGGCTGTCACCAGGCATACTAAAAGAGTGACAGATCAAACAGAGGAACAGTCACAAAAGGAGCCCCCAAAGAGCTGGCGGCTAGTTTAGACAAAAATGAGAAACTGCTCCAAGGTTTGCTTCATGCCCAGAGCTCAGTGGATGTCAGTAACTGACTTCTGAATAACAGTGCAGTAAGTGAATGTCACAGACTGAGCTTTTACCAAGTGGTTCCTGAAACACCCAAATATACTGCAAATCACTGTTTTCTCACATTCCCTCCCTGCCCCTTCAAAATGTAGCTAATCAAAAATGAGAAACACTCTGTCAGAATGTGATTGCATGATATTAAAGGAGAAAGCAGCAGGAATGGATAGTGGTGAAATACTTAACCTCTAGCTTTAAAAGGGAGATAGGGATGAGTATGGGAAACATTTTCATTTGATTCATATTCCATTTAAACAAAAATTTTCCAAAATTTGTTCTGAAATACCATTTGTCTTCAAATGCTCATGCACATAAATGCTGTTTTACAAACATAATTCATATGCAAAACTCTCAAATATTAATGGAATTAATGCACATCCCTATTATAGAAGAGAGAAGAACAAAATAAGATGGAAGTCAAGAGTCTGCACAACACATCAGGGTTTCTGTACCTCAAAGGTATGCTCATTGGGAGGTTGATCAGCATATGATTTCATCTCAATATAACACTGCATGCATAGGCCAGACACAAAGGGACATCAATTATAGAGGAAGGGAGAAGACCGCGGATGGAGTAAGGCCTGTAATGCATAATTGGCAGGTACAAATGGAATGACCAAATGGTCCTTTTCTGCTGACATCATCTATGTTTCTATGTAACACATCACAGAATGGAAATGCATATTACTAATCCTAATTGTATAGTAGAGATATATTCAGGATGCTACACCTTTTCTTCTTCCCCATTTCGTATTTAACAGTACTGAGAACCAGCATATCGACAATACAAGCACAAATATGAACAAAACTTAAGCTTTCCCCAATGAAGCCAATAACTTTTGTGAGTCTACAGAAACTGCATTTCCAACACTATCACTAATGGTGGATGTGGACTTGGACATTCTTCCTGTTACAGAGACATGGCTCATGGAGTCTCATGGATTGTGATACAGACAGAGAGGACAGGAAAGGGGGAGGAGTAACTATATAAAAACAATATCCAAGCAATAAATACAAGGGACATGGGGTTAGAGAAGAATAATTATGGGCTGTTTTTTTTGTTTAAAGAAGATGGTGCTTCCATTTACATCGATGTGGTCCTCAGGCCTCTGATTCAGACAGAAAAGCTGGACAGAGATCTGGTTGAACACATCTAAAAGTTGAGAAAGAAGGGAAAACAGTTGCTTGTTGGAGATTTTAATCTGCCACATGTAGATTGAAGTATCCCTTCTGCGGAATCGATAAGAAATAGATATAGTAAATGCCCTTCAAGGGGCTCTGCTCAAACAAATGGTTATGGAACCCACGAGGGAGGAGGTGATACTCGACCTGGTGCTCACAAATGGGGATAATGTCTCTTAATGTCTATGTAGGTGCACCAGCAGTGATCATCAGATGATAGTTTGACATCGCAAATAAGATACAAAAGTCACACGAAGACCTGAGCTTTGAATTTGAAAAATACAGACTTTGTCAAAATGGGGATGTTCCTGAAGGAAGAACTAGATGACTGGGTGAAAATGAGTGAGGTGGAACAATAGTGGGCCAAACTAAAAGGAGCTATTACAAAGGTAACAAATCTATAGGTTAGAAAAGTAAACAAGTTCAAGTCCTTTCCTGATTTTGTAGATTTTATCATATCCTCCCCTAGTCATCTCTTCTCCAAACTTCTTTAGCCTTTCCTCATAGGGCAGTCGTTCCATGCCCCCATATCATTTTGGTCACCCTTCTCTGCACTTTCTCCAGTGCGGCTATATCCTTTTTGAGATGTGGTGACCAGAATTGCACACAGTTTTCAAGGTGCGGTCTCTCCATGAAACGACAGAGGTATTATGACATCCTCTGTTTTATTTTCCATTCCCTTCCTAATAATTTGCTTTTTTGACCCCCACAGCACATTGGGCCGATTTCAATGTATTATCCACTATGACGCCTAGTTCTCTTTCCTGGGTGGTAACTCCTAAGATAGAGCCTAACATTGTGTAACTACAGCAATTGCAGAAAGAAGAGAAAGTAAAGTGTCTATTTAACAAAGTAGACATGCCTGAAGGAATAGAGAGAATGAAAAATGATTTAAGAAAGTTTGAAGAGTGGTTGAAGACTTGGCAGCTGGGATTCAATGCCAAGAAGTGCAGTGTCATGCATCAGGGGTGCAGTAATCTAAAAGAGCTGTATATGATGGGGGGGGGGGGGAGGCAAAAGACTAATGTGCATGGACTGGAAAAGGTACCTTGGGGTGATAGGTGTCTGGCAATCTGAATGCAGTGAAGCAATGTGAAAAGGTGTAGCTAAAGCCAGAAGAATGCTGGGTTGCATAGAGAGAGGAATACCCAGTAAGAAAAAAGGAGGTGATAATGCCCTTGCATGGGTCCTTGATGAGACCTCACCTGGAGTATTGTGTTCAATATTGGAGACACTATCTCAAAAAGAATAGAGACAAGACAGAGGTTCTCCAGAGAAAGGTGATCAAACTGTTATGGGATCTGTAACGGAAGACTTATGAGACTGAAGGATCTGACTATGTATATCCTGGAAGAGAGAAAGTGCAGGGGAGATATGATACAGATCTTCAGTTACTTGAAAGGTTTTAATGGTGTATGTTCCTTAAACCTTTTCTGTTGGAAATCAAACAGTAGAACTAGGTGTCATGATATGAAACTTCAGGAGGGATGACTCAGAGCCAACATCAGGAAATAATTCATGGAGAGGGTGATGGATGCCTAGAATGCCCTTCCAGAAGAAGTGAATATAAAAACTGTAAATGAAATCAAAAAGGCATGGGATAAACATTGTGGATCCCTAAAGTTGGAAATTAAGAAAAGGGTTCATGGGGGGTAACCAGTTTGGAATGACTGCTCCTACCCCAACAGAAGAATTGCAGATTACTACCCTTAATCAATTAGTTTACATGATTTTGACACAACTGTAGCATTTCTCCGTTTCAGCAGCAGGGGGGGGAGGGGAACTGGATTTAGGCAACAGCCAATGTTGGGCTCTGACTTTTTTGGTCCACGGTACTGATATATAGATATTAGGAAAAAGATCAGGACTCTTTTATGGCCAAGTCCAAAAGCAAAGCATGTTCAATCAGCAGCTTTGTTTGAATTATCAAGAAGGCTGTTCTCCCTGTAAAACTGTTGCTAGCAGTAATTTTGTTATGGGTTTGACAGTTGCTTGGTTCTGATTATTAATATTACTAACCTTAATATAAGGGGGTAACCTGCATGTAGCTGCAGTTACTACCCTTAACAGAAACAATGGAGTATCCAACATGGAGCAGCAGTTACTACCATAAGAAACTTGCTGGGCAGACTGAATGGACTATTTGGTGTTTTTCTGCTAGTATTACTGTTAATATGTAAATGGGACACCCACTATGTCCAGAACTTGGGGCCACCTCTTCTTTTTACACAACAGTAAAAAAAAAAATAACTGTCACAACTCAAAAGGTTTTCATTTTCTTCTCTAGACATGATACCTAATTGGAATCTTAAGACTCATAAAACAGACAAACTGAAATGGCAATTGGGCCTTTTGATGGTGACTTACGATGACCTCAATGCATCCCAGGCAGTGGCAGAAGAAGCTGGGACTGTCCTTTAGCAGGAGGTAGCAAGTAGAGAAAACTCCTCTCCTATTGTGCTTCCATACTAATTGGTTGATATATTAATTAAAACATGTTCACTCCCAAACCCTCTCCGATCAATTTCAAATCCTTCTCATTTCAAAAAATCACTTAAAACTCATTTGTTCCAACTCGCATTTCAAACACTTACTCAAGACCAAATATAATACTCATTTCACCCTATTGCCACATTCATCATTCTCACTTCACTCTTTTACCCCCCATCCCCCTCCATCCCCTTTACCACTTCTTCATTCCTTCTATATTAGTTACGTCTCCATTTTTTTCATGCCCCCCTTTTCCCCTCCCCTCTTTTCCTGCAATAGCAAGTCCTATGGCAACAAATCTTTATTTTTTATTTTTGAGTAATTAATTTGATTTATTTTCAAGCCAGAATTTTTCTAGCTATTGACTAATTTTTGTATATTTTAATTTATTTTAATTTGATTGTTCTTTTAAAATTTTATTTTAATTAATGTAAACCGGTTATAAAGCGGTATATAAATACTTTTAAATAAATAAATAAATAAATGTTATTTACAATTAAAGAGAGCATTTTTTTCTAGTTAGAACATAAGAACATAAGAAATTGCCATGCTGGGTCAGACATCAAGCCCATGCTGGGTCAGACATCAAGCCCATGCTGGGTCAGACATCAAGCCCAGCATCCTGTTTCCAACAGAGGCCAAAACCAGGCCACAAGAACCTGGCAATTACCCAAACACTAAGAAGATCCCAAGCAACTGATGCAATTTATAGCAGTGGCTATTCCCTAAGTAAACTTGATTAATAGCCATTAATGGACTTCTACTCCAAGAACTTATCCAAACCTTTTTTGAACCCAGCTACACTAACTGCACTAACCACATACTCTGGCAACAAATTCCAGAGCTTTATTGTGCATTGAGTGAAAAAGAATTTTCTCCGATTAGTCTTAAATGTGCTACTTGCTAACTTCATGGAATGCCCCCTAGTCCTTCTATTATTCGAAAGTGTAAATAACCGAGTCACATCTACTCGTTCAAGACCTCTCATGATCTTAAAGACCTCTATCATATCCCCTCTCAGCCATCTCTTCTCCAAGCTGAACATCCCTAAACTCTTCAGCCTTTCCTCATAGGGGAGCTGTTCTATCCCCTTTATCATTTTGGTTTCTCTTCTCTGTACCTTCTCCATCGCAACTATATCTTTTTTGAGATACCCTCCAACTATAAACTTGTAATATAGTTTGCTGCCAAACTTGTTAATTGTACAGTACACTATATTACTGATTCATTTTTCCATTTGTACCAAGCTACTTTAGGGTAGTACCTGGAACTGAATCCAATCTAAAATGGAGAAATTACTTACCTGATAATTTTGTTTTCCTTAGTGTAGACAGATGGACTCAGGACCAGTGGATTATGCTCCCCTGCCAGCAGATGGAGACGAAGCAAGCTGATAAATATATATATATGAATGATCCAATAGACAGAGGTCTATTGGATCATAATCTTGTATGTCTAAACTATGTTAGATGATCTATTATTTTGAATGTTTGAACCGTTGTGATCTAGTGATTATCACATGGAACGACGGTCTATAAAACTACTAAATAAATAAATAAATAAAATAAATATAGCCACCAAGAACACTATCTTCAGGGTCAATAACTGCAAGGAAAGGCTGCACAGCAGTCAAAAGGTAGGGCCCGCTAAAAAAATCCAGCACCAGGTTAAGACTCCACAAAGGAACCAGTAATCGCAAGGGAGGCTGAAGGTGCTTTACTCCCTTCAAGAAACGGGCCACATCAGGATGGGACAATAAAGAGAGACACCATTTATCGTGCCTCTGAAACAAGTAAGAGCCACAACCTGAACCTTCAAGGAATTAAGGGCCAATCCTTTATTCACCCCATCCTGCAAAAAATCCAGAATAAGCAGCATCTTAACTGAACAAGGGAGAACACCACATTCCTCGCACCAAGCCTCAAACACTCTCCAAACCCACACATATGCTAGAGAAGTGGAGAACTTCAGAGAGCGGCAGTAAGGAAGTAATTACCGCAAAAAGAATATCCACGTTTCAACAGATGAATTCACTCAAGGGCCAAACCATGAGAGAATCGAGCCGGATCCTCGTGAAGAACTAGCCCCTGCTGCCACATATCCATGAACGGCGAAGACGAAGGGCGTTCTCCACCAGGAGTCTCCGCAAATCCACATACCATGGACGCCTGGGCCAATCCGGAGCCACCAGAAGGACTAGCCCCTTGTGGAATTCGATTCTGCAAATGACCCACGGAGGAAAGGCATAAAGCAACTTTCCTTCCCTGAGAAAGTCTATTCATGTGATGTGAGAGGCCGAGATCATCTGAAAATGTCCTTCCGCCCATTTCATAAGTTAGTCTATTTCCTGAGACACATGCTGGCTCTTGGTTCCTCCCTGCCGAATGATGTAAGCCACCATCGTTGTGTTGTCAGACATCACGTGGATACTCAATCCAGTAGTCTGTGGCTGAACTACAAGAACGCCAAACTGACCGCCTGGGCTTCCAGGCGATTGATGTTCCAGAAAGCCTCTTTGGCCATCTAACGCCCCTGGGCTATCAGTTCCTGACAGTGAGCTCCCCAACCCTGGAAACTTGCATCAGTCGTGAGCACCAACCAATTCGGGGAGGACAAGGAAATTCCCTCTCTCAGATGATCCTCCTGCAACCACCAATGGAGGCAAGAGCAGATTTCCATCGGCAAATGGAGCCAAAACGAATGGACCTGAGGCTGCGGGTTCCAATGATACAGCAGTGATCGCTGAAGAGGCAACCCTGGAAGGGAGTGGCCCTTGCCACTCCCTTCCAGGGTTGCCGCCATCAAACTGAGCACCTGTAGATAGCTCCACACAGTTAAGCGAATCGTGTTCACCAACTGATGCACTTGAGACATCAACTTTTGAAGCCATGTGTCCAATAGAAAAACCTTACCTAGCCTTGTGTCGAAATGAACTCCCAAATACTCCAATGACTGAGAAGGCTGGAGACTGGTGTTAGCCAGGTTCACCACCCAACTGAAGCTCCTGCAGAAGGAAATCACCTTGTTGGTCACCAGATTGCTCTCTGCCAAAGACTTGGCCCAAATCAGTCAATTGTCCAAGTATGGGTGTACCAGGATGCCATCTTTTCTCAATGTCGCCACCACCATGACCATCATAACCTTGAAAAATGTTCTGGGGGCGGTGGCCAGACCAAAGGGCAGCGCCCGAAATGGATAATGGCACTCAGCAACACAAAGTGTAGAAACTGATGTGGTCCAAACAGATGAGAATATGAAGGTAGCCTCTGACAGATCCAGGGAGATCAGAAACTCTCCCAATTGTATGGCCATTATCACAGATCGTAAGGTTTCCATCCGAAAATGCGTCATCTGCAGATGCCGGTTGACACTCTTGAAGTCCAGGATGGGACAAAAGGAACCTTCCTTCTTGGGTACTACAAAATAAATGTAATAGCGTCCTGTATTTTCCTGAGATGTAGGCACGGGAACCACAGCCCTCAGCCAGAGGAGCCTCAGAAGCGTAGCCTCCACTATCTGCTTTCTTCTGTGTGGAGTGGCAAGGAGACACCATGAACACATCCCGAGGAATGCCTGCGAAATTCCAGTGCATAGCCTTCCCGTATTACTTCCAAGACCCATTGATCTGATGTGATCTTGACCCTCAATAAAGCAAAGTTGCTTACCTGTAACAGGCGTTCTCCCAGGACAGCAGGATGTTAGTCCTCACATATGGGTGACATCATCAGATGGAGCCCTATCACGGAACACTTTTGTCAAAGTTTCTAGAACTTTGGACTGGCACACTGAGCATGCCCAGCCACTAACCCTGCATCCAGCAGGGGTCCCCCTTCAGTCTTGTTTGTAGAAAAAAGTACGGAGCGAAAAATAAAATAATAAAATGTAAGCGAACCCAATTCCGTTGGGGTGGTGGGTGGTTTCGTGAGGACTAACATCCTGCTGCCCTGGAAGAACACCTGTTACAGGTAAGCAAATCTGCTTTCTCCCAGGACAAGCAGGATGGTGTAGTCCTCACATATGGGTGAATAGCGAGCTACAGGATGCCAAGTAAAGTGAACCAAAAGCACCCAACGACATGCAACAGGCACAACAACAGGGGTGGTTTTGGGTATGAGGGCAGCCTGAACTTCACAGTGGGTTGCAGGAAGGAAGTTGGGTTATTAAACTGGAAACAAGTTACACAGAACTGACTGGCCAAAGATGGAATCCTGCCTGCCAGCCTTGTTCAGACAATAATGAGCTGCAAAGGTGTGGTGAGAGTTCCATGTGGCAGCTTTGCAGATGTCAGCAATAGGTACAGAACGGAGGTGCGCTACTGACGTTGCTGTGGCTCTTACTGAATGTGCTTTCATGCGTCCTTGTAGTGGAAGGCCTGCTTTTTGGTAGCAGAAGGTAATACAGTCCGCAAGCCAGGTGGACAGGGTCTGCTTGCCCACCGGAACTCCAAGTTTGGTTTTATCGAAGGAGATAAACAGTTGGGTGGACTTTCTATGGGCTGCAGTGCGGTCCAAATAAAAAGCGAGCGTACGTTTACAGTCCAAGGAATGCAGGGCCTGCTCACCTGGTTGTGAATGAGGTTTTGGGAAAAATGTGGGTAGGATTATGGACTGATTTAAATGGAAATCAGACACTACTCCATGCCGGACGTGGTGAAGAGTCCGGTGGTAGCGTGAGGAAGTTCAGATGGTAACCATGGTTAACCACAGAAAGGACCCATTGGTCTGTTGTAATTGTGTGCCATATGTTGGCAAAGTGGCACAAGCAGCCTTCCACAGGAATGGGTGTGGTAGGCGGGGGTTGACCTCTACTCTCTAGAAAGGAGTCAAAATCCCTATGCTGGACCAGTCTGCAGAGCTGGTTGGGCTTTTGGGGCCCAGTGTTGCCGAGGCTGACCTCTTTGAGATGGTATAGGCTGTCAAGTACGAGATGGGAGGAGGGTAATACCTACGTGGCTTATAGGATAGCCTCCTAGGTTCCCGTCTAAAGACCTCTTGGTGGTAGATAAGAAGTCAGAGGGGTAGGTAGGGACAGCTGATGCAAGGTGTTCTTGTGATCTTTTAGTTTGTGCCACTGTTTCCTGAATTTTGTCGCCAAAAAATTGTCCCCTGTGCATGGACTTCCTGGCGTAGGTCAGAAGAAGATTTGAGCCATGCCAGCGTCTGGCGCTTATATGCCTGCTGCTGAGACTCGAGGCAGTTTCAAAGATGTTGTATGCTGCCCTAACATCATGCTTTCCAGCATCGAGTCCTTTTTAGAGGATTGCAGTGCGTTCCTCTTGAATTCCCTCCGGTAGGGACTCTGAGAATTCTGGACTTTCTTCCAAAGATTCTTGAGTACTGAGTCATGTATAGCTGGTAGGCTGCCATAAGCATAGATCGTGGAACACTCTTCGTTCGAAGGCATCCAAGGACTTCTGCTCTTTACCAGGAGGGGCAGAAGAATGAGGCCGGGATCTTTTGGCTTTCTTCTGGGCAGATTCAACCACTACAGAGTGGTGGGGCAGTTGGCTTTTCTGAAACCCTGGAGCTGACTGAACCAGTGGGGCATCAGTTTTTCTTGTTCACTGGTGGAAGTGTGCCAGGGTGCTCCCAGGTACATTGTAACAAGTCAAGGAGCACTTCATGTACTGAAACTGCCATCACTTTCCTTAGGAGTATCAACAGACCTGCAATACCTCAAGCATTTTGTGCCTGGCATCCTCCTTCGTTTGTAGTTTAACAGGGATGGTTTCAGACATCTCTTTAATGAAGTTGGCAAATGTGAGGTCTTCAGGAGGGGAGCGGTGGTGTTCTTCTGGGGGTGAAGGCTCTGACAGGAGTTCATCGGAGTCCTGAGTGTCAGAAGAATCATCATCCCAGGGATCATATGGTGGTTCTCCAGCACCATGCGGGCCTTCAGATGAAGATAGAGGTCCAAATCCAGCCGTATCTGGTGGCACCGATGGGAAGGATGGAGGCACCAAAGCAGGAGGAACCGGCACAGAGGATGGTGATGGCATCGATGGAATCGGCGTTTTCAATGGACGTCGGGGTGGTATTAGACCTGATGGTCCTGGAACCGGCTCCAGCATCGGTAAAAGTTGTTCCTCAGAGAACAATGGAATGGGAATTGGTGTCGGAGGCGCCGATGGCATCGAAGGAACAGGCACAGATGGCAGTGCACTGATCAGAGTATCCAAGCGCTCGTGGAGCGGAGCCAGCATGGTAGGCATCGGGTCAGGTGTCGGCATGGGAATTGGCACTGGTGGTGATTGGAATCCCTCGAAGTGCCTGAAGTACTGCCTCTTGGACCATCCGGTCCAATTCCTCCCGGAAGGCTGGTGTTGGTAACACAGCGGCTGGGGTTGGAGGCTCAGAAGGCGTTGCCCGAGGGGTCCACGGACAGTGGAGTCTCGGCTCCCGGCACCGGTGCAGGTGGGGAACGCCTCAGTGTCCCGGGTCCAGAGGAGGATGGGGCCTCCTCTCCCTGGGACTTCTTGGCCGGTGGTTTCAATCGATGTCGATGGTTTGTCAGTGGTGGCACTGGAAGAAGGCTCACGTCTATGGCGATGACGGTGCTTTTCCCGATGCTCAGTCCGGTCCTTCTCCGGCACAGAGGACGAAGATGTCGATGCCTTCGAATGTGAAGGGGCCAGTGACAGGTGGTTACTGGCGGTCTCGATGGTGCTGAGATGTCGATGGCGGACAGAGTCGATGAAGATGAAGGCTTTAGACCCAATGTACTCTTGACTGGAGTAGTTGGAGTCACACGCTTGAATAGGTGTTCAGTGTTGCGTTCGTGCCTGCTCTATTGCCCTCGCCCTCCACCCTCTCTACCTCGGTGGCAACTCCCTCCGGGGTCTGAAGGACAGCTTGCAGGCCGCGACAGCTCCCTGCCGCATTTCTCTGGCATCCCCAGGCTCGGCTTGACGCTAAGGATCCGCCAGTTCCTGATGACGTAAGGGCGCGCGCTCCAGACTTGTACCAACAAGGGCGCGAACCTTGCAGGCGTCCCCCCGTAGTGACGTCATCTATTTTCACTTTAAAAGGACCTGTTTGCTAACCTTTAATGAGTTAGCAAGGGACTCAAATCATACTTTTTGGTTATGATTCGCCAAGCTACTCTGCCTTCTATCTTACCAGGAGTACCCGCTCCACGGGGGCTCCGCTCTCTCTTCTTGATTTCATTTGCCAAGACGGGATCCAGTATTCGCCCCCCCGAGGGCCTATGTCCCTGAATACTTAGAAGACTTCTCATTGCCTGGAAGCGATAGCAGACGTGAAACTGTGTGTTTTATTGTAGATAGGAATCTGTACTCGCTCCACGAGAGCCTACATTCCTATAGCTCTGAAGACTCCCTTCCGTCCAAGACGTTATCGCAGGTACGGAGATCGAGAGTTACATTGACAAGATTACAGATAGGAACTGGTACTCGCTCCATGAGGGCCCATGTTCCTAGAATCCTTTACAGACTCTCTTCTACTCTAGTAGCCATTTCACATACAGCTATTGTGAGTTCTTATTACAGACTGTTTGGAACCAGTGCTCTCCTACGGCTCCTTTTCCTGAATGTACTGAAGACTCTCTGTGGCATAGAGACCATTGCAGACATCTACTTTTCTGAGTTTACCATCGTGTATCAAGTATACCCTGTCTATTCACTACTTTTAGTCTCTCTTTACAGCTCAGCAACCCAGAGATTATATTCCAGTATCAGAAGGACTTCAGCCTTGCCAAACACAACGACTCACTACTGCCACCACTGGTGGTCCAGCTTCCAGCCTAATAAAGATCTATCTGTGTGTTTTCTATACTCCAGCCTAGCCGGTGGCCCCTCTCAGGATCTCCTCCTGGGGGCGCTGTCATCTGCCATCGGCCCAGAGATTCACGAATTCAACTACGAGTGGTATCCTACATAACGCCACTCTGAGGGAGCCAACTCACTATAGACCCTTAGCTCCGCCTACACAGTATTATAAAGTTGCTAGCACCTCCCCTTGGAGGAGCAGCATTGAACATTCAGTTTAGTTAAGCGGGCCCAACAGCCTTTTGGAGTCATCTGGGCACAGCTATAGTGCACTGTTGGACTTCGTGGGTAGGCCCCAAACACAAGACACAAATGTCATGAGGGTCCGTAATGGACATAGTCCTCGGACAATCGGGGCACTTTCACAAACCGGTCGCCATTTTTTAAAAAAGAAGGATGGCGTGCGGTCAGTGCGCGTAGGACGGATGCATGCTCAATAGATGCATGCACCTCTGTGCGACGGGGTTAAACTTATGCGCCCGGCACAGTTGAGCGTGTGGCTGTGCGCCAGGCGCCCTCGTGCGCATTGTTGTGCGCCCGGCACTTATGCGTGCGCTGGTGTGCACACAAGTGATTTGTGCGCCCGGCTCGCTTCTGTGCGCACGGGTCAGATAGGCGGACAGGGCGGCAATCAAGAGGAAATGGCGTCGGCAACTACGCGAACAATATGGCGACCACCTCAGAGGGTCTCCACGTGGGTGGGACCCTCGTATGGGGCCGGGGTCTAACCTTTACGGGGCTGATCAACCTGGTAGCCCTGATGCCAGCTGGTGATCTGAGCAGCTATTCGAGCCTTGGAGACTTTTAGGAAGTTTTCTACCTTACCTTGTCTCGGCGTTTCCCGGTCTCGTCCCGGGCAGTCTCCGGCTGCGGGGGGAGAGGGAAGTACCTTCACTGCCACGCTTTAAATTGCACCTGCCGCCTCTCAGCCGCACCCGTTGCCGGGGGCTAAGTCCACGCCGGGAATCGGCTACCGGACTGAGGCCTACCTCTGAGGGATCGCGGAAATCACCTCAGGAATTCTCAACTGGGGGAGGGACCCGTAGGTATCACCACAGGGGAGCGGGGCTCGTCTGTAGAGGTAAGATTTCTTCTTTGTTTTGGATTTCTTTGGTTTGAATACTCTAACGCTGTGCAAGCGTGTATAGAGTCCCGAACTGCTATGGAGAAGGAAAATACTGAAGAGCAGAGCTTCCTGCAGGGATATATGTACTAGGGCTGAGGTCAGATTGAAATCTGATCCGTCTCCAACTGCTATCAGGAGCACACTATACCCATTGGTCCTGAGTCCACCTGCTACACGCTAGGACATGATGGTCCAGCAATCGCTTAGGGAGAGAGCTCCTCTATGTTAAATGGAGCATTTCCACAGCTCAGAGTCACCCCTTGGCATCATCAATACCATCTGCTCCCTTCCCTCTCCCTCCATCCCACACGCATCACTTTCTCTTTCCTCTCCCCTGGTATCTTCAATTTATTCCCTTCTCTCTCCCTCTTCCGGCATCATCACTTTTCCTTCCCTCCCTTGGCAGCATCACCTTTTCTTTCCTTCCCTCTCCCTCATTCCCTGGCATCATTTTCCCTCTCCATCCACCCTTCTCCTCTACCCCCGGCATCATTACCATCCCTTCCCACTTTCTCCATCCTCTGGCATCATTGCCCTCCCTTTATTCTCTCCTCATTCCCTAACACCAATACTTTCCACTCCCTGGCATCATCTTCACCTTCTCTTCCCTCTCCTCTGGCATCATCTTCTATTTTCTTCCTTTCCCTCTCCCTTCATCCTTTAGCATCACCTTCCCTCTCCCTCCACCCCAGGCTTCATCACCTCCCATTCCCTTTCCCTCCACCACTCTAGCATCATCTCATTACCTTCTCTCTCTCACACATTTAGCTGTCCCTTCTCGCTCCTATGACCTTGAACCGGCAGCCTGTGAGCAATGCTTACCTGGTGCTGCTGCTTCCTCCTAGGCCAGTTTCCCTCTATAATCAGAATTTAAGGTGGCCAACAGGTGTCACAAGATTACAGGGCCCCATGCAGTTTCAATTGCAGAGGACAGATATGTGCTGTGCTCTGCCCCCCCCCCCCCTACTGGCAGGAGGACATCCTGCATGCAGGGAAGGAAACAAAATGAAGACTGCAGCCGAGCTTCAACTCCTTCCTATCAGGTTTTTTTTGTGGCACACCTGCACTGCGGCCATGGTACTGCTTTAACTCAAAGGGTTTTGGCAGCCTTTGAAGAATTCAACATGTTTAAAAGTTATTCTCTTTTTCTTTGGACCTTAAACACAGATTTGATCCAAACAAGGTTTATTTTCAAAATAAAACATTACTATAATTTTACATACATTTTTCAGCATCTATTTTTTTCTTTTTGAATCAGATTTTCACTCATTCTGCCCATTCATACTGGCAAATTTCTGCCTACAAGCTGCTCTGGAAATTGGTCACAAAATAATATCCCCTCACCTCATATACACATTATTTAATATTTAAAATATACATTTTAAACTGAAGTTTTCCTGCAGATAATACAAAACTGTCACTGTAAATAAACCTTAGGACATGAGTTTTACAGATAGATCTAGCACTCTAGGCAAAATGGCAGAAAAACAGCAGATGAGATTTAAAAGTGGGCAAGAGAGTGTAAAGCACTTGCAGCACAAGATTATGCAGGTGAAGTATACTTTGAACAGATCAGGATTTATTAACACTAATCTGAAAGAAGACCTGGGTATATATCAATTCATAAATTGGAAGTGTGTGAATATGGGGTTCTGTTTTGGGCACCCATCTAAAATGTTAGGCACAATACAATTAAAAAAATGACGACAACTTACAGAAAGAGGACACAAGGCTTTACATATGGAAAAGACTGTCCAAAGCAATGACATTTTCCTTACAGGGAAGAGTACCTCCTCTCTCGCATATATTCTCCCCCTTCTCTCTCCCCCCACCCCTCCCCCCAACTTTGTAAATAAGTTCACATATGTAATTCTAAATCCATATCTTTCCATTTTAAGTTATCCATGCTTGCTTTCTCTTTCTCTCGTACTTCGCCATTCACCTTGTTCTTTTATCCAATTATTATCCAATATCTCCCAGTTAAACCCCCCTGTTCAATGTAATTTCCTTCCTTTCTCAGTTAATTGTGAACCGACCATGATGTGTCCTACGAATGCCGGTATATAAAATGTTAAATAAAATAAATAAATAGAGTAGATTTAATTACACCATATAAAGACATCAAAGGATCTTAAAGATAAAAAGATTACTTGGCTAGCTATCTTAGGAGTCACAAAATAAGTGTCAACAGATGTTCACCACCCTCAGCAGCCATCCTTCTGCCCCAATAGGTGCCAGAGGTACCAGGTACCAATTTTAGGTGTCTAGGGTTTTTCCAGTCTGATCAAAATGGGCAGGCAAACTTGTCTTGCAGACAAATAGTTAAAAGTAGAAGTTTAATGGGAAAAAAATAAAGCTAGGAAAAACATAGAAGTTTGGCTTTCAGTGGTGGGGGAGGGGGTGGTTTCTCAGCTGCTAACACTTTATAGCTTGTGGGGGAAAGTGATGAAACTCCTGACTATATTTCTGGTACAGTTACCAACATGGCAAGAGTCTCAGTAATAACAAGTTCAATAGAAAACCACTGGAAATGCAAACATTTCATAAACAAAACAATTAAGAGATTTCTAAGGACTCCCCTTGGTTCCCAGTGCACTATATATTTCAACAACCTTCTCAGCTCCTCTAGTACTGTTTACATGCAGCCATCAAACAAATTCAGAACTGATTGCAGAAGGCTGTCTCCTGAGCTATAGGAGTAAAGACCTACACCACTAGGTCCACAGTGTTATAAGATTAATCCAACATCTGCATGTTGAGAGAGAAAATAAAACCCAAATAAGTCAATATGCCATTACATGTTACAAGCTGGAAAGGGGAGGGATGCCAGAATTCTGAAACTAGCACCAGTTCCACTTTCTCTCAACAAGCAAACATTAATGGATAGTAATGCCTCACAGCACCTGTAACTTATGTGTAGACTAGTTTCTGTCTCACTGAGAATCCCTGTTGCTGCCTCCCAAGGTTAGTGGGTGCTTCACACAGGTCTGTATGCAAAAACCACTTTATGATCTAGATTAATGAGCATAATGCTAATAGGAACAACAGATCTCAGATAGTCTAAGAGAGATGTTCATGTGAGTCAATACCACTAGATCCTACTAACTCTCCATTCAAAATGGCTCACATTAGCAAATTCAGAGCATATACATCAGTTTTGTAATCAATTGCCAAATCCAGAATCAAATAAAAAGATAATTCAAAGAAATATATATTAGCAGATTCAGAGAAACAAAAAGAATAAGGCAGATAAGGACCTTAAAGCCCTCTAATCTGCTCAGTTTAGATCCTAGGGCAGCAAAGCCATAGACTCCAACTAGTCTCTGGCTTTCCGATCACTTCTTTGCAGTTAAGGATACTCCATTCATACCCCAGGCTTTCTTGAATTGCAATACTGGTTTTGTCTCCAATACCTTCATCCTTTCTAAGAAATATTTTCTGATGTTAATCTTATATCTATCCTTTCCAAACTTTATATGATGTCTTTTGTGAAACATCCTTTCCTTTGAAAAAAATTTGTTTTTTGTTCTGTCTCCAGTGTATTTGTATATTTCTTTCATATGCTACCACCCTGTATTAACTTGTGAAATCACTTGGCTTAGATTTTCTAAAGGGTACAAGCTTTCTCTATCTTGATTACTTATTGTTTGAATGTTTCTGAGCTCCCAATTGGATCTGTTCCTATTTTGCTTGCTCTCTCTCCTTTTCCTATTTGTTCTCTGACCAAAAGCAGTCTGGATTATACAAACAACTCAGAGGAATTCGGCATCATATTATGCCATTTTATTATTCACATAATTATTTAATTATTTTTTAACAAACACAATACATAGTTCACACTATGTGACAACATCCCCAATTAATTTCTAAAATCAACAACACACATGCATTATCCTTCACTCATACCACTCATAACATACATACCTCCTAAAAACCAAAATGTATCTTTACTCTCCTCTATATACTTCCAATGAACATTACCCACATATCATATAATAGCATCTGTGATTACATAATGTCCAAATAAATCATGAAACGTTCCTATTAAATATACACATCCCTTCAATAATTATTAAATATATTCACAAGCAAATACATATTGCTATGACTGTGTATGTCTCCGACGAGATTCTTGTTTCGCCCATTAAACAGGGCTTCTTCAGGGAATTATGATACTTTCTCAACAAATGTATTACAGCATTAGATCATTCATGGACACACATCCAAATACAGATGTCTTCACATTAAAAGGAACAATTCTTCATGTTGATCGGATATCAAGGATAATTC
This sequence comes from Rhinatrema bivittatum, assembly GCF_901001135.1. Classification (NCBI taxonomy): domain Eukaryota; kingdom Metazoa; phylum Chordata; class Amphibia; order Gymnophiona; family Rhinatrematidae; genus Rhinatrema; species Rhinatrema bivittatum. The sequence goes on along the minus strand of NC_042622.1, from coordinate 253,058,191 downwards.
TTCATTGATACGTATTTTTATCACGTGTGGTCGTGATCATAGTGCTGAACTCTATAAACAATAAGTATAATGAGATTCATCATATGCACTTTTAACTCATACTACTAATAATTTTGCAAATGCTCCTTATAAACCACCATTAATCCAAGCGATACCATTCTCCGGTTTTTTCAATCCGTCTTGTACTCCTATCCAGCAGTTATCTTAACAATCCATCTCAATATCATTTCCATGCCGGCTCGTAAGGGCCCAAAAACTTTAACTTTGTTCAACCCGGAACCACGCCAGGCAACCAATAGACAATACGGCGTAAGCCTATAACTATCTGCCTATTGGTTCACTAAACCAAGAAATTTTAGCGAGATATATCTATAAATGTCACCCTGTCCGTTTTATAAACCTGAAGCATTTAAACAAGATTGTTTTATAAAATGCTCGATAGAACCGGCAAAACCGGCATATCATGAAACCACGTTCTAGTTATACTCGCCACCTAATCATTAGCCAATGCAGCATTCAAAATGTATTACTGAAACATAACAAAGATAATATTGCTACAAGTACTTACTCAAGACAATGTTTCATCAAACGCCTGTCAGCCCTCCTTGGACCTGCTTAAGACTTCTAAAGATATACCGCCGCGCCGCGTCCATTTAAACTAGCAGGAACCAATCCCCACTGCATCTCAACGCTTACGTCAGAAGGCCGGAAACCTTACCTTGAAATAAACTTTATTAGATTCAACAAACATGCAGTTCAATCATTAATACCGAGGATCCTACATTCAGATAAACTTAATAGAATTCAATAACCGATCACTGTGTCTGATACCAGAAATCACTTAACTTTGTCAGAGGGCTACACCATCTACTGAATATCAATACTAGTCATCTTCATAATACAGGGCTTGAAGATGATATAATGTCCTATAATTATACGCCTTGTCAAATGATCACCCAATTCAATACATCTACATGCCATGAGTCCAGAAACCTTCACATTAGGTTCCATTTTATTACATTACACGAACATCCACATCATCCACTACTGCCAGGGAAAAACTACACGTATATAATTTATTTATTTATTTTTAATTTTTATATACCGAGGTTCTTGTATCAGATACAAATCACTCCGGTTTACATAAAACAGTGAGATGCCCAAAAGGGAGGGGCTTTACATATAACTATAAAACAACGTACAAATTGAACATGGCATAGAAATAGTTACAAGAAAAGGAAAAACTTTTGAACTCAATATCATATTATAGTGACAAATAACAATGGGTATCATAGTTTTGAAAAATAAACTAAAATAAAAATAAAATAAATAAAAGTAAAAGTAATACAATAATGCACAGTATATACAATAAAGTATAAATTAATTATATAATGAGTGTGGTCACTTTCATATTCCAATGCAAATCGTATATTAACCCACTTAATCCACAGGATCTATGCTCTCTTCATTCTTTTGATTATCATTAATAAAGAATCATCAGTTGAACTACTTAGTCTCTTATGATCCATAAAACGCCTCCCATTCCACCGTCTCGTTAAGCCCTCGGGGGTACACAGTGTTCCATTGGCATATATATTTTTGCTCAATGTTTCTTAATATGCCAGTTATATCACCTTGCTGGTGTACTTGGCACTGTTGGACAACAACAAATTTCAATTGCTCAATACTGTTTCACTTCGCACCAATGAGCAACCAAGGGAGCTCCTAGTTTGCAAGTTCTTAGTCTGCTTTTATGTTCGATGATCCGTTGTCTGATCTGCCTTTTTGTATAACCAATATATAGGAGCCCACATGGCCATATAATGGCATAAATCAACATACTGGAACTACATGTAAACCTTCCCCTAATAACAAAAGGATACTTCCTATCTGGTACATTAAAAGTTTTAGTCTCCAATACATTATCACAAACAGAGCATTTCCCGCATTTGAATTGACCCCATGATTCCTGCTCCTCTACTTTTATCATGTTTAGATAACATCGACCTAAGGTTCATACCTCTCTTCATGGCAAATATAGGTGGCTCATCAAAACCAGGTAGCTTATTCAAAATCTGCCAATGTTTCAATATGCTCTGTTTAATAAGGTGCGCTTTTGCTGAAAATGGTAGTGTACAAATGGGTCTTGTGACACAATTGCGAGGGCTCAATTTGAGCAGATTATTCCTATCAGCATATAACGCTCTCTTATACGGTCGCTTTATAACTTTCGTTGGATACCCTCTCTCTCTAAATTTAGACATTAACGTGTTGGCACATTTTTTATAATCATCCACTGTGGAGCAAATCCGTCTGTACCGTAAGAATTGACTAATCGGTATACTCTCAATTTTTTCGGATGAAAGCTTTGAAAATGCAGGGTGGTATTTTTATCAGTGGGTTTTATATATATACTGTGCTAATTTTGCCATTGTGTAATCTCACATTCATGTCTAAATAAGATATTTGACTAAAGCTGGATTGTACAGTAAATTTCAGGTTAGGATCACACGTATTCATGTGCTGTTCAAAATCCTTCAACTCCTGCCCATTACCTTCCCAAATAAAAAGAGGCCATCGATATATCTCTTATAGAAGCGAATTTGATGAAAATATCTAGATGTACATAGAAATTTCTCTTCATACAAACTGACGTTCAAGCAGGCGACAGGCGGAGCAAGGAGTGAACCCATGGGGATCCCCTTGATTTGACTAAACAATTTACTCTGAAATTGAAAATAGAACTTAGAAATTACAATCTAAGCCAATTGATTAATCATATTCTTTTTAGAGGCCCTCATACCTAATTTGATTAAAGAAGCATTAATGATTAACAAAGCTTCCTGTTAAGGAATATTCGTGTACAACGATGTAATGTCTGCTGAGAGAAGTTTGCTATTATACTCTATATTATCTAACTGTTCTAGCATAGAGATGAAAGAAGGTATCTCTCACATAAGATTTAATTTCCCAACCAAAAGTTGCAATATATTGTCGATGAATTTAGCTGCATTTTCAAACACTGACCCCCTCCCGGACACGATTGGTCTTCCAGGAGGTTTCACCAAAGATTTATGAATTTTTGGGGCAAAATATATATACGGCGTTGTAAAAGTTTCAATTCATAGAAACCTCTCCTCTTTATTCGTGATGATTCCTAATTTTTAAGCATTTTAACGATGTCATTAATGCACACCATAATATCATATCCTGGATCATCTTCTGTGGCTACATAGAATTCAGAGTTATTCAACTGTGTCCAAGCTTCCGTCTCATAATCTTGGATGTCCATAATAACTAGGGCACCCCCTTTATTGGCACCTTTGATGACAATACTGGGATCCTCACATAATTGTTGAATAGATCTCTTATCCTCGCTGGATATGTTAAAATTGATCCATTCACGCTGGCCTTCAATAAGGGCTACCTTGTGTGTGACCACTGCTTCAAATGCTAAAATTAAGGGATTGGGGGGTTCTTTCGGAAGCCAACCTGAGGGTTTAAACAACTTGTCCCTAGTGTAACCTTCTTGTTGGGGACCAAAATAGTCCTTAAGTCTTAGCCTTCTAAAACATTTCTGTAATTCAATTTGTGTAGAAAAGCTATCATGTTTCTTCACCGGGACAAATGACAAACCCTTATTTAACAATTTGAGAATTGACTGCCCAAAACATTTAGATGACATATTGACTACATTAGCCACGTGCCCTGGAGCTACTGTAGTCAATGGGTCTTTTATTTTATCGTCGAAAATTATAAGGTTCCCTATACCCATAGGGTTTCCTCGTTTTAAAATTGTGGTCCCCTCTAGTACCTCTGCCCCTCATTGCATAACCCTCTTTGGTGGGACGATTGTCTTCATGTTGTGTCTCTGGCATATTAAAACGAACCTGCCTACCATTATCCCTATCATGGGTATTCTTATCCTCATCGGAAGATTCATCCGATGAGGATGAGAAAACGCCTTTGTTCTTATGTTTATTGGTTTTCTTAATTTGCATCCAAGGATACACGTAACCAGTCGTGTAATCCTTCTCGTCACATTGAAATTTACTAAGTTTAACTTTCTTAATCTCTACGATAATCATCCAACTGTTTTTGATGTTCTTTTAATTGTAAATCAAATGCCTCAATTGGAAAATGAGTTTGAAGTTTAAGAGCTTTACTTTCTATTTCTTTGTTGAGGTCTTCCAGCTGTATTTTTATTGTTGATACTATAAGGATCATAAGATCATGACTGCACTTATTCAATATGGCGTTCCAACAATCAATAAAGGCATCTTCAGTAGCAAGAAGATGCGGCTCTTTGGAAATTGTAAGTCCCCTAGGGATTCTATTTGAGTGGCAATACTCAGCCAGAATAGCTGCATGTAGTTCTATGCGGATGACTTTTGTTTTAGTTTTAATAAAAATATTCCAATCACCCTCCCCTATTGGTGCTGGTGTATCAAACAATCTAAATCACGCTAAAATGTCAGCTGACGCCTGGTCAGAATAACTGTGCATTTTGTCCATATTCTATGGATATAATAATGGACTAACTTAGAGTAACTTATTTAAATGCTGGTCCACCCCCTAAATACTGCACATTGGGGTAACCTCAACAGGTATAAAGCACACGTGCACTACCTCTGATTCACTCAGATTATACAATCAACTCAGAGGAACTCGGCATCATATTATGCCCATATTTTATTATTCACATAATTATTTAATTTTTTTTTTTTTAACAAACACAATACATAGTTCACACTATGTGACCACATCCCCAATTAATTTCTAAAATCAACAACACACATGCATTACCCTTGACTCATACCACTCATACCTCCTAAAAACAAAAACGTATCTTTACTCTCCTCTATATACCTCCAATGAACATTACCCACATATCATACAATAGCATCTGTGATTACATAATGTCCAAATAAATCATGAAACGTTCCTAATGTTAATTCATTCTCACCTTCAAAGGGTCTTCTTGAACATCCAAAAAGAATATGGACAGAGCAGAGCCTGTGCAGAGAGAGGTTACCAAAATAGTTCAGGGTCTATACCAAAAGCTATATGAGGTGATAAATACCCTGGTGAGAAAGGGGGGAGGTATGATGAAGATACTTAAAAGGTATAAATCAGGCACAAGTGCCATCAGATCTCAATTTCTAGCTTGAGTGCCTAGACCAGTGATGGCGAACTCCAGTCCTCGAGTACCACAAACAGGTCAGGTTTTCAGGAAATCCACAATGAATATTCATGAGATAGATAGAAACATAGAAACATAGAAATGACGGCAGAAGAAGACCAAACGGCCCATCCAGTCTGCCCAGCAAGCTTCACATTTTTCTCTCATACTTATCTGTTTCTCTTAGCTCTTTGGTTCTATTTCCCTTCCACCCCCACCATTAATGTAGAGAGCAGTGATGGAGCTGCAACCAAGTGAAATATCAAGCTTGATTAGTTAGGGGTAGTAGGGGTAGTAACCGCCGCAATAAGCAAGCTACACCCATGTTTGTTTTACCCAGACTGTGTTATTCAGCCCTTATTGGTTGTTTTTCTTCTCCCCTGCCGTTGAAGCAGGGAGCTATGCTGGATATGCGTGTAGTATCAGTTTTTCTTCCCCCCTGCCGTTGAAGTAGAGAGCTATGCTGGATATGCGTGAAGTATCAGTTTTTCTTCTCCCCTGCGGTTGAAGCAGGATATGCATTGAAAGTGAAGTATCAGGCTTATTTGGTTTGGGGTAGTAACCGCCGTAACAAGCCAGCTACTCCCCGCTTTGTGAGTGCGAATCCTTTTTTCTTCTCCCCTGCCGTTGAAGCAGAGAGCTATGCTGGATATGCGTGAAGTATCAGTTTTTCTTCTCCCCTGCCGTTGAAGCAGAGAGCTATGCGTGAAGTATCAGTTTTTCTTCTCCCCTGCCGTTGAAGCAGAGAGCTATGCTGGATATGTATTGAAAGTGAAGTATCAGGCTTATTTGGTTTGGGGTAGTAACCGCCGTAACAAGCCAGCTACTCCCCACTTTGTGAGTGCGAATCCTTTTTTCCACATTTCCCTCTTGCTGTTGTAGCTTAGAGTGATGTTGGAGTCACAGTAACCATGTGTATGTTTATTGAATAAGGTATTATCTCCAGGCAGTAGCCGTCATTCTGGTGAGCCACCCACTCTTTATTGACGGCCTCTTGATTTTATGGATCCACAGTGTTTATCCCACGCCCCTTTGAAGTCCTTCACAGTTCTGGTCTTCACCACTTCCTTCGGAAGGGTATTCCAGGCATCCACCACCCTCTCCGTGAAGAAATACTTCCTGACATTGGTTCTGAATCTTCCTCCCTGGAGCTTCAAATCGTGACCCCTGGTTCTGCTGATTTTTTTCCTATGGAAAAGGTTTGTCGTTGTCATTGGATCATTAAAACCTTTCAAGTATCTGAAAGTCTGTATCATATCACCTCTGCTCCTCCTTTCCTCCAGGGTGTACATATTTAGATTCTTCAATCTCTCCTCATAAGTCATTTGATGAAGACCTTCCACCTTTTTGGTCACCCTTCTCTGGACCGCCTCCATCTTGTCTCTGTCTCTTCGGAGATACGGTCTCCAGAACTGAACACAATACTCCAGGTGAGGTCTCACCAAGGACCTGTACAAGGGGATAATCACTTCCCTTTTCTTACTCGATATTCCTCTCTCTATGCAGCCCAGCATTCTTCTGGCTTTAGCTATCGCCTTGTCACATTGTTTCGCCGACTTCAGATCATTAGACACCATCACCCCAAGGTCTCTCTCCTGCTCCGTGCACATCAGCCTTTCTCCCCCCATCGAATACAGTTCATTCGGATTTCCACTCCCCATATGCATGACTTTGCACTTCTTGGCATTGAATGTCAGCTGCCATGTCTTCGACCACTCTTCCATCTTCCTTAATCCCGTCTCATTCTCTCCACTCCTTCCGGCGTGTCCACTCTGTTGCAGATCTTAGTGTCATCCGCAAAAAGACATACCTTACCTTCTATCCCTTCCGCAATGTCGCTCACAAAGATATTGAAAAGGACCGGTCCCAACACCGATCCCTGCGGTACACCGCTTAAAACCGCTCTCTCTTCAGAGAGAGTTCCATTTACCATCACACATTGTCTTCTGTCCGTCAACCAGTTTGCAATCCAGGCCACCACCTCGGCACTCACTCCTAAGCTTCTCATTTTATTCACCAGTCTCCTGTGCGGGACAGTGTCAAAAGCTTTGCTGAAATCCAAGTAGATGACATCGAGTGCTCTTCCTCGATCCAATTCCTTGGTTACCCAGTCAAAAAAGTCAATCAGATTTGTCTGACAGGATCTTCCAATGGTGAATCCATGCTGCCCTCTGGTCCAGCAATTCTCCCGACTGTAGATAGTTCACTATTCTCTCTTTCAACAGTGACTCCATTACTTTTCCCACCACCGAAGTGAGGCTAACCGGTCTGTAGTTACCAGCCTCTTCTCTGTTCCCACTCTTGTGAAGCGGGACCACCACCGCTCTCCTCCAATCATTCGGCACCACTCCCGTTTCTAGGGATCTATTGAATAGGTCACACAGCGGACCTGCCAGCACATCTCTGAGCTCCCTCAGTATTCTGTATGCAATTGTATTGTATTGTATTGTATTGTATTGTATGCAATCCATTGCATACAATGGATTGCAGATATACTGAAAACCTGGCCTGTTTGTGGCACTCAAGGACTGGAGTTCGCTATCACTGGTCTAGGCACTCAAGCTAGAAATTGAGATCTGATGGCACTTGTGCCTGATTTATACCTTTTAAGTATCTACATCATACCTCCCCCCTTTCTCACCAGGGTATTTATCACCTCATATAGCTTTTGGTACAGACCCTGAACTATTTTGGTAACCTCTCTCTGCACAGCGTCAAAAATTCATCAATACCAATTCAATCCACGTGCCCTCTTCCAATACGTCTCTAGCTTAATCACTCCTTCAATTAACATCTACTCTGAAAATGAGGATAAAAATAAATGTGAGAAATTGGCCTCCTATTTCCAGGACAAGATTACTAATATAATGGCTCGATTTTCCGCCCCTGTCCTGCTGGTAAATCTACTGCCCACAAACACCACAAGCACTGCACCCATACTTGCAAACTTCGAAACTTCATCTACATTACAAATTGAAGCAATTATAAAAAAAATAAAACCGGCCTTACACCCAATTGATATCATGCCAACAAAAACACTCCTGGCCATTCCAACTAGAATTGCACAGACTATTTCTAACATCATAAACAAATCCATAACAGATGGGGTTTTTCCTACTCAACTTAAACACGCCATTATTAAGCCTACTCTCAAAAAACCTGATGTAGATCCCTCTGAACCGGCAAACTATCGGCCAGTCTCAAATCTCCCATTATTATCAAAAATCCTAGAAAAAGTCATAAACAAACAACTCACTGACTTTCTAGACGAAAATCAACTACTTTTCCCTTCGCAATATGGATTCCGGAAGAACCATAGCACCGAAACCTTGCTTGTGTCCCTCTCTGACTCAAAAATATGGATACTGGTCACTCTTATCTTCTGGCGCTTCTGGACATCTCTTCTGCGTTTGATACTGTAAACCACAATATCCTCTCCTCTCTACTCTCACAAATTGGCATCAATGGCTCTGCCTTATGCTGGATCCAATCGTTTTTGAAAGACAGGACATACAGTGTCAAGATAGGACACCAAACCTCTAAACCCAGAAATCTAGCACAAGGTGTCCCACAAGGGTCCTCACTGTCATCAACTCTATTCAATGTTTATCTATCTCCGCTATGTAAACTGCTGGTTAAATTGGATCTCCGCCATTTTATATACGCCGACGACGTGCAGATCCTCATTCCCATCAATGATTCACTGGACAAAACTCTGAAAACTTGGGATTCGGCCCTTGCTGAAATAAAAGAGCTACTCATGGAAAAATGTCTTGCAATAAACACTAACAAGACGGAACTCCTCATCATCACACCGAACAAGAACAACACTGCTAACACATCATCTATCCTTACAGCTGACAGCCTCCATCTAAAGCATGTCCGCAGCCTGGGGGTCATGATTGACAATCACTTCTCCTTTAAAAATTTTATCTCATCTACTATTAAAAGTGGCTTCTTTAAGTTACTTACGCTGAAAAGAATTAGACCACTTTTACATGCTCAGGACTTCCGGACAGTATTGCAAGCCACAATCTTACCAAAACTAGACTATTGTAACGCACTTCTGCTGGGTCTCCCAAAAAACATAATTCAACCTTTGCAGATGCTACAAAATGCTGCTGCTCGCATACTAACTAATACCCGAAGACACGAACACATCACCCCTGCCCTAATGTTTCTACATTGGCTTCCTGTAACGTTCAGGATCACTTTTAAAGTGCTCTCTCTCATCCATAAATCAATACACAACCAAGAGATGCAATGGTTCTCTGATCAGTTTATTTTCCACACATCTAATAGACCAATTAGGAATATCCACAAAGCCAAATTAGCTGCTCATCCACTCAAACACATCAAGCACGTATCCACAAGAGAACGTTCCTTCTCTATTGCTGGGATCAACTTATAGAACAATATGCCATTGGACTTACGTTGTGAACCCTGCCACAAAACGTTCAAACAAAACCTCAAAACATGGTTGTTTGAACAAGCATACCATAGATGATCAATGTTTAACTTAAAAAAAAAAAAATTAGTTTTAATTGAAAATCAGTTTTTCTGTATAAAGTTGTCAACTACTGTTGAAGTTAATTGTTCACATTCCTATTAACTGTTGTATGCAAAACCTGTTGCTATTTATTGTTTTCTTACTGTATAACTTGTTACTTGTAAAGCATTGTGCTATGTTATTGTTTTCTGTAAACCGAGGTGATGTAGACCTTTACGTACCGTGGTATATAAAAATCTCCAAATAAATAAATAAATAAATGAAAGAATGCGCTTCAGTGCTTTTTGAAAATATGATGGTACAGAAATTGATGCTTCTAAACAAAAAAAAGTCATACAAAAAAGTACTAGTCTTATCTCAAATGACCCTGTCCCAATGTGAGTGAGCTCATCCTGTGCTATGCAATTTTAACATACTAAACCAATCCCTCTCTCTTTCTATAGGCTTCCTGCAATTGAAACTGTTGATAATGCCAAACACATACTTAGAAGAAATCCAGCAAAGTCCAAGGAACAAAATGTATTTGTCCAGCATTTCAAAATGTCAAGATCCTCACATAAATCATGACCAATTGTACCTTTGGTACAATTGGTCATGAACTACTTCGCTAAATGACTATGTCTAATGATATATTGGAACCAAACCTTTGACGGCACCTGTTAGAATGTACTATAGTACACTTTTACTTACATTAAATATGTGCTTACATGTAAACCGTTGCGACGGTATTTAACTTAGCAACGGTATAGAAAAGTTTTTAAATAAAAATAAAATAAATACTATGCTGAGCTCTTGACCAAAAGCATGCAACACAGATGCATAAACAGAATTCTAGGGCCCTTGGATTTTAGTTACTAGCCTTTCCAAATCCATGTTCAAGGTGAGTTAATTCATTTGGAAGAATCTTTTTTGAATAAGATTGCAAATGACTAATGCGTGAAAGCACATGCATCAGAAATAGAATGACAAACGGGGAGGATCTCTAGCTGCACAATATTGTCCATCTAGTTTCAAATCTGATAATTCTGGAAACAGAAGTAAAAATCATTGAGATGGGAGCCTCAAGCATCAGGCATGGGCAATGAAAGCTCCATTTTGTACATGGTAATAGCAGATGGAGAATTTCTGAACATAGAAATGTGGAAAGAGTCTCAGTAGCCACTGGGCACACAGTCCACACATTAATTCACTGTAATCATAAAATCACAATACTTTTAAAATACCATAAATGAAAGAGCTAATGAGGCGGAGACTACCACATTTCAGTTACCTTTAGATTCAGTGGCATCTGAGGAGTTAGCTTTCCATTCTGTCAGTCCCCTGAACAGTCTCCCTGCTACCCTTGGGTAATCAAAATACACCCAGTGGAATGAAATTAGTCACAAACAGAAGAAACAGATCATGCAAAAATCAAAACACACGGCTTGGTTTAACACCACCCATTAATTACATCCACTGGAAATCAAGTTTCTGGATATATGAGAGAGAAACAGAAAAGATTTATTAATCTCTGCATACTAAGTGAATTTAAAAGAAAACTATTCACCATTGCCTGCATAATGTGTCTAAAAAAACCCCACATGGAAAGTAGCAATGTGTGCATTTCTGCAATTTAATGACATTTCTTATTTTTTTTTTAATTACTCCATTTGGGATGGTTCAATGGCAACACAAACCAAATTCAATTCCTAAGCCTAGCTTTCACACATACTCCAAGTACTACACCCTGAAGGTTAATCAGGATGACACTTTCCCAGTTTTCCCACTCCCTGACAAATCATGTGCCAACCTCCATACCCAAATACCTGGCAATGTACAAGCCTATGGGTATCCCACTGCCCTACATCCAACAGCTCTCCATAATCACACAAATATTTTCAGAAAGCTTTAATCAATCTGAAAAAAATGCTAAGAAAGGCTGTGTATGGGGCTGGCACTGGTTGATGTTTTCTCTACTATCACAGTCCTTTGGTGTCTTTAAACAGTGCAGCATACATTTACCAAGGGGATGAGATTATAATCACATATATATGTTGTGGTATGGGAAGACAGTTTTGTTACGAAGAATTTTCTGCAAGCACGTCTCAGTACATTTTAGTAGTGGAAAGATTTTGACAGGTTGCCTGTGTGCATTTCTTGAAGACAAGACTATGGGTGTGTGTGTAATTACACACTCATAGTAGGGAAGGGGAAGATGTCATCAACAGAAATCTTCATAAGTGTGCAGAAGGAGAAATCTCAATAAGTGCCTATATAAGCATGATTGCAGAGGAGAAGTCTCAATAAAATCAATAAAATCATGAGAGGTCTAGAACGGGTAAATGTGAATCGGTTATTTACTCTTTCGGATAATATAAGGACTAGGAAGCACTCCATGAAGTTAGCAAGTAGCACATTTAAAACTAATCAGAGAAAGTTCTTTTTCATGCAAATTTGTTGCTGTTATAATTAGTGAGGTTTGGGTGGACCCTTGGACACTGTGGCAGCTGACCACACACCATGGGGGAAGTCCCGTGAGGGGCCACAGGTCAGGCTCAGCTTAGCAGCTTAGGACACACAAAGAGATTGATCTTTTATTAGACAATGTGGTGAAGCCAGTAGTGAGCAGCAGAAGTAGCCCGGCTGGGCTAGTATCCCTCAGGCGCTGGAACAGCGACTCCTCCGGTAGCAATGCTGTAGTGGAAAGAACTGAGAATAATGAGTACAGTGGATTAAGCACAAAGCCCCAGTATGGAGAACCCCAGGATAGGAAGAGCAGGCCCTCGAGGAGCGAGTACCTGATCCCTGGGAGCTGAGAGGCTTGAAGGTAATCTACTCACACAGCGGTTCCACGTAGGAGATGGCATCAGGGCTGGAATGGAGGCAGGCTCTCGAGGAGCGAGTACCTGGTTTCAGGGAACCGCTCTGAGGTGAAGATGGTAGTACTCACTGGTGTTGATGATAGCAAATCCTTCCAGGCAGAAGAGAAGGTAGGAGCAGGCAGCGAGTCAGGGAACATTGGCCCTCGAGGAGTGAGTACCGGTTTCCTGATAGTGACCTGAAAAGCAAGTGAGGCCCCTGAGGAGCGGGTACCCCGTTAGCGTTAAGAGTCCAATGGAAGATTGGAGAGGCAGAGTAGCTGGGTACGGAGAGCGAATCCCATCCGTAAGATTCCCCCTTGCTAACTCAAAGGTTAGCAAACATGGTAGGCTTTAAATATCCGGGCAGTGTGACATCATCACAAGGGGACGCCCCTGAGGTTCGCACCAAGTAGGAAATAAGAGTGAGGGCCGCGCGGCGGGCGCACCCTAAGGTACCAGCGGAGCTTGGCGGGATGCAGTGCCCAAGCCAGTTTGGGGACGCAGGAGAGGACGGCAGGCAGAAGCCGTGGCAGCCAGGCGTCCATACATAGCGAGAGGAGGTGCAAAGAAAGAAAGGTAGGTGGAGTGAAGCAGTCGGGAAGGGATGGTTGCAACAGTTGTCAGAGGATGCAGTTAGTGTAGCTGGGTTTAAAACAGGTTTGGATAAGTTCTTGGAGGAGAAGTCCATTAACTATTAATCAAGTTGACTTAGAAAATAGCCCCTGCTAATACTAGCATCAGTAGTATGGGATAGACTTAGTTTTTGGTTACTTGCCAGGTTCTTATAGCCTGGATTGGTCACTGTTGGAAACAGGATACTGGGCTTGATGGATCCTTGGGGTCTGACCCAGTATGGCATATTCTTATGTTCTTAATAAAAGTCTCTACATGCGGGGGAAAGTTTTGGAGGCCGTTATCTCGAAAAGGAGAGAGAGAGGATATAAATGACCCTGAAGGAGGTTGGAGGGGCAGATAATAAATACTTTTAAATAAATCTAAAATGGTGAAGGGGTCTGTACTAAAAGCCATATTAAATAAGAGTGAAGGGCCTAAATATGTATACCTTAAAAGAAAGAAGAGAAAGGGAGGATATGAGAAACTTTTAAATACCTGAAAGGTAATAATGCACATCAAATATTTCAAGCAGAAAGGAAACCATAGAACTAAAGTTCATGATAACAGAGCTGCTTACCTTTAACAGGTTTCTTCAGAGGACAGGATGTCATCCCTCACACACAGGTGACATCATCCAATGGAGCCCAGCACAGAAAACCTATGTCAAAGTGTTTATGGCTTTGATTGAGACTCACTGGGCATGCCCATGGCATATTATTTATTTATTTATTTATTTATTATTATTTAGAGATTCTTCTATACCGATAGCCTTTTGCACATCGTATCGGTTTACAGACAACGCAGAACTTTTGGGCATGGCCCTTACATAGAACAATTAATTGCATAAGAGAAAGAAACAATATAAAACATCAAGAAGTTGAGAAGGGGGGACTGTGACAACTGGGTATCTTACGCAGATAAAAGGAAAAGTAAGATAACTATGTTACAAAATACAAGAGACTATATTACAATGTACATAGAGTGATGGATATTCCAATTCAGAGCTAGTGGTCAACCGCAAAGAGCTAACATAGAACGACTGAGCTGAAATGCTGGTTACGTAAGGTTTAGGAGTGGAAATTGTAAGATGCTGGTTACATCAGATATTATGAGGAGAGGATCTAGGAGAACACAAGGGGTAATAACAAGCACAATAGGGTGGGAAAGGTAGTCGAGCATGTATGGCTCCTGGGGTGACTGAAATGAAAAGGGAGGGTGAGGAAGCATAAAGTTGGAGGGAGGGAGAGGCATTTGCGAGAATACATATAAATGAATAGCCAGCAGTTAAGTATTATTCGTGGAGAGGGAAGAGAGTGCAGGATAGGCCTGAAGGAACAATCATGTTTTTAATTTTTTTTTGAATTTAGGAGTAGAGGACTCTGCGTAAATCAGGAAGTAGGGAATTCCATAGAGTAGGGCCAGCAAGGGAAAAGGCCCTGTTCATAGTAGAGATAAGTTTGATGTGTTTGATTGAGGGTATGCAGAGAGTTCCTTGTAGGGCAGGGTGAGTGGGTCTTGTTGTCGAGCGAGGAAGGAGAGGAGGGTTGATCCAGTGGAGGTTTTCATTTCTAAGGCTTTTATGGATGAGGGAAAGTGCTTTGTACAGTATTCGTGATTGTATTGGTAGCCAGTGAAGTTCAATGAGTGTTGGTGTGATGTGGTCTCTTTTTTTGGAGCATGAGAGAGTACGTGCAGCGGCGTTTTGTAAGAGTTGTAAAGGTTTAGTATACGTTGAAGGGAGACCAAGGAGGAGGGCGTTACAGTAGTCTATTTTAGAAAAAATAATAGACTGAAGAACTGTACGAAAATCATAGAGGTGAAGTAAAGGTTTGAGCTTTTTAATCATTTGTAGCTTGAAATAGCAGTCTTTTATGATAGAGTTAATAAAGGGTTTAAAAGTTAGTTGGTTATCAATGAGAACACCCAGGTTGCGGGTGTGTGAAGGGAAAGAAGTGGAGGAGTGAGTGAGTGGGATAGGTGGAGAAGGATGTTTGTTAGAAATGATGAGCAGTTGAGTTTTTTTGGGGGTTGAGAGCGAGGTGCATGTCTGTGAGGAGAAGGTTGATGGAAGAAAGGCAGGATTCCCAGTTTTGGAGGGCAGTATTGATGGAGTCAGAAAAGGGGAAGAGAATTTGCACGTCATTTGCGTAGATGAAGTGTTTGATCCCAAGATTGGTGAGAAGAGTGGTTAGAGGAATCATGTAAATGTTAAAGAGGGTGGAGGAGAGGGAGGAGCCCTGGGGGACACCCTGATGAATACAGATAGGTTCAGATTCAGTGTTATTAGTTAGTACAGTGAAATAGCGATTTTGAAGATCGGATTGTATCCAGGAGAGAGCAGTTCCAGAAATCCCAATACTTCTGAGAATGTTGATGAGGATCGAGTGATTGACAGTGTCAAACGCAGCAGAGATGTCTAACATGGCAATCAGATAAGAGGAACCAGAATCGAGACCTTTGATTAAGGTGTCAGTAAGCGAGAGTAGTAAGGTTTCGGTACTAAGATGCTTCCTGAAACCATATTGCGTTGAGGGAAGAATGTTGTGTTGTTCAAGGTAGAGGGAAATGCGAGAGTTGACTAGTTTTTCAAGGATTTTAGCAAGAGGGGTAGGTTGGAGACAGGTCTGAAATTGGAAAGGGTGTGGGGATCAAGATTAGGTATTTTGAGGATGGGTTTAACCACTGCTTGTTTGAGGAAATTGGGAACAGTGCCTTGCTCGAGGGAGCAGTTGCAGATGTTAAACAAGGGTTTGGTAATTTCTTTGGGAATGGATAGAAGAAGTTTAGAGGGGATGGTTTCAGAGGGATGTGAAGATGGTTTCATTTTTCTTAGGATGTTTTCTATTTCCAAGGAGGAAGATGAATCAAACGTAGATAGGGTAGCTGAGATGTTGAGGATAGGAAGAATCACTTTATTAGTGTTATGAGAGAATTGTAGAGTGAGGGAAGAAACTTTATCTTTAAAGAAGTATGCTAACTCATTGCATCGATTCTTTGAGTTAGTTTTAGAGGTTGTGTGGGGGAGGAGCTGGTAAGATCAGTAATCATAGAAAAAAGGGCCTTGGGATTGTATTATAGACCATGTATCTTTCTGGCATAGTATTCTCGTTTAGTCAGGAGGATGGTGCTTCTGTATTTGTGCATGCGTTGATAATAGGTTGTTTTGGTTGCTGGTGCGGGGTGCTTGCGCCAGTGCCTTTCTGCAGTTCTAAGTTGTGTTTTGAGAATTCTGAGATCAGTTGTGAACCAGGGTTTTCTATTTAGGCGGGTCGGATTGATGGTTTTTGTTGTTATGGGGCAGAGCTTGTTGGCAATGTTGCAGGTGAGATCGACCCAGGAGGAAAAGGCATTATCCGGTGAAAAGAGGTCAAGTTGGTTAGCTATGTCAGAGCATGCCTGTGTTAGGGTGTCCAAGGAGCAGGTTTTGCGGTATTTAAAGGAGAGGGGTTGTGATGGAAGGGTAGTGGATGTTTGCGGTAGTGCAAGGGTGGTTTGGATAATGGAGTGATCAGACCATGGAACTGTCAGACATGATGGTGAGTTGATTATCTTGATAGTGGAGTTGATGAAGATAAGATCCAGGGTGTGGCCAGCTTTATGGGTCAGGGAGTGTACGATTTGGTTGAAACCCATGGCTTCAAGGGAGAAGATGAAGGCTTCACAAGCTGAGGATTGTGGGAGGGTGTCAACGTGTAGGTTGAAATCACCAAGGAGAATCGTGGGTAAGTCAGGGGAGAGTGAGTTGGCGAAGAATTCAACGAGAGGGAGGAGTCTTTCTCTAGTAGTCCAGGAGGGGTGTAAATGAGACAAATTTGTAGCGATTTAGATTTGAAAAAGCCAATTTCATACTGGTTGGGGAGATAGCATTTCTGGGATGTGAGCTTAAGATCCTTTTTTACAGCCAGGAGTATGCCACCGCCTCTTTTTTTTTGCGTGGTATTGAGAAAACATCGTATAAGTCGATAGGGAGCTGGTTGATGAGGGGAGTGTCATGATGTTTAAACCAAGTTTTAGTTATGGCACAGATTTCTGGTTTGGAGTCAGTTAGCAAGTCATGTAGGAGATGAGTCTTCTTCTGAAGGGATTGGGCGTTGAAGAGGATTAGGGAAATCAGCGAGAGACAGAGCTTGGGAAAGGGGGAGATGGGAATATGAAGGAGCCTTCTTTTGAGGTGAGTGGGTTGGTGGGAAATTACGGGGGGTAGTTTTGAGTAGTATCCGCTCTGAGCATATGCAGGGCAGTTGCAAACAAAGGGAGGCATTGTCGGCAGTCTTAGAGTGAGGGTCAAATCATAAATCTCACTGAAAGGGGTAAGAAAAGGAAAAAGAGGGAGAGGGGATCAGACAGGAGTTGCAGAAGCAAGAAAGGTGCAAGGTGGGATTTCAACGCACAAGGGATAGTGCTGGGCGCCTGCAGGGGCACACGAAGGGGCGAACAAAGGCACAGGCACCTTTGTCGCGCGGCGCCGGGAGGAGCGGGAACTTTAAACTCGGCGGGGACGCCCCTGGATAACATCTGATCGGGGCTCAGAGAGAGATTGGTTGGATGCCGGCTCGGTGCTCGATGCGGTGGAGGAGGGCCCTGGAGACCGGTGGGCTGAGAAGACCTAACCTCGAGGTCGGCGGTAGGGCCCGCGGGGGGGTAAGTGCGAATTTAAAGGCCTTAAAGGCCTTCGCTAACCTCCCCTGCCGTCTTGAGAAGACAGAGCAGCCGGGAGGAGCAGGAATTTTAAACTCGGCGGGGACGCCCCTGGATGACGTCATCCAAGGGATCCCACATGGATACTACGCATCCATGTGGGATCCCTTCAGTCTTGTGTTCAGCAAAAACAAAAAATGAAGAAACCAACTCTACAGGGAGATGGGCAGGTTTCGTGAGGATTGACATCCTGTATTGGCAGTTCTTATGTCTTCAGAGAACACCTGTTACAGATAAGCAACTCTGCCTTCTCCCAGGACAGGCAGGATGGTAGACCTCACACATGGGTAATGCATAACTATAGACTGCCCCAAACGGGAAAAGGGGCAACAAGAAACTGTGTTTTTGTTGGCAATGAGCCTTTTTTGCATTGTATTCTTAATTCTATGGGGGGAAGCCTGGAACAAAAACAGGCCCTAGATGGAAAAGAGTTAGTCCTATACCTCAAACAAATTCTGAAGGCCAGATTGGCCAAACCTACTGTCGTGTCGGCCATCCCTATTCAGACAGTAATGAGATGTTAAAGTGTGGC
This sequence comes from Rhinatrema bivittatum, assembly GCF_901001135.1. Taxonomy (NCBI): domain Eukaryota; kingdom Metazoa; phylum Chordata; class Amphibia; order Gymnophiona; family Rhinatrematidae; genus Rhinatrema; species Rhinatrema bivittatum. The sequence goes on along the minus strand of NC_042622.1, from coordinate 253,039,814 downwards.
AGTCTTGAAGATCTTCTCCATGCAGAGTGATCGCTTGGACCGAATGAGCATTGATATGGCCCACCAGATTCAAGCCCATAATCAGTTAGCCACTTAGAAAGAGTCTGTTGGCAACAATGATCGCCAGCTTGTTTGCATCAAAAGAAACAAAAATGTGGGTGGACTTTCTATACTCTTCAGTCCATTCCAGGTAGATGACAAAGGATTTGTAGTCCAAACCGTGCAGTGCTTGTTCACCTTGGTGAACATGTGGTCTGGAAAAAAATGTTAAGAGGATAATCGACTGGTTAAGATGAAATTTTGATACTACATTAAGCAGGATGGTTGTCCAGAACCACCCAGAATTGGAAAAAACAATTAGCATAAGGTGGATAAGTTACTAGAATCTGAAGCTCACTGACAATGTGTGCAGAAGTGACTGTCACCAAAAATACGACCTTTCAGGTGTCAATTCACAGGAGTGGAATGGCTTAAAAGGAGCTTTCGTCAACTGGGATAAAAATCATGGCACAGCAGAGAGGCTTCAAATGAACAGACCCCGCAGGAACCTTACAACTAAAGGTGTATAGAGATGGGCTTACCTTCCACATGATGACAGTATGTGTCAATTGCGCTAAAGTGAATCCTCATCAGACCAGCATCAGATAAATGTAAAACGTAATCAAGCAGTGGTTGTGTGGAGCAAGATCTAGGACCCTGTTGCCCACACCACATGGCAAGCCACCTCCACTTTATACCATAATTTTCGAGTGGAAGCCTTTCTTGAAGCAAAAAGAAAGCAGAGTTGCTTACCTGTAACAGGTGTTCTCACAGGACAACAGGTTGTTAGTCCTCACATATGAGTGACATCACAGGATGGAGCCCAATCACGGAAAACATTTGTCAAAGTTTCTAGAACTTTGACTGGCACCTACTGGGCATGCCCAGCATAGCACCAACCCTGCATCCAGCAGAGGTCCCCCTTCAGTCTCGTCTTATAGTAAAAGTACATGCAAAAAATAAGAAACATAACGAACCCAACACTGTGGTGTGGAGGGCAGGTTTCGTGAAGACTAACATCCTGCTGTCCTGTGAGAACACCTGTTACAGGTAAGCAACTCTGCTTTCTCACAGGACAAGCAGGATGGTAGTCCTAACATATGGGTGAGTACTGAGCTGAGGATGCCCGAGGAATGCACCAAATGTACCCAAAGACGTGCAACAGGCACAACAATTGGGGTGGAATTTGGTAGAGGGCATCCTGAACCCTGACGGGTTGGTGGAAGGATGTTGGTACCTCAGTTCGCAAATAAGTTGCGTAGCACAGACTGGCCGAAGATGGAATCTTCTTTGCCAGCCTTGTCTAAATAATAAAGGGCTGCGAAGGTGTGGAGAGAGCTCCAGGTAGCAGCCTTACAGATGTCAGCAAGCAGCACCGAGCGTAAGTGCGCTACTGATGTTGCCATGGCCCTGATAGAGTGTGCCTTGACACGGTCTTGAAGCGGAATGCCTGCCTGCTGATAGCAAAAGGAAATACAGTCCGCTAACCAGGAGGAGAGAGTCTGCTTACCCACAGAATTACCCAATTTGAGGGAATCGAAGGAAACAATTGAGTGGATTTCCTGTGGCAAGCTGTATGGTCTAGACAGAATGCTAGAGCACGTTTACAGTCAAGAGTATGCAGAGCCCGTTCTCCTGGATTTGAATGGGGCTTGGGAAAGAAGGTGGGTAGTATAATGGATTGATTGATATGAAACTCTGATACTACCTTAGGCAAAACCTTAGGGTAAATGCTGAGTACTACCCCTTATCATGCAGACGTTTAGTGTAAGGTGGGTAGGTGACTAAAGCCTGTAACTCACTAACTCTGCGAGCGGATGTGATCGCCAAAAGAAAAATCACTTTCCAAGTGAGATAGCGGAGATCACAGGATTGGAGAGGCTCAAACGGCGGTTTCATGAGCCGCCCCAAAACCATGTTGAGGTCCCAGGAAGGGGCCGGAGGGCGCAGTGGAGGTTTAAGGTGGAGCAAGCCCTTAAAAAAGCGTGTTACAAGGGGTTGTACTGAAATAGGTACATCCCCGACACCTTTATGGAAGGCGGCTACCGCACTGACATATACCCTGATAGAAGAAGTTTTGAGGCTTGACTCTGACAGGTGCCAGAGATAGTCCAGAAACTTCGGTGTGGAACAAGTGAAGGGATCGATGGACATGGAAGTACACCATACCGTAAACCTGTTCCACTGGTAACGATAAGACTGCCTTGTTGAAAGCTTTCAAGAAGATGGTAGGACACAGGAAACCGGCTCTGAAAGGTTAAGAGGTTGAAGTATTAACCTTTCAACATCCAGGCAGTCAAGGAGAGGGCCTAGAGGTTGGGGTGACGAAGGCAGCCGTTGTTCTGAGTGATCAGAAGTGGGTCCTTCCCCAGAGGAATGTGCCGGTGTACTGATAGGTAGTAGAGAATTGGAAACAAGACCTGGCGTGGCCAATGAGGGGCTATCAGAATCATTAGTCCCTTGTGCGTTCGCAACTTCACGAGTGTCTTTGAAATGAGTGTAAGTGGAGGGTTCGCATAAAGGAGACCACTGGCCCACGAGAGGGAGAAAGCATCTCTTGGCTGCGGGTGTTGGCTGCGAGTGAAAGAGCAGAAGTTCCCTACTTTGCGGTTGTGAATTGATGCAAAGAGGTCTATGTGAGGGTAACCCCAACGTTGAAATATTGAGTCTGCTACAGTGGGGTTGAGGGACCACTCGTGCGGTTGAAAAGTGCGACTCAGCTTGTCTGACAACACATTGTCAACTCCCAGCAAGTAGGTGGTCCTGAGGTACATCGAGTGGGAAGGGCCTTCGCCCATATCTGTGCAGCTTCCTGACACAGAAGGTAGGAGCCCATTCCCCCTTGCTTGTTGATGTATTGTATTGTTGAGCTATTTGTAGCGATAGTTACTGTTCTTTGTGAACCGGGGTGATATGTATATTATACAGGAACCTCCGGTATATAAATTAATTTAAATAAATAAATAAATAAATGTACCACATGGCCACCTGGTTGTCTGTTTGAATCAGGATGACCTGGTTGGAAAGGTGATCCTGAAAAGCCCTGAGAGCATATCTGATTGCACGAAGCTCCAGGAAATTTATTTGGTGTTTGGCTTCCTCTGGAGACCAAATGCCCTGAGTTTGCAGGTTTCCAACATGTGCACCCCAGCCAAGGCTGGAAGCATCTGTTGTCAAGGTTATTTGAGGTCTGGAACCTGAAATGGAAGGCCTTGTAGCAGATTGAATTGCTCTGCCCACCAGGCCAGCGATAAGCGGAGCTGTTTGGTGATGTGGACAATGGTGGACATTGGCTGAGAAAACTGAATCCACTGCGATTTTAGAGTCCACTGCATTACCCTCATGGCAAGACGAGCCATGGGAGTGACATGCATAGCGGATGCCATATAACCCAGTAATACCAGAAAATGACGTGCAGTTGAATGTTGTCGAGACTGCAGTCGATGGGCCAGAGAGGCGAGAGTGAAAGCTCGATCCCGAGGTAGGAAGGCTTTCGCTTTTGGAGTGTCCAAGTCGGCTCCTATGAGTGATAAGATTTGAGAAGGAACTAGCCTGGATTTTGGATAGTTTATGAGGAACCCTAGGGAGATCAGGGTATGCAAAGCGAGACGTAGGAATGTCAGTGCAGTTTGCTGAGTGGGAGCCCTGATCAACCAATCGTCGAGATAGGGGTAGACATGGACACTCTGACTCCTGAGAAAGGCAGCTACCACTACGAGGCACTTGGTGAAGACTCGTGGGGCAGATGCTAGGCTGAATGGTAACACTTCAAAATGGAAGCGTTTTGGGCCCACTAGGAACCGCAGGAATCTGCGATGTGCCGGAGTAATTGAAATGTGTGTGTAGGCGTCCTGGAGGTCTAGGGAGCAGAGCCGGTCTTCCCTTTGGAGAAGGGGAAGAAGAGAACCCAAGGTCACCATCTTGAACTTTTCTCTTTGTAGGTATTTGTTTAAGGTGCGAAGATCCAGTATTGGGCAAACACCACCTGACTTTTTTGGTATCAGGAAATACCGGGAATAGAACCCCTGCCCCTGTTGGGAGAGGGGCACTGGCTCTATTGCTCGGGACTGGAGGAGGAGGGAGACCTCCTGCTCCAGGAGTGATGAGTGGTCGGATGTTCCCCACGTCAGCCGAGGTGGGGAAACCGGTGGTGATCTGTGGTGACCGTGTGCCAAGGTTTGGAGAAGTGGCACAACCGGCCTCCAATGGGAATAGCCGGAAGTGGAGGCTGGGTATTGCTCTTTAGGAAGGAGTCAAAAGCCAGACGCTAGACCTGGCTGGGGGGGCTGGCTGTGACTTCTGTACTCGAGGTTGCCTGGGTTGGCTTTTTTGGTGAGACTTAGAAGGCCGACACCTGGACGCCAGGGGATAGTATCTCCTTTGCCGGTAGACTTGTCTCTTGGAGTCTCTCCTAAAGGATCTTTTGGAAGAGGAAGAGAGATCAGAAGGCAGTAAGGAGAGCTGGCACAGAGTCTCTTGGTGGTCCTTGAGCTGCGCCACTGCTTCTTGAATCTTTTCTCCAAAAAGATTATCCCCAGCACAGGGCAAGTCAGCTAACCTGTCCTGTATTTCTGGTCTGAGGTCTGAAGACTTTAGCCAGGCCCATCTCCTCGCACTAATTCCTGCCACCGAAACTCTGGAGGTGGTGTCGAAGATGTCATATGCAGACCGTACTTCATGTCTGCCAGCATCTAGGTCTTTTTGTGCTAGAGCATGAAGCTGGTCCTGGAATTGCAGAGGTAAGGCTTCAGTAAATTCCTGAATCTTCATGAACAGGATCCTGTTGTATTGGGACATGTACAATTAATAGGAAGCAATGAGAGAGATCAGCATTGAGCCATGGAATACATGTCTTCCAAATGCATCCAAGAATTTTTGTTCCTTTCCTGGAGGAATGGAAGAATGAGGTTTGGAGCGTCGTACCCTCTTTTGGGCAGACTCCACAACCACTGATGATCTAATTGAGTTCTCTGGAAGCCAGGGGCTGATTGAACTAAGTAGGTGGCATCTGCCTTACGGTTGACAGATGCCACAGAGCCAGGGTGCTCCCAATTTCTCTTTAAAAGGTCCAGAAGGATTTCATGAATAGGAAGAGACATGATTTCCTTTGGAGCATCGAGAAACTGGAGAAGCTCCAGCATCTGATGCCTAGAGTCCTCTTCAGTCTGAAGCTGGAATGGAACAGTTTAAGACATTTCCTTTACAAAGTTGATAAAGGACAAGTCTTCTGGAGGAGAACGCTTCCTTTCATCAGGTGGAAAGGGCTGTGAAGGAAGATCATCAGTATCCTGGGACGAATCATCGGACCAAGGATCGTAAGGCTCATCACCAGCTCGATATGTTCATCAGAAGGGAGTAACGGTGTTATCCCAGAAGGCCCGGGCTTAGGCATCTATGGCCTCAGAGGCGGAATCGATGGCATCGATGGAGGCATCGAAGGCATTGAGGGAGGCACCAATGGAATAGGCGACATCGATGACAGCATTCCCGAAGGTGGAATGGAGATCGGTGTTTCTTCTTCCCAGACACCCCACACTTCTTACCTGAACAACAGACTTTTTCAACAGTTGTCACCAAGTATCAACAACGAATAACCTGGGATATTTCACAACACGATAACTAAAGAAAAAACAACTTACAAACAAAATAAACACATCTACTCTTCATACCTCTTACCAATAACCCCACTTAACAGCACATTTTCTCAGCCTTAACTCCACATTTCCACAATTAGGAACAAATCTCCAATGATTTTTTTTACCCTCTTATTTCGAAATCACTATCAAAAGGCACAGCGGAGAAACCAGAGGTTAATAGAAAATCCAAAACTGATAACCACTATTCCTTTAAAAAATTCAAAAAACCAACATACCACCACCAGAATATCACACAACTTACCCAGTTCCCGTCACCATCAAATTGAAATGATTTTTTAACTGTGGTTTAACTGGCAATACCTTACGTTGGTTTTCTTCCTATTTATCTGATCGAACATACAAAGTATTAATAAACAACAACCTATCAAAAATAATCAACCTCAACACCGGAGTCCCTCAAGGATCAGCTTTATCAGCCACCCTTTTCAACATATACCTTCTCCCCATTTGCCAACTACTAAAAGAATATGAAATCACACACTTCCTCTATGCTGATGACATTCAGCTCCTCATTCCCATACAAAATTCGATTGAAGACACCTACAAGAAAACCTCAGAACTACTTATCTCAATCAAACATCTCCTAAACTCCCTGAAACTCATAATCAACTTTGACAAAACTGAAATAATACTCATGGATAAAAAACCCAATCCAACTCCGCCACCCCTGACAATATTTGACAAACAAATGATAACTATACTCCCTACCACCCACACCAGGAACCTCGGAGTTATCATTGATAAAGAACTTTCTTTCAAGAACCACATAGCAAATAAAACTAAAGAAGGATACTACAGACTCCTAACCCTAAGACACCTGAAACCATTTCTCAACCCCTTATGATTTCAGAACTGTATTTCAACTTATCTTCTCCACCTTCGACTATTGCAACACCTTACTAATTGGAATACCTTTTTCATCCCTCAAACCACTCCAAATACTGCAGAACTCAGCCAGAGTCCTAACTGGAACAAAAAGAAATGAACACATAACACAAATATTGACCTCACTTCACTGGCTCCCTATTACTGCACGTATTGCTTACAAATCAATGACCATAATCCACAAAATTCTAAACAATGATCATCAAGGTCTTAACACCCTAAACATAATCCCTAAAAATCCTCCAAGAAACCTACGCTCTAATAACTCAGGCTACCTAAACATTCCCCCTATCAAAGATGCACATCTGGCAACCACAAGAGAAAGAGCCTTTTCAATTGCTTCACCTAAACTTTGGAACACCCTACCTAAATTCCTGAGAACCCAACACGACCTAAAAATATTCAAAAAGGACCTAAAAACACTAATGTTCCACAAATTCTACACTGACCCTCAGACGTCTGATCATTCCAACTCACAACTGAACTCTCAGTTATAAACCTCTTAATACATTCTCTTCACCCTGAACTGCATACCCTCCTCTTCCAACCTGATAATGCTCTCTGGACTTGATATGCTTATTTCTGATATTGTTCAAATTGTTTTTTATTGTTGCACAACTGCTAAGAAAAGGTATAACGTTCACATTGTTTTTTTTCTGTTACACAACTGCTAAGAAAAATGTATATTTTTGTAAACCGTTATGATGGCTCTACCGAATGATGGCATATAAAACTCAACAAATAAATAAATAATCAAATTGCAATAAACTTTTAACATATTACAGTGGTGCCTGTTTCTTTTCTTTCCCCATTTCCCCCCCCCCCCCCTTCTCCCCTCTCCCCTACCACCCCCTCCCCTCCACGGTGCATACTGACTCCAATTTTGAGGTGTGTGGTATCTCATATCTATGGGGCTCAAACTCTCCCGTCTCCCGATTCTTGGCCAGGATTGTCCTGCCCTTACCTTCCTCATGGGGCTCTGATATAAGTAATTTCTTATTCCCCATCATAAATAGACTCCCTGTTTCCAGAGACCAAAGACTCCTTAATAAATCTTATACCAGAGGAGAAAAGGTTCCCAAATTGATACATGCCTTGCCATCTTATCTTGTTGCTGAGCTCTAAGATAGTACCAATAATGCATTTGCCAAAGTCTGTGCGATACAGAAGTAGCTGTTGGCAGCCAATCTTTTTTCCAGTATTTTTTTTGTAATATCTTTTTGATGAGTATGAATTAGGGATGTGAATCGGGTGATCGATCGCCTTAACGATCGATTTTGGCTGGGGGGGGGAGGGAAATCTGATCGTCATGGTTTTTATTTTTTTTAAATCGTAAAAAATCGTAAATCGGGGGAGGGCGGGAAAATCGGCAACCTAAAACCCACCCCGACCCTTTACAATAAATCCCCCACCCTCCCGAAGCCCCCCAAAATGTTTTAAATTACCTGGGGTCCAGTGGGGGGGTCCCGGCGCGATCTCCCGCTCTCGAGCCACAGCTGCGTTACAAGAAATGGTGCCGGTGGCCCTTTGCCCTTACCATATGACAGGGCAAAGGTAGCGCCGGCGCCATTTTGGTTCCTGTCACCCGACATCACGAGTGCAGGAGATCGGTCCCGGACCCCCGCTGGACCCCCAGGGACTTTTGGCCAGCTTGGGGGGGCCTCCTGACCCACACAAGACTTGCCAAAAGTCCAGCGGGGGTCCGGGAGCGACCTCCTGCACGCGGGCCGTATTGCCAATATTCAAAAGGGCTAGCGCCGGCGCCATTTCTTTTAACGCAGCCGTGGCTCGAGAGCGGGTCTCAGGCAGCCTCCCACCCGGTTCGGGAGTAGCTTTTATACATCCCATTGGTCCTGAGTCCATCTGCTACACGCTAGGAAATGGAGAAATTACTTACCTGATAATTTCGTTTTCCTTAGTGTAGACAGATGGACTCAGCATCCCACCCTTGGCTGCCGTTACGCATGGTCTTTCAAATGATTCAAGGGTAAGTCACGTTTTCATTTAACTAGGGCATCCACCCTGCCGGGTGTTGACGCTTTCCGGTCGAGTACACTGGCGGTCTCCAGCTATAGTCAATCAACCAGTTCAAGTTAATCAAGTTTTAACGTTTAACTAAGTTATGAAGTTATTCAAGTTAATCAAATTATTAAGTTAATCAGTCAGTCACACATATTCACAATGCTTTTCGAGGAGAATACTGAAGAGCTGCACTTCCTGCAGGGGGTATATGTACTAGGGGCTGATGTCAGATTGAAATCTGATCCGTCTCCAACTGCTAGCAGGAGTACACTATACCCCCTTGGTCCTGAGTCCATCTGTCTACACTAAGGAAAACGAAATTATCTGGTAAGTAATTTCTCCATTTAAATTAGGGTCTCGCAAAAAAGGAGGTGCTAGCGAAAATTTGTGCACCCCCCTAGTGTCTCCTCTGCATCAGGCACACAGGAGAGGTGGCTGTCGAGCGGGTTGGGAAAACGGACACTCAATCTACGAGCATCCGTTTTCTCCCGCTACCAGCATAGACACGCACAAGATACATGGCCTGGACCGTGCATCTTGTGTATGTCTATTGAGTGTCCAGAATTGTTTTTTTACATAAGAACATAAGAAATAGCCATGCTGGGTCAGACTAAGGGTCCATCAAGCCCAGCATCCTGTGTCCAACAGAGGCTAAACCAGGCCACAAGAACCTGGCAATTACCCAAACACCAAGAAGATCCCATGCTACTGTTGCAATTAATAGCAGTGGCTATTCCCTAAGTAAACTTGATTAATAAACTTGATTAGTAAACTTCCCTCCTAACTCTCCCAATGACCCTCCGCCTCCTGGCCGCCCCCCTTCCCTTTAGTCTACCACTTACCCTTACCCATCCAATTTCCTTTAAATAATCTCTTTCCGAGCGAATTCCCGAGAGAATTCCATCGCCTAGTTAATACTGCAGTCACTCAACTCTTCATTATTTCCCTCTTAAGTTAATGAAACCCGTACGTAAGCTACTGGTATCTTTTCTTAAGTTATTGACTCCTATGCATTTTTTCATCTGTACATAGTTTTCCCTCCATTCTTATTTAATTTGTTTTTTACTTCATCCTCCTTCTACCTTGTCCCCTTCCCCTTCTCATCCCCTCATATTGTTAACTGTTATTGTTACTTATTATTATTATTATTAATATTGTTACTGTTATACTGTATTTTCCACCTGAGTTCATTGTAAACCGGCATGATGTGCTTCACGAATGTCGGTAAATAAAAGTTAATAAATAAATAAATAAATAAATAAATAAATAATAGCAGTTAATGGACTTCTCCTCCAAGAACTTATCCAAACCTTTTTTGAACCCAGCTACACTAATTGCACTAACCACATCCTCTGGCAACAAATTCCAGAGCTTAATTGTGCGTTGAGTGAAAAATAATTTTCTCCGATTAGTCTTAAATGTGCTACTTGCTAACTTCATGGAATGCCCCCTAGTCCTTCTGTTATCCGAAAGTGTAAATAACCGATTCACATCTACTCGTTCAAGACCTCTCATGATCTTAAAAACCTCTATCATATCCCCCCTCAGCCGTCTCTTCTCCAAGCTGAACAGCCTTAACCTCTTCAGCCTTTCCTCATAGGGGAGCTGTTCCATCCAGTTTATTATTTTGGTTGCCCTTCTCTGTACCTTCTCCATCGCAACTGTATCTTTTTTGAGATGCGGCGACCAGAATTGTACACAGTATTCAAGGTGTGGTCTCACCATGGAGCGATACAGAGGCATTATGACCTTTTCTGTTTTATTAACCATTCCCTTCCTAATAATTCCTAACATTCTGTTTGCTTTTTTGACTGCAGCAGCACACTGAGCCGATGATTTTAAAGTATTATCTACTATGATGCCTAGATCTTTTTCCTGGGTGGTAGCTCCTAATATGGAACCTAACCTCGTGTAACTATAGCAAGGGTTATTGTTCTCTATATGCAACACATTGCACTTGTCCACATTATATTTCATCTGCCATTTGGATCCCCAATCTTCCAGTCTTGTATGGTCCTCCTGTAATGTATCACAATCCGCTTGTGATTTAACTATTCTGAATAATTTTGTATCATCTGCAAATTTGATAACCACACTCATCGTATTCCTTTCCAGATCATTTAGATATATATATTGAAAAGCACTGGTCCAAGTACAGATCCTTGAGGTACTCCACTGTTTACCCTTTTCCACTAAGAAAATTGACCATTTAATCCTACCCTCCGTTTCCTGTTTTTTTAACCAGTTTGTAGTCCACTAAAGGACATTGCCTCCTATCCCATGACTTTTTAGTTTTCTTAGAAGTCTCTCATGAGGGACTTTGTCAAACGCCTTCTGAAAATCCAAATACACTACATCTACCGATTCACCTTTATCCACATGTTTATTAACCCCTTCAATAAAATGAAGCAGATTTGTTAGGCAAGACTTTCCTTGTGTAAATCCATGTTGATTATAGTCCATTAAACCATGTCTTTCTATATGCTCTACGATTTTGATCTTTAGTATAGTTTCCACTATTTTTCCCGGCACTGAAGTCAGGCTTACTGGTCTACAGTTACCCGGATCGCCCCTGGAGCCCTTTTTAAGTATTGGGGTTACATTGGCCACCCTCCAGTCTTCAGGTATAATGGATGATTTTAATGATAGGTTACAAATTTTAACTAATAGATCAGAAATTTCATTTTTTTAGTTCCTTCAGTACCCTAGGATGTATACCATCCGGTCCAGGTGATTTGCTATTCTTTAGTTGGCAATCTGGCCTACTACATCTTCCAGGTTCACAGTGATTTGGTTCAGTTCGTCTGACTCATCATCCTTGAAAACCATCTCCGGAACTGGTATCTCCCCAACATCCTCATTAGTAGACATGGAAGCAAAGAATTAATTTAGTCTTTCTACAATGGTCTTATCTTCCCTAAGAGCCCCTTTAACCCCTCGGTCATCTAATGGTCCAACTGACTCCCTCACAGGTTTCTTGCTCTGATATATTTTTAAAAGTTTTTATTATGAGTTTTTGCCTCTATGGTCAACTTAACACAGGAATACTAATAGAAACATAGAAATGACGGCAGAAGAAGACCAAACGGCCCATCCAGTCTGCCCAGCAAGGTTTGCATTTTTTTTTCTCATACTTATCTGTTTCTCTTGGTTCTTAGTAACCTTTTGGTTCTATTTCCCTTCTACCCCCACCATTAATGCAGAGAGCAGTGTTGGAACCGCATCTAAGTGAAATATCTAGCTTAATTAGTTAGGGTAGTAACCGCCGCAATAAGCAAACTACACCCATGCTTATTTGTTTACCCTGACTATGTAATTCAGTCCTTGTTGGTTGTCTGTATATAGATCCACTTTTCTTCATTCCCCCTGCCATTGAAGCAGAGAGCTATGCTGGATATGCGTGAAGAATCGGTCTTTCTCCACTGCCGTTGAAGCAGAGAGTTATGCTGGATATGCATTGAAAGTGAAGTATCAGGCAATAAACCTGTGTATCTGTAGTATTTTAAATTTAATTTTAACAATATCAAAAAAGACAATTTATTAAAAAATTCTTTAATATAATGCCATACATAATACAACTATACTCACAAATCATTCATTCGCCATTCATACTAGGGATGTGAATCGTTTTTTGACGATTTAAAACAATCGTCAGATATATTTTAAATCGTCAAAAATCGTTAGAGCCGCGATACAATAACAATTCCCCCGATTTATTGTCAAAAAATCGTAAATCGGGGGAGGGCAGGAAAACCGGCACCCTAAAACCCACCCCGACCCTTTAAAAAAAATCCCCCACCCTCCCGAAGCCCCCCAAAATGTTTTAAATTACCTGGGGTCCAGTGGGGGGGTCCCGGCACGATCTCCCGCTCTCGGGCCACGGCTGCGTTAAAAGAAATGGCGCCGGTGGCCCTTTGCCCTTACCATATGACAGGGCAAAGGTAGCGCCGGCGCCATTTTGGTTCCTGTCACCCGACGTCACGAGTGCAGGAGATCGCTCCCAGACCCTCGCTGGACCACCAGGGACTTTTGGCCAGCTTGGGGGGGGCCTCCTGACCCCCACAAGACTTGCCAAAAGTCCAGCGGGGGTCCGTGAGCGACCTCCTGCACGCGGGCCGTATTGCCAAGATTCAAAATGGTGCCGGCGCTACTTTTGCCCTCACTATGTCGACATGTCGACTTGTCTCTTTCCGCTTTGAAGGATGAAAAGGTGGTCTGTTTTTCGTACGGGTTCCGACACTTTCAGGGATCTGGATAGGAGTCTGCCGATATTGAGGTGGCGTAGACTACAGGCTTCTTCCAAATTCTTCAAACCATCCGTTGTTGGTAGCGAGATGGTCTGGTTAAGGTGGAAGTGTGAGACCACTTTGGGGAGGAAGGAGGAAACCGTGCATAGTTGGATGGCTCCCGGGGTGAACCTGAGGAATGGCTCACGGCAGGACAGTGCTTGTAGTTCCGAGATGCGGCGGGCTGAGCAAACTGCCAGCAAGAACACCATCTTTAAGGTTAACAGGCGGAGGGACAGTCGTCGGAGGGCTCTGAAGGTGGTTCCCACTAGGAAGTCCAAGACGAGATTGAGATTCGACAGAGGTACCGGCCACCTTAGTGGTGGATGAATGTGTTTGACTCCTTTTAGGAAGCGTGACACATCCGGGTGAGAGGCTATGCTGTCGCCCTCGCTCTTGGGGCCGTAGCATGACAGCACGGCCACCTGTACACCTTGATGGAGTTGAGGGACAGTCCCTTCTGTAGTCCGTTTTGTAGGAATTCCAGGATCACGGGAACTTTAAATGAGCGTGGCTTGATGTTGTGGTCTTCGCACCAGGCTTCAAATACTCTCCAAATCCTTATGTACGTTAACGATGTGGAGAACTTGCGTGCTCGGAGGAGGGTGTCGATTACAGCCCCCAAGTATCCGCTCTTTCTCAGGCGGGCCCTCTCAAGTGCCAGACCGTAAGAGAGAATTGAGCTGGGTCCTCGTGGAGGATCGGACCTTGTTGTAACAGGTCCCTGTGTGGAGGCAGGGGTAGGGGGTTCCCTGCCAGCAGCCTTCTCATGTCTGCGTACCAGGGTCTTCTTGGCCAATCTGGAGCCACCAGAAGAACTAGTCCCCTGTGTAGTTGTATCTTGTGAATGACTGTGCCCAATAGGGGCCACGGCGGGAAGGCGTACAGCAGGGTCCCCGGTGGCCAGGTCTGTACCAGGGCATCGATCCCTTGGGACTGCGGTTCCTGCCTGCGGCTGAAGTATCTGGTCACTTGGGCGTTGGATCTGTTTGCCAGAAGGTCCATGTCCGGTGTCCCCCACCGATTCACTATCATTTGGAAGGCTGTGGGCGACAGCCTCCATTCTCCTGGATCTAGACTTTCCCTGCTGAGGAAGTCTGCCGCGATGTTGTATTTCCCAGCGATGTGGACGGCGGAGATCTCCTGGAGATTTGCTTCCGCCCACGCCATCAGGGGGTCTATTTCTAGGGACACTTGTTGGCTTCTGGTTCCCCCCTGTCGGTTGATGTAGGCCACTGTTGTGGCTTGTCTGACATTACTCTGACCGCTTTGTCTCGAAGTCTGTGAGCGAACCGCAGACAGGCTAGTCTGACTATCAGCGCTTCTAGGCGATTGATGTTCCATCCCGCCTCTTCTGCGTTCCACTGCCCTTGGGCGATTAACTCCTCGCAATGTGCTCCCCATCCTCGTAGACTGGCATCTGTGGTGAGTAGGGTCCAGTTTGGAGAGGATAGTCTTGATCCTCGGCTCATGTGGTTGGCCTGCAGCCGTAGCTGGTTCCGGACTCTGCCCTGGAGCGATAAGACGTACGGTGTAGTTCTGGGACCGTGGGCTCCACCGTGATAGAAGTGAGTGCTGTAGGGGCCTCATGCCCATGGCACAACTTCCAGTGTAGATGCCATCAGCCCGAGGACTTGCAGGTAATTCCATGCTGTGGGATGAGGATCGTTCACAGCAAGGTCTGTAGCCAGTTCCACAGTTTTAATCACCTTGTGGGGGTCAGGATGACCTTGTCTTCTTTGGTGTCGAATCGGACTCCTAGGTATTTCAGCGACTGTGAGGATTGTAGGAAACTTTTGTTTGTGTTGACCACCCATCCTAGGCTCTCCAGTAGAGTTATGACTCTGCTGGTTGCTTGGTGGCTTTCCTCTGGTGACTTTGCCTTGATCAGCCAGTTGCCTAGGTAAGGGTGGACGATGATTCCTTCCTTCCTCAGTGTTGCCGCCACCACTACTATTACCTTGGTGAAAGTCCGGGGTGCTGTGGCTAACCCGAAAGGTAGTGCCCGGAACTGGTAGTGACGGTTCAGGACTTTGAAGCACTGGTGTTCCTGGTGAATTGGGATGTGTAGGTAGGCCTCCAAAAGATCCAGGGATGTGAGACACTCTCCCGGTTGTATCACCCTTATTACGGATCGCAGGGTTTCCATGCAGAAGCGGGGAATCCTCAGGTGGTGGTTGACCGACTTGAGATCCAGGATGGGCCTGAATGCTCGCTCTTTCTTGGGGACGATAAAATAGATGGAATATTTTTATTCCATTATTTATTTCTTGTGGAGACACTGGAGTTATGGCCTCGAGGGCCAGTAGTCTGGACAGTGTAGCTTCCACTGCCGCCCTCTTGAAGAGGTTGTGGCAGGGGGACTCCACGAACTTGTCCGGAGGGGGTATGAAGAAAGTCCAGGTAGTATCCCTCCTGAATGATGGCTAGGACCCACTTGTCTGAAGTTCTCGACCCATCTGCGGTAGAATAGGGCTAAGTCTGCCCCCTATGGCTTTTTCCCTTGGACGGGTCGGCTGAAACTCATTGTGGGGTGCGGCTGGGGCCTGTACCCGAGCTGGTACTCCTCTTGTTGTGCTTGTTCCGAAAGGACTGGTTCCTGCTTGTAGGGCGGGGCGCTTGATAGTTGTTCCTGTAAGGATTGAAGCGCTGTGAACTTCTGCCCCCAGAGGGCCTGGGGAAGAGTCGCTGGTTTCTCTTCGTTTTATCCTCCGGCAGGCGCAGCACTGGGGACTCGCCCCATTTGTCGGCTAATTTCTCTAGTTCGCTGCCAAAGAGGAGGGATCCTTTGAAGGGCATCCTTGTGAGGCGCGTTTTGGAAGATGCGTCGGCCGACCAGCTTCGGAGCCAGAGTTGCCTTCTGGCCGCCACCGCAGATGACACTCCTCTGGCCACTGTATGCATTAGGTCGGAGGCAGCGTCCGCGAGGAATGATACTGCTGATTCCATGTCTTCTCCCGGGGTGTTGTTCCTGGTTTGGGATAAGCAGGCACGTGTCATCACTGTGCAGCAGGCCACAATTTGTAGAGACATAGTGGCTACTTCAAATGACTGTTTGAGAATGGATTCCAGATGCCGGTCGTGTGCATCCTTGAGCGCTGCTCCTCCCTCTACTGGGATAGTGGTGCGCTTAGAGACCGTGCAGACCATGGCATCAACTCTTGGGCATGTAAGAAGATCTTTGGTTGCCGGGTCCAGGGGGTACATGGCAGACAAAGCTCGTCCCCCTTTGAATGTGGACTCTGGGGCATTCCATTCCAGGTCAATCAGCTGTTGTGCTGCTTGTAACAGAGGGAAACGGCGAGAGGTCTGACGAAGACCCTTCAGTAGGGGGTTCGGTTTAGGTTCCCCCGAAGTACCTGGGCCCGGGATAGCGAGCTCCATCAGGCATTGGATGACCAGGTCCGGGAGCTCGTCCTTTGTGAAGAAGCGTCTCATGGTTTGGTGAGGCTCTGTCCCCGGGGGGAGCTCCCCCTCTTCTAGGGGCTCAGCTTCTTCTTCAGAGATGTCCGAGTCCCCATAGGTGGGGCTTCTGGGTAGTGGAAGCCTGTGCCTGGGCCTTGAAGGACCTGGGCCTGAGGGTCCTCCGGCAGAGCATGTGGCTGACCAGCTGGAGGTTCAGTTTGCATTTGAACAAAGGTGTGAATCCCCTTGAAGAACTCCACCCATGAGATCAACACTGGATCTAAGTTGAGGGGCGCTGGTTCCATGGGGGTCCCCGTCTGTGGGGAGGTCCCACTGGGATCTGCTAGGTCCAGGGTACTCCCTGAGGAGCTAGTACTCGGCCCTGGGTGGGACTGGCCCTGAACTGGATCTCCCAGGGCCTCCTCACACTGCGTGCACAGGGCGTCGGCCTCCTCGCTTTGTGCGGCTCTGATGTGGCATGCTGGGCAGAGGCCTTGAGCCTTTATCCCTTATTCTGGTGGTGCTATGGCTGTCAGCGCGTAAACTCTTATGCGCTCCGGTGAGCATAAGATGAGTGTGTGAGTTGTGCGCGCAGCTGTGCGTTCAGCCGTATATATGCGCCCAGCTCTGTGCGTGCAACTTATGTGTGCGTGCAACTTATGTGCACAAGGTTTTATGTGCATGTAAGTCTAAGCGCACAAGTGCTTTGTGCGCTTGGGGTGAACGGCGCGGCGAATAGGGCCAAGATGGCGACGGCGAGCACGCGGGCAATATGGCGACCCCCTCGGAGGGTCTACATGTGGGTAGACCCTTGGAAATAGCCGGGGCCTGGCCCTGCTAGGGCGGATCAACTCGGTGGCACTGGTCCCGGCCGGTGACCTGTGCTCTTCCTCGATCCTCAGAGACCGGATTCAAGCAAAAGATTTCTACCTTACCTTGTCTTTGGCTGTTCCCGGTTTCGTCCCGGGTGGTCTCTGGCTGCGGGGGAGAGGGCAAATACCTTCACCGCCGCGCTCGAGGGTGCATCCGTTGCCTCTCAGCTGCGCCTGAGGATCGGGGGCTAGGTCCTCGCTGTGATTCGGCCGCCGGACCGAGGCTTACCTCCGAGGGACCACGGAAATCACCTCGGGAATCTCAACTGGGGGAGGGACCAGAGGGTATCACCGCAGGAGAGCGGGGCTCGTCTTCAGGTAGGTTTCTTCTTTAAAATTTGGTTTTCTTCTTTGAATTTGGTTCTAATGCTGTGAGAGCATGCAGAAAGTCCCTAACTGCTATGGAGACGGAAAATACTGCACTTCCTGCAGGGGTATATGTACTAGGGGCTGACGTCAGATTGAAATCTGATCCATCTCCAACTGCTAGCAGGAGTACACTATACCCATTGGTCCTGAGTCCATCTGCTTCACGCTAGGAAATATTGGATTGCGCGCCCAGGAGAGGTGGCTGTTCACGCATTTTCTGCACACAAATATTGTATTGGCCCCCAAATGAGGCGATGGGCTGAGATAAGATTAACCCTAGTAACTCCAACACCTGAATGATTATAGATTCCTTGGCTCTGGCCCAAGAAATGCTCCTGAACAGCCAATTGTCCAGATTATGAAACCTGTGAACCTTTAGTTTGTCTAAATGCTTCGCCATCACGGTGAGGCATTTTGTGAAGACACACGAAGCAGATGCTAGCCCAAATTGCAGCAGAGGATAACCCAGATGACTGTTTCCTACTATTAATCAGAGATATTTTCTGTGACCTGGAAATCTCTCTTTGTGCATGTAAGCATCCTTCAGATTGAGAAAGCACAGCCAGTCCCCTTTTTGAAGAAAAGATATTAAGGTGGGCAGAGAAACCATCTTGAACTTTTCTCTTTTGAGAATCTAGGATGGGACATGATTTCTTTGTAATCATGATATACTTGGGGCAAAATCCCTGCCTTCTTTGCTTTGGTGGAACAGGCTTAACTGCTTTGGCCATTAAGAGGGAGAGCAGCTCCATGTGAAGCACTTCCTGATATGGCAACTATCAGGAAGATGGGTCTGAGGGCCGATTTGGTGGGAGACCCAATAGATTCAATTTGTACTCTCTTTTGATGAAGCTGAGGATCCTCACATCCAGGTTTTACTGGGCTACTGGTTACATAAAACTGTAGCTTTCCCTTGACCATAAGGTCCTCTGGCACGGGCATGGACTCTGGCTATGCTCTCTGTGGTCCAGTTAAACCATGTTCCAGGAGTTGACTGGAATGCAGTCTGTAGTTTAGGCGCCCTCCGTTGCCTTGGATGGGCGAGGGGGCCTGCTGTGATCAGGACCCAGGGGATGGAAAATAGTGTCTCCTCTGACCAGACCATGGGTACTCCCCCTGGAAGAGAGGCCAGATCTGGAATAGCCATGGAGAGCTGCTGGAGCACTGCACAATGATCATGGATCTGTGCCACTGCATTCTTGACCTTATCTCCAAAGAGATTCTCTCCTGTGCATGGCATGTCAGTAAGTCTTTCCTGCACCTTCAGATGGAGATCGGAGGCCTACATCCAGGCGAGTTTGCATGTCCCAATTCCCTATAGCAATCTCTTGATGCTACTTCGAAAACACTGTAGGTCAAATGGATTGTCTCTTCCACAGTCCATCCCTTTGCTCACCTTTACATGACTGGAGTAAAGGTGAGCAAAGGGAGACTGGAGAGTATACTGCTACTTTTGAGGAAGCTGTCCACCCCTACATCTACTTCAGAATGTTCTGCATGTACTGGCTCATGAAGAACTGGTAGGCTGCTATGCAGGAATTAGTATAGCACCCTGAACCACCTTTCTCCCACAGGGAAACTGAGGAGTGGGTCTTAGAGCGGATTTAACTCCCACAGACTGGTGTGGCAGCTGCCACTTGTCAAATCAAGAGAACCTTTTGTCTTTATGAAAAGACAGCAAGTGCCTCAATTGTGCCTGAAAGTCTTTCAGAATCTTTTTGGTTCTTTTATATTTTTATGGAGACTTAAGGAAAGTGAAGCTGAACCTAACCTCCAGTGAGCTGCAGGACATTGAAACTTACAAGGAACAGCACAAGCCTTGGTGTGGTGACTGTCAAGTGCTGCAGCATGTCATTCACACTTACAAAGCAAATGAATTATATAGCTACAAATGTCCTGGAAGAAAATGTAAAGGAATATGTTAAAGACTCCAAAGATACATAATCTTATTTAGGCTTACAAAAATAAAATTAAAAAACACCTCCATTGCTGCACCAAAACCGAATCCCTCTCACCACATACTGTGACATGAACTTGCTTAATCCAGGCTGTTTTGTATGAGGGGCAATATCGGTGCAAAGCTTTCTAAAAGAAGCAACTTCACAAATCATGAAGTCAGCAATTCCTTTCAACACATCTGTGAGCTGAGAATAATCTCGCTGTTAATGAACAGGCATACAGCATAATTCACAGCTTCAGCAACTGTCTTCAAGTGAAGACCTGGAAGCAGAAGCATTACAAAGTGGAAAGGAAATAAATTGGACACGGTGTCCTCAATAAGAGAAATTCCCTGCGCTTGCCTCCACCAACTTCTGCTTCCCCCCCACCCCCTTCCTTCTCTGTATTTGCTCAGAGCACTTTCTCAACTGCTTGTTCAGTAATTTCACGCTAGGTCGCCTAACAATGTAAGCACAGAGGCTCAATTTCAAACTGCACTTCCCAAATGTCACTTATTTGTGAACACATGGCTGCGCTCAAAATTGCTTTTAATATTCAATGTAAGATTCCATTTAATTGCAAGTAACTTATTAAAAGCAAAGCTAGAAAGATTAAAATCTATCCAAAGTGCCAAAAAATGAAGGTTGTTCTCCCCTGGCTCAATATTTTGGGGCCCTCAGCTTCTCTCCTATAGCATCTCACAGGTCCCAGAGATCTCAAGTACATAGGCAGGTTTTTGAAATTTCATTGCTGGGAGAGACAACAGACTTAGGACTTTCCTATCATTGCTCATGTTCTCAAAAGAGAGACATACCAGACTCATATATATGTCAATCCTAAATAAAGCAAAGTCTGCTTTTGAAACAGATAAAAAATTAAATTAATATTTCTAAACCAGGCAGCATGAGTCTAGATACTTTACCAGTTAAAAACAAAAAACATCCCATTTCCACGTAACATGGAAAATGTTTTACTCTCTTCAGTTTCATAATTTTCCCATCTCTCACCCGTGTGGTCAAGAATCTGATGAATAGCAGATAAACACCTGGAAGTGGGCCATTTACCCAGCAGATAGGAACTGGAATCCCATAAAACCTGGAGGGCCAGTTTAAAACTGTTTTTAGGAACTGCCTGACCTGGCTACTGCATGGAGCAAAAGCATTTAGCCTCTCTCACTCCCACATCCTATGCATTCTCCTCTTTTCATATCAACCTGGGGCATCTTCATTACATATAATCTGTTACAGTTTTGGCTGCAGTGCAACCGCCTCACCACCAGGGGTCCCTCTAGTGCTGGCTTTCCGGACAGGCCCAGTCCATCTCCTCTGTCCACTCTGTGCTCTGGGTG
This sequence comes from Rhinatrema bivittatum, assembly GCF_901001135.1. Lineage (NCBI taxonomy): Eukaryota > Metazoa > Chordata > Amphibia > Gymnophiona > Rhinatrematidae > Rhinatrema > Rhinatrema bivittatum. The sequence goes on along the minus strand of NC_042622.1, from coordinate 253,018,993 downwards.
TGTCCTTATAACCCTGCCTGACAGTTGCCTCGGTGCTTCGGCATCGAGCTCACCTGGGCTCCCTGCTCTAGCCTTGCGCGGCCTTCGGGCCTTTCCTTGCCCGGCCTTCGGGCCTCCTTCCTCGTTGTTCTCACCTGGCCTACGGGCCTTCTGACCTGCTTGCTCTGCTTACGGTGTGTGGCCTACGGGCCTTCTGTGTGTGTGTGGCCTACGGGCCTTCTGACCTGCCCTGCTCTGCTTATGGTATGTGGCCTACGGGCCTTCTGTCTGTGTGTGTGGAGCCTACGGGCCTTCTGACCTGCCTTGCCCCGCTTATGGTGTGTGGCCTACGGGCCTTCTGTGTGTGTGTGGCCTACGGGCCTTCTGACCTGCCTTGCCCTGCTTATGGTGTGTGGCCTACGGGCCTTCTGTGTGTGTGTGGCCTACGGGCCTTCTGACCTGCCTTGCCCTGCTTACTGTGCCCTGACCCAGCCTGAACTTAGACTCTGCTCATTGCCGCCTGCCCTGACCCAGCCTGAACTTTGACTCTGCTCATTGCCACCTGCCCTGACCCAGCCTGAACTTAGACTCTGCTCATTGCCGCCTGCCCTGACCCAGCCTGAACTTAGACTCTGCTCATTGCCGCCTGCCCTGACCCAGCCTGAACTTAGACTCTGCTCCTTGCCGCCTGCTCTGACCCAGCCTGAACTAGACACTGCTTATTGCTGCCTGCCTTGACCCAGCCTGGAACCAGACACTGTTTCTAGCTTCCTGTCTCTCTCCACCTGGAGCCACCCTGCTGGGTGGTGTTCACGCCTCCTGACCGGAGCCCAAGCGTAACAGTATGCCGAAGCCATCAAATTTCCAGGGGAAGAGATGGTCTGTGTCCTGCCGGTGAGTCAACTTTTTCACTAATTCAAGATGCCTCCTTCTTTAAAGTTTTATACCTGCAATTCCTGTCAAACTTTGAATTATCCAAGCTATCAGAACTGTCTAGCCTGTGAACTTGTTGGTCAGGAACACTGGTCATGCAATAATTGCAACAAGAAAAATGTCTCTGTCTATCAGGAATGTTTGAACTGTCTGGCTCCTAAACCAGGGTGGTGGAAATGCTCCTGTCTTCCGTGTTTGTTACCACCAGGCAAACCCTGCCCCCGGTGTTCTGCTCTAGGACCAGCTGTGCCATTAAAAAAAGCTATCAGCTCTCCTAACCAGTATTCTGTTTCTGGCTCAACTAAAACAGACATTTTTGCTGGCAGTTTGTGGATAGAAAAACCCAGGACTTACCTGGCCAAGAAGGCTTCTGTGACACCAGTGCTAGAGCCTCAGGAACAGGTTTCTCTCAAACGGAGAGAGTTGATTAACTCTAGCAGGGCTCTGCTGCCCACAGCTGCTGTTGAGACACTAACGAGCACATTCCCTAGAAGTCCTAGAACTGCCTGTGCCTTCTCTAAACTGCTCCTCCAGAAACAAAATAAGGAGCCTCAGAGTGTGGCTCGAGGTATCAAGCCCACAGCAGTGCTACTTGAGTCTTCTATGTGCACTGCTTCAAACCTTGCTGCTCTGCCATCTGAGCCTGTTTCATCACCCCAGGGGGGGGCCAAGCCTGCTGCATCGCCCCAGGAGGGGGCCAAGCCTGCTACATCGCCCCAAGAGGGGGCCAAGCCTGCTGCATCGCCCCAAGAGGGGGCCAAGCCTGCTGCATCGCCCCAGGAGGGGGCCAAGCCTGCTGCATCGCCCCAGGAGGGGGCCAAGCCTGCTGCATCGCCCCAAGAGGGGGCCAAGCCTGCTGCATCGCCCCAAGAGGGGGCCAAGCCTGCTGCATCGCCCCAAGAGGGGGCCAAGCCTGCTGCATCGCCCCAAGAGGGGGCCAAGCCTGCTGCATCGCCCCTAGAGGGGGCCAAGCCTGCTGCATCGCCCCAAGAGGGGGCCAAGCCTGCTGCATCGCCCCAAGAGGGGGCCAAGCCTGCTGCATCGCCCCAAGAGGGGGCCAAGCCTGCTACATCGCCCCAAGAGGGGGCCAAGCCTGCTGCATCGCCCCAAGAGGGGGCCAAGCCTGCTGCATCGCCCCAGGAGGGGGCCAAGCCTGCTGCATCGCCCCAGGAGGGGGCCAAGCCTGCTGCATCGCCCCAAGAGGGGGCCAAGCCTGCTGCATCGCCCCAAGAGGGGGCCAAGCCTGCTGCATCGCCCCAAGAGGGGGCCAAGCCTGCTGCATCGCCCCAAGAGGGGGCCAAGCCTGCTGCATCGCCCCAAGAGGGGGCCAAGCCTGCTGCATCGCCCCAAGAGGGGGCCAAGCCTGCTGCATCGCCCCAGGAGGGGGCCAAGCCTGCTGCATCGCCCCAAGAGGGGGCCAAGCCTGCTGCATCGCCCCAAGAGGGGGCCAAGCCTGCTGCATCGCCCCAAGAGGGGGCCAAGCCTGCTGCATCGCCCCTAGAGGGGGCCAAGCCTGCTGCATCACCCCTAGAGGGGGCCAAGCCTGCTGCATCGCCCGGAGAGGGGTCCGATCCTGCTACAACGCCCGGAGAGGGGTCCGATCCTGCTACAACGCCCGGAGAGGTGTTCCAGCCTGCTGTTTCATCCCGAGAGGGGCCCGAACCTGCTGCACTACCCCGAGAAGAGCCTGCTAAACCGGTCCTGCTGCCATCCCCCGGAGGGGCTCAAACCGGTACCACTAACAGACTTTCTAACTCAGCCATCTGAGCCTGTTGAATGGCTCCAGCTGTTGTTGCCCTCGGAGGGGCCAGATCTCATCTTTGAGTACCCCCTGCTAAGATGGGACCCAGGAGGAGGGGGAGGCCTTGAGGAGGGGGTACTGTTACAGTTTTGGCTGCAGTGCAACCGCCTCACCACCAGGGGTCCCTCTAGTGCTGGCTTTCCGGACAGGCCCAGTCCATCTTATCTGTCCACTCTGTGCTCTGGGTGTGTCCTTATAACCCTGCCTGACAGTTGCCTCGGTGCTTCGGCATCGAGCTCACCTGGGCTCCCTGCTCTAGCCTTGCGCGGCCTTCGGGCCTTTCCTTGCCTTGCCCTGCGCGGCCTTCGGGCCTTGCCTTGCGCGGCCTTCGGGCCTCCTTCCTCGTTGTTCTCACCTGGCCTACGGGCCTTCTGACCTGCTTGCTCTGCTTACGGTGTGTGGCCTACGGGCCTTCTGTGTGTGTGTGGCCTACGGGCCTTCTGACCTGCCCTGCTCTGCTTATGGTATGTGGCCTACGGGCCTTCTGTCTGTGTGTGTGGAGCCTACGGGCCTTCTGACCTGCCTTGCCCTGCTTATGGTGTGTGGCCTACGGGCCTTCTGTGTGTGGCCTACGGGCCTTCTGACCTGCCCTGCTCTGCTTATGGTATGTGGCCTACGGGCCTTCTGTCTGTGTGTGGAGCCTACGGGCCTTCTGACCTGCCTTGCCCCGCTTATGGTGTGTGGCCTACGGGCCTTCTGTGTGTGTGTGGCCTACGGGCCTTCTGACCTGCCCTGCTCTGCTTATGGTGTGTGGCCTACGGGCCTTCTGTCTGTGTGTGTGGAGCCTACGGGCCTTCTGACCTGCCTTGCCCCGCTTATGGTGTGTGGCCTACGGGCCTTCTGTGTGTGTGTGGCCTACGGGCCTTCTGTGTGTGTGTGGCCTACGGGCCTTCTGTGTATGTGTGGCCTACGGGCCTTCTGTGTGTGTGTGGCCTACGGGCCTTCTGACCTGCCTTGCCCCGCTTATGGTGTGTGGCCTACGGGCCTTCTGACCTGCCTTGCCCTGCTTACTGTGCCCTGACCCAGCCTGAACTTAGACTCTGCTCATTGCCGCCTGCCCTGACCCAGCCTGAACTTAGACTCTGCTCATTGCCGCCTGCCCTGACCCAGCCTGAACTTAGACTCTGCTCCTTGCCGCCTGCTCTGACCCAGCCTGAACTAGACACTGCTTATTGCTGCCTGCCTTGACACAGCCTGGAACCAGACACTGTTTCTAGCTTCCTGTCTCTCTCCACCTGGAGCCACCCTGCTGGGTGGTGTTCACGCCTCCTGACCGGAGCCCAAGCGTAACATAATCCTTTAAATGGTAATGTAATGAAACATTCCTGTGGCAAAAATAAAGTTCAGGAATTCCCTGATAATAGGATAAAGGTGAGCCAGTTGATAATAGTTTACTTGGACTTTCAGAAGGATTTTGACAAAATCCCCCATGAGAGACTCCTCAGGAAATTACAAAGTCATGGGGATAAGAGGCAGCGTCTTGGTATAGATTGGTACTGGTTAAAAGGACAGAAAGCATGTTTACTCATCGTAAACGATGTTTTCCGTTGATAGCATGAGGAATTACTTATTACATGTGGGTAACATCTGGTGGCACGAGACAGACTCGTTTCTCCTAGCTAGTATAGTTTTGAGCTCTCTTGAGCATGTGTGGGAGTTCCTGTGCGGGCATTGCTCATGAGCTTCCTTAGTCTATATCAAAGCTAAATCTTGCTAGGTAGTCTCTTCAGCGAGGTGGGTAGGTATTTTATGGTTAATTCATCGTATCAATGGAACACACTTTTTAAGGTGAGCAAATATGTTTTTTCCATTGATTATTAGGCTGAATTAGTCATTACATGTGGGAAGTCCCAAGCTGAGGGTTGCAGCAGGGCAATTAATGAACAAGCAAACCAGGATCCCACTGCAGAGAGTAGACTACTGTGAGAACAGGTCATGCAAAACTGTTTATTTGAGTTTACTGTCCGTCCTCGAGAGGTTATCCAGACTACAATGGGACGTAAAGATGTTCACTAATGACCAAGTTGCAGTTTTGAAAATGTCCCTGAGGAACTTCCCTCAGACCAATGGTTCCAAGTTGAAGGGGGGTAAGTGACGGAGTGCCCCTATTTTCCCTCTTAAACTTGAGCAGGACCAGGCTAGATGCCTGTTCCACCTTAATTCCCCTTGAGAGAGAGAGAGAGAGCTCTGTGGGAGCGAGTGTGTGTAACTTTCCAAACGTTTGCAGACAAAGCAGGACTGAAGAGGACCTGTGGCTCTAAAACAAAGTACAGAGCACAGGAGTGCACAGAGCACTGAGCCTCTAAAACGGATGTGGCTCAGAGAGCACACAAAGCCAAATTGTTTAAAGTTTTAAGAACAGAAAAAGAAGTATTTAAATGGGCCTGGCTGCAGGGCCAGCCACTAGAGCAGTGATGGCGAACTCCAGTCCTCAAGTGCACAAACAGACCAGGTTTTCAGGATATCCACAATGAATATGCACAAGATAGATTTGCATACAATGGAGGCAGTATATGCAAATCTCTTTCATGCATATTCACTGTAGATAGCAAGTGTTGCTTACCTGTAACAGGTGTTCTCACAGGACAGCAGGATGTTAGTCCTCACATATGGGTGACATCACAGGATGGAGCCCTGTACGGAAAACTTTTCTGTCAAGGTTTCTACAAAGTTTTGACTGACACTGGCACACTGAGCATGCTCAGCCTGCAATTATCCCTGTGAGCCACAGGTGTCTCCTTCAGTCTCATCTTATAGCTAAAAGCGCAAGCGAAACTAAAATAAAAGTAAAAACGTATACAGACCCAACTCCGCGGGGTGGTGGGTGGGTTTCGTGAGGACTAACGTCCTGCTGTCCTGTGAGAACACCTGTTACAGGTAAGCAACACTTGCTTTCTCACAGGACAAGCAGGATGGTAGTCCTCACATACGGGTGAGTACCGAGCTGAGGATGCCCGAGAGTGCACCAAATGCACCCAAGACGCGCGAAAGGTGCAATGAAGGGGGTGGAATTTGGAACGGAGGGCATCCTGAAACCCGTAACGGGTTGGTGGAAGGATGTTGGGTAGTTAAACCGAAAAGAATAAGAGTAGACGGACTTCCCAAACAAGCATGCCGGCTAGTTGTATCTAAGCAATAATGCACTGCAAAGGTATGGAGAGAGCTCCAGGTTGCAGCCTGATAAATATGTACAAGCAGCAGCGGCCGAGGGGAAGCTATCGAGGCTGGGACGGACGCAACAGAGTGTGGTTACACACAGTGTTGTAGTGAAATGCATGCTTGTTGGTAGGAAAAGAGATACAGACCATCAATTAGGAGGAATAGGTCTGTTTGCCCACTGGAACTCGCAGCTTGACTCTTGCCACAGAAGGAAAGAGTTAGGTGGAATTCCTATGGAATGTAGTGCGATCTAGATAGAATGCAAGTGCACTATTACTGTCCAAGAAGTGGAAAAACCCTCTCGCTTTGGTGAGAGAGAGTTGTTGGGAAAAATGGGCAGAGTATATTTTGAGTAAGGTGAGATGCAACGTCTCATGAGAGGTCTGGAACGGGTAGATGTGAATCGGTTATTTACTCTTTTGGATAACAGAAAGACTAGGGGGCACTCCATGAAGTTAGCATGGGGCACATTTAAAACTAATCTGAGAAAGTTCTTTTTTACTCAACGCACAATTAAACTCTGGAATTTGTTGCCAGAGAATGTGGTTAGTGCAGTTAGTATAGCTGTGTTTAAAAAAGGATTGGATAAGTTCTTGGAGGAGAAGTCCATTACCTGCTAATAAGTTCACTTGGAGAATAGCCACTGCCATTAGCAATGGTAACATGGAATAGACTTAGTTTTTGGGTACTTTCCAGGTTCTTGTGGCCTGGATTGGCCACTGTTGGAAACAGGATACTGGGCTTGATGGACCCTTGGTCTGACCCAGTATGGCATTTTCTTATGTTCTTATGTCTACCTTAAGAAGGATATGAAGTTGAATACGTAAAACCACTCGGTCACGGAGGAACGCAGGGTCGGATGAGTATGTAACAAGGAGTGTAACTCACTGACCCTGTTGGCAGAAATGACATTTAGGAGGGAAAGAATTTCCCATGTCATACTGTGAAATGAGAGGAATGGAAAGGCTCGAATGGAGAAAGTATGAGACTTATAAGCACGAAATATAGATTCCATTCCGTGACTAGTGAAAATAGAGGCGGCTTGATCAGTGGACAATCCATGGTAAGCAGACTCAGAAGGGGTTTACCATTAATCGGGTATCCCCACTCCCAAACGATACACCAATTGGAACAGAGGTGTACCTATGTGGAGGATGTCTGGGGAGCAGAATCCGAGGGAGGAAGAGAAAAGAGTGGTGTAGAAAAAAGAAAAAGGGTAATACCCTTTTGTATGCGTCATGAGGTAAATCATGCCATTTTGAATGGTAGGATTTAATGTGTGGAAGGTTCTGTGACGCTACCAGTACCTGAGAACATCAGTGAGTCTACGATTTGTGACTGACTGGTGAGAAGGCGAATTGGTTACTGGTGTGAAAGATTGAGAAGTATGGGAAGCATACTGGTCTCGGCCAGGACGTGGGTCTGAGGAACAGTGAACCCTGTCCCGGTTCAGCATTAGAAGAGTGCTGGCTATGAGAGGCAGCGGAAGAGACACATTTAAGAGGCCCTTGATGGAAGAAAGGCGTCTATGGGAACGCATTGGAAACATGTGTAGGGAGTAGAATCTGTGCACTGTATGGTTGGATTCGGACACAGAGGACAAGTTTGGTTGACCTCAGCGCTAGAAGATTTTCCCCGCTACACATGTAGTCCAAGACCATTCGAGAGGATGGAAACCTATATGGAGAAGGTTTGCTAGTACGTTCGGTGAGTCTCTTAGATAAGGGAGGGGAAGTGAAGGAAACAGCTTGATCTTCACCTGGAACTGGAAAGAAGCAGCGATGTAAGTGCTGCGATCATCAGACCCGCCCCCCCCCATGACGTCACTAACATCGGACAGTTAAGACAACCTCAACACCAGGCGTCGCGCGCCGAAGGGGCACGACAAAGGGGCTCTCCCCTTTGTGCACCCCTTCGTGCAAACCTTTGTGTATATGTAAAATTTTATTTTTATGTTTCCTTTGTTAACTAAGCTGTTTCAATGTATTCGACTAAGGAATTTTTTCCTGCTTTTTCTGTTTCACTGTAAACCAGCATGATTTGCATTTAATGCAAGAATGTCGGTATATAAAAGTTAAAAATAAATAAATAAATAAGTGGCTCGAGGATGCATGGCGTGAGCAAGGGTGAAGGGTAGAGCTGTGCAGCTTTCTTGCAGAGCAGCTAAGAGGTTGTGCGTGCTTGTGTGTTGGAAAGCACATTGTCCCTATGCTGTCTGTCTGTATGCACAAAGATTTGTTACAGAGGCAGTATTGGAAGGCATAAGGGTATAACTCATGGCTACAAGCTCCAGGAAGTTCATGTGAAACTGTGCCTGGAGTGGAATAGACACATATTGGGTTGAGAAGATTTCAGGTCAAACTTTACAACCCTGAGAAAATGCGAGCATGAGCAGAATCAGACTAGGTTTTGGTTCTAGATCTGCAATATGGATGAGGAACGAAAGCGGTTGAACAGCTTAGACCCACTGATAATGGAATTTCACTGAATGTAACCCATAGCAGTTTTGGATCTATGAGGAAAGTGCATAATGAAAAAACCCCATGGCTTGACAATGAAGCATTGAGGGGCTGAGGTTATGGAATATGCGCGCAGGGACATGTAAGAATTTATTAGAATGTCTGCGTGGATGCTGGGCAGGAAGGTCATTGTGACTGTGGTGTCCAGAAGTGTTGTATAAGAAATTTATGGCACTGACAGTAATCCCAGGTAGTAATCTATAGTGAGTCATGTAGAAGTTAGAGCTCCTTGCGTGGAGTGACTGTGGTTATGCAGCTGTCCATGCAAGGAAAGTGTGAATGATGTTGCACTCCGTAAAGAAACAGCAGACACCGATAGTGATTCAATGAAATACTCCAGTTGCCGAAGCTGGTGCAACTGGCAGAGCTTGGGATTGTAATATTGTTGACTCACCATGAAGCATATAGAAAAATTAGAGGTAATGTACTTACTGTGATATGGAAGCATGATGACGAGAGATACCATGTTACCTGTGCCTTCTGAAGAAAGTTGGTATTTCTGAGGACCAGGATGGGCGGAGAGTAACTACTTTCTGTTGAAAGAAAGAATAGTGTAATTAAAACTCCCCAACTCCCCCCCCCCCTGCGCTTTGTAGCGTCTGGGGGAGTGTACCGGGAACCTTGGTACAAAGTGGGGTGGCCGCTCTGATATCTGGCCAGTTGGGAGACCAGGAGGTGTCCAACTGGAGGGGCTGATGTAATCTGGATATCATGTAAGCTCCCACGGGAACGTAAGCGGTAAAGTCTTACCCGCATTTCTGTGTGCTGTACAAAGAGACATCGAGACCTGTCGTCAGGCTTCGAGGTGGAATTGCACTTGAGGTATTTGCTGGATCTCGTGTTTAGCAGATCAGAGAATGCATCTGGAACTTTGGTTCTGAATTAGGAACCAGAAGCCAGAGATTTAATCAGTACAGAGCCCCGTTGCTGAAAATGGGAGGATGTCCTCATGCAATCCCAAAGAAATTAGAGGGGTTCTCTTGGTATTGTGGCTGACAAAAAAATGGCATAGCGATATGTGACACTAATATGGTTCTTGAAAGGTACATGACCTAGAACTTTTCGAGCCATGTGGCCCGAATCAGAGAACACACCTCAATGGGAATGCCGCAGAAGCGGGTACTTACCATCCGACGTGGATCACCGAAGGACGAGCAGGTGAAGATTGCTGGCTCCGTGGATTTCAGGAGTCATCAAGGGAGTAGATGCCCATCTCAACTCTGATGCCTGGTATGGTGGCGCAGGTATAGAGGAGACAGGCTGAGCGTGGCTGGCGCTACCACAGTAATTTTGTGGAGGGCAACAATCCCGCACTGATTGTCTGTGGGGCACGCCTTGGGAACAGGGGAGCCATCTTTGGCTTGTGAATCTGGCCCTCGTCGCAGCAGCTTGATGTCTCGTGTCACCAGTGCAGAATTCTTCGGAACTCGTTCTGGTGTTTCTGGAGCACCAAGAACTGCCAGTACTGTGCGGAACAGTGGCGATGGCAGTGGTGAAGTTGCTCGGCCCGGGCATTCTCCAGCACCGAGAAGGATAGCACCGATGTGCTGGATGGCGTCGGTGGCGGACTGTCACCGTGTCGGTGACGATGCATGCCACTGTGCTCGGCCCAGTCTTTCCCCAGCACCGAGATGGATGCCCACGCTGTCTTGGATGGCGAATGATGACGGACTGTCAGCATGCCTGCACTGCTCCTAGCACTATGTAATGTCATAGGCTAATATGGGGATTTAATAAGAACCCAAAGCATGGAGCACTGTGTTTAGGCGAGGGCATTACGTGGAGGTGCTATGTCGTATTGATGGTGTTGATGGCGGCCGAAGCGGCCTCAAGGGTATCGTCAAAAATATATATGAAAAAACGTTGATGATCCGGGCAGAGCAACGATGACAGTGACTGAAGCACTGACGGCATCGACGTAGGTATCTATGAAAACGATGTGGCATCAAATAATCGAAAAAAACATCGTTGGCATCAGAAAAATGATACCGGCATTGACGGAGTCTATGACCGCATCGATAGGAGCATCAATAGGAACATCGAAGACATCGAGGGGCATCGACGCCCGGGTCGATGTCATTGATGGGCATCGACCCGGGCGTCTATGCCCATCGATGGAATCGATCCTGGCATCAATGCCATGGACAATGGCATCGATGGAAATGTCCTGGGGATCGATGACATTGATAAAATAAACAATGGCATCGATGGAAATGACTCTGGCATCGATGGAAGTGCCCTGGGCGACGATGGCATCGACCCGAGCATGGATGGCACAGATGACACAAAAGTGTGGGTCAATGGCATCCATCTGGGTGATGATGGCACTGATGAAACCCAAGGAAAAATCAGTGCTATGGATGAAAAACATGGATGGCACTGATAGAACGATGCAGGGACCGATGGCATCAGTGTACTGCGGGGGGAATCCAGGGCGGTCTAAAAAGGGGTACAGACTGTAGCGATAGGGGCATCGACTGCGCGAGTGTACCGAGGAAATCAAAGGACCTGAACTCGACAGGGGCCCTGGTGGCAACGGAAACCGTGGAAGTCCCTGTCCCACTAGCGCTAATAACCAAGCAGAGTGTTACAGAGGGACACTCGCAGGCTATGTGTGGCTAACTGAAAACATAGGGAGAGGGAAGGCCGCAGTCAGTTGGCAGGCCAGGGAGGTTACAGGAACCGACCAAAAAAACAGGGCATAGTACTCACCGAGCGTCGAATAAATGAACGTGAAGGGAGACCCATGCAAGAAAAAGTGTTTGTGAAGTAAAAGTTTAAGTGTTTCCGTGCGGAAAAAGTGTTAGAATTTCTGACAGAGCTCCTAACCGCTGTGCTTACTGCAGAGCAGAAAAAAAGAAGACTGAGGGAGACACCTGTGGCTCACAGGGATAATTGCAGGCTGAACATGCTCAGTGCACTCAGTGTGCCAGAGTCAGTGAAAACTTTGTAGAAACTTTGACAGAAAGGTTTTCTGTACAGGGCTCCATCCTGTGATGTCACCCATATGCAAGGACTACCATCCTGCTTGTCCTGTGAGAAATCCTGAAAACCTGGCCTGTTTGTGGTATTCGAGGACTGGTGTTCACCATCACTGTACTAGATACCCGCAGGAATTAAACCATCTAAGGAAACCATCTGCTGGAAATAATCAGCGGAAAGAGTAAGTTAATGCTGGTTATGCAGGCTTTTTATTACCTTTTTATCTTTGGAAAAGAAAATGGAGTGAAATAGTGGTACAGTCACAAGAAAAACCTAGAGTGGAACAGTAAGGATACTGCAGCAACAGGTGAAGCAAAGCAGCCAGAGGACAGGAAGGAAGGGAACAGCCATGTATTTCTTTCTGGAAGGAGTTCCCAGCTCTCCAGAGCCAGAGGGAAGAGAGAACCTGAGGCTAGTTATGGATACTTGAGAAGAAGCTAAGGCAATGGAGCCGGAGAATCCACTCCCCGTTTCCCTTGCTGTGCAGAGAAGTGAATGGCTACAAACAGTGGCTGGCAATTGCATCAGAGATAAACCAAGTACTGAGCGAGCTCTGGCGATATGACCTAGAGGAACATGCTTTGGGAAGCCCAGAGAAAGGTGCTGCAAAGAACCCAGTGAGAGGCACTGTGGAAGGACTCAGCAGACAGGAATCAGAAGGAGAGTCTGCGGTGAGCCTAGAAAGAGGAATCATAGAGAGCCCAGGGAGGGATATCACAGAAAGCCCAGTTGGTGCTGCAGAGAGTCCAGAAACTGGTACTCTTGGGGGGATAAAGGCAATTTCTGCAGAGAAGGTAGTTGGAGGCTCTGCCACAAAACACCCAGAGAAAGGCGCTGCAATGAGTCCAGAGAGAGACCATGGAAATTCAAGGGAGAAATGCCATGGAGTGCCCACTGGGAGGTGCCCTGTTAAGCCAAGTGAGAGGTGCCATGAAGACTCCAAAGATATGCTCTACGGAGAACCCAGAGGAAGGAACTGCAGAGACTCCAGTGAGAGGGGCTGCAGAAGAGCCAGTGACCAGTGCAGGAGAATGGCCAGATGGCACTGAGAGGAATGTCAGAGAGGAGGTACCAGGCACTGGAAAGCACCTACAGCTGATACCAAAGAAACCACCATTAGAGGTCTCACAGCCAGTCCAAAATGTTTTGCTGGAGTAGAATTCAAACCCAGAGCCAACAAGGGACTCAGTGAAAGGACTGGGGCTGCACACTACATAAACAGCACAGTGGATAGTGGCCACAGTGCTGTCTCGAGTAACCCTAGTAGGTGGGGATGAGCATGACCCATAGAACCCCGACCCCAAGTCTAACTGGCATGAGACCAGATAAGAGGGAGTGGCGATGTGAGAAACTTTCCTCAGACCAATGGTTCCATGTTGAAGGGGGGGTAAGTGATGTAGTGCCCCTATTTTCCCTCTTAAACTTGTGCAGGACCAGACTAGATGCCTGATCAACCTTAATTCCCCTTGAGAGAGCGAGCTCTGTAGGCAGGGCTCAGCAGGGGAGGAATAAAAGTTGTGACCCAGGTGGGAGAGTCAAATTAGGTCCAGGTCTCCAGAAGGAAGGCAGCTCCTGTGGAATATCACTGTCCAAACGTTGAAGCTGTAAAGAAGCTGTGAGTATTGAGAGTAGACTATCCTGAGCTAAAGGCAGTCTACTAATGCATATTTGTTGAAGCTGTACAATAAAGAAAATTATTTTGAAAAGGCTGGAATCAGTGTAGCATTGTACCTCCAGCCAGGAAGTCACTGCTTAGTCTACCACAGGGTTCTTTACCTTGGAAAAGAAATGGCTGAGAGTGGACATGATAAAAGTTTATATATAAAAAAAAAAATGAGTGGGTCGAATGGTAAATAAAGGATCGTTATTTACTCTTTCAAATAGTACTAATACAAGGGGACACTCCATGAAACTAACAACCAGCAGATTCAAAACAAATCAAAGAAAAAACCTTTTCATTCAGCACACTATCAAGCTGTGGAATCTGTTACCAGAGGACATGGTCAAGACAACTAGCCTAACAGGGTTTAAAAAAGGTTTGGACAAGTTCCTGAAGGAAAAGTCCATAACACATTATTAGCCTGGTAGATTAAAGAAAGCAACTGCTATCCTCGGGAGTGAGTAACAAGAATTGGATCTACTTTATAGGATCTGCTGGATTGGTCACTGTTGGAGACAGGATGCTGGATTCTATGGACCTTGGTTTGACTCAGCATGGCAATTCTTACATGAGATACCTTTAAATAATCGAGCCATTGAAATCTTTTCCAGCCTCTTCAAAATGAATTGCAACTCTTTCTGGGGATTTTTGCCCTGCATTTGCACTTCGGATCAGACAAGTTATATGTTCTAGATCTCCTGTCCCCCTCCTCCAGCCCCCAACAAAATATATATCCCTGACTCATTCTGTTCCCACAATCCCAAAGAATGCATTTACTTTTCATGAATACCCCTTTTCCTCATTTAGTCCACTGCTGCTTGCACCACCACAGAGACAACTGGTTTCTATTATATTCAAGTTGAATACAAAACATGACAAGGGGACACAAGTAGGATAGTACCTCTTCATGCTTTGAGCTCTCAGATCTCGGCAGAACTCCCAAACAGACTCACGTCGCCTCCAAATTGTCAATAAAAAAAAACTGTTAAGATGTTTGCAGAGTTAAGAGGAATTTATTTCAGAACAAGCATAGAGCTCAGATGTCAAATCTACTGGCTAATAATGTTCCCCAGAGACCACAAACTGTAAATGACTTTGAAAATAAAATAGACTGACAGTTCTCCTTTTGTCTGCCACAGGGACAGGTTCCCTCTGTTGGCAGAGATGCTCAGAAGATTAAGTTTATGGAGTTTCAGAGTTTGGCCCTAGTTAGGCTGTATCAAGAGACAGCTCTCGATGTGTGAAAGAAAGGTTGCATCTCAAACCAAGCTTCCCAAGCCACAACCAGTGTGGTTGACCATCGTTTCTTTTTTCATTACTAGGAGTTGTGGTCAAGTGGTTACATTAATTCAGACTCTTCTCTGTCAACTATCAGTGTGACCTTGGCCAAGTCACTTTATTGCTGTCTCCAGGATCCAGATGAAAACAAGGCATGTGTCTTCATTTAGTTTTCCTGGAGACCAAATTACCTTTATATATACAGTATATATACTGCAGAATATTAATAATTACTACAAAACATGCTACCTGTAGCAAAAATCTAGCACAAAAATATAAAAAGCATAAGGATTCCAATGATCCTGAACATCATGCCAATACCTTGAAGTCTATTAGTTTCCACTCCAGAATGAAATATCTTGTATATTGTGAGGTGTAGAGCAATACTTGAAGAGCCTCTGTGATGTGTAACTTGCTCCAATAGCCTTGGTGGAGACACTGCTCTTATAATTGGTGGAGGGGATATCTCTTGCACCCGATATCCTTTGTAAATGGAGAAAAGGTAATTTAGTAAATAGCTGCAATGGAAGCACTGCAGCTCGGTGTGTTGACAATGCAGAAGCTTGCTTCAACAAATCAAGGCATCAGGAGGGAGCATCAATCGTGCTGAGGCTTGAAGCTTCGAGTGCTCTGGGGCTCAGTATCGACAACGCTGGCAAGCGCAAGGGTGTCTATGCTACATGCCTCGATAGCGCAAAGATGCACTGGTGAGCAATGTGTATGTTGCATCACTGGTGCTGATGCTTCCTCAGCACCATGTGTGCCTCTGGCTCCAAAGAGAGGTGCTGCTTTTATTTAGCTCTCAAACTCCATGAAATCTGTGGTCTTGTCGACACCTGGGAATGGCACTTTTTCTGTTTGCATAGCCTGCAGGGGCCCGAGGGCTGCACCAACGAGGGGGGAGGCTTACCCTTGGAGTTCCTGCTCAGCTCAGGAGCTAGGGAGCTTGACTAGGCTCTGCTCCAGGAGGAGGATCTGCTGTGGCTCTTCAGAGATTTATGCAAATTCCACCATTTTTCAGGTCCTGGACTTTTGAGAACTTGGTGACATCCAGCCATTAGGATAGCAGCTGGCCTGGTCGTGATTTGGTTCTAGGCACCAGTAACATACGTCATGACCATTCGTAATGGACATTTTTCTACTGCATATAGTCCTTAAAGTCATTGATAGCGAGCCTCTTGGTGCCAGACATTTCTGTGAAGAATTTATTTTTTTTTAATAGCATTAAAAAGTGCTGCTTGGGGGTTGTCGAAGCAGCATAATAGTTGAAAAAAGTTTAAATGATACCAAGAGATATCAACTGATAAAAACAGAGAAAGGTACATGTCCGTGCTGGAACTTGGATGACAATAGACCAAGCAGCTCACAAGGCAACACCTGTGTGGAACTTTCACACATGCTCGATAGAGCAAATGTTCTATGAGCTTAGAGAGAAGGATCCATTTGGTGCCAGACATCACTCACATGCCATGGCTAATTCAGCCCTCCTTGTTGAGGGTTGAATTAGTAACAGCCAACAAGAAAATGAATCTTGTTGGCTGTTACTAAACCAGCACCTTCTCATTTAGAACATTATTTTCTGTCCCAAAACACTCCTCAACCCACAACTCTGGTGGAAGTCTCTCAAATAGCTATCAATGAGTAACGACCAAAACATTTTCCTTCTTCCTTACAAGCATTTCACCAAGAGAATGCTAGGCCATTCACCACAGATATGGTTGCAAGGGTTCCCTAATGTGCTAAAGCTGTAAGGTGTGCTCTGTTCTGGCAAGAAAATAATTATTTTAATTTAGTCTGATCCATAATGGAGAAAGCATAGTTACTTACCTTTAACAGGTGTTCTCCAAGGACAGCAGGATGTCTGTTCTCATAAGTGAGTGACATTATCTGATGGAACCTGGCAAAACAGGCCCCAGAAGGAAAAAGAATTGAGATCTACATCTCAAAGAGGCTCCACAGGAGAGACTGGATAAATCAACTGTTGTGTTGGGACAACTTACTAAACAATAGTGTGAAATAAATGTATGGAGGGAACCCCACATTGAAGCTTTGCAGATCTTCTCCATGGAGGCTGATCTTAGCTAGGTTACTGAGGCTGTCATTGCTCTGACATCGTGAACCTTGACATGAGTCACCAGATTCAGGTTCACCTGAGCATAACAGAGGGAAACACAATCTGCTAGGCAATTGGATAAAGTGTTTGGCTACAGCAATCCCCCAGGTAGTTGGTCTTTCTATGGTTTCAGTTTGTTTCAGACAAAAGGCCAAGGCTCACTTACAGTCCAAACCGTGAATTACTTGTTCACCTTTGTGGACATACGGTCTGAGAAAAAATGTTGGGAAGACAATTGACTGGTTAAGATGGAATTCTGATGCCACATTAGGCAGAAACTTAGGATGGGTGCACAGAACCACCCTGTCATGATAAAACTTAGTATAAGGTGGTTAAGTAACTACAGCCTGGAGCTCACTGACCCCATGCACTGAAGTCATCACCACCAAAAATACCACCTTCAATGTCAGTTACTTCAGGTCTCAGGAATGCAGGGACTCAAAGTGAGCTTTCATTACCTGGGTCAGAACCACACTGAAGTTCCAAGAGACGGTGGGAGCCCTGATAGGAGGCTTCAAATTAAGCAGGTACCACATGAATCAGATAACCAATGTGCTGTATAGAAATGGGTCTACCTTCTACATATTGGAAATAGGCATCAATTGCATAGAAGTGAAGTCTTGAGACCCAACTCAAATAAATGTAGACGGTAAAAATTGAGTAGGGTTTGTGCGGTATAGGAGAAAGGATTTTAAAACTTTTACTCACATCATAAGGCAAACGTCCTCCATTTTAGACCATGGATGCCTTTCTGAAAGTTGAGAGAACAGGAGATACATTTCTCTGATAAACTGAAGGGTTGCAGAGTTACCTCTCAACATCCAGGCTGAGAGCCAGGGAATTGATGTTAGGACAGCACAATTGCATTCTATCCTGACTGATGAGGTCTGGGGAATTCGCCAGCCTGATCCGTTTCTTGATGGATATCACCCTCAGTAGTGGGAACGAAACTTGACTTGGCCAAAAAGGGGAAGGGAATCATGATCCCCTGGTTCTCTCTCAGCTTCAACAAGATCTTCGAAACAAGAAGAATCTGAGGATATGCATACATTAGGCCCTCTCTCCAATCAAGAGCAAAGGCATCCAAGACGCCCTTTTCCTGTTCCAAGGAGTGTAAATAAAACAGATCTACCACAGGTGTGCCCCACTTGCAGAATATATGCTTTGCTCCCCAGTCCAGGGACCATTCGTGGGTTCCAGGACCTGAATGTTTCCACCAGGACATTCTCCTCACCTGCCAGATGTGACTAAGGAGTAAGGACCATCCCCAGAAGGTACAAAACCATATTGTCCTGCTTGTTGGTATAAAACATCACAACTTGTCCATTTGAACCAGAATTATTTTGTTGGCCAATCAATCTCTGAAAGTCTTCAGAGCATATTGAACTGTCCTTAGCCCCATGAAGTTTATCTGATGAAGCTTTTCCTGAGCAGATCAAAAGCCTTTGGTGCAGAGCCCTTCCACATTCCAAACATAGACTGTCTCCATGAACCGTATTTTTCTTCCCCCTGCCTTCAGGCCTTCCTGTACCATCTGTAGCTCTCCCCCCTTAGCCCTCCCCCCCCCTAGATTCCGCCGTTTAATTCCTGTATATTTGTATTGTTGCATTCAGCCACTACAGGTATAAGATGTATATAGTTCCTGTTGTACTCAGTTTTCGATTGTTCTCTTCTCATCTCCTTTCCTTTATTTTCTACCTTATTTCTTTCTCCCGTCCCCTCCTCTTCCCTATTTCTTGCCTGCCCCACTCTCCCCTCCCCCCGATCATTGTAATTTTCCTTCCTTTCAATTCATTGTAAACCGGCGAGATGTGCTCTATGAATGTCAGTAAATAAAAGTTCATAAATAAATAAAATAAACATGTGCTCCCCATCCCAGGTTGGACATATCCATAGTCAAGACAATTTGGACTGGAAGATTATGCCTGGTCAGACTGAAATTGTTCCAATAGCAGGACAGGGAGTCATTGACCGGCTGTGTGACGCAGATGCTGCCCGAAAATCTTGAGTGGCTTGAAGCCACTGTGACCTGAGAGTCCATTGGGTTCTCATATGGAGCCATGCTAAGGGAGTCACCTAACAACCTCAATATGTCCTATGCTAATGCCTGCTAATTTTTTGTGGCAGTTTGCCTGCATCTGGTCCTCAAGAGAGTGCCGTCTTCAGCTGAATTCTATAAGGGAGACTTATGATAAGTGGTGAATTTGGCAGTGTATAGGCATGAGGGCAGTCAGTCCATCATATCCTGAGTTATTTCCTTTTTTAAAGCCCTGGGATACGTCTTTAGTAATGGCTCCCTCTCTGATCACCTTTCACCCCAGCAACCTATTTTACTCCCCTAAAGCTTAAAGGAGTGAAGTTTAAAAGCCTATAATTCTAAACCCTTTCATAATCCTGGATTTTTCACCAGTAATCACACAGCCATTCAAATAAAGTTGTGTTCTAGTATATTTCCTTGTTCTTTAGTTACACAACAGGGTTAGGAACACATCCTAAACATCACAGAGTTTAGGAGATTTCAATTAGCTTCAATGCAGGACGTTAGTACCTGAGAGCAGGTTAACAGCTGAAAGTAGCATTTAAGCTTTTACAAATTCCATTAATTTTTATTAACTGCCTTCACAGTTTAAGGTTCCACAAACATCCCCCACTATGGGCTCAATCCAGTGTACTTCTCTAACCAACCCTGTAGCTTCTTCTAATGACTGAAAACCTTCTAGCGCAGAAACATCCCCCACTATGGGCTCAATCCAGTGTACTTCTCTAACCAACCCTGTAGCTTCATCTAATGACTGAAAACCTTCTAGCGCAGAAACCTTGAAACTAAACCCAACACACAGATCTCCTTATAACAACATTGGTTAGACTTCTTCTTCAATAGTAATTTTAATCCATTATGAAGTTGCTCCTAACAGATACTTAAGAAAAGCCATTAGCTGCAGGCACTTTAGTATATGTCCCTGTCCCCCCCCCCCCCCCCCCCGCAACATGCAGCTTTTCCTAACAGACTAACAATTAAGAAGGTTCTGCTAATTGCAACCTTCTGAAGCAGTGCTTACAGTTTTCTCTTAGTAAACCACTCAACAAGTCCATGTTAGTTTCAAACACTTTAGGACTGTAACCTGGGACTAAACAGTTGTTCTGGCTGGAAATCCCTTAATACTTTAATTAGCTGCAACCAGTCTGTAACTGTACTTGTGAACCAAACCAAACTTCTTTTAGGGACAAATACTCAAAAATAAACTCAGGAGCAATATCAGTGCCTTCTCTCACTATGTTCTATTACCCTTTTAGGGAGATTGGCTCTACTTTTGAAAAGCAATTTCTCTGCTGGTTCAGGAGGAACTTTTACAGCTAAAACATTTCCCAAACAAGCTACCTCGTATCCTTCTGTTTAATGAGAGTTTCGATCATTACAAGGTCATAATATACCATATTTTTCGCTCCATAAGATGCACTTTTCCCCCCCCAAAAAGTGGGGAGAAAATGTCTGTGCGTTTTATGGAGCGAATGCAGCGTCTCTCCCTCTCGCACGCTGTCCTCCTCCTCCCAACTCAGCCCAATCAGCATGGTGGCGCAGGTCAAATGCAATAAACATTTTATTATAAATCACTGAACTATGCCATGAACTAAAAAAGTAAAGGTTTGTGTCATGTGTCCTCTATCTCAGGCAGTATATTACCCTCATGATTTTCTAATATATCTAAACAAATGAGAAGGAAATGGCCTGTACTAACCGTAAACTTTGATGCCATGTATCGTCCTCTGCCGGCAGAGCTTGAGCTCCCTGTCGGTCTGCTGTTCCTGGGGTGCATCTTACTGTGAAGGTCGGCGTGGCGCAGGTCAAACATCAGCTGTTTGAACCGCGTGGGCTACGGAAGCCCCTCTAGTTCAAACAGTTGGCATTTGACCTGCGCCACGCCGACCTTCACAGTAAGATGCACCCCGGGAACAGCAGACCGGCAGGGAGCTCAAACTCTGCCGGCAGAAGACGATACATGGCATTAAAGTTTATGGTTAGTACAGGCCATTTCCTTCTCGTTTGTTTAGATATATTAGAAAATCATGAGGGTAATATACTGCCTGGGATAGAGGACACATGACACAAACCTTTACTTTTTTAGTTCATGGCATAGTTCAGTGATTTATGATAAAATGTTTCTTGCATATGAAGCAATGTGTATTTTCAGATCTGATTAGCAGTTTTTGACAGCTGAAATTAATGAAAAGCAAATAGAATTACTGCCTGTGCTGATTAAGTGGCTACCTGTTGAAATATTAGGAGCAAATTGCTCTCCAAATCAATGTAATATAGCCCTGACTATTTATTATTGAACTTTGGAGCAGTCATGAAAGTTTAAAATAACTGGTGTGAGAGAGCGGTATGTACCCTGTTTCCCCGAAAATAAGACAGTGTCTTATATTAATTTTTGCTACCAAAGATGTACTAGGCCTTACTTTCAGGGGATGTCTAATACCGTTGAGCTGCTGGCTGCCCCTGCATCAGCCATGCCTCACCAGTGTGCTGTCAGAGAGAGGTAGGAGTGTGCAGCATTCATGGTAGTCAGCTTGGGCTGACTCTGCTGCTTTTGAACCTCTGCACACTGCTTGGAAGAGGTCCCCCGACTGGTACTGCCACCATCCCCAGATGTCAGTAATCTTGATGCCACTGCTGCCACATGGCTATTGGGGAGGCGCCGATTGCTGCTACTGACACTGAAGCCCATTCTGCTGCCTCCTCTGTGCAGGCCCCGTGGGCTTCCACTTTCTCCATGCTGATCTTGTACATTGTGAGATCCGCATAGAGAAAGTGCTATTCTTGCACATTCCCAAAGATTACATTTCATTTCATTAAATAAGATTTATTAATCTCCTAACACTAGAAGGCCTAGGCGATATACATAATAAACATACATAATAATAAAAACAAAAACATAAAAATGACACTCATAAATATAAGTTTCATAGAAACCATCTCAAATTATTCCAAACTAACATTAGGGACTTATCCCTAAAAATTCACTGGATTACATACCTGAAGTAAATTTAACAGGGAAATTCAACAGTTAACACTCCATGATTTCACAATAATATTGTAAGACATTCACATTGTAATTATACAATATTAAATGCACGAGTGAGCAAATAGTTCTTAAATACCATCTTAAATTTTTTGACATCTTCCAGCACACGGATTTCAAAAGGAATTAGGTTCCATTGAACTGGAGCCGCGATGGAAAAAGAAGTTTCTCTAGTATTAAAAAGTCGTGCCTGACGGACTGTAGGAATTTCTAATAAATTCAATTGTGAAGATCTTAACGATCTGACAGGTTTGTAAATTCGTAAAAGTGCATTGAACCAAACAGTCGACTCTGAAACACGTAATTTGAACACTATCATGCCAATCTTGAACATTATACGCTCATGAACAGGCAGCCAATTAAGTTTAGCTAGAACAGGAGAAATCCTATCAGAACGTTTAGAAAAGGAAACAACTATGGCTGCTGAATTCAGAATCAATTGGATCGAATGAATTACAGACTTAGGTAGGCCGATATATAGGCCATTACAGTAGTCAATATGGGGAAAAATTATAGCTCGCACTACCATCAAAAAATCAGAGTCATACAATAAATGTCGTAAACCTATTAGAAGTCGAAGTTTGAAGAAACCTGATCAAAGATCTAATCTGAGGTTTAAATGACAAAGTCGAGTCAAGCAGAACACCCAAGCTCTTAATAGGGTTAAGGAGAGAAAAAACCAAACCATCGATAGTAATGGTATCATGTAAAGGTGTATCGAGCGGTCTATGAATTAGAAGCATAGTGGTCTTAACTAGTGTTTAATGACAATTTGTTCTATTTGAGCCAACGGTTAATGGTATTCATGCATAGTGACAACAAATCAACTGTGGAGGACCAAGAGTTCTGAACTTTTATGTAAAATTGTATGTCGTCTGTGTAGATCTTAGATCTTAAATCCGTCGGAGATAATAGACAACAACTTAGCTATAGGAGCAAGATAAACATTAAATAACATCGCTGAGAGGGTAGAACCCTGTGGTACGCCCAATCTCATTTGTTGTGGAGAGGAACATAAATTGTTGAATTTAAAGACCTGAGAGCGATCTGACAGAGAGCTCTCAAACCAAGCCAGCACTGTTCCTGAAATACCGCATTCCTGTAAACGAAACAATAAAATCTGATGATCAATTGAATCGAAAGCAGCAGTAATATCAAGCGAAACTAAGATAAACTGTTGCCCACTATCTAAATTTCGTTTAATAGAGTCAACAAGTGATATCAAAAGCAATTCAGTACTAAGTCCACGGCGAAAACCAAATTGATGAGGTCTTAAGATTTCATTCTTCTCCAAAAAAGTTGGTTAGTTGAACTAAGACTATACCTTCAATTACCTTGGCTACAAGTGGAAGAGATGAAATCGGTCGATAATTTCCTAAGGTGCCAGAATCTAAAGAAGATCTTTTTAACAAAGGCTGATTTTAACATAGTAGGCAAAATCCCAGTACTCAGTGAATGATTTATCACCTTCACAAAAGAAGCTTTGATAAGTTCAAAGATATCTTTGAAGGTTGAAGTCGAGATGTTCAAAATGGGACACATTGTATTATTCAAATTTCTAATGATGTTAATAACTTCAATTGAAGATGTCAGATTAAAATCAGACCACAAAGATAAACTATTTAAAGACACATCAAGATGCCACGGACCCACATCCTTAAAAAGTAACAGCAAATTATCTAATTTGGCTGAAAAAAAATCAGCAAACATACATGTGCCAATCACTAAAAAGTAATTTTTTTTTTTTTTTTTACCTTTGCTGGCTGATGTTAGTTTTCTAATCGGTTGGTCACAGGCTTTTTTTTTTTTCCACCTTCCCTTTCTTATTTTTTTGCCAATTCCTTTTATATTGTCCTTTTTTCTTCCGTATTTCTTTTCTCTCCGGCTTCTTCCCTCAAACACAGTCAGGTTCTCATTCTCACATGCATTTCTCTCTCTCTCTCTCACACACACACTCACAGACTCTCACTGTCACATGCTGTCTCTCATACAATCATTCATACACACAGTCTCTCACTGGCACATGCTGTCTGACGCTCACACACACAGGCTCTCTCTCACTCCCACATGCTGTCTTGCTCAAGCATAGGCTCTCACCATCACACGCTGTCTCTCTCACACACACAGCGGCTCTCACATGCTGCCTCTGCAAACATTCAGATCCTCACTCCCACACACAATCTCTCAACTCATCTCATACAGACCCTCAGCCTCTCTCTCACCTCTGGGCCTCCTCTTTGCGGGTCGCCGCAGGATGGGCTCTGCAGCGGCCGTGGACTTCTCAGGCCTCACCTCGGCCTTGCTACCGGGCCTCTTCCTCTTCTTGGGCTGCTGCGACTTGGGATTCGCAGCAGCCCGCGGCGGCTCCTCTTCTGCATGCGCTGATGCTCTTTCTCTTTCCTGCCCATGCGGCTCCAGCAACGTTTACTTCTGGGCCGCACGGGCAGGAAGGAGGAAGAGCATCAACGCGTTTGAACGCGATCTTTTTCTTCGGGCAAGGAGGCTCAGCGGCCACATGAGCCTCCTTGCGCCCGGGCGCATCGGCTCCCCTCGGGATACCACTGCAGGCCTCCTCTTCGCAGGTCGCCACAGGATGGGCTCTGCAGCGGCCCTGAACTTCTCGGGCCTCTTCCTCGCTACCGGGCCTCTTCCTCTTCTTGGGTCGCTGCGACTTGGGATTCGCAGCAGCCCGCGGTGGCTCCTCTTCTGCACGCGCTGATGCTCTTGCTTCTTCCTGCCCACGCGGCTCCGGCAACGTTTACTTCCGGGGCCGCATAGGCAGGAAGGAGAAAGAGCATCAGCGCGTTTGAACGCGATCTTTTTCTTCGGGCAAGGAGGCTCAGCGGCCGCATGAGCCTCCTTGTGCCCGGGGGCATTGGCTCCCCTCGAGATACCATTGCTCGCATCTGCCCCTAATACTTTGGAAACTTTATTAAAAAAAAAAAAAAAAAATTTTAAATGACGTCACAGGATTGACCGGCCCACCGGGGGAAGCCCGATCCCCCGATAGGTCAATCCGCCCCTGTTTACAAGGGATGCCTTACTTTCGGGGGAGGTCTTATATTTAAGAATTCGGCAAAATCTCTACTAGGTCTTATTTTTGGGGATGTCATTTTCGGGGAAACACGGTATGAGGGAGAGAGTCTGAGTGTGTGATTGTCTGTGGGTATGTGTATATGTGAGGGAGAGCCAGTGAGTATGTGTGTATGGGGGGGGGGGGGGGAGAGAGCTTGTATGTGCGAGAGCCTGTGTGGGAGTAGAGGAGAGAGCTAGAGAGTGTGAAAGCGCCTGTGTGTGTATGTGGGGAAGGGAAAGAGCCTATGTATGTATGTGAGGGAGAGAAAACCAGTGAGTGTGAGTACCTGTATGGATGTTCTCTGCCTTACTATAAAAAACAAAACCGAAAAAATATCCCACGGACAGTCACCAGGAGGGAGCTCCGTACAGAGCCTGTCATGGGGACAGAATTTTTTTTTTCTTATTTTCCTCTTCTAAATCCTAGGTGCGTCTTATGATCAGGTGTGTCTTATAGTACGAAAAATACAGTAACTGTTTACCAAAAGAACCCACAATTCCTATATTCAAAAGCTACTCAATGCTGCATAGCTAAGCTTAGTCTCCCTGTTTCCCTTCAACATAAATGTGCAATAGACTCGTATGTAAATCACTTTAGCTTTTCCCTAAAGTCAGTCTTCAGTAGTTAAAGTAAGTCAGTCTCTTCCTGGATATTTATTATTTATTTAAGAATTTTTATATACAGTCATTAAGTTATTTACCATCATAACGGTTTACAATAGTGCACCAATAGCAAAGAGAATATGGATCATAATTTACATAGGTGGTGCCAGTACTATTCGGTAACAAACAATATAAAGACTAATATAGTTTATGATAAGGATTATGCATATGAAGAAAATCAATTGGGGGATTGTATGTTTTATAGCAATTTATCCTGTTGGTTTGACTACAGTTAAAATTGGTGGTGTGCTAAGTTCCAGCAGTAACTGGAATGTGTGTGCTTGGTGCTATATGTCCGCTTATTCTTATTTACATGCTTGCTTACATGCTTGCATCACTCTCTTTCTTGAAGGCTAGTTTGAAAAGCCAGGTTTTGAGTTGTGTTTTGAAAAGTTTATGGTTACTCTGAAGTCTAAGTTCAAGGGGCATGGAGTTCCATAATATGGGGCCAGCCAGAGACAATGCACGTTCTCTGACTTGGGTAAGTCTTGCTGTTTTCACAGATGGAATGGTTAAAAGTGCTCTGTTTGCTGATCTTAAATTTCTGTGTGGAATGTGTACTCGAAGTGCTGTGTTCAGCCATTCTGCTTTTTCTTCATGGATAAGTTTGTGATTTGTGCAAAGTGCTTTGAACTGTATTCTTTGTTCAATGGGTAGCCAATGTAGAGTGGCGAGAGTATCTGTGATGTGATCCCTTTTACTTTTCCCAGTGAGAATTCTAGCTGCGGCATTTTGTAAAATTTGCAGGGGTCTTACTGTAGTATAGGGTAGGCCAAGTAGTAAAGCATTACAGTAGTCAGTGCTTGCAAACATCAGCGATTGAAGCACTGTACAAAAGTTTGGCAGCGATAGTAATGGTTTGAGTTTTCTTAGTACCATGAGTTTTGCATACCCTTCCTTCACCTTTAGTGATATGTGTTGTTTGAGGTTTAGTTCATTGTCAATTATTACTCCAAGATTGCGAACTTTTTTGGCTAAATCGATTTAATTAATTTTGAGTAGTAATTTGTCCAGTCGCCTCAGAATCCTCCTCGGTTGTTGCCTGAACCTCCATAGCAGTGGCTGGAGAGGAGCTGTTGGGAACTGTTTGCTCTCCTTGCACCCGCCTTGCTCTCCTTAGTGCAGATACCTCATATACAGGTCGATTCAGTATAGTCCGTGGGATTGCCTGTGCGCGCGATACAGTATTCAAATGAGGCCCAGTGGTAGAAATGGGCAAAAGGAGGCGCTAGGGACACTAGCGCGTCCCTAGCGCCTCCTTTTTGACAGGAGTGGCAGCTGTCAGCGGGTTTGACAGCCGACGCTCAATTTTGCCAGCGTTGGTTCTCGAGCCCGCTGACAGCCACGGGCTCGGAAACCGGACGCCGGCAAAATTGAGCGTCCGGTTTTCGACCCGACAGCCGCCGGCCGACTTCAATTTTTTTTTTCACTCTTCGGGACCTCCGACTTAATATCGCCATAATATTAAGTCGGAGGGTGCACAGAAAAGCAGTTTTTGCTGCTTTTCTGTGCACTTTCCCGGTGCCGGAAGAAATTAGCGCCTACCTTTGGGTAGGCGCTAATTTCTGAAAGTAATATGTGCGGCTTGGCTGCACATTTTACTTTCTGAATCGCGCGCGAATACCTAATAGGGCCATCAACATGCATTTGCATGTTGAGGGTGCTATTAGGTTCGGCGGGTTGGATGCCCGTATTCCGCCCCTTACTGAATAAGGGGTAAGGGAAAACGCGTGTCCAATGACAGGTTAACAGTGCGCTCCGTCGGAGCACACTGTACTGTATCGGCCTGATACTGAAGCAGCTGCCAAGAGAGGCGTGACTAGCCATACACATACTCATTCACCCCTTGCTGGTTTTCAGCCAAAGTCAGTCAAGCCAGCAAGGAACTCTGGGGGATGTAGTCCTAAATCACAGTGATCTTAGTTTCTCTGCCCTGTTATTCTCAGACAAGTAAAAAAAATGCTTTTTTTTTTTAAGGCACAGTTCCTTTTTTTACACAGGAAATATCATCAAATCATAACACTTGTATCCTTTCAACCTTATAGCCCTTGCAGCAGAAGGAAGGCCTTTGACTTATATGCTTCTAGCAGTGCTCCGATAAACTCCAATTGAAATAATGGACTCAAATGGGACATGGAGTACTTTATGACAAACCCTAATAACATCACCTCCTGGGTGGCTCTGCAAATAGATTTTGTGGCAGCCACTTGAAATGTGCTCTGTTCCAGACAACCATCCAGGAAGGGGAACACATGCATCCCCAAGTTTGCAAAGATGCGCTGCCACCATAGCAAGACATTTGGTATTGACATTTGTCAGTACCTACAATAAGATCTGCTCGCTTAAGCGAGTGAGATATTGCTCCATCTCAATAGCAGGACCCAAACTTTGGAACCAAATGACACCAGAATTAAGACTACAATCTGACAATAAAAGGTTCAGAAAAGAATTAAAAACATGGCTCTTCCAACAGGCATACTCGATTGACAACTAGCATTAAGCAGAATCTTTTTATTCTTTTATGCTTTCTACTGTTATCATTTAATAATTTATTGAGTTTTTAGTTTTAGTTATCTTGTTCTTGATATGTTAATTTGGATTATTTTATGATCATCTATTTTTCCTTTAATTTAAGTTATTGTAAACCGTTGAGATAGTATAGAAAAACCGTATAAATAAATAAATAAATAGACAAGTAGGGCTGATGCAGGCTGAAAGGCAGCACGTGATTCTGGAGCGGACAGTTCTCAAATCTGAGATATTTTCCATTACATGGAATATCTCTATGTGTGTGATAAGGATCCTTCAGCTTCAGAACAGATAACCAGTTCTCTTTTTGTAAAAAGGGGATCAAGGTGCTCAGGGAAAACTTGAACTTTTCTCTTTTCAGAAACTTGTTCAAGGCCCTCAGAGACCTAGGATGAGATGGAATCCCCCCTCTTTTCTTTGGAATCAGGAAGTACTTAAAGTAGAATTCCCACTCTCTTTCCCTTTGTGAAACAGGCTTGACTTCATTGGTCTCTAAGAGAGAGGAGAGCTCCTTTTGAAGCAATTCCTGATGAGGAGAATGCCCTCACGCAGGATCCACAGATTGACTTGGAGGGACATCCAATAGATATAATCTGTACCCTTTCCTTATGTTGCTGCGGACTCACACATCTGAAGCTATACTGGATCAATGATTTACAAAAAACCCCAGTTGCCATTGACCAGAAGGATCTCCAGAATGGGTATGGGAATAAGCGCCATGTTCTTTGCGATCCAGTCAAAACCCCTGTCCCAGTTTTGGCTTGGCTGCTCAAGCACTGCACAGTGTTTACAGATCTGTTCCACTGCTTCCTTAATCCTATCTCTGAAGAGATTCTCTCCTGTGTACAGCACAACTGCAAGTCTTTCCTGGACCTCAGGTTGGCAGTCTGCGTCCCGCAGCCAGGTGAATCTACAGGCATCAATTCCCACAGCAGAGACTTTTGATGTAGTCTCAAAAACAGAGGTTGACTGGATCATGTATTTACAATATCCATTTCCTTCTCCACCAATGTCTGAAGATTGGTGTGCTTCTGAGGAAGCTGCTGGCCACCTTCCACATCTGTTTCAGCAAGTCCCATAAATGCCCATAAAGTGCTGTTAGGAAGCTAAGCAGGCATTAAGCATAGCTCCCCAAAACACCTTTCTCCCAAGGAATATCAGAGGTTCTGCAATCCTTCCCCAGGAGCATCAAGGAATGGATTCTAGTCTTCTTGGCCCTTTTGAGAGTCACTTCAACCACCACAGATTTTTTTGATGTTTTTTCAAATTTGGGAGCCTTCTGGATAAGAAAAATTGCATGAACCTTATTTACAGGAGCCAGAGAGGGGTTTTTCCCACACTCTCATCTGCACCTCCAGAAGGATCTTGCGAACCATGGATTAATGCAACTTGTTATATATTGGTCTACCAAGTTCCACATTAAAGGCTCTATAAGTGGTACAAAATGCTGCTGCCAGAATTGTAACTGGTTTGGGTATTCGTGAGCATGTGACTCCTATTTTGGCCAAATTACATTGGCTTCCAATTAATTTTCAAATTAGATTTAAAATAATCATTTTGGTGTTTAAGGCCATACATGCTTTAGCCCCCAACTTGCTTTAATTCAACTTTGAAAATATATCAACCTCCTCATGGCAGAAAAAGACCAAATGGTCCATCCAGTCTGCCCAGCAAGTTTCTAATGGTAGTAACTGATGTTTCGTGCATATAACTCCCATGCCTTATGTTAAGGATAGTAATATTTACATTCAAAACCAAGCAGCAAGCGTAACTCATAACAAATTAGTGCTAGCAACATTTTTACGTTGTGAGGAACCTTCTTGATAGTTTAGACAATGTTACTTGAATGTGCTTTGTTTTTGGACACGATCGCAGAAGCAGTCCTATGCTTTTTCTAATGTCAGTGTATCAGTACCCCAGACTAAAAAGTGGGATCTAGCATTGGCTGTTGTCAGAATTCATTCCCCCTTTTATCACCCCCCCATCCCCGTCATCAAAGCAGAGAGCAATGTTGCAGTTGCGTCAAAAGCATCAAGGCTAATTGGTTAAGGGCAGTAATCCCCCATGCCTTCTGTTAAGGGTACCAACTGCTGTTCTGTGCAGGTTACCCCATGCACCTTTTCTTCTTGAACTTCAAGATCATCTAAGTTCAATTTGATAGTACTATCTATCAAAAAAGTAAGAATGGCTGAATTGAGAGACTGACTGTTTTATGTAGCTGGCCCATGTCTTTGGAACAAATTACCTGAAGAACTTAAGCTAGAGGAGTCGTACTTAGATTCCGGAACATTTTAAAGGCATATTTGTATCAACAGGATTTGAGTGATAGTTATTAGTCATTTCTGCTGATTGCAATGTTTTATTTCATTTTATGAATTTGTATTTGTATATCAATTTCAGGTTTTTAGTCTGGTTGACAGACAGCTTTGGGGTCTATAGAAACAAATTAGCATTGCTTTTTATAAGCTGTTTATTTAGGTATGATATGTGCTGGGCATTAATTGATGTCTTGTTCCATGAGTTATTTATTGATTACTTTGTACCTGTTAATTGAGGTTGTTTTAGTAGTTTTATGTTTTGTTTTATGATTATTAATATGAATGGTTTTATTGTAACCTACTTTGTACTATATATAGGCAGGATATAAATATTTTAATAAATAAAATGGACTACCTCGATCTCCTTAAGATGTCCGGCATCTTGCTCCTGGTCTCATCCTCCTTCAACAAAGGAAAGGGAATGGTCTCTGCCATTCTCAGTACAAATTTGGCATAAGAGATGTCCTCCAGTGGGGACTTCCTTCTCTGATGGAGGAGAGAGGTTGGAGGTGAGACCTATCAATTCCTGTTCTTCAGAGATCTCCAGATCTGTAGCCATACCTCCAAATGTTCTTGGAGTCAGAAGCCTGACTGGTAAGCAATGAAAATCTAGATGGTGTCTACCCCACAGACAAGGCCTCAGAGAGGGGAGCATGTGTCTGCTAGGGCCTGGAACCATAGCAATTTCTGCATCTCAAGGAAGCTTCTTCCGCCCCCCCCCCCCCCCCCCCACTTCCCCCCAATGGACTGAAGATCACCATCAGAGCAGCTAACTGATGTTGATTCCCCTCTGAGAACCAGCACAAGGCTGCCAGGCAGCTACAAAGACTCGAGAAGCGGCTGGATCTTGGCCTGCATCGGCCTCAATGCTGTTGATGCTGAAGTGCTAAGGCTTCAAATCCCCTTTGTACAAGGCCTGATGAATCTTCCTATCCAGCGAAGCCAAGAATGTTGATGTCAACACAGACAGAGGCAGGAAGGATAGCCACATCTCCCTGGGAAACCAGAGGTATACTGATGGCTGACAACTGGACCCATGGAATTTTGTTTATTATTACTTGATTTATCGCAAATCTTACAATTGTAAACCAATGTGATGCACAAAAATGGATAAATTAACAGTATACTAAAATAAAACAGACAAAAATAAAATAAAAATTAATTAATAAAACAGCAATAAAAACAAAGTAAAATGTTAATAAACCACTGAAATGCAAAGCAAGAGATGAATCATAAAGGCCTATTCTGATAGGAAAGCTTTCAAAAACAGAAGAATCTTTGGGGCTTTTCTAAATTTAAAATACTCTCTCTAGAGGCAAAAGCCAATAGAAAAGCTCCAGAGGCTTGGGGATAAATAAGAAAAACAGATTTCTCTGGTTCTTTCTAACCTAATTTCCCTTAGCAAGGGCACAATTAGAAATTCTTGCTGGGAAGCGTGCAAAGATCTCCCTGGGCGATGGGGGAACAATAAGGCTGGAAAGATATAATGGAGTATTCCAGTACAGTACTTTAAATGTTACACATCCTATTTTAAATTGAATACGGAAGGAGATGAGAAGCCAATGCAGAACTTGAAGAAGGGGTGTGACATATTCGTTCTTTGTTTACTGAATATTATCTTTGCTGCTGAATTTTGGACAGTCTGAAGTCTTCTAATCTATATAGATGAAAACCATGAAAAACAGCATTGCAGTAATCTAGGCGAGTTAAAATTAAGGAATAACCCAATAAGTTTAGATTAGAATGGTCCAGAAATGGTCTAAGTCTCTGAATATACCTCAAGAACACTGTTCCCTCTAAGTTGTGCCCATGTGCATGCTCACACAGCTCATGAACCTTACACACACAGCAAAATATATCAGGATTTTTTGTACGCACTATTTAAATTATACTGGCTTGTAGTGCACAAATGTGTTAATTTTGGCCAGTCTTGGTGTGGTCCCGCAACCGATCGCAGCCACCCGCCAGAAGCCCTTGCTTCCTGTTCGCAGCGTATATGCTGCCATCATGCCTCCTGTCACCGTGCATGCCTGCCTTTACAGGCTCGGTGGTGGGAAAGCTCAGCACCAGCACACCATGATAACATCATGTGGCTGAGTATTTAAACCAAGCCGCGCTATTTGCAACTCGCCTCATCAACAGGTCCTCCTGCATTTCTGCAATGCATGTTGCTCAAGTCTTGCTTCCTGGTTCCTGATCTTGCCTCGTCTAGACTGCCTCACCTTGCCCAGCCTTGTTCGGTCCATCCTGCCCTGTCCTGTTTCCAGCCTTGCCTCGTCTGTCTATGGAGATCCTCTGCTCCCTTGCCTGCCTGGTACTGATCTCTGTTATTGACTCCAACTACTCTATTGCCTGTTGCCTACTGCTGACCTTTGCTATGGACCCGAACTACAGTATTGCCTCCTGCCTGCCACTGACCTCTGCTATGGACACGGATTAATCTCTTGTTGTTGCCTGCCTCAGAGCTTATCTATGTCGCTTGCCTCAGCTGCAGACCTTATGTCTTGCTTGCTGCTCTGCTCCTGGTAATTGTCTAACTGTAGCTTGTCCAACCTTGGTCCAGCCCTGAACTCTCGTATCCTGTATGTCCTGTGGGACTCTTGCCTAAGATCTGTCAGCCCCTGGAACCCAAAGGCTCAACCCATGGGGGCTGGTGTAGGTGAAGTTCCAGTCAAGTCTCAGGCCAGGGTGCATTTGTCAGCAGTCGGCTTGGGCCTAAGTAGGTTATGCTACACTAAGCTAAGGCTCCACTATCCTTACAATTTGTCCATACTCCAGGCCATACCCAGTCTAGCTCAGTGTATCCAGCAGCAACAGGACATGTTAAATCAAGTGACTGGACTACTTGAAAGACTGGCAGTGTGGATGAATGTGATTCAAGCCCAGCTATTATCATCCCCTCCAGTGGCAATGACTCCACCTGGGCTGTCACAGCTTCTACGCTTTCCAGATACCTGGGGGACCTCAAGGAGTGCAGGGGCTTTCTAAACCAATGCAAAATGAATTTTGAAGTCCAGGCAGCTTTTTTCCCCCCTCTGATCACAAAAAGGTAATGTACATACTGTCTCTCTTGGGTGGCTCTCTTCTTGCATGGGCTTCTCCACTGTAGGAGGGAGAAGATCCGCTCCTTCATAATCTCTCTCTCTTCATACAGCAGTTTTGGTTGTTTTTTTGATGAAACAGGCTGTGTTACATCTGCAGTTGCAGAACTGCTGAAGATCCATCAAGGAACTCGCACCAAAGGCGAATATGCAGTGCATATTTTGGCAGGGATTTTCTGGGAGAATCAAAGATGAGTTAGCGGGCTGTGATATCCTGCCCACACTAGAAGGCCTGACTGCCCTAGCTATCAGAGTGATCTCAGATTTCAGGAACATGCATAAGGAAACAGTTTT
The DNA here is from genome assembly GCF_901001135.1 of Rhinatrema bivittatum. Lineage (NCBI taxonomy): Eukaryota > Metazoa > Chordata > Amphibia > Gymnophiona > Rhinatrematidae > Rhinatrema > Rhinatrema bivittatum. Next base: position 252,985,508 of record NC_042622.1, on the reverse strand, counting down.
CTGCCAGTCCATTCATTTGGCTTCTCAGTTTCAGCATCCCTTGACATCCTCGTCAAACCCCGTGCAGACCACCCCAGCAGAAGAATCTATGCAGCTGGGTCACTCTAGAATTAACGAGGAGGAAAAGCGTAACGAGAGACAATTAAATCTCTGCCTATACTGTGCTGGTCAGGGACATTTTGTCAATTGCTGCCTCAAGAAGTGGGGAAACTCACTTCCCTAGGGCTGGTTGAAGAGGCAACCCTACTTAAAGTCCCTTACTCTCCACAATTCGTGATCTCTGTTTGCCTCACCATTGGGGAGACCATGATCCATACAGAAACCTTCCATGGCTCCGGAGCAGGAAGAAACTTTATCGAAGAGGCACTATTTCAGCAACATAACCTACCCACAACCAACTTGGCATGTGCCCTCACCATCTTGTCTGTCTATGGTGATCCTCTGCCCAGTCTCTTGATGTTGGTCACAGATCCTCTTAAGATGCAGACAGGCCTTCTTCACAATGTACTGCCCAAGGCAGTCAACTCTATTATCCTCAGGCTGCCCTGGCTCCTCTGTCACCAGCCAGTCATAGACTAGGACACATCTACAAATTGCCAATTGGAGCCATACATTTATGCAGAACTGCCTTGTTCATGTCCTGCCACCAATCACTGTAGCTTGGGCTACTGCTGCTAACCTACCTGGTTTACCTACCTGGTTTACCACCCCTGTATGCTGACTTCTCAGATGCTTTCAATAAACAGCAGGCTGAGACACTACCAACCTAATCGATGTTATGATTGCCTGATAGATCTTCTACCTGGGAAGATGTTCCCTAGGAGGTCAAATCTACCTGCTGTTAGAACCTGAGATACAGGCCATATCTAAGTATATCCAGGAAAAATTAGAAAGAGGCTTCATCTGGCCCTCGTCTTCACCTGCAGATGTAGGCTTTTTCTTTATGAGGAAGAAGGATGGCTCTCTTAGGCCCTTTATTATAGGGGCCTCAATGTGATCATGTGGAAGAACTGCTGTCCTCTGCCACTTATCACAGAAATGTTTGACTGTCTCTGAAGGGTGCAAATTTTCACAAAATTTGACCTGCATGGAGCTTACAATCTTATACGGATCTGTGAAGGTGACGAATGGAAGGCAGCCTTTAACACCAGAGACAGCCATTATGAGTATTTAGTGATGCCTTTCAGACTTTGTAACACCCCTGTTGTCTTCCAACACATGGTCAATGAGATATTCTCGGACCTTCTATATTCACGTGTGTACTTAGATGACATCCTCATCTTCTCTCAACCCCAGGTGCAACACCGGCAGCATGTAAAACAGGTCCTGCAGAAGCTTTGAGATCATCATCTAAAGACAAACTAGAAAAGTGCATTTTTGAACAAGAAGAATTGTCATTTCTGGGTTACCATCATCTCCCAGCATGGGTTTTGCATGGTCCCTGAAAAGCAGGTGGTCATTTTGGACTGGCTCCAGCCTGTGGGACTTAAGGCCCTACAATGCTTTTTGGGCTTTACCAATTACTACAGACAGTGCATACCTGGATACTCATTACTGGCAGCTCCTTTCGCCGCCTTCATGAAAAAGGGTGCAGACACCAGGCATTGGCTGGAAGAGGCCATCCAGGCCTTCAAGCATCTCAAGCAAGAATTCCTTTAGAAATCCTGCCTTTGTCATATGGACCTATCAAAACCCTTTATCTTGGAGGTAGAAGCCTCTTCCATTGGGGTTGAGGGCTGGTCTTCGCTCAACATGATGAACATGGGACTCTTTCCATGCTCTTATTTTTCTAAAACATTCACCCCAGAAGAGAAAAATTACACAACTGGGGATCATTAACTCCTGGCAGTTAAACTGGAATTAGAGGAAGGGCGCCACCTATAAAGAGGAGCCAGACACCTGACCATCATTTATACAGATCACAAAAGCCTGGAATACATGCCACAAGCTCAATGGCTGAATCAAACACAAGCCCAATGGTCATTATTCTTCAATCACTTCGATTTTGAATTATACTACCAACCTGCGGAGCAGAATCAATGGGCAGACACTCTCTCACGATCATGAGACCAAAGATGCCATGGAGATGCCTCGCCACATCATAGAGCCAGCAAGAATTGTGGCTGCCACTGCCATACCCGTATCAACCGGGGAAAACTGTCATTCCTAAATGTCTCCGAGAGAAAGTATTTAAAGGGCTCATGATTCCTGTCTGGCATGACACTCTCGAGTCACCAGAATCTTTGAACTAATCAGTTACTTGATGCCACGACTGAATCAGTCGTGGCATCAAGTAAAAAAAGATGCAAAACGTTATGTGGAATCCTGTCCTACCTGTGCAAGGTATAAGAGCTCCTGAACTCGCCCTTGGGGGCCACTAAAAACACTCAGCCCCCTAGGAACTCTGGACCCACTTGACCACTGGCTTTAAGAAGATAAGAACATGCCATACTGGGTCAGTCCAAGGGTCCATCAAGCCCAGCATCCTGTTTCCAACAGTGGCCAATCCAGGCCATAAGAACCTGGCAAGTACCCAAAAACTAAGTCTATTCCATGCTACTGATGCTAGTAATAGCAGTGGCTATTTTCTAAGTCAACTTAATTAATAGCAGGTAATGGACTTCTCCTTCAAGAACTTATCCAATCCTTTTTTAAACACAGCTACACTAACTGCACTAACCACATCCTCTGGCAACAAATTCCAGAGTTTAATTGTGCATTGAGTGAAAAAAAAACTTTCTCCGATTAGTTTTAAATGTGCCACATGCTAGCTTCATGGAGTGCCCCCTAGTCTATTATCTGAAAGAGTAAATAACTGATTCACATTAACCCGTTCTAGACCTCTCATGATTTTAAGCACCTATAGAAACATAGAAATGACGGCAGAAGACGACCAAACGGGCCATCCAGTCTGCCCAGCAAGCTTTTGCACTTTTTTTTTTCTCTCACATACTTATCTGTTTCTCTTGGCTCTTAGTAACTGTTTTTATCCTATTTCCCTTCCATTAATGTAGAGAGCAGTGTTGGAACTGCATCTAAGTGAAATAGCTTAATTTAGTTAGGGGTATTAACCACCGCAATAAGCAAGCTACACTCATGCTTATCTGTTTATTCAGACTATGTAATTCAGTCCTTGTTGATTGTTGCCTGAATATAGATCCACCTTTCTTCAATCCCCCTTGCCATTGAAGCAGAGAGCCATATTGGCTATGCATTGAAAGTGAAGTATCAGTCTTGCTCCCCTGCCGTTGAAGCAGAGGGCTATGCTGGATATGCGTGAAGTGTCAAACTTCCTCCCCTGCCGTTGAAGCAGAGAGCTATGCTGGCTTTGCATTGAAAGTGAAGTATCAGGCTTGCTCCCCTGCCGTTGAAGCAGAGGGCTATGCTGGATATGCGTGAAGTGTCAAAATTCCTCCCCTGCCATTGAAGCAGAGAGTTATGCTGGATTTGCCCTCTATCATATCCCCCTGCAGCTGTCTCTTCTCCAAGCTGAAAAGTCCTAACCTCTTTAGTCTTTCCTCATAGGGGAGCTGTTCCATTCCCTTTTGGTCGCCCTTCTCTGTACCTTCTCCATCGCAACTATATCTTTTTTGAGATGCGGCGACCAGAATTGTACACAGTAATCAAGGTGCGGTCTCACCATGGAGCGTACAGAGGCATTATGACATTTTCTGTTTTATTCACCATTCCCTTTCTAATAATTCCCAACATTCTGTTTGCTTTTTTGACTGCCACAGCACACTGAACCGACGATTTCAATGTGTTATCCACTATGATGCCAAGATCTCTTTCTTGGGTGGTAGCTCCTAATATGGAACCCTAACATTGTGTAACTATAGCATGGATTATTTTTCCTATATGCATCACCTTGCACTTATCCACATTAAATTTCATCTGTTATTTGGATGCCCAATTTTCCAGTCTCAGAAGGTCTTCCTGCAATTTATCACAATCTGCTTGTGATTTATCTACTCTGAACAATTTTGTATCATTTGCAAATTTGATTACCTCACTTGTCATATTTCTTTCCAGATCATTTATAAATATATTGAAAAGTATAGGTCCCAATACAGATCCCTGAGGCACTCCACTGCCCACTCCCTTCCACTGAGAAAACTGTCCATTTAATCCTACTCTCTGTTTCCTGTCTTTTAGCCAGTTTGTAACCCATGAAGCAACACCGCCACCTATCCATTACTTTTTCTAGAAGCCTCTCATGTGGAACTTTGTCGAACGCCTTCTGAAAATCCAAATACACTACATCTACCGGTTCACCTTTATCTACATGTTTATTAACTCTTTCAAAAAAGTGAAGCAGATTTGTGAGGCAAGACTTGCCCTGGGTAAAGCCATGCTGACTTTGTTCCATTAAACCATGTCTTTCTATATGTTCTGTGATTTTGATATTTAGAATACTTTCCACTATTTTTTCTGGCTCTGAAGTCAGGCTAACTGGTCTGTAGTTTCCCGGATCGCCCCTGGAGCCCTTTTTAAATTGGAGAAATCACTTACCCGATAATTTCATTTTCCTTAGTGTAGACAGATGGACTCAGGACCAATGGGTATATTGTGCTCCTGATAGCAGTTGGAGACGGAGTCAGATTTCAATCTGACGTCAGCACCAGTACATATACCCGTGCAGGAAGCTCTGCTCTTCAATATTCTCCTCGAAAAGCAATTGTGGATATATGTGTGTCCTGATAATTTGATTAACTTTGTTTAACTTGAATAACTTGATAAACGTGATTAACTTGAATTGGTTGACTTGGACTATAGCTGGAGACCGCCAGTGCCCTCAACAGAGAAACGCCGACACCCGGTAACTATGGATGTCCTAGCTGAAGGGAAGCGTGGCTTACTCGTGCTTGTCTTGCTCTCGGGAATTGTCCCTGAGGTTTTCGGGTACTGCAGCAGCCATCCATCTGTCTACACTAAGGAAAACGAAATTATCAGGTAAGTAATTTCTCCATTTCCTAGCATATAGCAAATGGACTCAGGACCAATGGGATGTACAAAAGCTACTCACGAACCGGGTGGGAGGCTGCCCGTGGCCCACTTACAGGCCGATACAGTAAAGTTCATGGGAGAGCAGGCGAGTGCCCGCTCTCCCAGCGCGTGCACAGGCCAGTATCCTGTGTGCGCGATACAGTAAAACAAAATATTTACTTAGGGCCCGCGGTAAAAAGAGGCGCTAGGGACAGTAGCGCGTCCCTAGCGCCTCTTTTTGGACAGGAGCGGCGGCTGTCAGCGGGTTTGACAGCCGATGCTCAATTTTGCCGGCGTCTGTTCTCGAGCCCGCTGACAGCCACGCGCTGATTTTAAATTTTTTTTTTTATTTAACTTTTTTTTTTACTTTTGGGACCTCCGACTTAATATTGCCATGATATTAAGTGTTTTTCTGTGCACTTCCCTGGCGCTGGCAGAAATTAATGCCTACCTTTGGGTAGGCGCTAATTTTTTAAAGTAAAATGTGCGGCTTGGCTGCACATTTTACTTACTGTATTGCGAGGGAATGACTAATAGGGCCATCAACATGCATTTGCATGTTGCGGGCGCTATTAGTCTCGGGGGGGTTGGACGTGCGTTTTCAACGCGCTATTACCCCTTACTGAATACGGGGTAAAGCTAGCGCGTCGAAAACGCACGTCCAACCAGTGTCCAAATGCGGGTTAACAGTGTGCTCCACCGGAGTGCACTGTACTGTATCAGCCTGTTAGTACTGCCCTTGCGAATGCTGTGTCCTCCCGAGCTTGAACATCCAGGCGGTAGGAACCTCGAGAAGGTGTGAATGGAGGACCATGTCGCTGCCAGGCAATCTCGGTGGGTGACAGCATCTTGGTTTCCGCCCAGGACACTGCCTTAGTGAATAGCCACTGCTATTAATTGCATCAGTAGCATGGGATCTTCTTAATGTTTGGGTAATTGCCAGTTTCTTGTGGCCTGGTTTTTGGCTTCTGTTGGAAACAGGATGCTGGGCTTGATGGACCCTTGGTCTGATCCAGCATGGCAATTTCTTATGTTCTTATGTAGTGGAATGGGCCTTGACTTGTAGCGGTGGAGGCTGGCCTGCCTCTATGTAGGCCGCCTTGATTACTTCTTTGATCCAGCGGGCTTTGGTTGCCCATGAGGCCGCATCCCCTTGTTTCTTCCCGCTGTGAAGGACAAATAGGTGGTCCGTCTTTCATACGGAGTCCGACCTTTCCAGGTATCGGACTAGGAGTCAGCCCACGTTAAGGTGGCAAAGACGGCTAGATTCTTCCGAGCCCTTATGCTCATCTGGAGATGGCAGAGAGATGGTTTGGTTTAGATGGAAGTGAGAAACCACCTTTGGAAGGAAGGAGGGGACAGTGCGTAACTGTGTGAATCTGAGAAAAGGTTCCCGAGAGGATAGTGCTTGAAGTTCGGAGATGTGACGGGCCGAACATATTGCCACTAGAAATGCAGTCTTCAAGGTTAGGAGTCATAGGGACAGACCATGGATAGGTCTGAAGGAGGCTCCCGCTAGGAAGTCTAGTACTAGATTGAGGTTCCATAGGGGTACCGGCCACTTTAAGGGTGGTCGGATCTGTTTGAACCCTCTCAGGAAGCAGGAGACATCTGGATGAGATGCTAGGCTAATGCCTTCCACTTTGGTTCCGAAGCAGGCCAATGCGGCCACCTGAACCTTGATGGAGTTGAGTGACAACCCCTTCTGTAAGCCATCCTGCAGGAATTCCAGGATCGTAGGAATTTTGGCTGTCCGCGGAAGGATGTCGTGGTCTTCGCACCAGGCTTCGAATATTCTCCATATTCGTATGTAGGTTAGCGATGTGGAGAACTTGCATGCTCGGAGCAAGGTGTCAATCACTGCCCTCGAGTATCCGCTCTTCTTCAGGTGTGTCTTCTCAATGGCCAGACCATAAGAGAGAATTGAGTTGGGTCTTCGTGGAGGATCGGGCCTTGCTGGAGCAGATCCCTGTGTGGAGGTAGGGGGAAAGGGCCCCCTGTCAAGAGTCTTCGCATGTCTGCGTACCACGGCCTTCTTGGTCAGTCCGGGGCCACTAGAAGTACTAGCCCCCTGTGGTGTTCTATCTTGCGGATGATCCTGCCCAGTAGTGGCCTCGGGGGAAAGGCATATAGCAGGTCTTCCTGTGGCCAAGTCTGGACGAGAGCATTGATCCCTTGGGATTGTGGTTCTTGGCTGCGACTGAAGAAGTTGGGAACTCTGGCGTTGGACTAGGTTGCCAGGAGATCCATGGCTGGGGTTCCCCAGCAGTTTACTATTAACTGGAAGACTGTGGTCGACAGCCTCCATTCCCTTGGGTCTAGACTTTCTCAGCTAAGGTATTCCACAGTGACGTTTTTTCCCACGATGTGGGCAGCTGAGATCTCTTGCAGGTTTGCTTCCGCCCACGCCATTAGGGGATCTATTTCCAGGGACACCTATTGACTTCTGGTTCCTCCCTGGCGGTTGATGTAGGCTACCGTTGTGGCGTTGTGCAACATGATTCTGACAGATTTGCCCTGGAGTCTGTGACTGAACCGTAGGCAGGCTAGTCTGACTGCACGGGCTTGCAGTCGGTTGATGTTTCACCCCGACTCTTCCTTGTCCCATTGCCCCTGGGCCGTCAGTTGCTGGCAGTGGGCTCCCCACCCTCGTAGGCTTGCATCCGTGGTGAGCAAAATCCAGGTCGGTGGGGATAGCCTTACTCCCTTGCTCAGATGTTCTTCTTGAAGCCACCATTGGAGCTGGTTCCGCACTTCCTCTGGGAGCTGGAGGCAAACTGAGTAGTCCTGGGACATCGGGTTCCATCGTGACAGTAGGGAGCGCTGTAGCAGTCGCATGTGAGCTCTTGCCCATGGGACCACTTCCAGGGTTGATGTCATGAGGCAGAGGACTTTGAGGTAGTCCCATACTTTGTGGCGGAGACATCCTAGCAGATTTCACAATTGGTTCATCAGTTTTCTTCTCCTTGTAGGAGGAAAGATGACCTTGTCTTGTTTGGTGTAGAACCGGACTTCCCAGGTATTCTAGAGATTGGGAGGACTGCATACAGCTCTTGTTTGTGTTGACGACCTACCCGAGGTTCTCCAGTACAGTCACCTGATTATTTTCCTCTGGAGATTTTGCCCTGAGCAGCCAATCGTCCAGATATTGATGTATGAGGATTCCTTCTTTCTTCAGTGTTGCCGCCACTACAACATCCGGGGCTGTGGTTAGCCCAAAGGATAGCGCCCGGAACTGGTAGTGGTGGGTCCAGGATCGTGAAGTGTAGGAAGCGCTGATGCTCGTGATGGACCGGATGTGCAGGTAGGCTTCTGACAGGTCCAGGGATGTAAGGAATTCTCCCGGCTGTATCGCCCTTATGACCGAGAGCAGGGTTTCCATGTGGAAGTGTGGTACCCTCAGGTAGCGGGTTGACCGACTTGAGGTCCAGTATGGGTCGGAACGTTCCCTCTTTCTTGGAGACGATAAAATAGATGGAATAGTGCCCAGTATTTTGTTGTTGCGTAGGCACCGGCGTTATGGCCTTTAGGGCGAGCAATTTGGCCAGTGTGGTTTCCACTGTATTCCTCTTGGAGGGTGCGTGGCAAGGAGATTTCACAAACTTATCCGGAGGGATGTGGTGGAAGTCCAGATAGTATCCCTCTCGAATGATGGTTAGGACCCACTTGTTATCTCAACCCATCTTTGGTAGAATAGGGCAAGCCTGCCCCCTATGGCTTCTTCCTGTGGATGGGTCGACTGATTCTCATTGTGGTGTGCGGCTGGGGCCTGGGCCAGAGCCGGTTCCCCTCTTGTTGTGTTTGTGCCAAAAGGACTGGCCCCTGCCTGCGGAGCGAGATGCTTGATATGTTCTCTTGTAGGGTCTAAAACGCTGTGATCCTCTGTCCTTAGGTAATCGGGGAGATGGGCGTTGGCTTCTTTTGTTCTTGTCCTCTGGTAGCTGAGGTACTGGAGATTCGCCCCATTTGTCGGATAACAGGAGGGCTCCTATAAAGGGCATTCTCGTGAGTTTTGTCTTGGAAGTTGCGTCGGCTGACCAGCTTCGGAGCCAGAGTTGCCTTCTGGCTGTCACTATGGATGAGACGCCCCGGAGCATCCCATTCCAAGTTGATCAGCTGTTGTACGGCTTGCAGCAAAGGAAAATGGCGGGAGGCCTGAAGGAGCCCTTCTAGGAGAGGGTTCATCTTTGGTTCCCCTGTGGCACTTGTGCCTGGGATGGCGAGCTCCTTCAAGCTGAGAGACACGAGATCTGGTAGCTCGTCTTTGGAGAACAAGCGCCTCATGGTTTGGTAAGGTTCCGTTCCTGGAGGGATTTCCCCTTCCTCCAGGAAGACTTGATCCTCGTCAGAGGTGTCCATGTCCCCTATGGTGAGGCTTTTAGCCAGGGGGTGGGGGGGGGGGGGCACGTCTCTGGGAGGCCTAGAGGGCCCTGGGAGGCTAGGGTCCTCTGGTAGAGGATGTGTCTGTGTCATCGATGGAGGTTGCATGTGGACAAAGGTGTGTAGACCCTTAAAGAATTCTACCCAGGAGAAGGATCCTGGGTCTAGATTGCATTCCCCAGGGACCCCGTTTGAGGGAGGGTCGTGCTGGGCCTAGAGAGGTCCGGGGTACTATCGGTGGATCCGGATTCCTGTACTAGCTGGGGAGGGCCTTGTCCAGGTTCTCCAAGGGCCTCCTCGCACTATAGACACAGGGCCGTGGCTTCCTCGTGCTGCGCAGCTCTTAGGTGGCAGGCTGGGCAGAGGGCTTGTGCCTTGGTTTTCTTGGCCAGTGTTGCCATGGCTTTGTGCACGTAAGGTGTTGAAACCTCGGTCTGTGCATTTAATGTGCACGCTGGGAGGCTTAGTTATGTGCTCCGGGTGCACCAAAGATGTGCATGTAGGCTGGGATGCGTGCTCACTGAGATGCGCGTGCCGCTGTGCGCACAGCCTTAACTTGTGCGCCTGGCACAGCTGTGCGTGTAGCTGTGAGCACGGCTCGTCTCTGTGCGCACGGTTCAGTTAGGTGGACAGAGTGGCAATCAAGGGGAAATGGTATCGGCGACTACGTGAGCAAGATGGCGACCACCCCGGAGGGTCTCCACGTGGGAGGGCCCTCGATTCCGATCGGGGTCTAGCCTGGACTGGGCTGATCAACCCGATGGTACAGACGCTGGCTGGCGATCTGTACGGCTATCCGAGCCTCGGAGACCGGAGACTTAGAAAAAGTTTTCTACCTTACCTTGTGTCGGCGTTTCCCGGTCTCGTTCCGGGCGGTCTCCATCTGCGGGGGGAGAAGGAAATGTACCTTCACCGCCGCACTCGGTATTGCACCCGCTGCCTCTCAGCTGCGTCCGTTGCCGGGGGCTAAGTGCATGCCGGGAACCGGCCACCAGACCGAGTCCTACCTCTGAGGGATCTCGGAAATCACCTCAGGAATTCTCAACTGGGGGAGGGACCCTTAGGTATCACCGCAGGAGAGCGGGGCTCGTCTGGAGAGGTAAGATTTCTACTTTGTTTGGAATTTTCTCTCTTCTTTGGTCTGAATACTCTAACGCTGTGCAAGCGTGTATAGTGTCCCAAACTGCTATGGAGACGGAAAATACTGAAGAGCAGAGCTTCCTGCATGGGTATATGTACTGGTGCTGACGTCAGATTGAAATGTGACTCCATCTTCAACTGCTATCAGGAGCACACTATACCCATTGATCCTGAGTCCATCTGCTACACGCTAGGAAAATTGGGGTTACGTTAGCCACCCTCCAGTCTTCAGGTACAATGGATGATTTTAATGATAGATTACAAATTTTCCTAATAGGTCTGAAATTTCATTTTTTAGTTCCTTCAGAACTCTGGGGTGTATACCATCCGGTCCAGGTGATTTACTACTCTTCAGTTTGTCAATCAGGCCTACCACATCTTCTAGGTTCACCGTGATTTGGTTCAGTCCATCTGAATCATTACCCATGAAAACCTGTCACTGACCTTCCTCTCTCAAATTGCTACATCACTGTATGGGTAGTAGTGGATTGCTTTTCCACGGTGGCTCACTACGTTCCACTTTCTGGTCTGCCATCCACACCAGAGTTAGCTCACCTCTTTGTGCAACATATCTTCCATTTACACAGACTTCTGGCTCATATCCTCTCAGACTAAGGTTTCCAGCTCATTGCCTGGTTGTGGAAGAGGTCTTTGTAAGACGTTTGGCATCACCCTGGACTTCCCTTCTGTACATCATCCGCAAAGTAATGGGCAAACAGAATGGGTCAATTATTTATTTATTAAAAAACTTTTCTATACCGTCGTTTAGTGATATACCATCACAACGGTTTACAAATAGACACATAAATAAGTTCAAAATGGATTTTACTTTAACCAGAGGGTGCCGTAGTTGTTCAGATACATGATTCGATATAAGCTATATGTAAAGTGTATTAAAATTCTCTTTATGAGCTCACCGTAGATGCGGTATACTGTAATTCTTTAACTTAATACTTAAGTGTGATAAAATAAAAATAAAAACACACATGTTCTCAGGTGACTTTTGCCTGTGTGTATAAGTCCTTTTCTTGTTTCTTAGTACCACCTATTTCCCATTCTCACTTTGAAAAATCCTTTTTGAAAAGCCATGTTTTTAAGCTTTTTTTGAAAAGTTTTTGATCCCTCAGTCTTATTTCGGGTGGCATTGCGTTCCATAATATAGGGCCGGCTAATGACAGTGCTCTCTCCCTTACTTGTGTCAGTTTAGCTGTCTTTACAGAGGGTATGGTTAGTAAGGCTTTATTTGCTGATCTGAGATTTCTTTGGGGAACATGTAGTCTTAATGCAGTGTTTAACCAATCAGTATTTTCTTCATTAATTAACTTGTGGATTGTGCAAAGTGTTTTAAATTGTACTCTTTGTTTGATTGGCAGCCAGTGTAATTCGGCAAGAGTTTGAGTGATGTGGTCCCTTCTACTTTTTCCAGTTAGGATTCTGGCTGCAGAGTTCTGTAATATTTGGAGTGGTCTTAGTGTTGAATGTGGTAATCCAAGGAAGAGTGTGTTACAATAGTCTGTGCTAGCGAAAATAAGTGCTTGAAGAACAGTTCGAAAGTGCGCTTGGGTTAGTAGTGGTTTTAGCCTTCTAAGGACCATTAGTTTTGCGTACCCCTCTCTGACTTTCAATGATATGTGTTTGAGGTTGATTTCATTGTCAATTATTACTCCTAGGTTTCGAGTTTTTTCGGTTAGTTCCACTATCTGATTGTTTCTGAGTTTGATGGGATTCTGGATTAATTCAGTTGTTTTTCGTTCAAGGTGTATGAATTCTGTTTTTTCAATATTAATTACTAGCTCCATTTGGCACAGCAGTTGTTTAATTATGCCTAGGTATAGCATTGCTAGGTTCAACGTTTCCTAAGGGCATACGTCAATGAGCGCAAACACAATTGGGCTTCCATCCTCCTGTGGGCAGAGTTCTGTCACAACAATCATGGGCAGAGTTCTCTAAGATCCCTTCCAGATAGTCTTTGGTCACCACTCGCGTGTACCACTATCCAGGTCTCCTCCTGCCCACTGGCTAATATCATGAGCTGCAGTCTCAAGGATCAATGGTGCACAACACATCAATTACGACAGTGGCCAGCTGCTTCAAAAAAACCAAGCTGATTGAAGTACCTATCAGCACACAATTCAAAGCAGGAGAACTGTTGTGGTTGAGCATACAGAATTTACACTCAAGATGCCCTTGATCAAATTTATGCCCATGTTGTTTGGACCGCTCCCTATCTTGTGGCAGATAAGGGCAGTCACCTACCAGATAAAATTTCCAACCACTCCACGTTTCCCTCTTGATACCTCTGGTTCTATTTTGGCCTTTACATCATCCGCCCACTCCAACTGAAGCAGTATCTGAAACTGATAAAGAATTTGAGGTCCAGGAAATTCTAGAAATTGTCGGAATCAGCTTGAATATCTCATCTCTTGGAAGGGTTTTGGATCAGAGGAGAATTTGTGGAAACTGGATTCCAACCTCCAAGCCCCTCAAATGGTAATGGAGTTCCACAAATGCTTCCTCCAGAAACCTAAGCCTAGAGAGCAGGGTTTAGGAGGGGAGGGGTACTGTTATGTTTGACCGCTTGTGGGGTGGTCCTCGTGACCGGCTGCACTCACCTGGAGCACAGCTAGAAGCCCATGCTTCCTTTTCGTGGCGAGATGCTGCCATTGTGTTTCCTGTTGCCGCGCCATCCCTTAGGTGCAGGTGCTGGCTTTTGTGGGCTCCGTGGCGGGAAAGCTCATCAACAGTGCACCATGATGACATCATGTGGTTGGGTATTTAAACCCAGATGCACCACTTGCAACTCGCCTCAGCAACAGATCCTCCAGCATTACTGCAGTGCATCCTGATCCTGCCTTGCTTCCTTGTTCCAGATCTTACCTCGCTATGACCAGTTTGCCCTGCTTTATCCAGCCTATTCTGCCTTGTCTGGTCTGTCCCGCCTTGTCCTGCTTCTAGCCTACCCTTGTCCCTGTACCTTGCTTGCCTACCCTTGATATGGACTGCTCTACTGCCTGCTGCTGGCCTCTGCTATGGATGCCCAGTGTGCATTCGCCAGCTGTCGGTGTGGGCCTAGTATGTTCTCCTGCTAGGTTGCGTCAACTATGCCACAGCACAAGGGTCCACTATCCTTACAAAATATGAACTCAGCTTCATAAAAGATTGCACAAAAGAAAATTTTTGCACACATAGCCTTTCAAAAATTAGAGGTAGCATTGCTCAAGAAGAAATATGAACTTTGTAACAAAACGGGAATTAGATTCAGATGACAGCCAATACTGGTCCCTGACTTTTACGGTCCAGGGCACTGATACACAGATATTAGGATAAAGGCGCAGGACTGCTTCTATGGTCAAGTCCGAAAGCAAAGCATATTCAAGCAGCAGCTTTGTATGAATTATGAAGGTTACTCACCTTGTAAAAATGTTGCTAGCAAAAATTTTGTTATGGGTTTGACAGTTGCTTGGTTTTGATTGTTATTACTACCCTTAATATAAGGCTTGGGGATAACCTGCATGGAGTGGCAGTTACTACCTTAATAGAAACATGAGAATATCCTGCACGAGGCAGCAATTACTACTATAAGAAACTTGCTAGGCAGACTGGATGGACTATTTGGTTGTTTTCTGCAGTCACTATGTTATGTGAGATATGAGTTGAGAAATTCAGTGAATGATCAATTCCAACCCCTAAAATAGTTACAGCATCTTCAGCCTAAATACAATTTTTTTCCATGGATGGCAAAGAAAGCTGTGAAGATTTATGTTTCCTGGTGAACCACATTGCTTCTGACTTACCTGGGTTAACCTTAAGTTTAGAAAGCTTTAACCAATTGACAACTTCAGTCAGACAGCTATTAAAGCCAGATAAAGAAAATGATAGTTCAGAATCAAAACTAGCAATGATCTGAATATCATCTGCATAGAAATAACTTATGAATCCCTTATTTTGAATCAATATGCATAGAATCAATATGCATAGAAATAACTTGTGAATCCCTTATTTTGAATCAATATGGCAAGTGGAGCTAGGTATAGATTGAATAAAATGGGAGAAAGAACAGATCCTTGAGCAGCACCACAGCTAAGAGGAATGGGGCAAACTGCACAGAGTTCTATCAGACAGATTAAGATCTAGCTTCCAGGAAATATTTAAGCCAAAGTAGTGCTTGATCACAAATTTTTATATCAAAGGTGACTGAGCAAAAACTGATGTTCTACAGTGTCAAATGCAGAACTTCATTCTAAACACACTAGCAGGACCATTTTCCCTTTGTTGAGATGAAGACTGATGTCATTGATCAAAGCAGTTCCTGGGATTATACTGAGGATGAGCTCTCCTCTTCGCGGATCTGCTTCGAGGGATTCATAGCTGCAACCAGAATGTCCCCGCTCTTGGCACTGTGCCCTCAGAGGCCAACGCCAATCATTCTTCACCTTCGCTTTATGCAACGAGGAACCAGTCGCCTTCTTCTGGTGGGAGCAGGCAGGTGACAGGCTGCCTTGGTCCTTCCCGATGTTTGATGTTGAGGGAGTTAGATTCCACCCTCCGTGAAGATGCATCACCAGTGTCCGGTGTTGCTCTCAGTTTATTATGTTAATGCTTCCAATATCTATTATGATGGGTTGATCTCTCAGTGCCTTATCATTAGCTCCAGCCAGATGAGATGCCATGTGATATCCTCAGGAAGAGGACACATTTATCATGGGGATCCATGATAAACATGACTATCACTCCAGGGTCATCATTTGAAGCTGCTGGTTTGCTTATCCATGACCGGATGAAAAGTCAAAGCAGCAAAACTGAATGACGATTATCGCAAGTATTCGATGCCCTTGGATGACCTGGGCCAGTGCACCTCTCAGGCGCAAGGATGAAATAAACTTAAACAGTCAAAAAAACCTAAGACAGTAGAAGTGATAGAAAAAAATTGCAGTCTCTGCATTATATGAAGCTACCTAATTAGGCGGAAATCCCCACCCCCGAACAAGAGGAGAAACCATGACTGATGAACTCTGTGGAAGAGACACTGAAGGGTTCTCCCATGTGGATGCATGGCATTATGGCATGCTGGGTATACCCAGACGGAGACAGATAGTGTTCTAAAAACGTAAATAAAAGTTCCGGCTGGGCTCCATCGGATGATATCACCCATGTGTGAGGACTGCCAGCCTGCTTGTCCATGTTTTACACACTATGCTTCTAAAAAATAAAAAATAAAATAGCACATGCCCAAAATGCAGGGGTCATTTCATATTTATAGAAAAGATAAATACTCATCATCATTGTTTATTTACAACACACTTTTCTAGCCAGGGAGATCAAAGCAAATTTCACATAGAAGAGTATTATACAATACAATGCAGTGTAATTACACACACTAGTGTTATAGAAGCTATAAATAGAAATGTGTTACAGATATACAATCAGTTAAAAATATACAGTAGTTCCAACTAGCTAGAACAGTCATAATAATAATCGCTAGTCTTGCAGAAATTGGTTTAGCAGATACCACCTTGCAATGGTTCTCATCCTACCTAAGCAACCATTTTTTCCAAGTAAAAATTCATAATTCCATCTCAAAGAAAATAAATCTAGAATCCAGTGAGCCGCATGCTGTTTAACATTTACATGTTACCAATTTGTCATCTGCTAGCAGGCATAGGCCTGACTTGCTACATTTATGCAGATGATATTCAATTTTTAGTTCCGATTCAAGATTTCATTGAAAAGGCATTCAAGACAACTTCCATGTATCTATCTGTAATTAAAACTCTATTAAATCACATGAAACATACTCAACGTTAATAAGACCGAGATCTTATTGGATAGAAAAATGCCTACTAACAAACTCCCGCTTTTTAAAGTTGATGGTAATCAGACAGAAATTGAACTAGCAAATTACACTAGAGACCTTGGTATGTTCTTGGACACCGAACTTAATCTTAAAAAAGATACTGCTCTAAAAGTAAGAGATGGCTATAACAAACTATTAACTCTCAGACACTTAAAACCTTTTATCCGTAAATGACTTCAGAACCGTATTACAATTACTAATTTTTTCCAATACTGGTTACTGCAAAAGCATGTTACTCAGTCTTCCAACTTCAACCCTGTACCCTTTACAAGTTTTACAAAACTCAGCAGCAAGAATTTTAACAGGAAAAAAATAATTTGAGGTTTCCCTCCATTGGCTTCCGATAAAATAGCGAATTGAATTTAAAGTCCTATGCCTATTACACAAGATCATCTACGGCGAGTAAACCGATTGGCTAAACGCAGCTATTTGATTGATCTGCCGGAAAAGGTCTATTAGCTATTCCATCCATAAGAACTGCCCATCTCAGTGACGTCTGAGCCAGAGTCATTTCCCTAGCAGGCGTAAGATCTGAAATTCATTACCTCTTTCATTACGTACACAATACCATACAATCTAATTTGAAATTGTTTCGATCAAGTCTGAATACCTGGCTAATCACCAAGGCATTTGAGGAATCAGATTATCTCACAAATATTTGTATTGTAAAGAATAATTTTATTTCCAGTGACTAGTCTCTTATGTTTTTTACAAATGTTTTATATGTTTTAATGTTATTTTATAATTTATTGGTTTTTACAAATGTTTTATATGTTTTAATGTTATTTTATAATTTATTGTTATTTAATAATTTATTGTTATTTAATAATTTATTGAAGTACTTAATTGTAAATTGTTATGATGATTTTACCGAATGATGACATAAAACCAATAAAATAAATAAATAAAATAGTTAAGTGCAATACAGATACTGGATGTACTTCCGTACAGTACGAATACTAGTTAGAATACAACATAACATAATTCACTGGTGACATAACAAGTATAAAAGGTTCCATTCAGTTAAAACAGGTTTAATTATGAGGTCTTTTGTGACTGAGGGGGTAGATACTGCAGATGGGTTAGTATTATGCATATAGGTTTTGTACAAAGTTTAGGTGGTTTGTACCGAAAGCTACCTCAAAAAGCCAGGTTTTCACCAGTCTATGGAAGGTCTGGGGCAAGTCTAAATAGTTTTGACCATAAAATGCATAACAAATAATAAAAATTTCAAAAAATCTTGAAAAAATGAAGTTGGATAAAACTGGTAAAGCAAATCTCCAAAAAATTTGTATGAAATTCTCCCTTGCTTTCACTTACCTGTGTAGCCATTTTGCCATAGTCAATCCACCGCAAGGTAGCAAAATTGGTAGACTCAGCACAATTGAACCCATGATTGAATCCAGCATGGTAACCATATGGAAACGTGATCATGAATTCTCCAGCCTCTTGGGTGATCTGAAAACAGAAAGACCAGAGAGATACTAAGAGAAGGAACCTGGAACAAAGGAATGTCTCAAGAAAAAGGTTAATAGATGACAGTCCTGATAAAGTTACTTGTGCTAAAAATGAGCCCAGGTCCAACCAAGCTGTTAGAGGTGCTTCTAGGCAGCAGCAGCAGAGCTAAGCAAAAAAAAATGAGAGCTTGTGAGTTCTGAATCCATCTACAAGCTGATTTAGATATAACACAGGACATAATGTAATATTTTTTTATAATATTATTTTTCTCCCTTCTTTTTCCCTTTTCCTGTATTAGCTCATATATTTTTGAGATTGTTGTTCAGTGTGGTATTAAGACGGCAATTTTCAAAACCATTTATGTGGAGAAAGGCTTACCTGCTTAAACTGGCTGTGAAAATTGCCCTCCCTCAATGTGGCTGAAAGAATGCTTACTGTGGAATTCCTGTACTTTTTCCTACTGTATATTTAGGGCAGGCATTCATGTTTGGGGAAGAATAGGGGCTGCTGGACAAGGATGTTAGACTGAAGGAGGAACAGGCCCCCCTTGGGGGAGTGAGGGGGGGAAAGGGCAGGGAAAGAGGCCTCAAATTTAAAGGAGTCCTCAAATTTAGATACTTGTTAATTTTTGGAACATCCAGAGGCCTCTCAAACAAAGTGGCCTGGATCTCGGTTGGAAAGGTATACATGTAGATGATGTTTTCAAATCTGCATGCACCCTTTCCCAGCAAACTTCCACCTGGACAAAAAGGAGATGCCAGTGTCTGCAGGTATTTTCACTTTGAAGCTTATTTTATTCTATTTAAGAAACTTCTATCCACCCAGACACCATTCTAGGCAAGGTAAAATAATACATTCAAAATCATAATTGGTGAAGGGATGGCAGTATATGTTAAAAATGGCATAGTGTCAAGCCGCATATAAGTTTTACAGGAAACAAACTGTACTTTGGAATCCTTATAGATTGAAATTCCAAGGAAAAATTAAAGAGTATAGTAGGGATATACTACTGCCCAACTGGCCAGGATGAGGAGACAGACTGTAAAATGCTAAAAGAGATTAAACTGCTAGTAAAATAAGCAACATAATAATAATGGGAGACTTCATTACACAAGTATTAACTGAGTAAATTTCACATTAGGATATAAAAAGGGAAGTAAAATTCCTAGACTCCATCAATGATTGCTTCATTCAGCAGTTGGTCTTGGAACCAATGACGGGGTGGAAATATATTATTTATTTTTCTATACCGATATTCGATTCGAAATATCACACCGGTTTACATACAACAGGATGTCTAAAGGCAAGCCTTTTGGTGACATGATACAGTATAATACTTGCTTTACATAATAACTTTACTAACAGTAAATATGTTCTGAATTTAGCTTTCTATGTACAATGGCAGGGGGACGGGGGGACGGGGACGGGACTGGCTGTGCCAGGGGAGTGGGACAGGGAGCCGGGGATTAATTTTCTGGAGGGAATGCTTTCCTAAAGAGCCAAGTTTTGAGATTCTTTCTGAAGGAAGGCATAGAGGGGTCAGTTCTGAGAGGAGCCGGGAGGTTGATTTAGATTTAGTTCTCAGTGGAACACAGGATCTGATGCAAGAGATAAAAGGTGGTGAATCTATGTGTCGACAATGATCACAATGTAATTAAATTTGACAATCAGGATAGGTCAAATACTAAGGAAAACTACTGCAACAGCATTTAAACTATAAAAAGGGAGACTATGATAAAATGATAAAAGATAGAAAGAAAAACAGATGACTGCTGGCATGGTTTAAAAGTGAGGTGAAACATGCAAGTAAGGCCAAAAGGGCATCTTTCAAACAATGGAAAGCAGATCCAAAATAAGGAAGAGCATAAGCACTGGAAAATTAGACATAAAAAAATTAAGCAGGCTACGAGAGAATTTGAAAAGAAGCTTGCCATAGAGGTGAAAACCAGTAATAATACCTTTTTCAAATACATTTAAGGCAAAAAGCCTGTGAGGGATTCAGTTGGGCCACTAGATGACTGAGGAATAAAAGGGATTCTCAGGGAGGATAAGGAAATAGCAGAACAACTAAATTAATTATTTGCCTCTGTTTTTATTGAGGAGGATGTTGGGGTCATACCCATACCAAAAATATTTTTTGATGGGAGTGACTGAACAAAATTACTGTGAAACTGACAGATGGTAATTATCTCAGAGTTCTGAAGGAACTCAAACATGAAACTGCAGACCTATATCTGGTGATGTGCCACCTATCGTTTTAAACAGCCACAGTACCTAAAGACTGGAGGGTGGCCAATGTGATGCTGACTGTTAAAAAGGTATCCAGGGGTGATCCAGGAAACTATAGCTTGGTAAACCCAACATCGATATTGGGCAAAATGGTAGCCTTAAAAACAAAACTATTGACAACAGACAGACATGGTTTAATGGGCAAAATCAACATGGTTTTTGCAAAGGGAAGTCTTGCCTTGCCAATTTACTAGATTTTTTTTTAAAGTGTAAGTAAACATGCAGATAAAAGGTGAGCCAGTTGATATAATGTATTTGAATTTTCAGAAGGCCTTTGACAAAGTCCCTCATGAGAAGCTCCTCAGGAAATTGGGATGTCATGGGATAGGAGGCAGTGTCGTATTGTGGATTTGTAACTGGATAAAAGTTAAGAAAAAGAGGATAGGACTAAATGGCTAATTTTCCAAATGGAGAAAGGTCTATATTGGAACCTGTGCTACTTGGCATATTCATAAATGATCTGGAAAAGGAAACTGTTAGGAAACGCTAGGAGAGCGGTTCTGCTTTCCAGGGGATTGTGTGTTCTTGGACAACGGCTCGACCCCAGAGGAACTCCTAAGAGGTGCTGGGGCAGGCGAGGCATGCCCGAGCATAGGCTGGACAGGAGCAAGGCTGGACTGAAGGGAGATGATGAAATCCAGAGCAGGAGCAAGGCTGGACTGAAGACAAGGATGACTGAAGGCACTGACCCTCCACCGGACCTGTACGCTCCGGGAAGATCAACAACGCAATGGTGGTCTTTGAACGGTCCTCCGACCGTTCCAAGCCCTTTCGGACCTGCCTCTGGGTAATGGCAAGAAGTGGCAGGCCAGACGGAGGCCGGGGCAAACGAAGGCCTTGGAACATGGAAGGCTCAGAAGAAGATTCAGGCGAAGACACTTGGACGAGGATTCAGGAGCAAGGTACTGTAGACGAGGATTCAGGAGCAAAGAGCTGGGTTGAGACTGCGACGCAGCGCGCCCTACACAGCCCACCCGTGGGGCTGGTCGTGGACCACGCTGGACTTGAAGCAGACTCCAGATGAGGTAATAGAGTGAATGAGAGTAACATGTCCCAGGAACTGTAGAGACCTGCACCGGGGCGCGCCCTATACAGCCGCCTGGCTGGTCGCGGACCACACTGGAGCGGCACAGGTTCAAGCAGAGACTGAAATATGGACGGAGCAGATGCAAGGAACTCCGTAGACCAGGGACAAGGCTTCAAGTGGAAGTCTCCCGGAGGCTTGAGCTGCGGCTGAGAGGAAGGCCTTGTACCACGAGGTGCCCTACTCAGCCCGCCCGTGGGGCTGATCAAGGACCACGACATGGCACGCCAGGAAAGGTGGCGACGAGGAACCAGGGGTTCAGGACACCAGGACGGATCACGGACATCAGGAACGGAGGACGGACATCTGGACTGGATCACGGTCTACAGGAACTGTAAGACAGACATCAAGACCCAGGACAGAGCGGCTCCCTGCGGTAAGATAGCAAGAAGAGCAGGCAGGCTGCAGGCACCGGCAGGGACGGCTTCCCTGCTGGGTGAAGACCCCGGCAGTGGCAAGGACTCCCCCCTTGCGGCTCCAGCCGTGTCGGGGAGAGCAGGAGCGGCAGTCCCGGCCGCTTGGGAAGGTTCCCGGTGGCTCAGCCCTGCCACGCAGGGTAGGAGACTGCCGCGGCCTCCGGACCGCGGAAGACTGCCACATTCTGAGGAGCAGATGAGGCAGGTTCACAACAGAAACCACAAATTTGGTAACCAAATTTGCAGGTGATTGTTTCAAATCATTAAAACAGCAGTCAATTGAGAAAAACTGCAGGAGGGCATTCTGAGACTAGGATGTTGAGCATCTAAAGGGTAGATGCAATTTAATGTGGAGAAGTGCAAAGTAATGCATGTAGGGAAAAACAATCCCAACTACAGATACACGATGCTGAATTCCGTATTAGGTATCACCACCCAGGCAAGGACCATGCAGTCCTTGTGGTCAATACCTTGAAATCTCTGGCTCAGTGTATGGCAGTGGTGGTCAAAAGAGCAAACAGAATGTTAGGAATTATTTGGAAAGGAATAGAGAATAAAACTGAGTCTAGCAATGCTTTTATATTGATCCATGTTGTAACCACACCTTGAGTACTGTGTGGAGTTGTTGTCGACTCCATTTAAAATAAAAGACATAGCAGACATAGAAAAAGAACAGAGAAAAGAGACAAAAATGATAAAGGGAATGGAAAAGCTCCCTTATGAAGAAAAACTAAATAGATTAGGTCTCTATAGCTTGGAGAAAAGATGACAACATATAATTAAGATTTATAAAACCATGACTGGGGTGTAAGGGATAAGTCGTAACAGTTATTACCCTAACTATTTATTTATTTGATATTATGTTCTGCCTTTCAGTCACGTTAAAGCAGATTACATTCGGAAACACCACACAAAATTAGCACCCAACAGATTTAAAACAAATCTTAGGAAGTATTTTTTTTTCATTCAGTGCACAATCAAGCTATGGAATCTCGTCAGAGGACATGGTTAAGGCAACATACATAGGGGCTGATGTCATAAAACCCGCGGTGAAATCGGCGTTGTCTGCGTGTATTTTTTTTTTAGTGCACATGGCAAAAGCAGGTGCCTCCACAGGATGTAATAAGGGGACACCATGCAATTGAGATATGCATAAGAAATCTGCACAAAACCAATATCTACGCATATATGCACTCTAAAACGCGCGCTGAAGGCCATTTGTAATATACTGCGCATAAATCTGCATTAATGTGGTGACCTGTGATTGATTATTGGTTGAAAACCTTTAATAGAGTATTGAGTTAGTGGTCTAGGAGTGGGACTGAAGGCGGGTAGAGCAACGTCTAACCTCTTCATGATCCATCACAGACCGCATGGGAGCTATAATGGTGAATGCAGGTGAGTGAGGAAAATATAGCAGAGATTTGGAAGGGGCTACAAAGGCATTCAGCATTTCTGACATATGCCTGTTCCCTCTCCAACCTCTCTTCTGGCTTCTGCCGCTTAGTTGTTTGACCTCCAGATAGGAACTTACACTTAGCTTCTGCCCTGACTCAGGCGCTAAACATTCTGCTTAAAAAAATCCACACTAACACTAGAGCGGCTCTCTGCATTGCCCATGAATATTTAAAAGCTTCCTTTGCATGGCTTTAGCACGCACTCATGCTAAGCCAGCCACAGCTTTAAGTGGGTTTGAGTGCGTGTTTTTCTATGCAAATCGATTACATATACACACAAAATTAGCATGGAAAAACATGCGTAATACCAAATGCACGAACCTGAGGCAGGTCTACTGCAGCTTATTACATCAGCTCCATAGTGAGGTTCAAAAGAGTTGGATGGGGGGAGGGGGCGCTAGAGACATACTGAGCTGAGAAAATGTTGCATTGAAGCTATGTGAATAGATTTAAGTCTAATTAATTCTCCATGTAATCTCAATATCTCAGCATCAAAAATCCTATTTTTGCAATAGTATATGACAATTTCACCTCTCATGACAGCTTTCTTTGCCTCCCATAGAATATCTAAAGATTACATGGTAGGGGGATTAACTAATCGGAGAAAGTTCTTTTTCACTCAACGCACAATTAAACTCTGGAATTTGTTGCCAGAGGATGTGGTTAGTGCAGTTAGCATAGCTGTGTTTAAAAATGGATTGGATAAGTTCTTGGAGGAGAAGTCCATTACCTGCTATTAATCACGTTAACTTAGATAATAACCACCGCTATTACTAGCAACGGTAACATGGAATAGACTTAGGTTTTGGGTACTTGCCAGGTTCTTATGGCCTGGATTGGCCACTGTTGGAAACAGGATGCTGGGCTTGATGGACCCTTGGTCTGACCCAGTATGGCATGTTCTTATGTTCTAATCCTGCCATTTGCAAGCAAGAAATGCCTTAAATTCTCTATCATTGTATAAACAGGGATTTAAATGCCACTTAAAATTTCAGGAAGGGACAGTCCCCAAACATATTCGCAGAGATCGATGCATGATATATGTGCCATGTATATTTTGCTCTTATGTTTATGTTTTTGCCATGTATATTTTTGCTCTTATGTTTAAATGTTATTCAAAAAAGTTATACAATATGTTACTCAAAGTTCTTTGT